>NC_139550.1:31065544-31669905 GCF_965153285.1 Podarcis tiliguerta
GTTCAGGGAGTTGGGTATGCTTAGCCTGGAGAAGACCAAGAGGGGACGACAACCACCTTCAAATATCTAAAGCAGGGGTCAGCAACCTTTTTCAGCCGTGGGCTGGTCCACTGTCCCTCAGACCTTGTGGTGGGCCGGACTATATTTTGGGGGGGGGGGGGATATGAATGAATTCCTATGCCCCACAAATAACCCAGAGATGCATTTTAAATGAAAGGACACATTCTACTCATGTAAAAACAAGCTATCCACGGGCCAGATATAGAAGGCAATTGGGCCGCATCCGGCCCCTGGGCCTTAGGTTGCCTACCCCTGATCTAAAGGGCTATTCCATGGAAGATGGAGCAAGATTGTCCTCTGCTGCCCCAGAGGTTGGGACCCAAACCAATGGATTCACATCACAAAAAAGGAGATTCTGACTAAACATGAGGAGGAATTTTCTGGCGGTAAGAGCCGTTCGACCGTGGAATTGACTCCCTTGGAAAGTGGTGGACTCTCTCCTTCCTTGGGGGTTTTTAAGCAGATGTTGTGTGGCCATCTGTCCAAGATTCTTTAGCAGTGTTTCTTATATTGCAGGGGTTTGGCCCAGATAATCCTTGAGGTCCCTTCCAAGTCAACAACTGTATAGTTCCTTGCTAATTTTGCAAAGGCCTCTCTTTCCACACCCACCCACCCCATGGAGCCAGGGCAGCTCTGGGAGATGTTGAGTATGGACGTCTGAAGAGGGGCAAACAGACATAGACCTCCCCACTCCAGACCTCCCCACGCAATCTGGAGGAGCCATCAGAGGGAGACCAGCAATGAGGTGTACATCTCTGGGGCAGTGTCAGCAGTGAGACACCGCTGCCCCTTCCTTGCACAGAGCTCCTTCGCATGCGCCACACACATGGGGTGTAGTCTGAACAGTTGCCTGGCCGTGGCAGGCAGGCAGGCAGGGATGGGAAACAAAACGGGCAGGTGTACGAGAGCTCTGCCCTTCCGCTCCCAAGCCCCTGAAAATGTGGTTGCCACGGTCCGGTTCACAGGCGATTGAAGTCCCGGAAGGGGGCATCAGAACCAGGGGCAAGATGGCGGGGTGGGAGTAGGAACGGCGCTCCAGAAACCAAGAGTCAGGAAGCCAAGAGTCTGAGGGTCAGAGAGCCAGGAGTCAAGTAGCCAAGGGTCAGAGGGTAAGGAAGCAAGGAGTCACGAAGGCAGGGGTCCAAGGATCAAGAAGCAAGGAGTCAAGAAGTCAAGGGTCTGAGGATCAAGTAGCTGAGGTTCAAGGATTGGGAAGCAAGAAGCCAAATGCAGCAAGGCAGGGAGCGTGTTGCTGTGGCAAAGAGCCAAAGGGAAATGCTGACCCTATATCTTTTCTTGGCTCTTGCCATCAGGTGCTGTGAGTTACCAATTGGCCTCACCTGTGAGGCTGCACCTTGCCTCTTCAGAACAAACTTAGGAAGGCCCCAGTCCTGCAAAGCCCTATTGGTCACATGGGCGCACGCACACCTGACAGTGGTCACCTACACGTGGTCTCAGACACCAGCCCTCTCCCTGCGATCATCTGCAGTAAATTGCCAGGATATGGAACGGAGCCCGGGGAGTTATTGGGTGCTCAGGAGGAGGAGGGCAGGAGAAGGAGAAGGAGGGGTTGCATCAGAAGGAGGCAACTGTCTGCCTGACTTTGAGTCAGGCAGGCTCGGTGCCTCTCCCGCCAGCCGTGATGTGATGCACAGCTACAGCAGGCACCCAAGCGTGAAAAGGAGTACACGAGGAATCTTGCACGGAGGAGCAGGCAGAGGGCGGGGTGGGGGCTGCCAAGCTCCAGCGGCTCCAGGGACCCGGCTCTCTTGGCTGCCTCCGTCTCCCATTCAGTCTTCAGCGCCGCTGCCCTGCCTGATGTGCCATGTTCTACTTCCAGCTGGTGATTATGGCGGGCACTGTGGTGCTGGCGTACCACTTCGAATACACGAACACTTTCCCGGTCCACCTCCAAGGCTTCTTCTGCTACGACAGTGCCTACGCAAAGCCCTACCCTGGCCCCGAAGACACAAGCCGGGCACCTCCCGTCCTCGTCTACTCTCTCGTCACTGCTGTGCCCACCGTAACGGTAAGAGCCCAGCAGGGCACGTGGTGGGTGGGTGGGTGTGGAGGGGGTGACAACCCCCCTGCTGCTGTTGTGAGATTTAGGGTCCGCATGTTCCCTCGGGGTAAGATCACCAGGGAGCGTGGTTTCAGATATCAAAGTCTAGGGGCTAAAGGAAGCAGAGGTGCAGCCAGCTCTTTCTTTGCAAAGAACTTTGAAGCTGCTCCAGAAAAATGGTGTGGAATTGTTCAGTCATTTTCTTTTGCACTAGAATTCAATAACCATTCCGGCTTGTAGATCAACTGTGCCTGATGCACACATGCAGATATATGTGCTTGAGATGTAGGTGTGCTGTGACTACCCACCAAAGTCGGGCAGATTCATCCATTTCGGGCGCATGAATTTGACATGCGCTCATTCATGTCAGTACTGTCCCATTTCTGCATTAACCTGCAATTATGAATAAAGTCCTTACAAAAATGCATATTTAAATGTGAACTTAAATAGTATTTTGGAATGCATTTTCTGAGAAAACACACACACACACACACAACCCTAAATTATGCATTTTGGTACATTTTATTAGCTGAACACTACACCACAAACTTTGGAGGCACACATTTCAAGCTTTGCGTTCGCCCAGAAGGTTCTTGTCAGGCCACTTTGTATAGGAATTTTTACTGTATGAATTTTTCAAGAACTGCCGCTGCACGCAAAGAAAGTCTGAGCAAGACACTCACATGCAGGGATAGAGGAGAAATTATATTTGGATTTCATTTAAAGCTGAATCCATGAAATCCACATTTTCTAGAACAATATGCAAACCAAAACACAGCTATCCTTTGAAATTCACACGTCTCTGAACTTTGCAATGCAGTTCTCTAACCAACCAATGTTTACAAAAAGGCACGTATTAGGAGGAAGGGTGCATAAAAATGAAGATATTACTGAAAATAACATACAATAGCACTGTATGTTTGACACAAATGTGTGTTGAAACTACATATAAAATATGTTAATTAGGAGAAATTCGCAGAACTATGGAAAAAGGAGAAACTAAGAGAACCAGAACCGAAATGTCCTTCCATCCTTACTCTTGTGTGTGTTGAGAATTTGAAATGCCCTACCTCAAATTTATTAATCTAATCTATTGTTACATTTTAATCCCACCCTTTCTGTAAGGAGCTCAAGGCAGCATGTGCAGATCTTCCTCCCTCTTCCCATGTATCCTCACACCATCTTATTGAAGTGGGAGAGAGTGGGAGACATGGATTGGCCTAAGAGCACTGAGCATGTATTTGAACCCAGTTCTCCCTACACCCACAGTCAAACCCTTTAGCCAGTCCATCATACTGGATCTCATGTTAAGTGCATCATGAATTAATATGCAGGAGAAATTGCAGTCCTATATGCAAACAGTAGGACTGAGCCAAGCTCTCCTGGGACTGTCTTCATTGCACACATTTAGAGTTAATATTACCCTACCGTTCTGTTAAACATGCAAGCTGAATGTCTAACTCTATTCTCGCTGCTGCTATCCCAGTGCCCTCCTTTAATTCAGACGCCATATCTTGTCAGTGTCTGGACAACGGTTCCCTTGGAGGAAGGACAGTGACCCACATTGCAAGAAGGTCGCTGGTTAATGATATCCTGACCAACCCAATCTTAAACCAGCTTTTTCAAGACAATCATCTTGCCATCATTTTATCTATTTTCAGACTTGTGTCTGTGGGATGCCCAAAGTACAGACGCAACATTTAAATCAGGAACACAGTTTTTTGGGTAACAACCTCCCAATCACCTATTAATTAAAAAATATAATGCCCTGACTTAAAAAGCTTATCTAAAAAAAGACAAGTTTTTGTGGGAATGTTTAGGGATGCAGGAGAGGATATATTGTTTGATTATATCCTTTCCAACTTGTGTTAACAAGTTCTACAATTTAGCAGATGATGGGAGTTGCAGTCCAACAACATCTGAGGACCCACAGGTTGAGAACCACTACTATAGATGCAGCTGTCCTTGCAGGAAATGCAGACCAGTTTGGGTGTTGGGTGTTTGTTGAAGGGTGACCGAAAGAACAGGGTAAGGACATAAGAAGAGCTTGAAGGATCAGATCCAGCACCTATCTAGTCAAGCATCGTGTTTTCACAGTAGACAACCAGATGCCTACAGGATGCCCACAGTAAAAAGAAAAGGTAAAGGACCCCATGACGATTAAGCCAGTCAAAGGCGACTATGGGGTTGCGGCGCTCATCTCGCTTTCAGGCCAAGGGAGCCAGTGTTTGTCCACAGAAAGCTTTCCGGGTCATGTGGCCAGCATGACTAAACCGCTTCTGATGCATGGAGGACTGTGACAAGTGCCAGAGAGCACAGAAACGCTGTTTACCTTCCCGCCGCAGTGGTACCTATTTATCTACTTGCACTGGGGTGCTTTTGAATTGCTAGGTTGGCAGGAGCAGGGACCGAGCAACAGGAGCTCACCCTGTCGTGGGGATTCAAGCAGCGCCACCCACGTCACTAGGACGCCCACAAGCAAAATATCACTGCAACGGCACTCTCCGCACCTGCAATTCCTACCAACTGGTATTCAGAGGCCTACTGCCTCTGATGGTGCACAAAGGTTCAACTCAGGAAATGTTTCTGCACACCATCCTACCAAATGATGTTGTCATCTTTAGTCAGGGCAAGCCCAAGACATTTGGGCACCGAAGGTAAACCCCAAAATGAAGCCTAATGCTGCCAGGGAATAAGAGGGGAGTGAAGATCTACATCAGAACAAGGAGGAAATAAAGATCTACACTGAGATCTCCTGCCCATGTGGATCCTGCTGCCTCAGGTGGTTGTCTCACCTTGCCTCATGGGTGGGCTGGCCCTGTCTTGATGCATTCTTGCCATGTGGGTTCAAAAGCATTTGTGGACTGGAAGCCCTTTAGAATGCAGTAAGTTATTGTTCTGCTCTAGAAAGCCTGGACTGGATTCTCATTGTTGGTTCCTGCTAAGGCTTGTCCTGCTAGACTTGCTGTTGTTGTTTAGTCGTTTAGCCGTGTCCAACTCTTGGTGACCCCATGGACCTGAGCACGCCAGGCCCTCCTGTCTTCCACTGCCTCCCGCAGTTTGGTCAAACTCATGTTAGTAGCTTCGAGAACACTGTCCAACCACCTCATCCTCTGTCGTCCCCTTCTTCTTGTGCCCTCCATCTTTCCCAACATCAGGGTCTTTTCCAGGGAGTCTTCTCTTCTCATGATGTGGCCAAAGTCTTGGAGCCTCAGCTTCACGATCTGTCCTTCCAGTGAGCACTCAGGGCTGTTTTCCTTAAGAATGGATAGGATAAGAATGGATAATCCTGCTAGACTAGGATTGCCATATTTCAAACTGAAAATCCAGACAGAAAAGTTGTCAAGCTTTTTTTGGCAGCATCGCTTTTAAAAATGCAATTTTTGAGCTATTTTTATGGGAAAACGGCACTGTTGACATGGGCTGCCATACGTCCGGATTTTCCCAGACATTTTTCCTGATTTCCACCTGAACACTGCTACCGACTACAGTATTCCATATACTGAAAAATCCAGACGTATGGCAAACCCTATCTAGACTTCCATCCCAGCACTGTCAGATTCCTGTCAGCTCTTTTCCTAAGTGGAAATGAAAAATCCAGAAAAGGAAAATGTGCTACTTCCTCAAGGTTATGCGTTCCATTGACATACTGCTGTTATCATTAGGGGATGCTTCCAGATGATCAAATCCTTTTCCCCCCTTCGGTCAGTTGCCTGGGGAAAATAGACTCCTTCAATGATCTCTGTTGGCCTTCATCCTGCCTGGGAGAATGTGAAATAGTACCCAAAAACCTTGTGGAAATGTCCAAAAATCCATAATGGCGCTTCTGACACTCCAAGTGATTCACAGCCTTTGGCCATTCCTTTGCAAGCCTTCTGTTGCTCTGCAATCATTTGTTTTTATTGAAGGATTTTCATCATTAACAAGGATACATTTAACATCTCTGTTTTCAATTCATAGGGTCCTTTCTACAGGTCTGTTACATTCGGCATGAAACTCTGCTGTCATAGACCTTGTGAGATGTGGGGGGAGAGAAACTGGGAGGGGGGTGGGAGGAAAGAAGAGGGGATAATGATCTTTCATGCTTTTTGCTTACTGTATGTGCAGAGTTTTTATGTCAGCGTCACGAGATTTTGCCAGCAAAAGCAGACAAAGAAAGAACCTCCAATCCTATTTTTAAATATCGATCTAATTTGTTTACTTATTTTCTTTGCCCTTCCCTCCCATTTTTGAGCTGTGTTTCATCATCGTGTAGTTCTGAGTATATACAGTGGAGACGATGATAATTAAATAATAATTATCGCAATTAGAAAAGCCTTAAACTTTAAACCATAGCGTCACCTCAGTCCAACTGATGGGGGAAAACCACATAACCATGGTGAAAACCCTAGGTAAAGGTAAAGGGACCCCTGACCATTAGGTCCAGTCGTGGCCGACTCTGGGGTTGTGGCGCTCATCTTGCTTTATTGGCCAAGGGAGCCGGCATACAGCTTCCGGGTCATGTGGCCAGCATGAATAAGCCGCTTCTGGCGAACCAGAGCAGCGGACAGAAACGCCGTTCACCTTCCCGCTGGAGTGGTACCTATTTATCTACTTGAACTTTGACGTGCTTTCAGACTGCTAGGTTGGCAGGAGCTGGGACTGAGCAATGGGAGCTCACCACGTCGTGGGGATTTGAACCGCCGACCTTCTGATCAGCAAGTCCTAGGCTTTGTGGTTTAACCCACAGCGCCACCTGCGTCCCAATGGTGAAGACCCTACTCAATCCCAAAAGCTTGGATTGCACCTGCAAACTATGCCTAAATCTCAGTAACGAGGGAGCCAGACCTGCTTCTAGAGGGCGGGAGTATATATATTTTCTATTTTTTTCTTGAAATAATTTTACCCTTTCCCTCCCGTGGATGCTGTTTCTCCCCCACTTTCATCCCAGGAAGAGGGAAAGAATAGGGAAGGCAGCAGCTGTGATTTGACACCCCTCCAGCCATTTCTACGCCTGCATCTGTGGCTTCTCTGCTGCTGCAGTCTGTCTGCTTCTCTTTATGGCACCTTCTGCTCCCTTGGGGTTGGGGAGATGGGGCATGTCTCTCCTCACAGGCCCAGCTCCCTCTGATGGTCCAATCCATAGGGCATCTCAGTGCTGCTGCCCACCCCACAACCATGGTACCATCTAGTGGAAAAGTGATATAGATAGGGAAAGCGAGCCTCGGTTTAAGAATGGTTTTGGTTTTAGCAGTGGCGTAGCGTGGGTTGTCAGCACCCGGGGCAAGGCAAGTAATTTGCGCCCCCCCCCCCGCTGCACTGTCCCTCCCCCAGATAGTCCCTCGCTCTCTCTCCGCACCGCACCGCACTGCACGCCTGGCACCCTCCCCTCCCCAGTGGGTGGCGACCCGGCGGCTTGGATTGGATTCGCACAGCCAGCACTGCAGTGAGAGAGAGTGAGTGAGCCAGGTAGGGGCAGAGAGCTGCGAGTGCGAGCGCGCGCCCCCCCAGATGTTGCGCCCGGTGCGGCCTGCACCCCCTGCACCCCCACGCTACGCCACTGGGTTTAAGAACAGACTTCTGGAACGGATTAAGTTCGTAAGCCCAGGTACCACTGTAACTCCCTACTAACTGACTGGGGAAGTGAAATATTAAGTGAGATTGTGACTCTTCTTGGGCTAAAACCCTGCAGATGGGTGAATGGGCCATAGGCTGTTGCAAAGAACTCTTTGCCAAGCAGACTGTTCAGAGATGTCTGAAAGAAAGATTAAATATTCCTGCTCATCCCCCAAAATAGTCCTCTTGGCTGGTACATCGTGTGGCTGTATACCCTGGGTTTCCCACAACATTTAAACCACACCTTTGGCATACCAACATGTGAAATGTGGAGAAAAGATGAGCAGGTCCCCCACCCCCCAACGTAGTCTGTAGTCCATGAAAGTCTATGCTGAAATTCGGGAATTTTTGTATTTTTATGTTGTGAACTGCCCTGAGTTCTTCAGATAAAGGGTGGTATACAAATTTAATATATGGAACTAAATAAATGCCTGTGCATAATTAATCTATATACAGTCATACCTCGGGTTACAGACACTTCAGGTTGCGTTTTTTCGAGTTACGGACCTCCAAAACCCAGAAGTACCGGAACGGGTTACTTCTGGGTTTTGGCGTTCGCGCATGCGCAGAAGCGCTAAATCACGCTTTGCACATGCACAGAAGTGCCGAATCGCAAACCCACGAGTGCGCAGATGCACACAGATCACGTTCGCAACCTAAGCATCCACTGTACACACAATATTGCCAGAAATGTAAAAAGCTTAAACAAACGGAACTAAGAGAAGCTAAAGGACACCTCCGGTTTTTCCAAAAGAACTATTCTTTAGTTGGGTGGATGTGTAATTTTTTTGAGGTTATATATATATGTGTAGTGACTACATTTCATATACAGTGGTACCTCGGAAGTCTGTTTGACTTCCAAAACGTTCGGGAACCAAGGCGCGGCTTCCGATTGGCTGCAGGAGCTTCCTGCAGCCAATCGGAAGCTGCATCAGACGTTCAGGTTCCAAAGAACGTTCACAAACCGGAACACTCACTTCCCTGTTTGCAGTGTTCAGGAGCCAAAACATTCAAGTCGCAAGGCGTTCACGAACCAAGGTACGACTGTATTTTATTTAAAGGGGGGGGGGGAGGAAATGTGGATTTATTATTATTCAATTCAATTTAATTTATTTAAATTTTTATTTTTGAAATGAGATAATAGATCCTCTCATAGTCACTTTACAGTATGGAAAGCAGGATCACATATAACTATTCCGATACCACCATGAGCATAACTGAAGATTAAAAAAGAATGTCTGGAGAAATCCTAAGTAACAAATGTCAGGATTAGTAGCAGAGATAAACATAATTTTACATGGTTTTCTGATATTACCCTCAAACTCGGGCAAATAGGGATTGCAACAGATTCTCTTCTTCTATCGGATGAGTCACAAATCTTCTCTCTCATCAAGCAGAGACTGCTAGACCATGAAATCCCAAAACTCTACCTCTCCCAGCCTTTTGTATGTTCATCTGCTTACTTAGGATTGCAGCCCTACCATGGAGTAATGCCTAATTACTTTTATAATCTAGATATCGCATCGCAGAGCTTTTATGCTAGCTCGTCTAAATGCATTCCCCTCATCTGTTTTGTTCGGAAGGTTTCCAAAAATCCCCTTCCAGAACAGATTCTGCTCCTGTAATAAGAAAACACCAGATACATCACGTAATTTTGGACTGCCCTCGTCTCGACACCCTTGTGCTTTCCTTACATCCTAAAATATCAATTTACAAAGAATTTGTAATCCAATATTTATTGAGGGATGATACTCCTGAAACTACCAAGATTGTTTCGGGGTATTTTCCCGAGATCTTTTAAGCTAAATCTAAAGTTGCCTGATTTACTCAATGGCGGCTATCTAGACTTTTATATATTGTGTGTGTTTGGATGACATTGTATGATTTTATTGCTTAAACGTATGCCAATAAAGGCCAATAACAATAGCAATAACAGTATCTCTGTAGACAGGTAAAGGTAAAGGGACCCCTTACCATTAGGTCCAGTCGTGGCCGACTCTGGGGTTGCGGCACTCATCTTGCTTTATTGGCCGAGGGAGCCGGCGTACAGCTTCCGGGTCATGTGGCCAGCATGACTAAGCCGCTTCTGGCGAACCAGAGCAGCGCACGGAAATGCCGTTTAGCTTCCCGCCAGAGCGGTATCTATTTATCTACTTGCACTTTGACATGCTTTCGAACTCTAGGGTGGCAGGAGCAGAGACCACCAACGGGAGCTCACCCCGTCTCGGGGATTCGAACTGCCGACCTTCTGATCGGCAAGTCCTAGGCTCTGTGGTTTAACCCACAGCTCAACCCGCGTCCCTTATCTGCAGACAGGAGCAGACTTAAATTGGACTCGGCTGGGGACCAGAGTCAAAGAGCAGAATTAGGTAGTCACATCTTTTTCTGCAGCAAGTGCCCATATATTTGTTTCAGCCATATACGGTCTCAGAAATGGATACCCCGATAAAGAGTGAGGCCCTGTCTTGCTAAATAAGTGTGTTGGACCCACAAGTGGTGTAAAATCACTGTGTCAGAAGCACTTTCAAAGAAACAGATTCTTTCTCACTTCAGTGGTTAATGAATTGGGCTTGACTTGGCCAAAGCTTATCTTCTCTCTCTCTCTTACCCATCCTGCGTCAGATTCTTGTTGGAGAACTGGCTGCCTTCTTCCTCCAGCCTGAGAGACGCGAGGAGAAGACAATAATCTCAGGAGAGTGTTGCTATTTCAACCCCCTTCTACGGCGCATCATCCGTTTTCTGGGTAAGTGAAAGATGACTTTACCACGCTGCCTTGTTTTCTTGCCTCACGGTCACTCCCAAGATTCCCTCCTCACTTTCAGCTCCACCTGTTTAAGAGTTATGTGAGCAGAATTCCCTGATCCGGACCTTGTGCAGAATATGGATCAATAAGCTCTCCAAGCCGAGAAAAATAGAGTTCCAAAGTTTTACTGCAAACCATCTTTTAACTGGTTACGAAAAAAAGTTAACTGACTAAAATACAAATCAGCTCATTGCTCTTAAACAACTAGTAATGCAGTCCAGTTTTCTTTAGGTTCTTAGCTAAGGACTGTTCTCTCTCTGGTCCCAGAGAGAGACACAAATAAGCAAGTTATCTGGCAATATGCCGGCAGTTTCTAAGAGAGGCCCAGTTTCCCAGTCATCAATTAACATAAACACTGAAGCAAAAGGCCTATCAGCACTTCTGTTCAGCTCATGATTTCAAGTGTTTTCAAATCACAGATCTGAGAGGTTTTTTTGTGTGTTTTTTGTCCCACTCCTTTCCCCAGGAAAAGGAGCTGTTTAATGCTGAATTGGAACAGAAAACTCGATTGATGTTTGTTCAAATTTGACAGTAAATGACAAGGTTTTGTGGGGAAAGCAGTGGGACAAAAAAAAAAATTCTCTTGGACCTGCGACATGAAATCATGGGACAAATGAAACTGTGGATGGCCCCAAAGTTGTAGCAGCTTTAGCTTCACTAGCACCTTTCTTTTGCACTTGCCACAGTTCTCTGCAAAGCAGACGTTCTGCAGATGCAAAGCTCACTATGTTCCACACATAATGCACACTAGGACTGGGCGATATCTCGTTTTCAACATCGCAGTATATGGCCAGCTAAACATCGTGATGTACAGATTTATCATGGTGTTTGAAATAAGGAGGGAGCTATGTAGAGGCATTGGCTAGCCTCACAGTTTTTCCTGCATCGTGAATTTTGCTCTTGTGATTTGCTGCCCCTTGCTTGAGGCAGGGGAACGCTGAGCCAGCAGAGTTAATGAGAGATGCAGGAATCGAGAGACCCATTGGCTGGCTTCATGGTTTTGTCCACGTTGTGATTTTTGTATAGCGCACACATACATGATAATTCACGATATACTGCCAGGCAGGGCCGGATTTAGGTTTGATGAGGCCCTAAGCTACTGAAGGTAATGGGGCCCTTTATATGTCCAGCTGTCCTTTGTCAACAACAAATTGTCACTGTTTTGCATGTGTTGAATATATGCTATATGGTAATTTATGGACCTAATAGGTATCTAAAGCCATTTGCACATAACAAAATATGTATTTTATCAAAGTAATTGTTGAACTGAAATTCAATTAAGAAGTATATTAATAGTGAAATAATTGTTAAGCTCTAACTTAAAATGATTTTTCATTCATAACAAACTTAATAATGCAAACACATTGGCATTTGGCAATAACAAAAGTTCCTTTAGAAACACAATTTACAAAGACTTATAATCTAGTCTCTATAAACTTGCTATAACATGAAATAATAATAGGTGTAAATATATGGTGCAAATTAATAATAATTATAAATAGCAGAATGTAGGCACCCTATATATAGAAATGAGCAAACCAGTGATATTTGAGGGAGCAGGCTAGCAGGCGGGGCCCATGACTTACATCATAGGAGCCTAGGCAACACAAAACACTGCTGCTGTATGTAGATTTTAATTTATTTGTTTTTTATCTTATATTTTGGAAATGTACATCCAGTTTTTTCTTTTTATTTTTTTTTTGGGGGGGGGCCAAGAGAGTGGGGCCCTAAGCTACAGCTTGTGGCTTAGCTACAGGCTAAGCTAAGCTACAGGGCCTTCTCGGTAGTGGCGCCCGCCCTGTGGAACGCCCTCCCATCAGATGTCAAAGCGATAAACAACTACCTGACATTCAGAAGACATCTGAAGGCAGCCCTGTTCAGGGAAGTTTTTAATATGTGACATTTTAGTGTATTTTTCATCTTTGTTGGAAGCCGCCCAGAGTGGCTGGGGAAACCCAGCCAGATGGGCGGGGTACAAATAATAAATTATTATTATTATTATTATTATTATTATTATTATTATTATTTAGCTTATACGTAAATCCGGCACTGCTGCCAGGCGAAAAATTATGAAACCGATATCACGATATGGACTTCAAACCAGTTTTGGACGATATATCTTTTACAAACCACATCTTCGCTACCTCCAGCTGCTCATCTCCTTCCTTTCAGCCCATTTCTTCCCCTTTCCTTCCCCACAGGCATTTATTCCTTTGGCCTCTTCACTACCACTATCTTTGCCAACGCTGGCCAGGTAGTGACTGGCAACCAGACTCCGCACTTCCTGTCGGTGTGTCGACCCAACTACACTGCCCTCGGCTGCCAGGCGCCCCCAGGCACCATCTACGTCACAGACAAGGCCGCCTGCACAGGCAACCCTGCCCTGGTCACCGCCGCCCGCAAGGCCTTCCCCTCCAAGGATGCTGCTCTCAGTGCCTACGCTGTAGCCTATACTGTGGTACGAGGCTCTGGTGGGTGGCGGGGCCAGGGAAATGGGTGTCGAAGTGAAGAGGGAGCTGAAGTGGCAGGGGTACAAAGAAAGCGCCAATCTCTTCCCACAAGGACATGTTGGATGTGGTGGAGGTGACTGCTGGGCCCGACCTTTCAGAGGCCACCTACACCAAGTTTTCCCAAACTTGGGTCTCCAGCTGGTTTTGGACTACAATTCCCATCATCCCTGGCCACTGCTCCTGCCAGCTAGGGATGATGAGAGTTGTAGCCCCAAAACAGCTGGAGACTCAAATTTGGGAAATCTAGGGTTTCCATATTTCAAAAAGGGGAAACCAGGACACCCTGAAAGTTAGGAAGACCCCAAAATTGTTGAGTTGTTTTTATTTAGGAAAACCCAAAAGCTGTAGAGTTGTTTTTTTTTTAATAACAAAAACACCCCCCCAACCACATTCTTGCCTAAAATCCAGGACAAAGGGTCACCTTTTGGAAATTCCCTCCCAAACGTCATTTCTGCCTTTGAAATCCTGATAATGTCTGGGGAAATCTGGATGTATGGCAGCCCTGGGGAAATCCTGACCTATGATCATAAGGCATGCCAGCCAGCTCTGGGTTTTGCTTGCCCCGCCAGAAAGTGGGTTCCTTAGGAGGGCTGGGGCGCCTTCTGATGGGCATGAAGGAAAAACGAGGGGAGGAATGTGGGCCTTTTGCTATCAAGGCTCAGAAAAGAAATGAGTTTGCTGGCTCAGCAGAGCCAGTGTGGTGTAGTGGTTAAGAGCGGTGGACTCGTAATCTGGTGAACCGGGTTCGCTTCCCTGCTCCTCCACATGCAGCTGCTGGGTGACCTTGGGCCAGTCACACTTCTCTGAAGTCTCTCAGCCTCACTCACCTCACAGAGTGTTTGTTGTGGGGGAGGAAGGGAAAAGGAGATTGTTAGCCACTTTGAGACTCCTGAAGGGGAGTGAAAGGCGGGATATGAAATCCAAACTCCTCTTCTTCTTCTTCAGCAGTGTCACAAAGTGTTGCCTGTTCTGAGCAGAGAACCTACCTTCTTTCCAGATGGAGAAGACTGAATGGTCTACCTCCACAGTTGGAGGCAACCATGCTTCTGAATACCTGTAGCTGGAAACCATGGGAGGAGAGAAGGCTCTTGTGCTCATGTTCCCCTCACTGGTTCCCCACAAGACATATCTGGTTGGCCACTGTGAGAACAGGATGCTTTACTAGATGGGTCATTGGCCTGATCAGGCCGACGAGTTTGTTTCTGTGTTCCTAAATCATTTCCCTTTGCCTCTCCAACAACATCTGGGGGACGCCCAGGATCAGCAAGAAAGACTTTAGCTGGGGTGGTGGCAGCAATCTGCTATGGGGTGGGAATACATAAAGGCACATCCAAACTTCCATTTGCTCCACTACTGAATTGGAACCAATGGCAATTGGTTTCCTGCAGAATGCTGCTTGTTCCACAGAGAGGATTTCCAGGAAAAGCGACAGAGCAGAGGCAAAATTGCTCGGACCAGAAAACCGCCCAGACCTGTGCTTTCTAGGCAAGGGACAAGCAGAAGTGTGGATGAGCCCTTCATATCTGCATATCGAACAAGACTTTTCAATGTGTTTGCCTGTGTTTGTTTGTGTGTGTAAGAGAGAGAAAAGAAGGAGAGAGAAGATACATGGGCTCTGCCTTGGGCAGCAAAATGTCTTGGGGCAAGCAGTGGATGTCAGCCGCGAACGAGGGAGAAATTCATCATATCAAAGAACTGGAAGAGACCAAAAGATGATTAGAGCAGCCTCTATCCTGGGCTGCAGAGCCAGCTTCCCCATTAGGCTTCTTCCTGCATATAAAACACAGTGCAATTCAGACCATGCAGCGCTGCCGAAAGGTGCTTGCTTATTTACTAGCTTTGTGCACTCGCTGGTTTCATGATTAAGATTTACATGATTAAGATTTATTATTATTAAGATTTTCATTATTAACATGATTAATAAGCTGAACAACCAGCTCTAGAGAACAAAGCAGCCGAGTCTTGCAGGAAGAAAGACACACATCCACAGATGCACTGCTGGCCAAACTGACTTGGCAGAGAACCTTTCCCGACCCCAGATATGTGGGCTGGTCAGCCCCCCCAAGAATGAAGAAAAGGAGCCTTCCCACAGGAGAACCAATATGGGGCACACTGTTTCAATTGGGGTTAAAGCAGTGCTGTGTGTACTGAGCTTTCCATTGGGTGTGTGTGTGTGTGAGAGAGAGAGAGAGAGAGAGAGAGAGAGAGAGAATTAGGGAGAAGGCACAGTGGTCAGGGGCAGGGATGCTGACTTGCCCCCCACTATTGAGGGATCCAATGTCTGATGTCACACGACACGTCATGCAATGGCTTGATTTCGCACGTGCCACGTAGTGCGAAGCGCTGGTGTAACATGGGGGCCTGGCTCCCTCCTTAAGAACTTTGGGAGGGGCAAAGTATCTTGGCCCCCACTAGCTAATGCACCTGGTCACAGGTCTTGAGGAAATGTGGTGGCAGCGGCTACAGGAATGTAGGAAACTGCTGGTTGCTGTAAGGCCCATTTCAGTGGGAAGTCGCGGGGGGCAGGCGGGGAATGATTCAGGATTCTGCAGTTGACTGCGACCTCTCTGGAAGCTCCACAATACAGAATATTCGCAATAAGAACTGTAAACCCGCCTTCTTTATTTACATTTTAAAAAGACCACAACATACCGTATTTTTCGCCCTATAGGACGCACTTTTTCCCCTCCAAAAATGAAGGGGAAATGTGTGTGCGTCCTATGGGGCGAATGCAGGCTTCGCGCACCTCTCCGCAAGCAGCGGGAGCCCAGCGCTGGGCTCCCACTGCTTGCGGAGAGTTGCCTGCATGCTGAATCCTGCGTGCGCTGAGCTCAGTGCGTCCAGGCTTTGCAGACCTCTCCGTAAGCAGCGGGAGTGCTCCCGCTGCTTGCGGAGAGTTGCCTGCATGCTGAAGCCTGCGCGCGCTGAGCTCAGCACGTCCAGGCTTCGAGGACCTCTCAGCAAGCAGCGGGAGCCAGCGCTGGGCTCCCACGGCTTGCAGAGAGCTGCCTGTTTGGGGGGTAGGGTCGGGGGAAGCTCGGGCTTCCCCTGCCCCAACCCCGCGCCTGGGGGGTAAAATAATTTTTCACCCTTTATTTCCCCCCCAAAAAACTAGGTGCGCCTTATGGGATGGTGCGTCCTATAGGGCGAAAAATACGGTAATAGCTGTTCATCCTGCAATTCCCACTGCTCTGTTATGCGTACCTAATGCCCTCCAAGGAAGACTAAGCAACTGCCCCCATTGCCAGCCTCTGACTGTGACCCTCTGTTGCTCCTCCCTCCCCCTGCAGATGTACGTGACCCTGGTCTTCCGGCTGAAGGGCTCTCGCCTGGCCAAGCCTTCCCTGTGCCTGGCTCTCTTGTGCCCTGCTTTCCTGGTGGGTGTGGTTCGCGTTGCGGAGTATCGGAACCACTGGTCCGATGTGCTGGCGGGGTTCCTCACCGGTGGGGCCATTGCTGCCTTCCTGGTAAGTGATGTCTGTCGTGGCCAAGACTGAAGGCAGACAGGGGGAGGCGGAGCTTCCGCATAGGACATGGGGAAGAGAGAGTTCGGGCCGCCCTACCGGCAGGTGCAGGATGTTATCTGGTGCAAGACCTTGAGATGCAGGGAGATGGGCTAGATACTCAGGAGTTGTGCCATGTGGGCCTTCAGAGAGCCAGTGTGGTGTAGTGGTTAAGAGCGGTAGTCTCATAATCTGGGGAACCAGGTTCGCGTCTCCGCTCCTCCACATGCAGCTGCTGGGTGACCTTGGGCCAGTCCAGTGGCATAGCGTGGGTTGTCAGCACCCGGGGCAAGGCAAGTAATTTGCACCCCCTAACCCGTGGATTTTAGCACTGATTTTAGCACTGCGAGTGCGAGCGCCCCTCCCCCAGATGTTGCACCCGGTGCGGCCGGCCCCCCTGCACCCCCCACGCTACGCCACTGGGCCAGTCACACTTCTTTGAAGTCTCTCAGCCCCACTCACCTCACAGAGTGTTTGTTGTGGGGGAGGAAGGGAGAGGAGAATGTTAGCCGCTTTGAGACTCCTGAAGGGAAGTGAAAGGTGGGATATCAAATCCAAACTCTTCTTCTTCTTCAAGGGGGGAAGGGGGGACTTCGTGAGCAGTAGACTAAGGTTCTGTTCTCTTCATTCTTTTCTCTTTGGCGATTAATAATAATAATAATTTTTTATTTATATCCTGCCCTCCCCAGCCGAAGCCGGGCTCAGAGCAGCTAACAACAGTAAAAGTAACACAGTTTACATAAAATCACAATCAGTTAATTGAAATACATTCTAAAACCAATTCAATTCAGAGTCAAATTAATGGCAACCATTGGGCTAGAGTTCTATGAGGATTACAGAAGGAGAGAGGGGGTTAGACTGTGCCTTGACCAAAGGCCTGGTGGAACAGCTCTGTCTTGCAGACCCTGCGGGAAGATGTCAAGTCCCACAGGGCCCTAGTCTCTTGTGACAGAGCGTTCCACCAGATCGGGGCCACGGTTGAAAAAGCCCTGGCTCTGGTTGAGGCCAGCCTAATCTTCCTGTGGCCCGGGATCTCCAAGGTGTTTTTATTTGAAGACCATAAGGTCCTCCATGGGACATACCAGGAGAGGCGGTCCCGTAGGTATGAGGGTCTGAGGCTGTATAGGTTTAAAGGTTAAAACCAGCACCTTAAACCTGACCCTGTACTCCACCGGGAGCCAGTGCAGCTGGTATAGCACCGGGTGAATGTGATCCTGCAGTGAGGACCCATAAGGAGTCTTGTCATGGCATTCTGCACCAGCTGGAGTTTCAAGGGCAGCCCACATAGAGTGAGTTCCATAATCAAGTCTGCAAGTGACCATCACGTGGATCATAGTGGCTAGGACAGGGCGAGAGAGGTAAGAAGATTGTCTTCCATAAACACGGTTTTAACAATGCGTCCCTAAGTGACTGTGGAGGCCAATTCTGGATCCACATGTCCTTCCACAGTGGGGACATAGGTTTCCTGGTGGGAGTTGATCACGGTGAGGGTTTGCCAAGCGTGCCTTCCTCTTAGCACGTTTCTCCCTTTCGTCCTGAATTCGAGTGTCTTCAATGCCCATGACACCTTTGGTAAAGGCTGTTCTCCAGTTGGAGCACTCGCAGGCCAGTGTTTCCCAGTTATCAGTGCTTATACAGTGGTACCTCGGGTTAAGTACTTAATTCGTTGCGGAGGTCCATTCTTAACCTGAAACTGTTCTTAACCTGAAGCACCACTTTAGCTAATGGGGCCTCCTGCTGCCGCTGCGCGATTTCTGTTCTCATCCTGAAGCAAAGTTCTTAACCCGAGGTACTATTTCTGGGTTAGTGGAGTCTGTAACCTGAAGCGTATGTAACCTGAAGCATATGTAACCCGAGGTACCACTGTAGTATATTTTTTCAGATTTGCTTTGAGAGCATCTTTAAACCTCTTTTGTTGTCCACCGGCATTTCGCTTTCCATTCTTAAGCTGGGAATAGAGTAGTTGCTTTGGAAGACGAAAGAAGCCTAATTTAATAAGTGTCTGCACAGCAGTTACAGGAGCCTCCTCACCAGATTATTAGTATTATTATCAGATTAGTACTTCACCTACACCGAAGCCTCTAGGTGCCGTACAACATACAAAGTAGGAAATGCAATTACATGGAAACATTGGCAAGCATTGTGCAAAACTACCTGTAAAAAGCTTGCCTCTCCAAAATAACAGCCTCCATAAATAATGTTACAAACCAACAGCAGGGGTGAGATGTTAATTCTAAAGCCCTAAAAATCCTACCACTGTTAAAGCTGACAAAATTGCCAAGGACTACAGAAAAATGAACAAACTTGTGGGGTGGGGCATAGCTTTGCCTGGCACCGAAAAGATGGCACAGAAGGCACCAGGTGATCTTCCCTGGGGAAAGTGTTCCATAGAAAGAGTGCCATCACCAAAAAAGTCCTGTCTCTTGACGCCACTCTTGTTTGTTTGTTTGTTTGTTTGTTTGTTTGTTGTAATTTCCAATTTTATACATTTCAATAATTTTACAATCATTTTAACATTTCAGTTTTGATGTATTTTTGTTTTTAGTTATACTTTTCAAGTTTATACATTTCATTAGTTTCACAATCAATTTAACATTTCAAAATTTGACTTCCTTCCCCCTCTTTCTGCAGTTTAAAAAATACATTCTGCATATCCAAATTCATTTCATTTGCTCATTTAATTATCTACTTTAAATATATACTCTTATGAAACTGCAGGTTATTACAATAATCCTGCTAATGTTTCTATCTGTTTGCAATTTATCTGAAAATATATTATTCTAACATTCATCACTTGACTTCCTTCCCCCTCATCCTGCAGTTCCTTAAATTCATTTTAAATATTTTCTGCATATCCAAATTAACTGAATTTGCTCATTTATTCATCTACTTTAAATACATACTCTTATAAAACTGCAGGTTATTACCATAATCCTGCCAGTGTTCTTATCTGTTTACAATTTATTTGTAAATATTCAACAAACCATTTCCATTCTTTTATAAAAAGTTTGTTATCTTGATTTCTTATTCCTCCGGTAAGTTTCACCATTTCTATATATTCCAGAAGTTTTTGTATCCATTCTTCCTTTGCTGGGACGACTTCTTCTTTCCACTTTTGGGCGAGTAACATTCTTGCTGCTGTAGTTGCATACATGAATAAATTTCTATACAGTTTGGGTAGTTCTGTCCCTATACAGTGGTGCCTCGCAAGACGAAATTAATTCGTTCCGCGAGTTTTTTCGTTGAGTGAGTTTTTTCTTCTTGCAAAGCACCACTGCAGTTGAACACTAACAACGGCGGGGAGGGGTGGGGAGAAGCAGGGCAGCTGCCGCAGCCGGTACCTCGGACTCACCCACGCGGCTGCTGGAGGGCGGCGGGGCTCAGGAGCGCGACTCCGGCTGCAACGCTGGCTGCTGGTGGCAACGGCTCTCTCAGAGGAGCGTGCGAGGGCGGTGGGCAGCGGCGCGAGGCAGCCGGAAGGTGGGAGGGAGCCGGAGGAGCGGGGAAGCGAGCGTGCGTGCAGTGACCGTCGCCATGACAGGAGAGGCAGGGCTGTTTCGTCTAGCGAAGCAAGCCCTTAGGAAAATCCATCTTGTGAAGCACCTCAGAAAACGAAAAACCCTTTCGTCTAGCAGGTTTTTCGTCTTCTGAGGCATTCGTCTTGTGGGGTACCACTGTAATTCCCAACTTGATGCCACTCTCTATACTTCCAGTGGAGACATAATCTTGAAGAGAGCCCCCACTGACAATTGCAAAGTTCAGGTAGGCTCATCTAGGAGGAGTTCAGATACCAGGTTCCTAAGCTGCATAAGGCTTTAAAAGTTAATACCAACCCTTTGAATTGGCCCCAGAAACATCTGGCACCCACCTGTGTAATATCCTCAGAACACCTGATCCTAGTAAGTCACCGTGCTGCCAATTTCTCCACCAACTGACGTTTCTGAACCAACTTCAATAGCAGCCTCCTGCATTAATCTAGAGGGAGGTTACCAGAGCATAGGTCACTAATGCTAGGCTATCTCCATCCAAGACAGGGTCACAGTTGTGCCACCAGCAGTCCACACCACAGGGAACGTCTATGCCTTCAGTGGTAACAATGGATGTAGGAATGTTCCCAGTCTCCTTCAGGAAGAGTACAACCACCTCCAGAACTATCTGGGTACCACTTCTCTGGACCAAGAAGCCATCCTCAAACAGCACCTCTGTCTTGTTTGGATTTAGCCTAATTTTGTTGCTCTCATCCAGTCCATTGCTATGCCCAGCACATCCACACCCAGAGGAGATGAAAAGGAGAAACGTGTTTGTGTGCCCATCTGAAAAGTTGATAACGCACTCCAGAATGCCCCACTTGGCAGTTTAATGTACTGTAGATATTAAATAGCATAGGGGATGAGATTGAACCCTGTGGAGCCACAACCCCTAACTAGGTCAGCCATCCCAGAAGCGTACCATGGTAGATGATGCCAAAAATTGTTAGAGCGGTTCTCAACCTGTGGGTCCCCAGATGTTGTTGGACTACACTCCCATCATCCCTGAGCTCTGGCCTTGCTAGCTAGGGGTGATGGGAGTCGTAGTTCAACAACATCTGGGGACCCACAGGTTGCGAAAAACTGGCTAGAAGAACCAAGAGGATCACATTTCTACTGTCTCCTTCCTAGCACAGGGCAACCCAAGGTAGTGACAAAAGCACACCTAACCCTCGGTTGATATGGATCCAGAAAACCAGTGTCCTCCAAGAATATCTGAATCTGATCAGGTTTGGTGGTGCCTTTTAACAGGACCTTACCAGGGTTTCATTTGAGTTCATTTATGAGCACGGAAGTGTGTTTGTTTAAATGCCAGCTGGTGGTGGTATTGCTGCAGGGGACCTCAAATTAACTACTGTAAGGGACCTCAAGAAACACCAGGAACAACTTAACATGACACAGAAGGGGGTTATTGGAATTGTAGTCCAAGAACTTCAGGAGGCCCGATGATACTCATGTTGGAAATCAAGCCTTTATCAGGAGAAACTGGCAACTCTCCCAGGCACACGGCTTGGTCTCCTGTTGACCTCCCTGTCTGCTTTCCCGGCAGGATCCAGGCAGAGGTCGCGATAAGCGATCCTTCTCAGCGTGAGAAGAACACCCCCCCTCTTTGCTGCCCCCCCCCCGGCAGGGGAAAGAAATAGACAGAAACGTATTTACATGCCTTTATTTCTGTCTTTGCAGCGTTACAAAAAACATGACTGCTCTCTTCAAACTCCAGCAGTCAAGAGATCAAACACTTCCTGTACAGCTCATATTACACTCTGAGCTAATTCCGGTGCCCTCTGTTTCCCACGGACAGTCCCAACATCATGTGATGTTTTCAAGCAAGCAGCTCGCAGCAGCATTGTTTCTATATCGTAACAACTCATACCTTCCCTAGGTACTGTAGTGCACATAGAACTGAGTCCTGCAGCCCCAAACAAATTGTGTGGCTCATTGTGTGGCTAGGGTACTCTTTCCCCATTGTGGGAAAATAATGTGTGACTGCTTGGTCCCCCTTTGGTCTGACCCAGCAGGGCTTTCCCCATGTATAGAAAGGAGTTAAGGAGCTTGGCCAATAGCCGTTGGCACGGAGTCAAGGAAGGCTAGCATTAGCAGAAAGTGCCATATGTGGTGGACCGGTAAAAGGGTAAAAGAGTATTGGGTAATAATTCATAATGAATTGAAGAAAATGTTTATAAGTACTTTTCCAGAGTCCTTTTTGTTGAGGATAATTCAGCCGGAAATTCCCAGGTGTCAAAAAAGGTTATTTTTGTATGCCGCCACTGTGGCCCGTGTTTTGTTAGCCCAAAAATGGAAAACGAGCGATGTCCCAACCAAAGAAGAATGGCAACTTAAACTGATGGAATATGCACAGCTTGTGGACCTAACATATAGAATAAGAGAACAATAAGAATGTACATTTAAATAAGATTTGAAGATGTTTATTGCATATATGGGGGGGGGTTGTGTACACTCGAAAACATGGGCAGCATTCAACAATGCAAACAAGGTTTGATGGATGTAATCATGGAATACTGAATGGTTTAGTTTATGTAAAATATGCAGGGATTTATGTTATGCAAAATGAACCACGGAAAGAGAAGAGGGGAAGTCATTGATGTTTTAAGGTTGTTTAAATGCATTTTCTAAAGTGTAAAACAGAAAATTTAATAAAAAATATACACAAAAAGGGGGGAAAAGTAAAGGAAAGGCCTTGGGGAGCTTGGCCTATAGCCATGTGCATGGAGTCAAGGAAGGCTAGCATGAGCATAAAGTGAAGAACTAAAGCAGAAAAACTAAAATTGGGCAGAAAGTTTAGTTGTTGTTGTTGTTGTTGTTGTTGTTTAGTCATTTAGTCGTGTCCGACTCTTTGTGACCCCATGGACCAGAACACGCCAGGCACTCCTGTCTTCCACTGCCTCCCGCAGTTTGGTCAGACTCATGCTGGTAGCTTCGAGAGTCTTCTCTTCTCATGAGGTGGCCAAAGTATTGGAGCCTCAGCTTCACGATCTGTCCTGCCAGTGAGCACTCGGGGCTGATTTCCTTAAGAATGGATAGGTTTGATCTTCTTGCAGTCCATGGGACTCTCAAGAGTCTTTTCTTTCACTGTATTGTTCGGGATCAGGCGAAGAGGGTTTTTATGCTCCTACCTTCTTTTGCTGGCAGGTGACTTGCGTGGTCAACAATTTCCAGAGCAGCCCACCTACGGCCAAGAAAACAACCCCAACTGAAAGCAGCTTGCCCAGTGTCCCTGTCATGGGCTTGCCCTGTGTGGACAGTTCCCTAGAAAAGTTGAGTGTGGCTCAGGTAAGCGGCATCCCGCCCAGCAACCCTTGCCTACCTCCTGCTCTGCGACGTCCTGAAACATCTCTACAACTTATGCACAGACACACAGTTGGCTCCAGGTTTGGGGGTGGGCTGTGGGCAAAATGTGGCCCTCCACTGGGCTCCCTCCTCAGTCAGTGGGCCATGACAGGCCTACATGGCACAGAGGGAGCAGGAGTGGGGAACAACTAGAGCTCTCTGATCAACTGGCTTTAGTCACCACTTAAATCCCATACAGCATCCCAGAGGAACACTATGTTGGGGCATTATGGGAAATTCCTCCAGTTTAGATGCTAGACCCAGTTGCTTGGAGTGCTGGGTCTGATAGATAGATAAATAGATATATCTTCTGATATACATGTAAGGCTATCATCATTCAGTCCTACTTGGAGAATTTCTCATCACAACCCTGAGTTTGCAAAAGCAGGTTGTAAAATGCCGCTTTTAAACAGCAGCATAGGTTGGACTAAAGGAAAAAGAGAAGGAGAAAGCGGTGATTTTAAAGAATGCAAAGGGTTTAAGTAGAGTGAGGAGGGGGTGGCACTGAGGGATGGAAAGTGGCAATTTAAAAGTTTGAGCACTGGAAGGAGTGAGTTAGGAAATGCTCTGTTGTGTTAGCTTCAGATAGTCCATAAGTAGCTTCCCACAATCATACATTTCATTCCTGGTGCCTTGTGTTGTCCTCAACATGAAGTTCTGGGCTCAATGAAGTAATTTAGAAGACATATTATATGGGGAATTCCATGTATGACTACCTGGGTTCCACCATGAAAGTGGGATGTACCTTAATAGACCAAACAAGGAGAATTCAAAAGTCTCTGTTGCTTAGAGGCCCATATAATCTTGGTGTGATGGAAAGGACAAAACTGGGAGAAGACAGAATGTGTCTAGTGAAAAATGAGAGATGATAGCTGGGAGGGAGTAATCAGGAAGCAAGAAAGGAGGTTGTGGTAATCCAGGAAATGTTTGGGTGGAAGAAATGGGTTTTAAGAGGGAAGGCAAAGGCGAAAAACAGGTTGTCTCAGATGTAGGGAGCATCTCCAAAGTGACTGTTGAAGACTGGAGAGCAGATGAATTTGTGCAGAGGGAAGGGGGCAGGGGTTGAGGAAGATGGGAGGGCAGAGCTATGGAACAAGTTCATATAAAGCAACCTCTTTTGTGTGATGGGACATGTCTGGCTGCCCATCACATGGTACCTAAGCTGTCCTGCAGCCACTCTCTCATCTTTTTGCTCCACTTCAGGAGTGGTCAAAGGGAGGACTGACTGGCTGTTGCCTTGAACAACTGGGCAGCCGCTTTGATATGGTTTCTGAGATTTGCCCTTCTTACAGGGATATCTGAAACCTGGTGAATATCTTCATTCACACATGAGTACCCACCATCACAGATGGATTTCACAATTGTCTGAAAGTAGAGTATGTGTTCCCCCAGTTTTAGAAATGTACGAATGAATGCCAACAGCCAAACCAAGGTGATTATAAACATTCATTGGTGTATCTCTGAGCTTTCAGTTATTCACAAAATCTGTTTAGATTGCCAACCTTTACATGTGAATGTGACACACCCGAACTCGTCTTTTGGCCTCTTTTACACTTACAACTGTTCTCTTTCTTCGTTATTTTCTGCACCAGAGCTTTCACTCACTAATAATCTATATGCATAACATTGAGTTTTCCTCTCCATTCTAAACCACCTTTCCCCCCCCACTCCTTTTTATCTCAATAAGGATTTGGGTCTCCAATTCTCTATCCAAGCATGTAACCTTGGTGGGGTGTGTGTGTCAGGGGTGTGTGTTTGTGTAACTTTTTCTCCCCCCACCCACCCACCTCATCGAACTTTCTCTCTCTGTAGATCATGCCACGTATTTTCTTTTAATATTGCCAGAATCCATCCCTTTCTATTATCAGTTGCTAAATCGTTGCTTCGGGCTCTGATTGTTTCTCATCTGGGATTCCCGTCATGTTTTGTTTTCTGTCTGGCTCTCTCCCACCTTAAATGTTTCATTTCTCTTCCAAGTTCTGCTTGCTGAATAATCCATACCGCATGGCGGTGCTTTGATCATGTCATTCCTCTTTACTGCTTATTGGACTGGCTCCCTATTATCTTCCAGAGACATTTTTGCTTCCTGCTTAGACATCCTGGAAAGACCTTTCGCCTCTTTGCTCTTGCAGTTTCCGATCGCTTGCTATGTTGCACCATTCGCTTTTTGCTCCCTCTCCTAACGAGGCCTTGGGTTTCTTGCCCTGTCCTTCCCTTCTCTACTTGCTAGGAGTCCTCTTTCTCCTGCTAATGTCTTGCTTTCTTCCATAGAAAAGCAAACAGAATACACAGGTGCTTTTTTAAAAAGTGCCTTGCTGTCTAAACAAATAACCACAGAAAAAAATAATCCAACATGCAAAAAGTGCTTGATCCATTGGCTCACAGTCTGAATGCAGAGAGCTTTTAAAGATGCCTGGACTTGATGCCAAGAATAAAATGGAGCAGCGCCAAAAAATTGAGTAGGGTGGGTTCATTTGTCAGAAGGAAAAAGGCTCTTCTTGGCTGAGCTATTCTGAACCGTTTGAGGGGGGAAGGTTAGCATAAGGGAAGGCCAGGAAACAGAAGGTAAGCAGTTGCAGAACTTCGAAAGGTGGATCTTTAGGGTGATGAAAAGGAGGAGGAAGCAGGGGGCAGCAAGACATGGCCAATATCTTGCCAGCTCTAACCTCAACAGGGAAGTGTGTCAGGCTAGCTACTCCCCTTAGCTCTTGAGCCCCTAACTCTAGCTGCCTCCCTGGATGCGGGGAGGCTAACCACCACAATGATGCTTGGACCACGAGGGAGGAAGACACCTGCCAGCCAACTCTCTTGAATTCCCAATCTCCTTGCAATTTGCTTATCTCAGAGCCAGCTCAGTCCACCCTTCCCTTCTCTGCTCACATATCTGTAAGCCCAGAGTGACTCCTGTTCAAGCAAAGTCTCACCTTCAGCATGGTTGGGTGGGATTGGCAGTGTAGGGCATGGGTAGGGGACCTGTGGGTCCTCCAGATGTTGGTGAACTACCTCACCCCTGGCTATTGTCCATACTAGCTGGGGCTGATGCAAATTTGAAGCGGGAGGTTCTCTTGGTCTACTTTCCTCTGTGCAGTACGAGTTGAGTTGCAGTCCCAACACTTTCAAACATCAACATCTGAAGGGCCACATAGTTACCATCCCTGCTTTAGACACAACCCCTGTGATGGAACTGTGGGTCTGATTATGGACCAACCAACCAAACAAACCAAACCAAACACTGCAGGCAGGCAGGCAAGGAGAAAGTGGCCCTTCTACACAAAAGGCATGACTTTACATAGTTGTGAGTCAAGGTCCCGCTCCCCGCTTTGTGATGAAATAAGACACACGGACACAAGTAGTTTAGGTTAATGGGCTAAAAAAGGCCACAACTTTATTGGTTACAGAATGTGAGTGGTATTGGCTTAGGCATTGGGATCCGGACAGACTATACTTGACTCCTGCCCGCTCTGCAGGGAGTCACATGAGTGTTAACAACCTGTAGGGGGAGCTTGTTGATGCAAATCAACTGGAAGCTTTTCCCTAGAGTCACCGGGGGTCGAGCCATGGCCCTAGCCGCCACCTGGGCTTCGGACAGGAACCACAACCACCGGATTCCTTTAACGGTATACCCTTCAAGGGGAGGGGGAGGTGATGGCCACAACCTCCCCTCCGACACACAATGCGTTTCCAATGCCTAACCGCCAAACCTTACAAAGTTGTGATGATTTGCTAAGAGGTAGGCGAGAAACCAAGTGGCTGGACCCAATCTGCCAAGTGGAAAAAAATTACTACCAGGCCCCTTGGGCAACCAAGGCGACCAACCGAGGTCCATAGCAAGGTCAGGTGCTGAGGCAAAGCCTAAAGGGAGGGTGGTGATCTGAGGAAGCCGGGAACAAGAAGGAGGCGCTTGTGGGGCCCGCGGCCTTTTTAAACAGCAAAACCACGCCCACCAGCCTGCCGGATTGGCTGACTGGAGTGCGTGACACGGGCCAAGGACTCTAATGACACAGGGGCCCTGGCCACGCCCCCCTGCAGCCGCGGGAAGCGATTCCCGCTCACAACACTTCCCCTCCTGGAAGAGGAGAGGCTTTACACCTAAACAGAGTGAGTTTTTGTGAATCTATCCATGCCCCGAATTCTGGAACTTTTGGGATTCGCAAGTCCTTTTTTGTGTGGCATGAGCCACCTTCTCCCCAAGCCCTCCCCATTCTCCACACCTTGAAAATAATCCAAAACTTCCATTTTCTACCCTCCCCAATCCAAGCAAGTGTGTGTTGACCAAGCAGCTAATTGTTTCAATCTCTGTGTCGTTCTCTCCCAACCATCCATGTGTGCTCCCCCACTCCCCTGCTATGGTGCTGCCTGCCCGCCCCCCTTGGGGTGGGGTGGGGATGTAGCAGGTGAGGGACCCCCCAGAAGAACAGGAGTTTTCTACACTACTCTCAAGAGGCCTGGAGAGGCAGCTAGCGCGATCTCTCCGCTTGGCGGCGCCTGGAAACGCAGCAATGGGCCGCCCCTACGAGTAAGTGACTGATCCGGAGGAAGGGGGAGGGAACTGCCTTTGGGTCAGACTCAGCCCCCTGCAAGATGTCATCCCCACTGCTTGCTCAAGGCGGAACACTCATTGAGGGAGAATAAGATTTGGGCAGGGCGTCAGCGTAGGGGATAACTAGAGGTCAAGGAAGTTGAGGGCCGCAAGAATTGAGAAGAGAGGGCTGTGGGAATGGATGGGTCCAGAGAGACAGACATGAAGATGTCAAGGTAGTTGGGTCAGTTGCTTTGATGGTTTGAGGAGACCCTTCAGGTGGAAAGGAAGCATTGAAGGAAGTAAGAAGTTTCCCATACCCCTATACTAGGTGAGCTGGAATGCTCGAATCGAAGCAGAAATTCTCCACTCCAGCTAGGTCTGGTGAGGACAGGACGCCCCATCTGTATAAAGCCCATAGCTCAGTGCCCAGGTTCAGTTCCCAGATTCTACAGGAACAGCTGGGAAAGATTCCTGCCTGAGACTCTGGTGAGCTGCTTCCAGTCAGTGTAGAAGACAATACTGAGCAGGTTGACCAAATGGGTCCAACTTCCTATATTCCTTAGTCATCTGCATGGCTGGGGTTGCCTTGCAACTAATGGGCATCTCAACATTGATATACCGTAGCCTAGTGTTTCTCAAACTTGGATCTCCAGCTTTTGTTGGACTACAACTCCCAATATCCCTGGCCAATGGTCCTGCTAGCTAGGGATGGTGGGAGTTGTAGTCTAACAACAGCTGAAGACCCAGGTTTGAGAAACACTGCCATAGCCTGTGAGCAGAGGCAGCCTCTAAGTGCGCTGAATTGCCCAGCAGGCAATTCTCTTATCTTAAACGAAGGTATATTTATTAGGGGAAATGTCTAAGAATTGGAAGCACATTAGAAGCTGAAGAGATGATCTGAACATTATTTAATACTAAAGAGAACAATGAACCAGGAGAAATAAGCCTCAAAGTGTTCATTTGGTTCTTCCACGTGGCTTTTTAGCCTGCATGCCTCATGCCTTTTCACAGGTGTGTGGGGCTGTTTTCAGCCTGAGAGTTTGCATCTGTCTTTTAGGACTGGTGCAGCTGACTGAATTTCCATCTCAGTTTCAAAACCCACAAAATTTTTGGCCCTCTTAAAGTACACACACACACACACACAGATACATGGCTGCCTGGAAATGAGAGTCATGATCCCTACAGTTAGTTTTCTGTTCAGTCAGAGCAGTGTTTCCTTGAGTCTCCAGCTGTTTTTGGACCACAATTCCCATCACCTTTGACCACTGGCCCTGCTAGCTAGGGATTATGGGAGTTGTAGTCCAAAAACAGCTGGAGCCCCAAGGTTGGGAAACACTGAGTTAGAGTAAAGGTGGGGGAATCTGTGGCCCTCTCAATATTGCTGGACTACAACTCCCATCATCCCTCACCAGTGGCCATGGGTTTGGAATCCTACAGCATTTTTGGGGGTGGAGCACAGGTTCCCTTAATGAAGTCCTACATTTAAGCTGTCACAGGCTCTTCAACATCACAGGAAATTGTAACCAGCGATGCCAAAATACCTCTGAAAAGTAGTTTCCGGTCTACATGGGTTGACACATGTGATAACCCATCCTACAGGATGAGCAAAATTGGGCTAGCACATGCAAATCCAGGAGAGATCAGCTTGTTTTGATCACAGCTTGCGGGTGGAGGAGGAATGCCTGTCATAATATGATGTCCACCCAGGGGGGGTGGGAATTGTTGGCATCCATCTGTCTCAAGATACAATGGAGTGTGCCTCCAGGGGTGAAGCCAGACTGCTGTGTTAGCAGCACCAAAGCGACCTCCCTGGAGCACTAAGCCTGGGCAGGGTGTGTGGAGGTCCTGGGCTGCCCAGATGATAAGATGCCCCTCTTGGCTTTGCTGATGTGGTCCAAAGGAAGGCAGAGCAAGATATACAAGGCACCATGCAACTGTCTTAGGGATTCAACTGGATTTGTGTAGGGTTTACTCCTTAGCCTTTTCTTCTCCCAAAGATATCCTGCAAGGGGGCAGACGTCTAGGACCAGAGTTTTCCTACTCCTAGATGGGTACCTTTCCAGGTTGACGAGCCCCATCTGCCCCTCAGTGAGGGGGCAGCATCGCCCTAAATCACAGAGAGCTCTCTTCGTTTTAAGGGCAGGGGATAGTGAGATCCTTGGGCGAGATCCTTATTCTGACAATTCTGTGTGCAACAGGAGGCCTGGCAACATGGCGGAGTAGGTTAACAAATGCCCATGGAGGTGCGTTTGCATGGACAGCTTATCTGTGGATGCCCATTGCCCATCCTGCAGGCAACATGCGCCAGCCTTTCCCCCCGCCCCCTGCTTCCCTGAGCTTGAGCATTAATAACCCGCTTGCTCTGGCTGTGCCATGCTTTCTCTGATGCTTTGCAGAACAGCAGGAAGTGACCTCAACATAGTGAGCAAAGTCCTGAGGGTTAGCCTGCTTGGGCAGCTGGGGTACAACCCAGCAGCTGGCTTCCTTAAGGATGTGACTGCCACACCATGCTTCTGCTTTGGTTTTGAGCACTGGAGGAAGGCAGCACCTCTCTCTGAAGAGCAGCAGGGATGAAGTGGCAGTTCAGGAGAGCAAGGGACTCATGTCTGGGGGTAACTAGCTCCACTGGTTCCCAGGCTCCCTTGCCAGCAGTGCTGATGGGTCAAAGACAGGCTGAAAACAGAGCGTTAAATGCACTTTGTATCATATCTGCTGCAGATCATATGACCCTCGAGAAACAAATGCTTGCAGGCACATCCTTCAAAGGAAACCAGCAGCAATGTTGTGTTTATGTGTGTGTGTATTTGCGTGTGTGTGTAGTTCTGTGCTAGATACTCCAAATTCCGCAACTAGAAAAATTCCGAGACTAGAATAAATTATGCCAGCTAGATAAATTTACATAGCCAACCTAATCCACACACATAGGTTGCAATCCTATGCCCACTTACAGGGGAATAAGCCCCACTGAACACAGTGGAACTTACTCCTGAGTAAGTAGGCACAGAACTGTGCTGCAAGTCTTGGTTTTCTTTGTTGCTGTGCTGCTTTGCCTTTTTTTATATATGTTGTTCACACCAAAATAGACTTGTTGTTGTTGTTGTTTGTTTGAGACATTTTTGCAACAACCAGAAGATAGGGGGGTGAAGTCTCATATGTCATGGCTATAAGTAAAGACTAGGTCAACTTTTCCTCTGATCCTCTGAATTTTCAAAGCTATAAGCGGAAAATCCTCCCTTGCACTTAAAAACACCATCTTATGGCCACAAGGACTAGGAGTGTGCTTCTTTAAAATGCACACACATCAACAAGATGAGGAAAGCTTTAAAATTACTGGATTTACTCGAATGTAATGCGCACCTTTTTTGGCCAAATTATGTTGCGAAAATTCGGGTGCGCATTATGTTTGATGGCGCATTTACATTTGCCAGCAAATACTTTTTTGGTTTCAAGGTTTTGAAAATTGAGGCGTGCATTAGATTCGATGGCCCATTCCTTTTGAGTAAATGTGGTACTAGATTCCGCTTGATAGATTACCTTGGGTGTTGCACCACAATCATGACCCTGCTGTTTTGGCACTAGTAGGGCCCAGCTGAAGGTTCTGATCAAACTCAGACCTCTCAAACAGTTTGTTACTCTTTCTGAAGGCAGAACTGACTCTCGTTCTTTTGCCTCTCCCTCTTTCTGTTCCAGAATCACGGAGTTGTGTTCTCAGAGGTCACCTGATCCTCAGCTGTGTCTTTTCCCCACCACCCCAGATGTCCTCATTCCCTCCCGGTCAGTCACAAGCGAGGTCTGACCTATGGAGGCACTCCTGGTCTCCTTACTGTGGGACTGGGCCTTTTTTGTTCAGGGGGGTGGGGGCGTCTAACTTCTCACACTCTCAATTTCCCAACCTCCTCCTTGGCCTTTCCTGGGACCAGGTTCGTTGATTGTCATGACATACTTCAGATTATCTGATGCGAGTGTGCAACATAGCTTGGGGGCAGGGAGAATAAGAATGAAACCTTCTACGTTTTCCAGGGAGCCTGGGGCTGTTTGCAGGGGCTCGATCTTGCTGCTAGTTGTGTGTCTTCTGGGAGACTGAACCTACAGGGACTTTAAGAGTTAAGACTCCTCACCACTTCCTTCTTGCTGTGGCCTTTTGTGCCTCTTTAAGGAAACTGGGATGCAAACTGACTGACTTGGCACCCCCATCCTTTCCACAGCTGCTTTTTTCTCTTTTGGAATGGGGTTCAGTGCTGTTTCCAAGAAGTAGCTTTGTCTACATGGAATGACATCCCATACCCTTTGAGCCCAAAGGAAGCAGGTTCTCAGTTATATTCAACCAGGAATGAGCTGGGTGGAGTTTTGTCCAAAGACAAGGCCAATGGCCAACGTCTGAAGATTTGGTTGGGGAACAAAGGAACAGAAACCCAGGCAGGGAGGACAGAATGACTAAACCCAGGGGCTACTATAGCATTGTTTGGGAGGCTGTTGAGCTCCAGAGCTGGGGGCAAGGATAGGAAGTGTTTCCTTCTAGCGTCTGGCAAAGCAGACTAGAGGGAGGCATTTATGGAACACCAGCTTAGCGACTTACAGGCCGGCATCAGTCGGTCCACCAGAAAACACAAAGGCCTCCAAATGCTGATCACATAACAAGTGCTGTTTGCATACCAGCCTCTGTACACCCTAGGGAAGGGGAGGAACATGGGGAATGGTGGGTTGGAAGCATTTCAGGAAGGCGTCTGTGGTGGGCTCTGTTTCTATGTGCAGCAGCTGATCTTGGCACCTTCTGGTGGACCTCAAAACCGGTGGTCATTTTAATAAAGTTGTGTCAGGACACATCTCCATCAGCAGAGAAGGACCTCTGCCTGAGACCTTGGAAAAACCATTGCTGGTCAGAATAGACACGATTCTGGTCGAGGCAGACCAATGACCTGAAACATATAGCCTCCACATGCTCAGGGAACCCTTATTGTTAACCCCAAGCTATGTGGCATTCGGCAAATGTTCCAGATCAGTTTCTCCTGTGGCTCAAATGGAGCCTTTCCTAGGATGGACCAGGACCAGCTGCTGTGCTCTAGAAAGGGCTCCCGGAGCTCTGCGTTAGCATGACTCTAAGCATATAGAATCCCTTGAGCCCTGAACCTTCAATGGCCCATTAGACCAGTTCCCTGTAGTCACATCCCCCATTGGGCTTGGAGCCGTTTGCATGTGGGTATTCTTGGGTGACTTAGGGCAAACCCTCCAACCCTGTTGTCTCTTAGGGGCATGCTCTCACTACTGATACAAGAGTTGAAGCAACTTCTCTAAATTCCCATTCCCACTGCAGTCGAAGCCAGGTCAGGAATAACATTAGCTTACATGCATGACATAGATAGCTTCATTGTCCCCGCCACACCTCTTTCGCTCGCCAGCAGCAACCCCACTCTTCCAGATATTTCAGTTGCAAGCATCTTGGCAGACAGTGCTGACCTCACAACATCCTGCCTGCCCACTGTGGGTAACCTCCCAGCTTCTGGGAAGAAGCACTGCCCTGGGCCTCTCTGCCCATACATTTGAGAGACTCCCATCCAAGCCAGCACCCCGGCCTGGTGCCGACAACCGCTGCTGTGCCAGTGCAGCAAAACCACTGGGCATATTTTGGATACACCCTGGGGGCAGAGGGATGCTTCAGAGAGCATCAGAGGGCCTGGGCTGCTGCTACTATGCTTGGAGCAATGGAACACCCACACGTTTCCAGAATGAATTGAATAAACTAATGTTTTAACAATCTCTCTTGTTCAACCGAGTCATTCATTCAAGGAAGGGTTCTGGTGGTTTGAGTGGAACTTGGGGGTGCCCAGTTCACTGTGGATCAAATGTGGACGGGTCAATGTTGGTTTCTCATTTTTCCAATCTTAAGTTTGGTTCTCCACATCAGTTTGCAATTTTAGCCTTCCTTCATGCGCTCCTCGGGTGCTTTTCCCTGGTTGGAATGCCTCCTTGAACTGTGATAATGCCTCTTGTTTGGCTGGATGGAGAATGGAGTGGATGGGTGGGTGGGTGTGTCAAAACCTCTGACTTTTTGAGTGGTTGGAATAGAGCCTACTGTGCAAAGGTAAGAGCCATATCCATTAATCTGCATACTGTTGCTTCGGGTGCCACCCACCACTGGCAGGGCCTTCTGCCTTCCATAAGGCAGAAAGAGTGAGGCAGATGCCCCAGACAGCAAATTCTGAGGGAGGAAAAGGGCTAGAAATGTGCCATGTGGTCTGTCCTACAGCCCCTAAGCTAACTCGCTGCCCTAAGGGTGTGGTGGAAGACATAATAATAATAATAATAATAATAATAATAATAATAATAATTTTCATTATTTGTACCCCACCCATGTGACTGGGTTGTCCCACTCTATTCCATCACCAGTGCTGAAGTAAGATTCAGCTGTCTAGTCAAATTTTGTGCACAAAATGGGGAATTCACATCCTTTCTCTTTTCCCCAGGTAGCAAAATGGCTTGGGCAGTTTTGGGCAGATCCTGACCTCTGGCCTGGAGTCCCAGAAGGGAGAATATGGCCTCCATAGTGGTAGTCTCGTAATCTGGTGAACTGGGTTCGCGTCTCCGCTCCTCCACATGCAGCTGCTGGGTGACCTTGGGCCAGCCACACTTCTTTGAGGTCTCTCAGCCCCACTCACCTCACAGAGTGTTTGTTGTGGGGGAGGAAGGAAAGGAGAATGTTAGCCACTTTGAGACTCCTTAGGGTAGTGATAAAGCGGGATATCAAATCCAAACTCTTCTTCTCCAGGCTGAAAAGGTCTTGGTCTAAAGTGTTCGGGGTGCAGGGTCAGTGTAAAAAATAAATGATTTGCGAATGGTACATGCCCAAAGGTGGAAAGAAGAAACAGTCCCAACGAAAGAAGATCGGCAATTAAAACTGATGGAATATGAAGAGATGGTGAAACTTGCCAGAAGAATAAGAGATCCAGACGAGAGACTTTTTCAATAACAGAATGTGAATTTGTTGAATTTATGAAGACAAATGGTAAACAATTAAAAACGTTAGCAGGATTGACATAAACAGGAGCAGTAAAAAAACAACAACATAGAGAGTAAAAAGATTAAATTTATAAATAGGTTGGAATTGATGATGCAGTAAGATTGTGATATAAAATAAGGAATAGCAGAGATGAGGAGAAGAAGTCAAAGAAAATGTTGGTTTTTGTTTAGATTAGTTTTTTTTGTTGTTTTTTTGTAGAAACATTGTAAAATGAAAAATTGGAAAAATCAAATATTTTAAAAATAAATAAAATATTAAATGACTTGCAGGGGGACAAGACAGAGTTTTGATGGTTGTGTAAGGTGGCATGGGGTGAAAGAGGAGAGCGCAAAATATGGTCTGAAGCTCAACATCAAAAAAACGAAGATCATGGCCACTGGTCCCATCAGCTCCTGGCAAATAGAAGGGGAAGAAATGGAGGCACTGAGAGATTTTACTTTCTTGGGCTCCATGATCACTGCAGATGGTGACAGCAGCCATGAAATTAAGAGACGCCTGCTTCTTGGGAGGAAAGCAATGACCAACCTAGACAGCATCTTAAAAAGTAGAGACATCACCTTGCCAACAAAGGTCCGTATAGTAAAAGCTATGGTTTTCCCAGTAGTGATGTATGGAAGTGAGAGCTGGACCATAAAGAAGGCTGATCGCCGAAGAATTGATGCTTTTGAATTATGGTGCTGGAGGAGACTCTTGAGAGTCCCATGGACTGCAAGAAGATCAAACCTATCCATTCTGAAGGAAATCAGCCCTGAGTGCTCACTGGAAGGACAGATCCTGAAGCTGAGGCTCCAATACTTTGGCCACCTCAGGAGAAGAGAAGACTCACTGGAAAAGACCCTGATGTTGGGAAAGATGGAGGGCACAAGGAGAAGGGGATGACAGAGGACGAGATGGTTAGACAGTGTTCTCGAAGCTACCAGCATGAGTTTGACCAAACTGTGGGAGGCAGTGGAAGACAGGAGTGCCTGGCGTGCTCTGGTCCATGGGGTCACGAAGAGTCGGACACGACTAAACGACTAAACAACAACAAGGTGGCATGGGAGAAACTTCGTTCCAAGTAAGCTTCCCCTACCTCTTTCCTCCCTGATTAGGCTCCACAGCTTCAAAAACAACAGCAGTATTGCTAGGCCTCTTCCAGGATCGGGTTTTCCTGCCAGTAATCTCCCTTTAATGAGGAGACACCTTTGTATATGCCTGACCTGGAACAGAACAGCTGTTTTGTGTTGCGATGGGTATACATGATCTCTGGCAAATGACAGGGCTTTCTTCCTTCCTTCCTTGACTATGGAGAATTCTCGGAAAAATAAAATTTGACTTCCTATAACTTTAGGTATTAGCTAGCATTCTTATCCTCTCCCCATCCCCAGTTGTGTTTCGTGTTTCGATTGTGATGAGCTGTATTTCTCTTATTAGAAATCTAGCCCATTTGTTTTTGGGGTGTTTTTTAGGCTGTGGCCAAGGAACTTAAGGAGGCTTGTCACTATGCTCCTGGCACAACTTTGCAGCTTTGCAGTAACTGTAAAATATGGGGTGAGATCCAACATCAATCATACTCAAGGTAGACCCATTAAAAGTACTGGATTATGTAACTTCAAGTTGATTGATTTCAAAGGGTCTTTTCTGACTTAGTTGGATATCACCCATGGCATTTATTGCCTATAAAGATAGTTAAAAGTTTTGCTTGTTATTTTCAATAACTGGGAATTTCTCATTCCATCTAAAGAGATCCAGTACATGTGGAAAACTGTCATTGATTGATTTAACACCATCTGCTAACACCATCTTTCTTAACACCATCTGTTTACCATCCCATTTTGATGATAAGAAAAAGCAGTTTATGGAGAGGGACAGAAACACCTCTATCAAATATGAGAGTAACCCCTAAAACTGGGGAACAACGTAAATAACAACTGAGAGAAGCCAGAGTAAGTTAGTTAGCCATACATCAAATATTGCTTCTTGTAACTCATCCAAGACAGACATGACAAGGCCATTATTTGAAAATCTTAAGTATAAATAAGTATTACGTTTTAAGCTTTAAGGTATTTTACGGTAAGATAAGGTTAAATAAATTAAGGCAAATTGAATAACAGATTATGGGGAAAGGTGAGAAGGATTTGCTGAGTTAATTAATAAGTTAAATTGTTAAGATAAATTAGTCAATAAAAATTGAGAAAGATGGAAAGAATTTGCTGAAATAACTAATTAAACTAGAATACAAAAAGGGAGGTGTGAGGACGTCAATGAAACAAGCAAATGGAAGTTAAATATATGCAATATGGGATTTGTGGTTTTTTTCCCTTTTTTTTCTTTTTTTGTTGTTGTATTGCTGTATTGGTTTTTATGTACTTTCTTTCTTTTCTTTCTTTTTTTGTGTATTGTAGTGCTGTTTTCTATTTTTTCTTCTTTTCTGTAATCCTAAAAATTTTAATAAATATGATTTTTAAAAAAAGAAAAGAAAATCTTATTACTGACACATATTTGCCAAATAGTAAAGGTATGGTCTCAACTTTATATAAATTGCAGGGGTTTGTTTGGCATGGGAACAGAAGGATTAACATTGATATGGGAACAAAGCACGGGGAACAATAGGTAAAGAAAAATGGCAAGCCCTCAGAGAGCAGGGAAGACTTTTTAAGATGGTCTCAGCAAAAGTTAGAGAGTCCTCTTTTAAACCATTGCTCCACTGGTATCATTCTCCAATTAATTAACTCTGTCTGTTGGAGAGGTTGCAGTAATAAAGGTACATTCTTCCACATGTGGTGGACTTGCTCCACTGTGCAATTTTTGGGGGGACAAAGGTCTTTGCTGAATGTGATAATGCAATTTGGCACAATGTACAACCATCTCAGAAGGCTGATTGCCGAAGAATGGATGCTTTTGAATTCTGGTGCTGGAGGAGACTCTTGAGAGTCCCATGGACTGCAAGAAGATCAAACCGATCCATTCTGAAGGAAATCAGCCCTGAGTGCTCACTGGAAGGACAGATCCTGAAGCTGAGGCTCCAATACTTTGGCCACCTCAGGAGAAGAGAAGACTCCCTGGAAAAGACCCTGGTGTTGGGAAAGATGGAGGGTACAAGGAGAAGGGGACGACAGAGGACGAAATGGTTGGACAGTGTTCTCGAAGCTACCAGCATGAGTTTGACCAAACTGTGGGAGGCAGTGGAAGACAGGTGTGCCTGGCGTGCTCTGGTCCATGGGGTGACGAAGAGTCGGACATGACTAAACGACTAAACAACAACGACAACCATCTCTGGAACTTGCCCTGTTGCTATTGTCCAGAAAGCAAAACTGATCCCTACCTTTTATAGAAATAGTGACATTCCTTTTTTTTATATAAATATTTTTTATTATTTTATTATTATTATTTATTATTATTATTATTATTTATTATTATATTATTTATATAAATATTTTTTTATATAAATATTTTTATATAAATATTTTAAATAAATATTTTTTTTATATAAAATATTTTTAAAGCTTATTATTATTATTATTATTATTAGGTTTTACATAAGAGATAAAGCAACCAAAAATAAACAACAGCACAACAAAAATAGAAAAATACAGTAAAACACAAACACAAAACAGCGAAAAATATCAAAAAGGAAAAACAAAAAATAAAAACAATTTTATCCTCATTATATTCCTTGCATTAACTTATTTCTCCGACCTCCCCAGACCTCCCTTCTCTGTATTCCAAATCATATATTCAGTCAGCAAATTCCTTCCCTCTGTTTTAATTAATTTTGTCTTAGTTTTAATGTCTTAGTATAACTTAATTTTCTTATATCTTAAAATATTGGGTCTTATTTAATCTTTAAACTTTTTACTAATAACCTTTTACGTTCAATCAGATGTCATCAAACATTCATTATCTTATAATGTTTCTGTAGGTAATCTTTGAACTTCCTCCAATCTTCTTTCACCGTCTCTTCTCCCTGGTCTCTGATTCTGCCGGTCATTTCAGCCAATTCCATATAGTCCATTACTTTCATCTGCCATTCTTCCAGGGTGGGTAGTTCCTGTGTCTTCCAATACTGTGCGATGAGTATTCTTGCTGCTGTTGTAGCATACATAAAAAATGTCCTGTCCTTCTTTTGCACCTGTCGGCCGACCATGCCCAGGAGAAAGGCCTCTGGTTTCTTCGGGAAGGTGTATTTAAACACTTTTTTCATTTCATTATAGATCATCTCCCAGAAGGTCTTAATCCTTGGGCACGTCCACCAAAGGTGAAAGAATGTACCTTCAGTTTCTTTACATTTCCAACATTTATTATCGGGCAAATGATAAATTTTTGCTAACTTGACTGGTGTCATGTACTATCTGTATATCATTTTCATAATATTCTCTCTTAAGGCATTACATGCCGTGAATTTCATACCAGTGGTCCATAACCGTTCCCAGTCAGCCAGCATTATATTGTGACCAACATCTTGTGCCCACTTAATCATTACCGATTTCACTTCCTCATCCTGTGTATTCCATTTCAACAGCAAGTTATACATTCTTGACAAGGTCTTAGTTTTGGGTTCTAGCAGTTCTGTTTCCAATTTTGATTTTTCCACCTGGAAGCCAATTTTCCTATCCAATTTATAAGCCTCCATTATCTGATAGTAATGAAGCCAATCACGGATTCTGCTTTTTAGTTTGTCAAAACTCTGCAGTTTCAATTTATCTCCATCTTGTTCTAAGATCTCCCAATATTTTGGCCAATTGGCCTCCATATTGGGTCTTTTTAAAGCTTTTGCTTCCATTGGTGACAACCACCTTGGGTCTTATTTTCGAATAAGTCTTTATATCTAGTCCATACATTAAACAGTGCTTTCCTGACAATGTGAATTTTAAACATTCTATGCACTTTAACTTTGTCATACCATAGATATGCATGCCAACCAAACACATTGTTAAATCCTTCTAAATCCAATATATCTGTATTTTCAAGAAGTAGCCATTCCTTCAACCAGCAGATTGCTGCTGCTTCATAATAGAGTTTTAAGTCTGGCAGGGCAAAGCCTCCTCTTTCCTTTACATCCGTTAGTATTTTAAATTTTATCCTTGGCTTTTTGCCCTGCCAGACAAATCTAGATATATCTTTCTGCCACTTCTTGAAACAGTCAGTTTTGTCAATAATCTGCAATGTCTGGAATAAAAATAACATTCTTGGCAATACATTCATCTTTATCACAGCAATACGGCCTAATAGTGAGAGTTTCAAATTTGACCATATTTCTAGATCTTTCTTTATCTCCATCCAGCATTTGTCATAATTGTCTTTATATAAATTCCCATTTTTTGCTGTCATAGTAATTCCCAAGTACTTTACTTTTTTAACCACGGTCAACCCTGTCTCATTCTGAAACCTCTCTTTCTCAATTTCTGTTAAGTTCTTTTCCAAAACCTTTGTTTTAGTCTTGTTAAGCTTAAAACCTGCCAATCGACCAAACTCCTGAATCAGTTCTAAAACTCTTTTCACACTAGATTCTGGCTCCTGTAATGTCAAAACTAAGTCATCTGCAAATGCTCTGAAATAGTGACATTCCTTCAGGATGCAGCAAGACAGAGAAAAGCACTAGATTTCTGAAATAAATAACATTTTGGGAATGGTTCAAGCAAGCATTTGCCGAAAACCCTACTAAACAATTAAGAGCATGAGTTAACAAAAACTATGAGGATGAATTTGCAGCACTGTCACTTAGATACATAATATATGTTAATGAACAAAGAAGGGAGGATCTCACTTCATGGTGATTCACTTGGGTTAAGTATCCCATCTACAATGGAACTGGTTTTAAGCTCTTTTGGACTATAGGTCTAGTTAGATCAGAGATTCCTTAACAAGTCCTCCCATGGCTATGGAACAAAACAGACAATAACATAAATATACTTCATGCTTATTGTTGGCAGATGGGGTGGAGGAGACAGGCACTCATACCTGTGAACAATAAAAATAAAATTCTAAGAAGAGTTAGGCAGAAACCTCCGGCAGCAGCAGCTCCTCCTCTTGCCATCCTATCCTCCTTGCTGAAGCTAAGCTGAATTTTATTATTTTGGTCACAGACCAGTTCCAGCCCACATACAATATCAACGAAGTCATAAAACACAATAGGGATACATATGAATTTGCAATTAGGCATAACAGGGACAATACTGATATAGCAACAGTTAAAAAATAGATATAAATTAAAACTTAGTCACTAACATATAACCTAAAATTATCGTTTAAAACCTTAATCATTATGATAGCACAGCTTGTTCCCTAAGTTTTATGGCAATCGCACAGAATTTGGCTACCCTTAACGTGATCTCAGGGATGCGGGTGGCGCTGTGGGTAAAAGCCTCAGCGCCTAGGGCTTGCTGATCGAAAGGTCGGCGGTTCGAATCCCCGCGGCGGGGTGCACTCCCGTTGCTCGGTCCCAGCGCCTGCCAACCTAGCAGTTCGAAAACACCCCTGGGTGCAAGTAGATAAATAGAGACCGCTTACTAGCGGGAAGGTAAACGGCGTTTCCGTGTGCGGCTCTGGCTCGCCAGAGCAGCGATGTCACGCTGGCCACGTGACCCGGAAGTGTCTCTGGACAGCGCTGGCCCCCGGCCTCTTGAGTGAGATGGGCGCACAACCCTAGAGTCTGTCAAGACTGGCCCGTACGGGCAGGGGTACCTTTACCTTTTAACGTGATCTCAGGATCCTTTTCCTCTACCAGGGATTTTAGACATTGAAGAGCATGAGACTCTTAACCTCAGGGTCATGGATTTGTGCCCCACGTTGGGCCTGAAGCTAAGCTTGCTTGGTGCCCTCCTTCAGGTATGGTGGAACATCACCAATTTTGAAACAAGATTCAGCTTCTACTCTCACCTGATTCTCTCTGTTGTGGAATGTGTGTGCGCCATCTTTAATAATAATACCTTTATTGTCAATGTACAACCTGTGTACAATGAAATTAACTGAGCCTCCCTCCCCACCCCACCTCACAAACACTCAGTCTCATTGCACTCTGTGTGCTTGTCGCACAACACACCAACCCCGAAAGTCAGTTGCGCTATATTATATATATCTTGTCCTTTCCCTTGGGCAGCAAAATGTCTTCAGGGAGCCCTGTTTGTTTACCCATGTTGAGTTGCGCTGGAATCTGGCACCACAACATTTACGTCTCTTCCATTAACAGCTACTAGTAATAACATGGCATCTTTGATAATTTTATTGTGGGGGTGGATTTCAAAATTCAACATTGCAGCCAGTTCTCTTAATAGTTCAAATAAATCCTTTGGGAGATTGGTCCCAATGGGATGCCAACCCATCAATCCCTGTTGAATGAACTTTATTCAGAGGAAATTGCTCAGCAGGTTCTCCCAATTTCTATCAAGTTTTGGGCTGGCTAACTAGATGCAGTGGAAGACCGGGCAAAGTTAAAGTTGATGTTGTCAGGTGTAGCTTGTCACATAGGGACAAGGAAAGCTGCAGATACTGTACTGAAATTCCTTCTTCCTCACAGTACAAAAATACAGTGGTACCTCAGGTTAAGAACTTAATTTGTTCCTGTTCTTAACCTGAAACTGTTCTTAACCTGAGGCACCACTTTAGCTAATGGGGCCTCCTGCTGCCACTGTGCCGCCAGAGCACGATTTCTGTTCTCATCCTGAAGCAAAGTTCTTAACCCGAGGTACTATTTCTGGGTTAGCGGAGTCTGTAACCTGCAGCATCTGTAACCTGAAGTGTTTGTAACCTGTGGTACCACTGTAAAATAAAATACAGGAACCCTGCTGAGTCTTCCTCTGCATTTGGCCACCTGAGTTATGGGGTCGGTCAGAAATCAAACTCGCTGCAGACTGTTTTCCATCAGATTCTTTCACATGACGTTGCTGAGGCAAAAGAAATCTCTTCCTTCCCCACTTTCCTGTTGGAGAGATCAGAGTTGGTCTCAGTGGGTTCACTGACCCTGACAACAATGGGAAATGAATGCAAATATTAAAATATTTACTCTGATTGTCTTGTCTTTTATTTCTTTATGCATTTTTTGTGTCCCCCCCCCATTATGTTTTATTGTACTTTTATTGGTGTTAGCTGCCCTGAGCCCGGTTCTGGCTGGGGGGCGGGGGCGGGGTATAAATAAAAAATTATTATTGTATTATTATTATTATTATACCTCGGGTTAAGTACTTAATTCGTTCCAGAGGTCAGTTCTTAACCTGAAACTGTTCTTAACCTGAGGTACCACTTTAGCTAATAGGACCTCCCGCTGCCGCCACGCCACCAGAGCAAGATTTCTGTTCTCATCCTGAAGCAAAGTTCTTAACCCGAGGTAATATTTCTGGGTTAGCGGAGTCTGTAACCTGAAGCGTATGTAACCTGAAGTGTATGTAACCTGAAGTGTATGTAACCCGAGGCAGTGGCGTAGCGTGGGGGGTGCAGGGGGGGCCGGCCGCACCGGGCGCAGCATCTGGAGGGTAGGGTTAGGGGGCGCAAATCCACGGGTTAGGGGGCGCAAATCCACGGGTTAGGGGGTGCAAATTACTTGCCTTGCCCCGGGTGCTGACAACCCACGCTACGCCACTGACCCGAGGTACCACTGTATTATTAAACAGTGGGTTTTGCGGGAGAGGGGGCTGCTGTGCTGCCTTCACCTCCATGGTTGGGATTTTCAAAAGTTAGCAGGCAGGGAGAGAACAGGGACCTCTATTTGGTTAAGGGATTTGGGGTTCCCCACTTCATCCTTGTATCAAACCACATATTACTCCTTGAGAGTACATTTCTGGCCGTCATCAGTGTAAAGCACTGATTCCTGTTTAAGGATTTAAGGCTGCAGTATGAGGCTCACTTACCTGAGCCCAATGCAACATTGAAGGCAGTGACACAATTCTACTTTGCTTATGAAATGCATAGCAGTGGCTATGCTGAAAATGCTGTAAATATTACTACCTTTCGTACAAAAGGAACCACAAACAAATTTAAAAACACTACTCTTTTATGCTTTAATGTTTTCATAACTACGTTTCCCTGAATTATGTTTGTAATCAACATTTGTAAAACAATTCGAAGTAGCATAACTCGCTTAGCTTAACCCATTATAATCATTTCAATTAATCTGAAAAATAGTATTAATGGCATCAGCAGCATATTTCTATACAGCAACTAAACAACAACCCCATCATATTGGATAATGTCTAGCGAGCCTCCAATATTCCATTCTTGGGCAAGATGCTTCAACATATAGCAGGGCTGCCATATGTCCAGGTTGTCCCAAACATGTCCGGGAATTGGGCAGGAAAATGGCATCTGGTTGGATTTTTGACAAATCAGGAGGAAGAAGAAGAAGAAGAAGAAGAAGAAGAAGAAGAAGAAGAAGAAGAAGAAGAAGAAGAAGAAGTCTGGGGAAACCCGTATGCAAGGAGCTTTATATATATATATATATATATATATATATATATATATATATCAATTTTAAAAATTATAAAAATGCCAAAAACATATATCTTTTATGCTCTCAAAAAAAGCTCAACAACTTCAAGCACAAAGCTTTTGGGAATATGGTGCCATCTCAATTTGAAGTGTTTCTGGATTAAGCAGATTATCAAAATTAATTAGTTACTGGATGGTAACTGATTTGGTCACCTGATAGGAGATCTATACTAGGAACTGTGGAGGGTGTATGTATCCCTGTTGGTTGTGCTGGACCTCTCTGTAGCTTTTGATGCCATGGTACCTTTCTGGGCTGACTGGCTGGGATGGAACTTGAAGGCATTGTTTTATGGTGCTTCTGGTCATTTATGGAGTACCGGTTTCAGAAGGTTGTGCTAAGAGACCCTTATTTGACATCTTGGCCTTGGGCCTATGGTATCCCTCAGGGTTCCACCTTGTCCCCCATGTCATCTAACTCCTAAATGGAACTGCTGGAGAGTGTTCATGGGAGGTTTGGTGTCACCAACAGGCTGATGACACTCACTCTCCTTTCCATCTAAATCCAAGGAAGCTGCTCCAGTTCTGAATCAGTGTCTGGACCAGAAGAGACTGAACATACAGAAGCTTAATCCTGAAAAGATATTGGTTCACCTGGTCAGTCAAAGAGCTGATCAGGGAGTTCCACTTGTTTTGGAAAAGGTGCCATTCCTCATGAAAACTCAGGCTCACATTTTGGATGCCCTCAGGGATTCATCCCAGAAGTGGACTGCCCAGGTTTTGGTGGTAGCCAGGAATGTTTTTGCACAGCTCAGGCTAGCACGCCAGCAGCACCCGTCCCTATAATGTATGATCTGCCCATGATGACACATTATTTAGTTATATGGACTGACTCATGGGTCGGCAAACTAAGGCCCACAGGCCAGATCAGGCACAATTGCCTTCTAAATCCGGCCCGCGGATGGTATGGGAATCGCCATGTGGATCGCCAGTGCGTACGTTCTTTCCCTCTTCCTCCCTCTCCCTTACACGGTGGCAATGCCACCTCCTCCCTCCCTCCCTCCTCCTGGCTTCTCCCTGCCCTGCCTAGAGGAGGAAGGGGGCTGGGCTTTGTTGGTGTCAGCCCCTCCTCAGAGCCCTTTTGTGCTCCACTCATGATCCCTTCACCCCACCGCCGCCACCAGCCCCTGCCGCTCGCAAAACACAAGACCCACAGTTGGCTGAGCGCCCCTCTCGAGTGGCCACCATTTTAAGCAGCCCCTCTCCGGAGCCCTTTCACACACCGCTCATCACCCCTCATTCATTATTTTTTTGTTTGATCAAAATCTAGTCCAGCCCTCCACAAAGTCTGGGGAACAGTGGACCAGCCCCCTGCTGAAAAAGTTTGAGGATCCCTGGACTGACGGATCCAAGGTAGCCAGTTTAAGAGTTCTGTGTGTTCTGATCTCAGCCAGGAGATCCTGCTTCAGTTATAGTCAGAGGGGAGTTATGGCCAGCTGGGAAGCAACACTCAGATCTTCTCTCTTGACTTTTATCAACTCTACTGCTAAACCTGATGTGACACCTTTCACAAAATTAGCAATTGCGTTCTTTGAAAAATCAAATAACTGGTGCCCGTACAGCTCCTCCACTCTGGTGTAGGAAGGAAGACATTAACAACATTTTGTTCCTCTGCCACAATCCTGATCATGAGGTGGAGGGCTTGCTCTTTGGCGAGATGCTTGCTCTCTGAATCAGGGAAGTTCAGTGCTCTGCCCTGTGATAGAGAGAGGTGAGTCTTCTAGTTTTCCTCCAGTCCTTGGGAGAACTGTAGCACACCCAGCTTTGTTACCTTTCCAAACCTCCTCCTACCAGCTCTTTCTTTCTCCCTAGCATGACCTTTGCTCCTCCCTGGTTGTCATAGAGAGGAACCAGTCTTGTCAGCCCTCTGATAAGGTGCAGGTGCTCCACCTTATCCACGCCATCTCGATAAATATTTCAGAGCACCCTCCGGGCAGACATTTCCCCCCATTAATCTCCCATTAGCTGAGAGTGGGTACATGAGATGGATCACCTGGGCAGACCATGATTCAATCACTGCCTTCCCAGGGGCTCGCCTTTTACAAGCCAGTCCATCATCTTAGGTGGAGACAGGCAGGGTGGGTTGCTGCCTGCAAATGCCCGGTCAGGTGATTTTGGGTGGGGGTGGTGCTCAGAAGCATGGATTGGGGGGTGGAGGGTGAGCATGGCACAGCAAGACAAGCAAAGAAAACGACCCTCTTCAGATGTTCTGATGCCACCCCTTGGGCATGTGGGTGGCATGAGAACAAATGCCTTGGGTTACAGACGCTTCAGGTTACAGACACTTCAGGTTACAGACTCCACTAACCCAGAAATAGTACCTCGGGTTAAGAACTTTGCTTCAGGATGAGAACAGAAATCGTGCTCCGGTGGCGCGGCAGCAGCAGGAGGCCCCGTTAGCTAAAGTGGTGCTTCAGGTTAAGAACAGCTTCAGGTTAAGAACGGACCTCCAGAATGAATTAAGTTCTTAACCTGAGATACCACTGTACTATCTCTAATGGTGATGTGTGCATTTCTGCAGAGAGAGGGATAAGGGGAAGAGAAATGTTTGCATGTATCTCTCTCTGAGCGTTTATTTGTATCTGGTAGTGTGTTAGTGCGCCCTTGTCTTGGTCTAGTCATGGGGCCACTCCACACGTGGCATTCCTCATATGTGGGTGTGAAAGACTGCAGCAAAAACTTGCACCTGCTTGCAGTGCATCATCATCTAGGAAGATCATGTATGTGCCTATTTCACTTCATGTCTCTCTCTGTGTGTGCTAAGCACCTACAGGTTTTTACCTGCAACAGGGAGAGCCCCAGGTAGTATTATTATTATTATTATTATTATTATTATTATTATTATTATTATATTTTGCTACTCTTGGTGAACATCAATAATGTCCCTGTATCTTATCATACACTGGGCAACATAACAATAAGACATTAAGACATTTTTAATGACTGCTGCTTCTCTCCTTCCCATCCTTCCTTTTACCATTGCATGGACTGAGTCTATACTCTGGGTGGACAACTGATGGGTCTTGCTTGCATCCCCTAGAATACAAGAGAGCATTGCCCAGTTGATGATGGTGACGACAACAACAACAACTTACCGGTATTACTCATACCCCGCCTGTCTGACTGGGTTGCCCCGGCCACTCTGGTTTTGTTTTTTGTTTTTTTAAAAAAATATTTATTAGAAGTTTAGAAGTTACACAAAAAAGAAAAAAGAAAAGAAAAAAGAAAAAAAGAGAAGAATAAAAAATTACATAATAAAAAAGCAAACACAAAAGCACAATACATCAAAATGCCCCAGCCACTCTGAACAGCTTCCAACATTATTATTTTTTAAAAAACTTAGCAAACTTCAAACCTTTACAACTTCCTGATACAGGGTTGCCATCAGATGTCTTTGGAAAGTCGTATAATCGTATAAGCTGCCTCTCCAAAACTGCATCTCTCCCAGAAGTACCAGCAATGGCTTTTACACAGTTCTGAAATTTTGCACACTTAGCTCCCCTTTGTGGACTGGGCCCTGCTCCTGTGTTGACCCATGGACAATTGTAGCATGATCATCTCACATGTGGGTGGGTGTTGGTGTAAAAAAGGGATCTCACAGGTGTTTTGTTCCTGCATCCATGAAGAAGAAGAAAATCTTGTAACATGAAGTGACTCTTTTCCTCTGAAGAGACATCTAGTCTCCTTCCTGCCTTCTTCTCTCCCTCTGTTATTTCCAGATTCGTTAACCAACCAACCAACCAAGGCATGCGAAACAGCAACGTCCCAGCTGGCAGAGTGTGGTGAAGCAAATGTGTTGGCTAGCTGCGAACATCTTTGGACACGTGGAACGTGCATGGTCACCGTTGATCTAAGTGCAATCAATGGGAGTGGCTTGCCTGCAACATGCTCTGTTTGGGGAAATCTGGCAAGCAAGGGGTGAGGAAGCAGGGCTATTTAACAGCTGAAAGGCCAAGCATGGTGGGATATTGATTGTAGGTCCTCCTAGGAGGCTAAGTGTAAAGTTGGTCTGGGCAAATTTAAGGACAACAGAAGAGAAAGCAGACGGATCTATACCTGCCGCTGGGGGACAGAATACACAAGGCAACCTACAGAGGCACCCTGAAAAGAACAGGGCCCAAGTTCTTGCACAACTTCAGTCCCAATAGGGCTTGTTCAGGGAACCTTCCCCACAGGCTGATTAGAGTGGGGTTGACATCTTGGCCTGCCCTATAGTGCCTAGTTCTGCACTGGAGCTGAAATGAGCAGCTGCAAAGATCTGAAAATTGGCCAGGACCTAATATGCCACTATTGAGACTTTTGAAAGGTGACATTTGAAAGGTTTAATGGGAGGTTTAAACTTTAAAACATGAGTTGTTTAGATGGCTGACATCTCTTGACTTTCAACATTAAAACAACAACTATAGAGTACGGGATAGCTGACAGCTTTTGAGATGTTTTGCTTACCTGCCAAAATGGAGAAACGAAAAACAGAGACCAGGAAGTGTCAACCATTCCATTTCCCAGAATAAAAATTCATGTTCAATAACTGAGTGACAAAACTGGAGAAGGTTGCCAAATGTCACATTTTTGCTGGGTTTTCTTGCAGCTTCACCACGTTCCTGATCCTCTGAGCGACTCTGCTCCTACTTGTCTGCACCTCAAGCTGGTTTCTATGAAGCTTGTTCAGGAGAACTTCCTTAGGTGGCTGGTTGCCCATGCGATGGGCCGGGCCTGTTTGCCTTGCCCCCAATTCGCCAGCTCTTAAGGGTGCCTCGCCTCATGGCGAGCCCAGTACACAACTCAGTTGCATCCTCTTCACTCGGCACATGTCCTCCCCCCCCCTTTGCAGGGCCCACCTGCCTGCCTGCCACATCCGTCAGAAGTGAGAAAGAAAACCTACTTCTATCTCCGCCACCCCTGCAAAGAAACCCATTTTTTAAAAGAAAATGTTTGCATTCTCCCAGAATTGCCTGCCAGCAGCTGCCAACGCTGCCTCAGCCCACTCCAAATTCAGAGGGGGGGGGGAGGCGGCACCCACGTGCCCAGCTAAGTTTCCATCCCTCCTGACATCTCCACTCTCCCCCACCCCCACCCCCGGGGCATTTGGGCTCCTGGGGAAAGTGGCACCAGGCTAAATGGCAGCTGAGCCCAGCCCTTTTCTGGGCTTGAAGTCGCTTTTGGCAAGGGGGGGCCTCACACCTCCTGTTTCCATGGGGTGCGTTTCCCGCCCCCCCCCCCATATCTGCCAAGGTAGATTGTGTTTTAAGCTGGGTGGGGTGGTTCTCAGGCATCTCTCTGCGCTTTAGGCCAGGGCTGCGCCTCTGTGTGCGCGCCTCCATCAGGGCGCAGGAGGGCTGGTTTCTTCGCTCCCCCGTTTTTGTACTCCGGGATGTGGGGTCGGGAGCCAGGAAGAGACTAGAATGGGTGGTGTGTTTTCCCCTCCCCTCCCAGAAACATGGAGGTTTCTGGACGAGGGAGGGTGGGAAAGAGGAACCATCGGCAGGGATCGTAGAGAGAGGAGGGAGGAGAAGGAGATGGGAGGGAGGGAGGGAGAGATGGAAGGAGGAGGGCGTAATCTCCATGCTCACACCAGGATGGGATTCCATCAGAAATCCAGGGCTTTCCTCAGCTGGGAATGGACCGCGGAGAAGAGAAGAGGGTGGAAGAGGCTGAGGCAGCCTTTGGGAAGCTCCTATCAGTATTGGAGAGGCCAAAAAAAAAAAGGAAACGGGGGAAAGACCCACAAGGGTGAGTCGGGGGCTTATCTGTCTGTCTTGTCTCTTTCTCGGTTTCGATCAGGGCGGAATCTCTGCTTGAAGCCTCCAGATTTCAAGGCAACCCCGATTTGTCTTCTCTCCCCCCCCCCCCGCGCCCCACGTTTCTGCTCTTGCGTGTTCCAGACTGGACAGGTCTCCTGGTGTATTTCAGCTGCTCCGGGAAGATGGCATTATTGCTAAGGTGTGGCAGGGGGAGAGGAAAGAGGGCTGCTCTGAACTCCCACCCGCCCCCCACCCCGCTCCAATTATTTTTTTTAACACCTTCGTATTTCCCTCTGTTCCCATGGCTAAATCCTATCCCGTGTGTGTGTGTTGTGGTGTTCTGCTGCCGCTTTATTAATTCCCCCCACCTGACTTTCTTAGCCCCCACTCCCGGGGGGGGGGAGTTAATATTTCCTCCACCAGCTTTCCCAACTGACACTCTTGTGAGAAGAAGGAGAGGGATTGAAATGTCATTTCTGTAACCTGCTTCCCAACCATGAAATTGTGGGAGGTATATATGTATGCATTTTTGTATGAATTTAATTAGGAAGCAAGAATGTACTCCTATTCTTTCCATCTTTAAGAATGGTTTAAAGGTATTCCCAACATTTCCAATATCTTGATATGAGGTTCTTAATGTTTTTGGATTATTATTTTTTAAAATTACCTCTTGAATCTCTCTATCTAAAGAACGACCCTGGAGGCTTCTGTTGGGCCAAAAGGCCAGACAAAAACATTAAAAATGACAGCAGTGTTGTTCTGTTTTTTGTTTTTTTAAAAAAGAAATTATTGGCTTCATGCTCCTTTGTGAACTTAACATTTTAAAATGTTTTATTTATTTTTATGTTTAAAATGCACTCTTCCTAAATCTACTTATCCATACAGTTTCCCAATGGAATCTCTGGATTGGGGGGGAATGGGATTACTAAGGAAAAACTGAGTAACAAAAAATACTCTTCTGAAAATCCAGCACTAGAGATGGCTTGATTTGTCTTGGGAAGATATTGATCTTCAGAAATGTTTGCATTCAAAGTTGCATCTTAAGTCACTTATAGAAAGCCCTTATTAAAGCCTTAAGGGGACAGGGAGGCCATATGATATAAGGCAGAAAGAGCTGGTCTGCCTTCCTCCATCCAAACCTTTCACCTTCCATTTCCTATCACCAGAGCAAAAACATGCCTTCTTTCTGATCGGCAGTCAGTGTGCATGTGGGGAGGAGGGAGAGAGCGAGCGAGAGAAGTTAACTAAAGCTTATCCTTCCGCCTGGGGCTATATGGATCCAAGGCTGAGCGAACCCAGTTGCCAGATGGTTCCAGTATCTCCAATTCCCCCTGAATTGCATCTCACGTTGCCTGGTGCAAATGGCCCTCGTCAGATACCAGCATAACAGACTGGATGTTAGAGGTGTGATCTGGAGTCGTCCATCAATGGGATTCATTGCCAGAGCCTCTAGCCTTTCAACCAGGCTCTCAGCAATTATGACTGTGGGGTTTGGTTTGGTTTTCAAAGCGGAGTGGGCAGATGGGAGCTGGCCTTGGTGCTGGAATTCAGCGGCACTTGAGTGCTGTAGCAAGCATGCAGCGGAGTAGAAAATAGCTTGGCCTGAATTTAACACGGTCCAGTATTGCTAGGGCTGACCCTGCCATGCATCTGAGTGAATCAACCCACATCAGGGTGGGGAAGCTGCAGGCTTGAGTCTGAAAGTTGTAGCAAGACTTTTAAAAAGTGTTAGCCCCAGCAGGGAGGCACCATTTGGAGTCCAGTAAAGGACGCGGGTGGCGCTGTGGGTTAAACCACAGAGCCTAGGGCTTGCCGATCAGAAGGTCAGTGGTTCGAATCCCTGCCACGGGGTGAGCTCCTGTTGCTCGGTCCCTGCTCCTGCCAACCTAGCAGTTCGAAAGCACGAAGTGCAAGTAGATAAATAGGTACCGCTCTGGGGGAAGGTAAACGGCATTTCCGTGCACTGCTCTGGTTCGCCAGAAGCAGCTTAGTCATGCTGGCCACATGACCCAGAAGCTGTACGCCTGCTCCCTCGGCCAATAAAGCGAGATGAGCGCCACAACCCCAGAGTCGTCTGTAACTGGACCTAACAGTCAGGGGTCCCTTTACCTTTACCGGAAGCAAAAGCTCTTTGGCCAACGCATATCGCTGCTTCAACAACCTAAGGAAACTTCAGTCAAGAAGCAGAATATTTTGAAGGTTCTGCTTTCAGGGTGCCTGGCAACAGAGATTTGGAAAGTAGGTGGGCTGAAGTGTGTGTGGGGGGGAATAAACAAGAGGAAACTATTTCCCTTTGGAGAAGCCACAAAACCCATCAGTTCTTATTCCCAAGCTTTTCCCACTCCCCATAAAACATAGACACCTTCCTTCCTCCCCACAGTTCCCTTTTTTTGTCATCCAAGAAAAGAGAAAAGGCCTGATGCATATAATCATTTTTGGAGATCTGGGTTCGAAACATTTATTTTGCCTCCATCTCTTCATCTATAGAAGTGATAGGAATAGTGGGCCACTTACCAGCTGGCAGGTGAACATATGGCACACATTGTAATTTTAAGCCTGTAACACTGTACTGAGGGGCATTTTGCTACATATCTGCATCCCTGATCAGAAATCTGGTGAAGTAAAGGGAGTAGTAAAATTCTCTCCTCCAAATGACTGGTATACCATACAGTTCTGTAGATACTCTGGAAAGCCGTTGTTTTGTAATTGGTGTTCCGCGTTTGGCTAGTGACTGCCTTTGTTAGGGCAGGTAAAGGTACCCCTGCCCATATGGGCCAGTCATGTCCGACTCTGGGGTTGCGTGCCCATCTCGCTTAAGAGGCCGGGGGCCAGCGCTGTCCAAAGACACTTCCGGGTCATGTGGCCAGCGTGACAAGCTGCATCTGGCGAGCCAGCGCAGCACACGGAAACGCCGTTTACCTTCCCACTAGTAAGCGGTCCCTATTTATCTACTTGCACCCGGGGGTGCTTTCGAACTGCTAGGTTGGCAGGCGCTGGGACCGAACGACGGGAGCGCACCCCGCTGCAGGGATTCGAACCGCCGACCATACAATCGGCAAGTCCTAGGCGCTGAGGTTTTACCCACAGCGCCACCCGCCACCCTTTGTTAGGGCACTAGGTCTTAAAAGTGTGGGATAGGAGACTCAGTGGGGATCATCCCTTAAGTCCAAACCATTGTCTAGTACCGAACAAACCATTGCCTCTGTACTATGCACCAAACACTTTGTAGGACTAAAAACTGGGGGAGGGGGCTGAGAAAGGCAAACTTCGGGCTATTTCTCCTTCCCACCTCCACGTGCTTCTGCTTTTTCCTTTTAGCCTTGGCCGGCATGTCTCCAAGCCCAGATGACATTACTTGGGTTAAGAGCTTAATTCAGACTTAACCATCCAGGGGTCCTTTACCTTTTTTTAAAATACAGGGCATAGGCCCAAACAGTTCTGATAGCACCGGTATCTCCTAGCATGCACTGCCTGAGGTAACCTCACTTTACTTAAAGCTAGGGCTGGTGCTCCCAAATGTGTGTGTGTGTGTGTACATACACCCACCCCCACTGTATAGTGGTACCTCGGGTTAAGAACTTAATTCGTTCCGGAGGTCTGTTCTTAACCTGAAACTGTTCTTAACCTGAAGCACCACTTTAGCTAATGGGGCCTCTTGCTGCCACCGTGCTACAGCAGCACAATTTCTGTTCTCGGACTGAAGCAAAGTTCTTAACCCGAGGTACTATTTCTGGGTTAGCGGAGTCTGTAACCTGAAGCGTCTGTAACCTAAGGTTACTGAGGTCCCGTGCCGAGGGCCTTCTGGCGGTTCCCTCGCTAAGTTACAGGGAATCAGGCAGAGGGCCTTCTCGGTAGTGGCCCCTGCCCTGTGGAATGCCCTCCCCACAGATGTCAAAGAGAAAAACAACTACCAGACTTTTAGAAGACATCTAAAGGCAGCCCTGTTTAGGGAAGCTTTTAATGTTTAATAGGTTATTGTATTTTAGTGTTTTGTTGGAAGCCGCCCTGAGTGGCTGGGGAAACCCAGCCAGATGGGCAGGGTATAAATAATAAATTATTATTATTATTATTATTATTATTATTATTATTATTATTAGGTACCACTGTACCAGGTTGTCTCTGATCCTGGGCAGCCTTGCACAGCCACCTGCAGTATTCAGGATGTTCACTGGGATCCTTGCATTTCTGGCATCCCCTATAAGTCAACTGAAGGCTAGGTTGGTTTGCTCTGATGCCCATCAGTTGAAAGCACAGCATAAGGAATTCCTGTCAAAGGTGAGAGAAAGGCCACTTGGGGTGGAGCTCGAGCCATCTCTTGCCCCAATCTTCCTCCCACCCTCCACCCTCTCTTCTCTAACTTTTCTGTGCTGAATTAGGACCATATCTGGAGGCTGTTCTACCAGCCCAAGTAATATCAGATTGTGCTCTTCCACCAGCAAAGCTCCAAGTTGGCATGATGCCACAAGTGATGAAGTTGTGCTAGCATCCTTGCAGTCCTTGTGTCTGATTCCTTGCACTAGTAGGATCGGGCTGTCAGTAATGAAGCCCTGGTCTAGGCTGATGCTCAGTGTTGGCTGTGGAAGGCCCTGACTGTCTCATTGTCATAGTGGGAACTCTAGTCTATCTATCTATCTATCTATCTATCTATATATATATATACCGTATTTTTCGCTCTATAAGATGCACCAGACCACAAGACGCACCTAGTTTTTGGAGGAGGATAACAAGAAAAAAAATAGTCTGAATCTCAGAAGCCAGAACAGCAAGAGGGATCGCTGCGCAGTGAAAGCAGCAACCCCTCTTGCTGTTCTGGCTTCTGGGATAGCTGCACAGCCTGCATTCGCTCCATAAGATGCACACACATTTCCCCTTACTTTTTAGGAGGGAAAAAGTGAGTCTTATATATAAGATTATATATATATAATCAGTCTAAAAGAGACTTGCCTCCTGCACCTGGGCAGGGAAATGGGTCAAAGAGCCACTATACATTTTGGAGGTCTGAGCAAAAACGAGGAGAATGTGCTGAGAGAAAATAACATTACACCACAGCTTTGTAATGAGAGCCACTTTTGTCATTTGTGGGGATTGTGTGACTGGTACTGTACAAACCTTGATATCCACTCCATTCCTCTTGCCCTGAATAAATATGTTTTCAGAGTAGTTCCAGTTCTATGATCTGCTAAAAAGCCAAGAAGGAGGAAGGGGAGGCAGAGGGGATGACCAGCTGTTTCATTTCATACCTGGAAAACTGGTGATAGTGCAATCCTATACATCATCCTACTCAGAAGTTAGTCTCATTGATTTTGACTGTGATTACTCCCATTTAAGTGGGTATAGGGCTGCACCATGAATGGGACAATGGGGGGGGGAGCAAACAATCTAGGCACAGATTTGTGCTTTAAAATTCCCTGCCCAAGCACACGTGTGTGTGTTTTGGTTTTGGTTTAGTTTTGGGCCCCTCACTTTCCTCACAAAATTCCGCTCTTTGCCAGTGAATTGGAGCAAACAGCAATCTACAGAGAGAACCCCAATTGCAAATTGTTCTGATTCAGCATTAAAGAGCAGGTTTTCCCAGCAAAGCAACAAGGCAAAAAAGGGCACTCAGACACCAACCAGGAAAGCGTGGAGTTGTGTCTAGGAAGCACAGGGCAAAAGGTCTGTGTGGATGAGCCCTAACTTCCAACAGACTACATGTTGGAAATGCAAGGAAGCCCAAGAACAAATACCAACATTGGAGGAATGGAGAATGAAGTTGATGGACTATGCAGAACTTGATAAACTGACCGGGAAGATCAGATATCTATGAGATCAAAAGTTCATTGAGGACTGGGGAAAGTTAGTTGAGTATTGGGAATGTATAAGTGATAACGAAATAACGTTGGTGGCATTTAAAGAAGCTCTGTAACAAAATAAGAAATATTGTAAAAAAGGAAAATAGAAGTGGGGGGTAGGCATAAAGGCAATAGCAAAATTTGGAAATGTGTAATTAAAGAAGATATAATTCGGATGATTGGCAGAGAGGCTGAAGGAAGTTTAAAAATGGAAAAATTTATAGAAGTTGTAATGTGGTGTGATTTGTATTTTCTTTTGATGGAAAATTAATAAAATATAATTATATATTAAAAAAGGAAATGCAAGGAAGCCCAGGGCAAGGAGCTTGCGCAATCAGCTCAGAATATTGCTGTAGCATTTGTTTATGCTGTTATTTTTAATTGTAAGCTGCGTTAGGTGGCTTGACAGAATATAAATGAAATAAATAGAATAATAGAATAATAGTTGGAAGGGACCCTGCAGATCATCTAGTCCAACCCGCTGCAGTGCAGGAATATGCAGCTGTCCCATATGGGGATCAAACCTGCAATCTTGGTATTATCGGGACCACAGCCTAACCAACTGAGCCATCCAGTGGGATAATAAATAAATGTGCCAGATACTCCAGCCTCAACGAAAATGTGTGTGTCAGTCCATCAAGCCCAAATGGATGGAAAAACCAATGGATGAATGGGCAGTTGATAAAACTAGAATTAAGCGTTCATCCTTTCAGCTGTTATATATAGCTAAAAATGGGAATTAAGAAGGAAAGACGGGGCTCATTCACACTTCCACTTTGCCCAACACTTTCCACTGGGGAAACCCAATGTTTATCACTGAATCAGAGCAAACATCAATTGTGTTTTCTCTAGATTGCTGCTTGCTCCAATATACCCCTAAAGAGTGGGTTTTCTGGGGGGAAGCAGATGGGCAAAGGCAAAACCTCTCAGATCCAAGCTGAAGTGTGGATAATAATAATAGTAATAATTATAATTATAAGAATAATAATTTATTATTTATACCCCGCCTATCTGGCTGGGTTTCCGCAGCCACTCTGGGCGGCTCATATCAACATGCTAATATCACGTACACAGCAGGCAGGTGCCATTATTAGAACCATTATTATTATTATTAGCTGGAGGCTGTGGCCGGCTGGGCCTTGGAGTTTCCTAACCTATTGGTATTGGGGGACTTCAACATCCATGCTGATGCCACTCCCTCCTCACAGGCTCTGGACCTGGTGTCTTCCATGGCGACACTAGGGCTCTCCCAGTTTGTTTCGGGCCCCACACATCAAGCAGGCCACACGCTGGATTTGATCTTTGGGGCCGGTATAGATGTGATCATGTTTCCTTCAATGAAGGTGCCATGGTCTGATCACTACGCTCTGAAAGCCAGGATTGATATTCCACCCCCACCCCGCTTAGGTGGCGAGCCGATTTGGGCTCGCCCGCAGAGGCTGATGGACCCTGATAGATTCCGCCAAGCCTTGCGGGACCTTGCTCCCCCTGGCGACTCATTGACTGAGCTTGTTGAGGGCTGGAATACCCAGCTCCTGGCAGCCATCGATGAGATCGCACCTAAGCGCCCTCTGCGACCCCGCAGAAACCGGGCTCCCTGGTTTACCGAGGAGCTCCGGAAAATGAAGCGGGACCTCAGACGGCTAGAGCGAGTATGGCGGGGTGCCCGTGACGGAGCTTCAAGAACATCTTATAGGGTTTTTATGAAAACCTATGAGATGGCAGTGAAGGCCGCTAAGAAGTCCTACTTCTCGGCCTCCATTGCATCCGCTAGCTCTCGCCCGGCGCAATTATTTAGTATAATTCGGTCTTTAACATCCCTTGAAGGACAGCCAAATTTAAATAATAATTTGACACACAGCTGTGAGGCATTTGCGAGCTTCTTTGCGGAGAAGGTCCTGTTGCTCCGCCATGACCTCCCTGCCAATTTGGATACAATAAAGGAACTGGAGGCCCCTCGACTGTCCTCGGGTCCAGTATTGGACCACTTTGACCGGATATCCCCAGCCGATGTGGACAGACTCCTCCGAGCTGGAAAGCCCACTACTTGTCCTCTCGACCCGTGCCCGTCCTGGCTGATTAGAGCGTGTCCAGACGAGGTGCGGGCCCCCCTGGGGGATATCATCAATTTGTCCCTTGGCACCGGGACATTCCCAGGGGAACTGAAGGAGGCAGTGGTGCGCCCGCTCTTAAAGAAAACATCATTAGATCCCTTAGATCTATCCAATTACCGCCCGGTTTCGAATCTTCCATTCCTGGGTAAGGTGATTGAGAGAGCGGTTGCTGAACAGCTTGGTAGGTTTCTGGATGAAACATCGGCTCTGGATCCATTCCAGTCCGGCTTCCGCGCTGGTCATGGGACCGAGACGGCTCTGGTCGCCCTAACAGATGATCTCCGCAGGCAGCTGGATCAAGGCGGGTCGGGGCTGCTGATTCTTCTAGACCTGTCAGCAGCCTTCGACATGGTCGATCACGAACTCCTGGACCACCGCCTTGCCGACGTGGGGATCCAGGGCACAGTCCTTCAATGGCTGCGCTCGTTTCTCTCCGGTCGGGGACAGAGGGTGGCGCTTGGGGGGGAATTGTCATCCCGCCACTCCTTGGTGTGTGGAGTGCCCCAGGGTGCGATACTCTCCCCGATGCTTTTCAACATCTTTATGCGCCCCCTCGCCCAGCTTGTCCGGAGTTTTGGGCTGGGCTGCCATCAGTATGCTGATGACACCCAACTCTATCTGTTGATGGATGGCCACCCTGACTCGGCCCCAGACACACTGACCAGATGCTTGGAAGCTGTGGCTGGATGGTTACGTGGGAGCCGGTTGAAGTTAAATCCTTCGAAGACAGAGGTCCTCTGGCTGGGACGGGACGATATGGGATTGAGGGGGCAACTCCCATCTCTAGCGGGGGTGCAATTAGTGCCAGCACCGTCCGTTAAGAGTTTGGGTGTAATCTTCGACACCTCCCTCTCCATGGAGGCGCAGATTGCAGCTATAACAAAGGCGGCATTTTTTCATCTCCGCCAAGCTAAGCAGTTGGCTCCTTACCTCTCTCGCCCTGACCTAGCCACTGTGATCCATGCGACGGTCACCTCCAGACTGGATTATTGTAACTCGCTCTACGTGGGGCTGCCCTTGAGACTGACCCAGAAACTCCAGAGGGTGCAGAATGCCGCAGCGAGACTCCTTACAGGGTCTTCACTGCGAGATCACATTCATCCGGTGCTATACCAGCTGCACTGGCTCCCGGTGGAGTACAGGATCAGGTTTAAGGTGCTGGTTTTAACCTTTAAAGCCCTATACGGCCTAGGACCCTCGTACCTACGGGACCGCCTCTCCTGGTATGCCCCACAGAGAAACCTACGCTCATCAAATAAAAACATCCTGAAGGTCCCAGGCCTCAGAGAGGTTAGGCTGGCCTCAACTAGAGCCAGGGCTTTCTCGGCTGCGGCTCCAATCTGGTGGAACGCTCTGTCGCAAGAGACTAGGGCCCTGCGGGACCTGACATCTTTCCGCAGAGCCTGCAAGACAGAGTTGTTCCACCAGGCCTTTGGTCAGGTCCCAGCCTGACTCCCTCCTCTGGCAAACTGCACAGAATTTTGCTCAACGGTTGCCATTAATTTGACTTTAACTAATTTTTATAATGGAATGTTTTTAGAATGTTTGATTATTTGATTGTTTAATTGTTGTTAGCCGCCCTGAGCCCGGCTTCGGCTGGGGAGGGCGGGATATAAATAAAATTTATTATTATTATTATTATTATTTATTTATTCATTCATTCCCCACCCATCTGGCAGGGTTTCCCCAGCCACTCTGGGCAGCTCACAAAAGAATATTAAAAACACAATAAAACATCAAACATTAAAAGCTTCCCTAAACAGGGCTGCCTTCAGATGTCTTCTAAAAGTCAGATAGTTGACATCTGATGGAATGGCATTCCACAGGGCGGGTGCCACTACCAAGAAGGCCCTCTGCCTGGTTCCCTGTAACCTCACTTCTTGCAGTGAGGGAACCACCAGAAGGCCCTTGGAGCTGGACCTCAGTGTCTGGGCTGAACGATGGGGGTGGAGATGCTCCTTCAGGTATACTAGTCCGAGGCCATTTAGGGCTTTGAAGGTCAGCACCAACACTTTGAATTGTGCTTGGAAATATACTGGGAGCCAATGTAGGTCTTTCAGGACCGGTGTTTTATGGTCTCAGTGGCCACTCCTAGCTGCCCTCAGTCTAGCTGCCCTCAGAGCAGTTCTCAACAACTAGGTCAATGCTAGGAATACACATTAGGTCTGGAGAGCCAGGTCTCCTTTCAGCAGCTGTACATCAACAGAGAGAGAGGTTCAGTTGTTGTGGAGAAGCAGCGGGCAGGAGGAACTTAACCCTGGCCCCTCCTGCTGGTTTTCCCTTGCAGGCTCATCCATAACCAGCGACTTCTGAGTAAGGGAAAGGGACAAGGTGCAAGTGGTTGCAGTGAGTGGAGAAAGGACTAAGCCTCTTTTGTCTACACTCGTGTTAAACCTCCCCTGCCACTTGGTAAGAACATGGGTCCCAACTCTTGGCCTGTGGCTGAACATGTAGTCATCTCATAAAGCTGTGATCCTGTGCACTCACACTTGAGAGTAAGTCCCACTGAAATGAGTGAGACTTACTCCTTGATATGTTTGTGCAACGCAGGGGCAAAGCAACTGTGACTCAGGAAGCAGCGCCGTAGCGTGGGGGGTGCAGGGGGGGCCGGCCACACCGGGCGCAACATCTGGGGATGGCACTCGCACTCGCAGCTCTCTGCCCCTACCTGGCTCACTCACTCTCTCTCACTGCAGTGCTGGCTGTGCAAATCCGATCCGAGCCGCCGGGTCGCCACCCACTGTGGAGGGGAGGGTGCCAGGCGTGCGGTGCGGTGCGGAGAGAGAGCGAGGGACTATCTGGGGGAGGGACAGTGCAGCAGGGGAGGGGCGCAAATTACTTGCCTTGCCCCGGGTGCTGACAACCCACGCTACGCCACTGTCAGGAAGTACCTGGTGCAGTGTCGGAGCTTGGGGTCTCAAATTTCAGTGGTGCCCTGGCTGACACCAAAATTTGGTTTTCTCTGACTCTCGTGATGCATTCTAAATAACAGTTGCAGCATCCTCTACAGCAGGGGTGTCCAACTGGTCAGGTTTTCGCTGTGAGGCTGATAGCCATTTTTGGGGAGTGACTTGTCCCCTTTCCCCTTTACTCAGTTTACCTGAACACAAAAAAACCCCGGGACTTTCCCTCCTAAAAAAAGCTCAGCAACTTTGACCTGAACCCCAGCATCCCCAGGGCTCCATGCCCAGTGCAGCTGAACTGGTTGTGCTCCTCTAAATTTGCTTCTTCCTGGTGTGGCCTTCAGCAAGCCACACTCAGTCTCAGCCCTCCATCTGCAATATGGGTAGTAGTGGGGTTTTTTCAGCTGGAGGATGCCAGAGTGCAGTTCTGGCACCTCTCAGGCAGATGCCATTGCGGGCCAGCACTCCCCTGCCTGCTTCTTACCTTGACATACTTCTGAGAAGCCCAAAACAAACTTTCCAAGTCAATATGGAAGCTGGCCAGTCTTTTCAAGGCCAAATGAAAGCTGATCAGTGTTTTGGCTCTGTGACTCCACTTAGCTCCTAGCCGCTCCTAGCCATAATTGGTCAAGCTATGGGGCAGGGCCAATTTGCATTTCCTTTTCTTCAGTCTGTCTCCTGTGTAGTGGAGGCAAGTTTTAACCTTTCCAGCCAGGTCTCTACCTGCACAGGGACCCTTCTGAGCTGCCCTAGCCATCTGCCTGAGTCTAAGAGAATGAGGGGGTGCATTTATTTGACCTGCACCAGAACCAGGGGCGACCCCCAAACCAGCTAGGCTTGCCATAGTTTTTAACACCTCTGTGGGCAGTCAATGCGACTGTTGTCAAACCAGCATCCGTCAGGGCTGCCCCAAGTCACCCGGCAATTTATTGTAACAATTTCATGGTGAGTTTCCGCACCTATTTATCTTGAAAGAAAGCACTGAATATGGGGGACAAAAAAAACCCTGACTAAACTGTGAGTAAATATCTCTGACAGGGCTGTTACAAAGCGCTTTGAACATTTGAAAACTCTCTACCAACATTACATGATGATGCAATTGTTAATAAATATGTATAAGATTGGGCTGCAAGGATGCACACATGCTACAGACAAATTAGTTTAGGATTAACTCGCTACCTTCTCTGAGGACCGTGGGAACTGTAGTTCTGTGAGAGGAGAGGAGATTTCCAGCAAGGAGTTCTGTATAGTGTATGAGCTTTCACCCAACTCCGGTTCTCAGGATTTTTTGTGGAAGACGTTACTCTACCCAGTGGGTCCCCAAACTAGGGGATCTTCATGATTCATCACAAGTTAATATAAAGGGATCTTGGCCATTAGAATCAGCGGAGCTTGGCTGTTGCCTGTCATTCAAAGATATGGCCTTGTGCCGAATTGATTGCATCCCTGTATAGGGAAGTTTTTGATGTTTTATTGTGCTTTTAATATTCTGTTGGGAGCTGCCCAGAGTGGCTGGGGCACCCTAGTCAGTTGGGTGGCATATCATTATCATTATCATTATCATTATCATTATCATTATCATTATCATCATCATTACAGTCAAACCTTGGTTCCCAAACGCCTCCGTTTTAGAACGTTTCGGCTCCCGACCGCCGAAAACCCGGAAGTAAGTGTTCTGGTTTTTGAACGTTTTTCGGAAGTCGAACGTCCGATGTGGCTTCCGCTTGAGTGCAGGAAGTTCCTGCAGCCAATCAGAAGCTGTGCCTCGATTGTCGAACATTTCAGAAGCTGAATGGGCTTCCAGAACAGATTATGTTTGATAACTGAGGTTTGACTATACAGTGGAACCTCGAGTTGCGGACATAATCCATCCTAGAGGCATGTCCGCAACTCGAAGCATTCGCATCCAGAAGCGCTGTGATTTAGCGCTTCTGTGCATGCGCAAGCGGCAAAACCCAGAAGTAACCGTTCCAGTACTTCCGGGTTGCCGCAGGACGCAACTTGAAAAGACGTAACCTGAAGCGGACGCAACCTGAGGTATGGCTGTATTCTTTTTAAGACAGCAGAGGTAGAAATTTGTGCCCAGTTAAGCAAGAGGGCACTTTGTCTAGTCAGAGCTAAAATTAGCCAATGGAAGATGCCTCTCCTTTTCTTTTTCTGTCTCTTTCTTTACAGGCCAAGATGCCTCCTTCGAGACAGTTCCCTTTGTAGGACTTTGACGAAGAGGACCCAGCTGAATAGTTGACTGGCTAGCTCCCTTCGATGACGGGTATTCTTGGGTATATAATACAGATGGCGTTGTTATTGCTTGAGAATACGCGTAGTTGAGGGGAAGTTGATTCGTCTCCGCAACTGTTGGAAGGTGCTTTTCCTGGCTCTCCCTTTCTCTTCCGCTTCCTCCACCTCCAGAAGAGCACACAGTGTGTCTTCCAGCCTTCTTTGAACGAAGCAAATGGAATGAAGAAACCTTAAACATAAATAAACTCCACTGGGATTTGTGGGATGTAAAACACAGGAGCAGTCAATGACAACATTCTTAGAGTGTACATGTTAGAACATGGGGAGGGATGTCTGTCTATCAAGCAGGTAAACTTCCTGGGGACGGACTTCCTCTGCATGTGACCAGAGGTGGGTGTGGCCTCACCTGTGCAGGTAAATGATAAAAGCACAGGGCAGGCAGCCACTCTCTCTCTGCCATCTTCCTTCGATGAGGAAACATCTAAGGATGCTCTCTTGGCTCCCAGCCAAGAGAGGAGATAAGGACTATCTTGCTACAAGATAGATTCTGAATGTATGTAACCTTTTTAAAGCTGTCTGCCTTCTGGGATCACATTGTGAACAGAACGTGAGTAAACTCTTTTATACTTTTATGAAGACTGTGTCGTGTCTTGTATTTTAAGAGGGAACAAAAGGGGAAATTGCCAGAGTAATTATTATAGAGGTTCTAGCGAACCTGTGCACACATTACCGTTGCAAACTTAAAGGGGAATGTCTATAAACTCTGCTGATATTTTGGGAACTTGTTAGCACAAGTTGGATAAGGATATAATTAGTCAATATATCCTCTCCTGCACCCCAGAACATTCCCACAGGATCATCTTCTCCCAGGCCTTGGACTTCCTGTCCAGATTCCTGCTTGACATATCTAGTCTGTAGAACTCATTGCTACTATATCTTGCTGAAGTTCAAAGCTTTACAGGATTCTAAGAACAGAATAGGATACAAGCTGCAACCAGGTATTTAAGAGATATGTTCCTCTTCCCCCAGAAAGGCAGGTGGACAATCCAGTTGGTTCGTTTTAGATGGAATGTGAATAGCTCTGTTCCGGTGAAATGTTATTATTATCTTGTTATTTATTGAATTTATAAACTGCCCTATACCTGGAGGTCTTAGGGCAGTTCACAAAAAAGATCACAATATATAAAATATTTTTTGGTAAAAATTCCCAATAATATCCCCCCCCCCAAAAGAACCACATTTTAAAAGGGTATAGGATGTCAATCAGGTTAACTAAAGGCCTGGTTAAAAATGAACATTTTTGCCCAATGCCTAAAGGTGTATAATGAAGGTGCCAGGCGAACTTCCCTGGGGAGAGCATTCCACAGATGGGGAGCCACTGCAGAAAAGGCCCTGTTCTCGTGTTGCCACCCTATGGACCTCTCAAGGAGGAGGCACACGAAGGAGGGCCTCAGAAGATGGTCTCAGGGTCTGGGTAGGTTCATATGGAAAGAGGCGGTCCTTGAGGTATTGTGGTCCTGAGCTATTTAAGGCTTTATCGGTCAAAACCAGCACTTTGAATTGAGCCTGGAAACTAATTGGTAGCCAGTGCAGTCGAACCAGGATTGGTGTAATATGCTCAAATATGCTCCGGTGAGCAACCTGGCTGCTGAATTCTGCACTAGCTGAAGTTTCCGAATCGTCTTCAAAGTTGACTTTGTAACACAGCTTCATGGCATGGCTCACCTGGCTAGCTGGCTCTGGAGTCTCCATGGCCTTTTGCAAGCTGAGCAGGTATATTCAGAAGCATCAGGTACCTCCCTTTGTTGGGGACAGGAAGCTATTTTCAGCAGAACTGAGCTTATAACTGACTGGTAATGCCCTTCATTCTAAGACCCTTCATGCTGGTTTCATGGGAGGGTATGCCCCATCCTGTGCTATCCATCTTCCATGATGGGGTGGATATAGGTCAACTCCAAGGCACACAGCAAGTCACCCTCAGTGCATTGACCCCAAAGGGCAATCACCAAAGGGATTTATTCAATGGCAGGAGCACCGCCCTCTTGATGGTTGGGAATAGGTTGAGAGGACTTCAATCCTAGGTGAGAGTTGGGTCTGAGAGGGTGGAATCTCTTAGCTGAGAAAACTGCCCTATGTGAGTGTAGGGGAGGTGGTTGAGATACACATATGTAAGAGCTGAGAGCCACCTATCATTTGGGAGAAGGGCTATGTGTATACTGTGCCCTATGGAAATTCATGCAATGAGGGGTTCGATTTTGACTACAGTAGCACTTTCTTGTGAGGTAAGCTATTTATGCATACATGCACAACTGTATTACAAACTATTGCTGTCTTGATGAGAACTGAAGGCTGTGGTTCTCTGGCCACTTAAAAGCACCGTAGCACTGTATTTTGGATTGCGGTTGCATTATCGGAGCCCTAGTATTTTGCATTTTCTGTTCATTTGTGGCCTTAGGAATGATGAACTTTGGGGTCTGTGGAGTGGGGTTCAGTGGGTGCAACTATTAACAAGGTTTTGGCGCAGAAAGAGGTATGGGGCTGGGTGGTGGAAGGGGCCACAGATATTTAAAGCCCACTGCCCCATTTCCTGCATGAGATTTGGGTTGCCATGCCTGTCGGTTTTCCCACTTGGTGCTGTTGTTTTCGGATGCCAGTGCAGCCCATAATAAAAACAGAATCTGGTTGTGGTTGAAGGGGCTGACCTGTTGTGGATTACTGAGACCTGGGTGGATGAGCTGGGTGAGCCAGATTTGTCTACCTTGATGTTCGCTGCATCATCAACACACGTTGATGTTCTTTTTGGCTTTTTTGCCACAATCCATGGAAATTCCATCTTTTCACGAGGCAATCAATCTTCTTGGGAGCTGGATTTGAGGGTTTGTGCCTGGTGTTGGGTCAGAGAAACAGAACAGGAGTTTTCCTGGTGCACTGTCCACCCGACTGGTGTTGGGGTAGTCTTGAAGATTGTGTTGGAGGACAGCTCAGAATTTCATCGCCACCAGGACAACTATGAGGTTATCTCAGTGCATTGTGAACCCAAAATATGTGGCAGATCATCTGCTTAATCTGGTTTTGCTACAGAGTGGTTTGGGAAAGATCCAACATTAGGCTAGGTTCCATCTTACTCAGGTGTCATGGACAAATCACTCCCTGGAAAGATTTTGATTACGCGGGCCAGTCTTACCCCTGCAATGGGGGTGGGAGGTGGGGACCTATTAGCACATTCTTATGTGTGGCTTGGTGACCTCATACATAGGAGTGACTTTAAGTAAGATACAGTTGTTATCAGTGTACCTCGGTACAGTGGTACCTCGAGTTAAGAACTTGATTCTTTCCGGAGGTCCGTTCTTAACCTGAAACTGTTCTTAACCTGAAGTACCACTTTAGCTAATGGGGCCTCCCGCTGCCGCCGTGCGATTTCTGTTCTCATCCTGAAGCAAAGTTCTTAACCCGAGGTACTATTTCTGAGTTAGTGGAGTCTGTAACCTAAAGTGTCTGTAACCTGAAGAGTCTATAACCTGAGGTAACACTGTACATGGATAGCTAGAGGTACGGTAGCTAGAGAGCCACAAAGCTGGAGCCTGAGTGAAGCAACTAGCCTACATTTATCTCAGACTCTCCACGTGTCCCTATTTTCCAGGGACAGCCATGGATTTACAGAAGCTGTCCCTGTTTCTGATTTGATCCCAGAATGTCCTGCTTTTCCTTAGGATGTTCCCATTTTCATTGGATAAATGTTGGGAGTTATGGAGTGATGTGACCCCTGAGCCAAAGAGATAAGTAACTCTATAGCCTTTAGAAGACACCTGAAGGCAGCCCTGTATAGGAAAGTTTTTTAATGTTTAGTGTTTTACTGAATAGGTAAAGGTAAAGGGACCCCTGACCATTAGGTCCAATCATGGCCAACCCTGGGGTTGCGGCGCTCATCTTGCTTTATTGGCCGAGGGAGCCGGCGTACAGCTTCCGGGTCATGTGGCCAGGATGACTAAGCCGCTTCTGGCAAAGCAGAGCAGCGCACAGAAACACTATTTACCTTCCCGCCGGAGCGGTACCTTTTTATCTACTTGCACTTTGACGTGCTTTTGAACTGCTAGGTTGGCAGGAGCAGGGACTGAGCAACGGGAGCTCACCCCATCGCGGGGATTCGAACCGCCGACCTTCTGATCAGCAAGTCCTAGGCTCTGTGGTTTAACCCACAGTGCCACCAGCGTCCCTGTTTTACTGAATAGGATGGCCCTATTTTCATCGGAGAAATGTTAACTAGGAACCAAGACGATTTTCTTACACTGTATCCAACAATGGCGGGTAAAGTGTATTCCTATATATGCTTAGAAGTCAATCCCGCAGGATCCAATAGGCTCTACTTCCAAGAAAGTGTGCTTGGACTGGAAATGTGGGAAGCAGACTTTCACAGAATCAGACCACGGATCTTGTCTTGTCTACTCTGTGCTAGCTAGAAGCAGCTCTCCAGGTTTTCTGACAGAGAAACATCCCCCGCCTTATCAGGAGATTGAGCCTGAGATATTTTGCGATGAAGCATGTGCAGAGCCCATGAGACAGGGTCAAGCGCCACCAAGAGGGAGATGTTCTCATGTGCAGTGTTGCTACTCACCTCCCCTGCCCCAGGGAGGAGAAGCTGAGCAGCAGTATTTTGATGAGCACCTTTGCTCCCACTGAGTTTGGTGAGAGTGGGGCCATGGCAGTGAAAGAAGTTCAGTGGCTTGGGATATGACCCAGGGGGACAGGAACCAGAAACTCCTGTTTCATCTCAGGTGGCAAAACCAGATGGGCCACCCCGGTCATGTGCTTATGTCCTGTCCCCTTTAATAAGAAATTGTATGGCTCTGCTTCCCCATCTTACACTGACCAGTGTAGGGTGAGGAACTGGATGAAGGACTTGGACAGCAGGCCCCAAGCACCAAACTCTCTGCAAGGTAAGGTAAAGGTAAAGGACCCCTGGACGGTTAAGTCCAGTCAAAGGTGACTATGAGGTTGTGGTGCTCATCTCACTTTCAGGCTGAGGGAGCCGGCCTTTGTCCACAGACAAAGGTCATATGGCCAGCATGACTAAACCGCTTCTGGTGCAACAGAACACAGTAACGGAAACCAGAGTGCATGGAAACACCATTTACTTTCCCGCCACAGCAGTACCTATTTATCTACTTGCACTGGTACTCTTTCGAACTGCTAGGTTGGCAGGAGCTGGGACAGAGCAACAGGAGCTCAACCCATCGTGGGGATTCGAACCGCCAACCTTCTGATCGGCAAGAGGTTCAGTGGTTTAGACCACAGCACCACCTGCTTCTCTGCACTGCTGGAGCAACTGGACTTTAGCCTTATAGAGGAACCCTGCAAAGGTTTCATCATAATTAAGTCTCAATGCATTCAAGGGACTTACTCCCAAGTGGCATATACTGTATAGTATGGCAAACTTAGTTAGCCAATGGCTCTCTTCCCAGTTACCCACACACTCTGCCAGATCTTCAATAAAGTCCCCCAGGCAGGGACAGGTGCCAGGTAACCACTGGTGAGGATTAACCGACTGTAGGGCTTAAGTATTCATTTCCTGGTGAAAGAAGCTCATAGCTTCAGATTCAGTATCCAGTTATAGCTTCATGGTCACTTAGGATTGAAGACCACAATGATGATTCCAGGTTTGTGAATCAGTCCACAAGAATCACCAGCCCACAAAAATAATTACTAGCCCACCTGACCAAATATATACTACTTAGTGTGAAAGGAATGGTGTGAGGAACCTCCTGCAGGGCTTCCCAGCTTAGCCACCTAGAAGAGATTTTTCACTAGCTGCAGATGAGCAGATCTAGTTCACCTGCTCATTTTCACCAACTCCCAGTCTCACCAATGGAAGAGTAGGGGGTGGAAATGAAGAAAAGACAGGTAGCTTAAGACCCACCTCGTCTATATAAAATATATATGGTTTAAACATGCAGGCAGGTAGAACACTGTCAGATAACAGACGCTTACTCAGTGGGAGACTGACTTGATCATATTGAAGAATAGAAAACTGTGTGGGGAGCCTTTGATTCAGGATTTGTACTGAAGGGTGGATCTTTTGAAGAACCTTGTTGTAAATTTGAGAACCTTTTGCAGAATCGTTTTTTCAAAAGGCTAAGTTTGAAAATAGCATTTGTGTGTACATGTGTGTTTGGTTCTTTACAGGAGAGGTCCAGGAAATGCCTTTGTCCTTTGACATTCATAAAGGCAGTGATCCAGCTACTGTACTTCAGTCTCTGGTCCACAGAGCCTCTCGATCAGGCAAGTGGTCTCTCTTCTGCCTGGCCTGCCTCTTCTCGTTGATCGCACACTTGCACAACTGCTGCAGTTGTGCAAGGCAGTAACTCCCTGGCAGTCCTGCAAGTCTTGCCAAGCTGTGACCCACTCACCATTTAATCTGCTCCACCGCAGCAAAGGCAATTTAGGGTAGAGCAATCAGTTCCACTGCAATGGATACCAAGCCTAGTGGGCACCGCAGGGTTCTGCAACTACTATGTAGCGAGTTGGGAAAAAACCAGTGGCATAGCGTGGTGGGGGAGCCCCACGGGGTGGTTGCCCCGGGCACAAAATTGTTCAGGGCACAAAATTTCAACACCCAGTGCTGCCTCAGTACTGCTGTGTGCTTCCATTGCTGGGCTCTGTTGAAAATGGCTTCTCCAGGAAATGACCTCTCCGGACAATGAAACGACTCTTCTTATCTTATCTCTGCTGCTATGATCTCTTGAGTGATGCAGAAACCATTAGGCAATTGAATGTGCACAAGTACTCCTTCCGTTTTCCTCCCTCCCACCCTGCCCTGGGCACTGGCAACCCATGCTACACTGTTGGGCAGAACAGAAGGCGAGAGGCAGAGGATGGTGAATTTTGGCCTCCCGCAGGGTGCCACACTGAAAATTGAAAGTGTGCCCCTGACCTCAGTGACCCACCCAGCTGCCACTAGTGCCAGAACAAGAAAGGGGTGTGTGAGCTACACATGGCAGGCAGACAGGCAGGCAGCATAACTTAGTTATGTGATGGCCTTCTTTCTAGCTAGATCAAGCGCGCTGGTTTGCCCCTGTGATTGAGAGGGCCGGCACCATGTGCCACACTGATGCTGTGTGCGCACGCTGTACAACATGCTAATGTCACTCGTGCACAGCATTCAACATGCTGATGTCACTTGGGCACCCCATGCGATGTGCTGACATTTCACAAGCACACTGCGGATTGCACAAGTGATGTCAGCATGTTGGGTGATGTGCGGGAGTGAGGTGAGCATGCCACATGGTGTTCACACATGGCCACCATAGAATTTTGAGGGGACCTGGCCCCCTCCTTGAAAAAATTGTTTTGGGGGGGCCATGGCCCCTCAGCCCCAGATGGCACCCCTGAACTAGGTGGTTGTTTTTGCTCATGGAAATGTAGGCCTGAATATTGGGCAGGTTCCAAAAAGGCATGGGGCAAAAAGCTCAGGGAGACTCATAGGAGAACTGAGTTGTCTCAGGGATTGTAGAGGCTGGAGTTCAGGGACTGTGCCATCAACAGGAAAGACTGTATCAGCAACTGTTGGCTGTTAACAGAGAATTTAACTTCCACCAGGCTCCACTGTTTTCCAGCCTGGTCTGATAATGACTCAGTTCTGGCAGGACACCAGACTTCCAGGGCATGTCTGTTTCCTTACAGAGGCAGATCATCTGAGCCACTAAAAGGATGTTTCTCTGTCTTTGAGCAGATGCATTGCATTGGCCTTCTGGGGAGCTGGACAGCAGCCATCTGGTTCCTGGGCACCACACTCAAAAGCCATCTACCCCCAATCTGGACTCAATTGTGATTCTCGAGAGCCAATGGCCCCATGGCCACCTCTGGGTAAAAGGTTCATCCTTTGAAAAACACATGAAACTGCTTGATATTGAGTGACATTACTGATCAACCTCCTTCAGTATTGTCTACATCAGAGACAGGCAACATGGTGCCCCAGAGATGTTCTGGACTCTCATGAATCCCAGCCAGCAATGCCAATGATCAAGGATGGTGGGACTTGGAGTCCACAGCATCTAGAAGGCATCACTTGGGGTGGAGAGGAAGGCCTTGCATAGGGATGTAAGAAAACAGTGACTGCTGCCACAGTCACAATCAGCGCTATGTCAAAAAGTTCTTCCTGACGTTTAGGCGTAATCTCCTTTCTTGTAGCTTGAAGCCATTGGTTCTGGTCCTAACCTCCAGAGAGGGACCCCGCCCCCTCTGTTTTTATCCTCATAATGATCTCCACCAATGTGCAGAGGAAACGTCTCACATATGGCTACATATCTAGAATGTCCAAAGGGCAGTATACCTCTAATTGCAGCAGAGTCATTACCTTCATGCCCTGCTTGTAGATCTTCTAGAGTCATGTGTCTGGCCTGGGTGGGATAGAATCATAGAATCATAGAATCATAGAGTTGGAAGAGACCACAAGGGTCATCGAGTCCAACCCCCTGCCAAGCAGGAAACACCATCAGAGCACTCCTGACATATGGTCGTCAAGCCTCTGCTTAAAGACCTCCAAAGAAGGAGACTCCACCACACTCCTTGGCAGCAAATTCCACTGTCGAACAGCTCTTACTGTCAGGAAGTTCAGGAAACACAATACTGGGCTAGTTGAAGCGTTGATCAGACGCGTTTCATTGCGTTTGTTGACTGAAGGAAAAAAATTCAATACATATGGAGGTGAATTAATTGTCAGACGAAGTTATTAAACTCGTTTTGAATACAGTCATACCACGGGTTACAGACACTTCAGGTTGTGTGTTTTCGGGTTATGGATGTGCTGAAACCCGGAAGTGTCGGAACGGGTTACTTCCAGGTTTCGGTGCATGCGCATGCGCAGAAGCACTAGATCGCGCTTTGCGCATGCGCAGAAGTGCCAGATCACAACCCGCACATGCACATGCGCAAACGCAGCACTGCGGGTTGTGGGCACTGCGGGTTGTGAACGTGCCTCCCGCACGGATCACGTTCACCACCCAAGCGTCCACTGTAATATTATTTTTTCCAAAAAAAGTGTCGTGAGCCCAATTTTCAAAATTTTATTTTAAAAACACATATTTTTGCCATTTTGTCACCCCGCTCAGTGATGACACTCAGGGGGGTCTGCACCCACCGCACCCCCCTTCCTACGTCACCGCCATTGATCTGTTCCAGCAGTGCTTCATTAATGCTCCTGTGCTCTTACTGGCTTGATGTGTCCAAATCAGTAATGCAGCTGGGTGCTTTTTCAACTCTGGAATCAGCGGCGGAGGAAGCCGCTTGGGTGCCTGTGGGCGCACCGCGGGGCCTCTGGGGTCTGCCTGCCTCCTCCCACTCAGCCACCCTATAGCTGGGGGGGAGGCAGCGGACGGACTGCTTGGGCAGCACAGAGCCTGTGCACGCAAGCCGCCACATCTCTCACAGGAGAGACGCGTGGCTCAGGCATGCTGCAGGCCCCCCAGTGAGTGCCGCCTGGCATTTTGTCACCCCCCCCCAATGGTTACACCCAGGGCGGCCCACACCTACCGCACCCCCTTCCTCCTCCCCTGTCTGGAATTCATGGTCCTTGCGAAACTGACTAGAGCACACCTCTGGTCCAAACAGTGGCATTCTTAGCCGCTCAGTCTCTTGCTAGGACAGACCCTCCAAGTGTCCCTATTTTCCAGGGACAGTCTCGGATTTACAGAGCCATCCCGGTTGGTGGTTTGATCCCGGAATGTCCTGCCTTTCCTTAGGGCTTCCCTGTTTTCATCGGAGAAATGTTGGAGGGTCCGTCAACCCTGGGATAAGAGACCCAAGCCATCGACCCCCAACAATGGGGCTGCACCAGAGCGGTCCCAGAATTCCCACTGGCTCCCTGCATATGATAGGAAAACAGGTAAGAGACAGGATCCCACCCTAGGAAGGCAGAGTGAACTGGTGTGTTATTGCAATGAGATTGGCGGTGGTAATACTGTGGGCACACTTTGGTCAAAAAGGGAAATCCATCACTGAGATTTTGATTTGCTTCCATGCTTGTTTTCTTTCCCATTCCATCTAAAAACAAAAAACAACATGATCTGAGAATGAAGAGCATTCTGCCCCAGCCAAATGCACTGTAATTGAATCAACCATTCTGTTCAATCCCTCTCTGCTTCTCACAACATCCAATTCCAGATCACTAATGGTCTGAGGAGGATATGCAAGACGTTTCTCCAAATTACCTTTTATTTTGTTTTTGCTGGTTCAAACGCTCGGAGCCATTTTCAACCAATATCTGGTTCATTAAATTACATTTTCAGAAATGGAAGGCACTACAGGACCGAAACCTTTTGCTGTGGTACAAGAAGATGTGAACTCTGGCTATCACAGATTAAATAACTCACCAGGAATGTGTTTCTAAGAGTTAAGGAAGACCCAGAGCATTTCATTTCTGATGCATCCTATTCAGAAATATGAAACTCTCATATATGAAATTCAGAAACTCTCTTCCCCCACTAAATGGTGAAATTTGGTTTTCATGTTGTGTTTTGCTGCTTTTATTTCTCTATACCAACTGCTCCCTGTTTGTTTGGAAAAGGCAACCTTTGCACGGCTCCTGTGCTATGCAACTTTGTTTGTCTTTGCTTTTGTTTTTTTAAAAAAATTAATTTAAAAATTTATTTTAAAAAGCGGGCATTTTGCTACAGAAGCCCCCTGGCCCGAGCATGACCCAATGACCAGCAGTCCATTTCTAAAGACACATTGCAGAGGAAAGCTTCAACTTGCTTGGAAACAGCTGAACTTGGCTATTGTTACTTGGTGGCTAAGGGAAGACTGTGTGTGCTTCAGGAGCTCTTGCTGTTTCAAAGCTGACTGTGTCACTCAAATGAAGTGATGGAGTGGAATCTGGCTCAGATTAAGACCAGCCTGTAGCCACAAGTAGCTATGAATTGTGTTGGGTTGAAATACCTCAACATCTGGTTCACCCCAACATTCTTCAGGGTTGAAGGAGGCAGGAAAGGAACACAGGAAGGCCACATTCTAGGCACAAAGGACAGGGAATACTCTACATCTTCCAGGAATACTCTACAGAATTGCTTCTCAGTTATCATGAAATGACAGCAAGAAATGGAGAGAGAGAGAAAGGGGAAAGGTTGGTTGACCCTGTGGAGTTTTTTTACTGACTCTCGCATATGTGTGCTTTTAATCGCAGCTGGGTCTGCAGGCATTAATCAGTGCTCCTGTTTATCCCCAGGCCTCAAAAAGCATCACCTGCTAATTCTTGCATATCAAGATGTTGTCAAAAACACAGGAGCAAACCAGGCTTGGTGTTTTCCTGCTCTGCTGGAAATCCTAACTGGGAGAATTGTTACAGCTTTCATAGGGGAGAAGCCAATTTCAATAAATGCAGAGCGTGAACTCATGTTTGATGAATTGTTGAATTGTACGTGCACACAGATGCACAGGTACAGTGGGTGAAAACAAAGTTAACAAGAGGAAGGGGGAATAAATGTTAAAAACAGGTTGCTTATGTGGCAGCTTGTTCAAGTGTGGCAGACTTCCCATGCAGATATAACTTCAGAATAAGGGCAAGTATGCAGACTCTATCAAGCACAGTGGCGTAGCGTGGGGGGTGCAGGGGGGGCCAGCCGCACCGGGCGCAACATCTGGGGGGGGCGCTCGCACTCACAGCTCTCTGCCCCTACCTGGCTCACTCACTCTCTCTCACTGCAGTGCTGGCTGTGCGAATCCGATCCGAGCCGCCGGGTCGCCGCCCACTGTGGAGGGGGGGGGTGCCTGGCATGCGGTGCGGAGAGAGAGCGAGGGACTATCTGGGGGAGGGACAGTGCAGCGGAGGGGCGCAAATTACTTGCCTTGCCCCGGGTTAGGGGGCGCAAATTACTTGCCTTGCCCCGGGTTAGGGGGCACAAATTACTTGCCTTGCCCCGGGTGCTGACAACCCACGCTACGCCACTGATCAAGCACAATGATAATCACATCTGTGTGTCTTTTTGTTGTGCCCTTGCCAGAATAGAGGAACTTTGGGAAGCAAGCCCTGTTTCTCACTGAGCACCAGGAAGCCTGCCTGGAATGCTGAGGACTAGAAACAGACTATCTATAAAATAGTGAATCTTAGAATCTGAGTCAGATTCTTCTTCTTTGGCAATCACTCATAGCCTAGTAAGATGGCCTTCCATGAACATGGTCTTAACAGTGAGTCCGTAAGTGACTGTGGAGGCCAATTCTGGATCCACACATCCTTCACCAGTGGGGACATTGGTTTCCGGGCGGGAGTTGGTTACAGTGAGGATTTGCCAAACATGCCTTCTTCTTAGCACATTTCCCCCTTTTGTCCTGAGTTTGTGCTTCTTGAAAGTCCACAACACCTTTGGTAAAGGCTGTTCTCCAATTGGAGCGCTTGCAGGCCAGTGTTTCCCAATTGTCAGTGTTTATACTACATTTATTAAAGATCTGCCTTGAGGGAGTCTTTAAACCTCTTTTGTTGACCACCAGAATTACACTTTCCATTTTTAAGTTTGGAATAGAGTAGTTGCTTTGGAAGATGATAATCGGGCATCTGCACAACATGACCAGTCCAGAAAAGTTAATGTTGAAGAGTCATTGCTTCAACACTGGTGATCTTTGCTTCTTCCACTACACTGGCATTAGTTCGCCTGTGATATGTAAAATTTTTCGGATATCCCATTGACAGACTCTTTCGATGAGTTGGAGATGGTGTTTATAAGTTGCCCATGTTTCATAAGCATACAGTAAGGCTGGTAGTACAATAGCTTTGGAAACAAACATTTTGGTTTCCCTGTGAATGTCCCGGTCCTCAAACACTCTGCACTTCAATCAGGAAAAAGCCGCACTCGCAGAGCTCAGGCGATGCTGGATTTTGGCATCAGTGTCAGCCCTTGTGGAAAGATAACTGCCCAGGTAGGAGAAGTGACCAACACTTTCCAATGATACACCATTGAGTTGGATTTGTGGCGCTGCAGAGGGGTTGCTTTGTGCTTGTTGGTGCAGCACTTTGGATGTTGAGCGATAGGCCAAGCTTTTTGTAAGCTTCTGCGAAGATATTTAGGATGCTCTGGAAGTCATCCTCTGAGTGTGCAAACACTACATTGTCATCAGCATACTGAAGCTCTATGACGGAAGTTATGGTAACCTTACTCTTTATAAAAATAGGGAATCTTAGAATCTGAGGCAGATTATACACCTTCTGAGTCCAATGTCATCCCTTCCACACTTGCCAGCTTTGGAGCTGTACCCTTCAAAAGATACCATACACATCTGACAGCAAAATCAGGGCTACCTTATATTTTATCTAGAGATAGATTGATCATTGCTTGACTACTCTAGTGGGTGCTCATATTGGGAAATGGCATGGGAGTGTTTGCTCATGTGCAGATAGATTTGGTGCCATTCATGTGTCTATGAAAGTGCACATAATGAGGTCAGTCTGTGGTGTGAGCTCTGTGTATACACATACAGTGGGACACGAGTGGTGCTGTGGTCTAAACCACCAAGCCGATCGGAAGGTTGGCAGTTCAAATCCCCATGACAGGCTGAGCTCCTGTTGTTCTGTCCCAGCTCCTGCCAACCTAGCAGTTTGAAAGCACGCCAGTGCAAGCAGATAAATAGGTACCGCTGAGGTGGGAAAGTAAACAGCATTTCTGTGTGCTCTGGTTTCCATCGCTGTGTTCCATTGCACCGGAAGCAGTTTAGTCATGCTGGCCACATGACCTGGAAAGCTGTCTCCCTCGGCCTGAATGCGAGATGAGTGCCGCAACACCATAGTCACCTTTGACTGGACTCAACTGTCCAGGGGTCCTTTACCTCTTTTATACATGTACACACACACACGAGCACACACACAGAGTGATGGGGAGGGGAGTATTGTGGAATGAATAAGTTTCTCAGGAAAGTGGAATTATGTCACTATATTTCCCACCCAGAAACCCTAAGAGGCTTCGCTTTCTATCCTACTGGTTGCCTCTGAGCTATGGCATCTATATTTGCAGAAAAATATAATTAAGGGATAATATAACCTTTTAAGTGGGTTGATGATAGGAATTGGGTGGTGGTTGGGGGTGGGGGTGGGGTGCTGGTTTCCTAACTATAAAAGTCTATCCATCAGAACCCTGAAAGGAGTTCTCTGCGTAACCTGGCAACCAGATCGGCAGTCACTAGGCAACGTGGTTGCTGGGCAGCACTAAAGGTGATTGGCAGCTCTGACAGACAAGGCTAGAAAACTGCACTTGACCTGCCCCACCCCCACCAAGGAAGCCGCAGCACTTTGCTACATCATAGCCCCCCACCCTGAACGGAAATCAGATGTTGGTCTCTCTCACTTGCAGCTGTGAGCGGAGGGGGTGGAGCAAAGGGACTCGCCTGTGTGGGTAGGTGAAAGCGTTTTGTTAGTTAATGGCATGTCCATCAAAATAATCTGATGCGTGTCTTGGTCACAATGAAGTGATAAAAGATTTGAAGGGCTGGCGGCAGGAGAGAGGGAACTGGAAATTCAGAGTGGGAAAGTGGCAATATTATTCACTCTTCTCCCCCTCCCCCCCCCCCCCCCCCCGGACTGAAATGGGAAAAGTGAGAAATCTTCAGGGGAGGAAACAATTGCCGCCTCCTTGGAAATATTATCTCTTTCAGGACAATCACTGAAATACTTTTGAGTGCTGTGTTGCAAAATTATTAAAAAAAAAAAAAAATTATCACCCAGCCATTTCCACCAAAGGCATAGCAAAGCCAAATGCACTGTACAATAACATAAAATATTGTTTGGGTAAATATAAAGTAAATAGGAAAGCTATAGAATACAAAACAGTCTTTAAAATGTTTTGTCCTTTTTAGGAGTCCATCAGCCTCCTGCAATGAGGTGCCATCAGTTGGATAAGACTGCGCAGTGTTCTGAAGATATGAGCAATTTAAAATGTTTTTGTGCTTTAAACTGCTCCCTGGGCTGATTCTGTAGAGTCTGAAAGTGCATCTAGTGACACGAAGGATGTCTTACACAAACTATTTTCCACTTAATGCCTCTTCGCCTCTCACTTGCCTCCAATTCCTTCATTTTATCCCTTTATTTGAATACCTGCATACTGCTTTCCCCAAACTTTCAAAGCAGTTTATATCAGAACACACACACACACACACACACACACACACGTATCAAACAGAATATGAATCACTTGTGTAGCCATGGAAATAGCACTTCAATCGAAGCTTTCTTTTTTAAAAGGTAAGTCGTAGAATGCTTTTCAAAAATTCAACAAAGAGATCGGTTTCCATGCCTCTTCTGGAAGAAGCTTCCACAGTTTTGCAGCTGTTTCAAACGGCTGCTGTTTGCACCCGTTGCAAAGTCAGTAAAGGTAGGGTTGCCATATTCCCAATAGTGAAAATCTGCACAAAACTGTTGAGCCTTTTGGGGGTGGGGAGTTGTTGAGCTTTATTTGGGAACATCTCCGCAGAGATGTTTTTAAAAATCTCCCTACTTGCCATACGTCCAAGTTTTCCTGGACATTTTGCTGATTAAGCAAAAACCCACCTAGATTTATTTTTTATTTTTATTTTGCAGTCTGATTCCCTGATATGTCCAGGAAAACCGAAATGTATGGCAGCACTGGTAAAGACAGCAGTGCTGCTGTCGTAGACACAACACCCAGGACATTTCTCTGGTAATCACACATATAGCACATGATGCCCACTTCCTGGGTCCCCCCCCCCCCCCACATACCTTTTTAATACCTGGAAATGTTATCTGGGCAACCACAGTTTCTGGGAGTTGACAATATGCCTGCCAACCCCATTGCTGTGAGATGTTGATTCAGAAGCTTTTGTGACTTGGCCAGACCTTTTGTTCCAAGGGTGATTTCACAGGGCAAACCTAGGTCTGTCCCTGTCCATCAATCCTCACTCCCTGACCAAGCAGACTTATATGATATGTGTGTTTGTAGACACCCGTATTGCACCTTTAGGTTTACATTGTAGCACATTGCACACTTAAAATAATGTAAAGGGACCCCTGTCCATTAGGTCCAGTTGGGACCAACTCTGGGGTTGCGGCACTCATCTTGCTTTATTGGCCAAGGGAGCCGGCGTACAGCTTCCAGGTCATGTGGCTAGCATGACTAAGCCGCTTCTAGTGAACCAGAGCAGCACATGGAAACGCTGTTTACCTTCCCGCCAGAGCGCTACCTATTTATCCACTTGCACTTTTGAACTGCTAGGTTGGCAGGAGCAGGGACCGAGCAACGGGAGCTCACCCCGTCGTGGGGATTCGAACCGCCAACCTTCTGATCGGCAAGTCCTAGGGCTCTGTGGTTTAACCCACAGCACGACCCGCGTCCCTAAAATAATGTGGTGCACACTTAAAACAATTTAGTAAAATACTCGTGTGCAGAGGAGAACCTCAGCACTTGCAAGAAAGTTGGACCAAACTGAACTCTTGGGTCTTGGTAAGTTGAGAATTTGGACCAAAGGGCTGCTTATTTTGTCTTCTGCCTCCCTTACTTGCTTCTCTTTCTCAAGAGCCAGCATGGTGTAATGGTTAAGAGCGGTGGACTCGTAATCTGGTGAACCGGGTTCGCTTCCCCGCTCCTCCACATGCAGCTGCTGGGTGACCTTGGGCTAGTCACACTTCTCTGAAGTCTCTCAGCCTCACTCACACCACGAAAGGAAAAAGGAGATTGTTAGCTGCTTTGAGACTCCTTAAGGGGAGTGAAAGGCGGGATATCAAATCCAAACTCTTCTCCTTCTTCAACTAAAAAGCCCCCAAACTTTCGCTCATAGCGGAGCTACCACCATATGGCGGTAGCTGCTGCTGACATCTCAGATAGCTCCTCTGTGCCTAGGATCTAGCAGGACAGTATCTAACGCAAGAAGACCTGACTCTTCCCCCACCTGCTGTGCTGGTCCCGGGGGAGGTTACCGTGAGGCGTGGTCAAAGTCCGGTCCTGGGCCGAGGGTCTGGAGACTGCCCACTAAGGGGGAAGTGGGGTCCAAAGCAAGAAGCCGGGCGTGGTTGGGAACTCCGGAGAAACAGGTCTGGGTGCTGGCAGAAACAGGTTTCCAACGTCGTTGCTCCCACAACCTGGGACTTGGCTGACTGGCCCACAGGTGACCCGCCTCTCCTGGCCTTAAGGCGAGCACTCCTCCTGAGAGAACCCAGTTCCCTCCGCCTCTCTGCCCTGAGCCTCTGCAGCTCAGGGGAGACTGGAGGGTTACTGGACCCAGGGGCAGCTTCACCTTCCCCTGACAGGGCTGGGAGAGGCGCACCTGCAGGCAACGGGTCCTCGATCACCTCCGGAGCCAGAGCGGATTCAGCTGGTGTCTGCTCCTGAGGATTCACCACAGGTGAAGGCCCTTCAGGTTCAAGCCCCTGCCCCGGCTCAGCCGGCCCTGGAGGTGGGGATTCCTGTGCAGGCTGGGACTCCTCAGATTCAGCTTCTGAATCAGATTCCCAGGCCATCACACCTGCCTTTAAGTCAAGCACCAAGAAGAATCCAGCTCCTACCTTGCCGTGCGCGGAAGGAACCTCAGCCCTCCCTCCCCATCCTCATGCACGCCTTTCGCACTCGACAGATGGTGAGGGTTTGCATGCATCTCCATGCCTCAGCACTGCCAAGCATGCAGCAGATGGTGGCACCGGTCCGCTGAAAGCACCAGCATTTAGTAACTGCTAAATGTTTTAATTAAGCCCCTTGTTGCCTGCCCCTCATGTCTCAAAATGACCTCTGAAACACAAAGTCAGAATGAAGACAGGTGAACTATGTATCTGCGCAGGAGGGCAGCCTGCGCGCCTGGAGAGGGGCAAGGAGAAATCCCAAGGAATTGCAGACTCAAGGGCAACTCCTCAGTGAGAAGTTACAGCCGGTGTATTTTTTCTAAGAAAAAAGAGGTGCTAGAACTCACCTTGAATGCCTCCCTTGTTCTCTTATAATGGCAATGATGCCCACCTGAGAGGTGCCAGAACTGAGTTCCCGTGAGTTCCAGCTGGGGGAAAAACCTGGTTACAGCATTTGTGGCTGCTTAGTTCGTTAAAAAAGGCAACTGGGCATGGTTAAGATGCATGAAGATTTTTCGTGGCATGGAGAAAATGGAGTGTTTTTCTCCCTCTCCTCAGGTTAAGAACTTAATTCGTTCTGGAAGTCTGTTCTTAACCGGAAAATGTTCTTAACATGAAGTACCACTTTAGCCAATGGGGCCTCCCGCTACCGCCACACGATTTCTGTTCTCATCCTGAAGCAAAGTTCTTAACCCGAGGTACTATTTCTGTGTTAGCGGAGTCTGTAACCTGAAGCGTCTGTAACCTGAAGCATTTGTAACCCGAGGTACCACTGTACTAGAACCTGGCGCCATCCACAGAAGCTGAATGGTAAAAGATTCAGGGACAGATAAAAAGAAGCACTTTTTCTATACAGCACATAAGTTCATTTATTGAGAGCCAGTGTGGTGCAACAGACTAAGACTTGCGAGACCAGAGTTCAAATCCCCGCTGAGGCAGGAAGCTCACTGGGTGATCTTGGGCCAGCCACTAACCCTAGTCTACCTCGCAAGGTTCTTGTGGGGATAAACGGTAAGGAGAACTATGTTCAATAACCTGAGATCCTTGGGAGATGAATATAATAAATAAAATAAAAAAGATACCATGATGGTCACCAACTTCAGAAAATCTACTGAGATTAGATTAGACCACCCTTTCTCAATCCTGGGTCCCCAGATGATGTGGGACTACAACTTCCATGATCCTTGACCACTGGTCCTGCTAACTAGCTAACTAACTCTGGTCTCGCAAGTCTTAGTCTGTTGCACCACACTGGCTCCGGTTACGAACTTTGCTTCCGGATGAGAACAGAAATTGCACGGCGGTAGCGGGAGGCCCCATTAGCTAAAGTGGTACTTCAGGTTAAGAACAGTTTCCAGTTGTAGTCCATTTGGGGACCCCAGGTTGAGAAAGGCTGGATTAGGTAAGGCCCAACGATGGCTACCAGCCCCGAGAGCTATTTACTACCTGCAGAACCAGGACATCCATGCCACTGAATCCACTTACAGTGGAAGGTATTGGAGTTGGCGCTGTGGGTAAAACCTCAGCGCCTAGGACTTGCTGATTGCATGGTCGGCGGTTCGAATCCCCGCGGCGGGGTGCGCTCCCGTCGTTCGGTCCCAGCGCCTGCCAACCTAGCAGTTCGAAAGCACTCCCGGGTGCAAGTAGATAAATAGGGACCGCTTACCAGCGGGAAGGTAAACAGCGTTCCGTGTGCTGTGCTGGCTCGCCAGATGCAGCTTGTCACACTGGCCACGTGACCCGGAAGTGTCTGCGGACAGCGCTGGCTCCAGGCCTATAGAGTGAGATGAGCGCACAACCCTAGAGTCTGGCAAGACTGGCCCGTACGGGCAGGGGTACCTTTACCTTTTTTATGGCTTTAGGACAAAACCAGCATTTGAACTGAGCCCAGAAACTAACCAGTAACCAGTGCAGTCATGCCAGAACTGGTGTTTGGACCACCCTGCCCCAATCAATCTGGCCACTGAATTCTGCACCTGCTCTCTCTGCCTGAAGAACAGCTGCCTATCAAATTAGAAGTGAACTGACTCAATCTAAGGCAGCTTCACATGATCCTGATAAATCTACTTTATACATCCCAAAACTAAGTCCTGGCGTTAAATAAATATGATGGGCCTGTTTGTGACTTACGCCTCCACCCAAATCATCGTAGGGATGGGTGCGAAAAGAGTGCGTTCTCTTCTAGGACCCTGCTGGGCAAGAGATAGCCCGCCCCCCCTGCATTGGTTGCCATATGACAAGGCTCCTTCCTATGAAGGGTAGCCGTGGGTGGGTGGGTTCAACATCCCCTCCCCCTGGGATGTTCAGAGCAAAAAAGAAAGGTTGTGATCAATGCAATGTATAAGCATTCTACAATTTTAAATTTTAATTTGTTCTTAGGTTTCTTTTTTTATTTGAGGGTGCATATGATTGTGACAAGCTCATTTCAACAATACTGAACATGGTAGTTTATAACTTTATTATTTATCCATTAGATAAGCAAGGTTTTTAAAAAACAACAACAACAACCAAGTATACATACAATCATTACCAGCTCATTTCAACCATCTTTAATATGATAACTTAAGCAGATATATAAATGCACCTGAAAAGCAGACAACATTCCTCAAATCCGGGTTTGCCTTTCACTCCCTTGTGCCTTGTATTCCCACCACAATAATGGGTTGGTTTTGCTGCAGACTTTCACAGCAACTAATCTCTTATGGAGAAAGTGGAATATCACCTTAAAGAAACGAATAGAAAGCCAGAACAACGAAGCAATCTCCAGTATTTTCTTCCTGCCTTGGGAGCCGTTAGGAAGCCGTCAATCAGTTAGCCTCCAAACCTCTCAGCGAAAGTCCATGGTCCAGAAACTCGAAAAAAGTCGCACTTCTAATAAATAGCGCTGTGGCTTGACTGGGAAGGGGGTCCCCTAGGGCTGCTGCGACTGCCCACGCGAAGCCTGCGCGCCTTGCCCCGCCGCCCAGGCATGAAGCAGTGGAGAGGCGCGATTTTTGCACCCATATCATGGGGGCTAACCTGACCAACTCTAGCTAGGCACCATCTGCTCACCAGACCTTGACCCTGCGCAACTCTTGCAGGTGCCGCAGCACGCTATTCCAAATCGGGGTTCGGTTACCTGGTATTAGCAGCCTAACCAGTACCTGCTCCGAATTATTGATGAGACCAGCTAGGAGCCGAATAAACAAAAATAATGGCAGCGCCGGATTGAGGGCAGCGTGGGCGGTTCCCTGCACAGGGTGCCAAGCCGAGCAGGCGCAAAATACGATTACTAATTCTACTACTACTAAAAACAAACAAACACCCTATATTTATACGTAAAGAAAAGCTACCGTACCAAAATGAATTATTGTGAAAATACATCTTTTAAAGGAGGGCGCCAATTGTGGCCTCGCCCAGGGCGCCATATTAGCAAAGTCGGAGCTCCTTAAGGGCGGGCAGCAGTGAGATCGCCGTGGTGCCAAAGAGAGACCCGAATCCAAGGAGAGGTGGCTCGTGCGTAAAAGGAGCGCAGTGCCGATGTCCCGATTTGGCGACCTGTCTCTCCCCCCACCCCGTTCAGAAAGGATCAGTTGCACGAGATAAACAAAAAAAACCCCACCCCCGATCCCCCGAATCCAGCTGCCTCTAGCATCTAGGGGACGTTCCCACGCGGCTGCGAAGCCATCCCAGCCACCAAAGCGGAGCAACCCACAACCGCTGCGCCGCCGATTGGCTGTCGCCGCCGCCGCGCCCACTCTCTGCGGCTTCCCCTCGGCAAAGGCGCGCGCGCGCCACCCGGTCGCCGGATCCGGCCATGGCGGCACTGCTGCAGCAGCAGCAGCCGGTTCCGGGCGCCGACCCGGCTAGCCTCCTCCTCCTCCTGCCGCGGCCGGCGCTGCTGCTGCTGGGTCCCGCTGGCTCGGGGCGCTCGGCGCTCTCGTTCCGCGCGGCGCTGCTGGGCGCTGCTTCCTCCTCCTCCTCGCGGGCTCGCGCGCTCTTCTTGGCGCCGCGGCCTCTGGAGCGCCTGCCGGCTGGAGGCGCAGATGCAGCCGGAGCCGGAGCCATCCAGGTGGGTGGGCGAGTGGGTAGGTGGACCAGCAGCCCACCCATGAGGCCAGATTGCGGGACCGGATTTAGGGCAGGGCGGGCGCGGTGGGCGGGAGATCAGCTGCGGGAGTGAATAACAACAACAAAAATACCTATGCAGGATTTATGTGGGTCCCTACTGAGATTAATAAAAAAAAGCAGCTGTACCAAAATGAATTATTGTGAAAATAAGAAATATTTTTTGGGGTGGGTGTCACATTTTGTCCTCATTCAAGGTGCCATTGAAATTTGAAAGGCCGAAGTCCACTGCTGCACCAGGGGACAAATATGGTAATATGGCGCCCTGAGCAAGGACCAAATTTGGTGCCCCCCCCCCAATATTATTTTGCATCCGCTCGACTCCGTGCTATGGGGGTTTAGGGTGGTGCAAGTGGTCCCCCCCCCCCCCGGGCACGGAGTCGAGGGAATGCAAAATAATATTTTGGGGGGGGGGAGCACCAAATTTGGTCCTTGCTCAGGGCTCCATATTCATAGCTGTCAACGTTTCCCTTTTCTTGCGAGGAATCCTATTTGAAGTAAGGGAATTGCCCTTTAAAAAAGGGGGAAAGTTGACAGCTATGGCCATATTAGGGATGCGGGTGGCGCTGTGGGTTAAACCACAGAGCCCTAGGACTTGCTGATCAGAAGGTCGGTGGTTCGAATCCCAGCGATGGGGTGAGCTCCCATTGCTCAGTCCCTGCTCCTGCCAACCTAGCAGTTCAAAAGCACATTAAAGTGCAAGTAGATAAATAGGTACCACTCCGGTGGGAAGGTAAACGGTGTTTCTGTGTGCTGCTCTTGGTTTGCCAGAAGCGATTTAGTCATGCTGGCCACATGACCCGGAAACCTGTCTGTGGACAAACGCCGGCTCCCTCGGCCAGTAAAGCGAGATGAGCGCTGCAACCCCAGAGTCAGTCACGACTGGACCTAATGGTCAGCGGTCCCTTTACCTTTTTATGGCCATATTACCAAAGTAATATGCAAGTGAACCACTGCCCTGGCCTGTAGTGTGGCTTATTCATTCCTACAAATTGGCCATTAACACTCTTCCCTTGCCTTCCCTAGAGAATCCACTTCCTGTACCCGCCATCGTTCCGGGAGCTGCTTCAGCTGGTGGCCTCCCTACATGAAACCTTTTCCTGCTCCCTCTCCCTAGTCGTTCTGGATGGCTTGGAGGAATACTTGGGCAGCTGCTCCAGCCCAGCTATGGCAGCTCAGCTTGTGGCCTTGCTGCTGGACACGGCGAACCATTTCAGCCAGAAGCTCCCCGTGGAGTCTGCTGCAGGCTGCAAGCTTGTCGTTTCCATGAGGCTTTCTGGAGAAGCTGGGGAACAAGCGGAGTATTTCTCGGCAATTGAGCGCTACTTCCCAGCCCAGTGCTGGCTGCATCCGAGCACAGAGGAGATTGCTGATTCAGGTAGCCAGGGCATCACCAAGCTGATTAGAGCACGTCTCTCCCAGCCGGGCACTAAGGACCAAGAATGGCTGGTGAGATTCGATCCACAAGGGGACATGAGGATTTCTCTGCTTCCGTGCGAAGGGGAAGTTGATGGATGCACAGCTTCGAAGAGCAATCGACCCCCTGAGACTTAAGCCCATCCTTTTCTCGGCTCCCAATCTTAGGCCTCTGATGGTCCTTAGTTGAGTCATTTTTGTGTTCAGGTTATCAACTACCTCTGACTCAAACGCATACATTCACATCCCAGGTGATAACATCTTTCTTACTCCAGTTTGTTGTTTGTTTCTTCCCAGCTTTGGGCTGAGAGGTTGCCTTTTTTTGACGAGCAGCAAGTTCCAATGCTGTACTATAGAGTCATTTCAGCTCCCCCATCTGCTCTGCTTACACCGGAGACTGGCTGCACCTCCGATCGCAAACATGAAATGTACCTTTTTCGCTTTGCCAGTTGCAGAGAAAAGCCCTGGAAGGAAACAGGGCCCTCAGACTCGGCAAACAGAACACCAAGAGATTAAATCTCACACTTCTGGGTTTGCTTGTTTTTTCGTCTTTTAAAAACCCAGTTGTACGGTGTGAGGGAAATGGTTTTCAGAGCGTGACCTGGGGGGAAGATGTGGACAGTTGCCTATGGAGTGGGTGAGCAAAAGTGCCTCTTGGATTCTTCCCACTGTTACCTTGAGCAAATAAAGAGAGAGAGAGATCTCTATCCCCCCATTGACCTATTTTATGTTGGCTACTGTCAGGTGGTGGTGTGGTTGCTCGAGAGCAAACAGGCAAGACTCCAACCTGTCTTTTCCAGGCTTTATTCTTGGTGCAAACTGTTTACAGTGAAGAGTGTCGTAAGTTCATGTCTGGCTCAGTCGCTAGCAGAATCTGGGGGTGGTCGGTCTTTGTACCTCCCCCAGCATAAAAGTCGCGTCACCCCCAGCCTTTTCCACTCCTCCCTGCGCCTCAGACTACTGTGCATGATGGGCGATGGCAAGGGCGTGCTTCCCTCCTCTCCAGCTTGCTCAGGCGCAGTGTTGAGGCTCTCCCTAGCATCCCCTGGTCCTTGCACCTCCTCTTCACTGGAGGTGGGGCTTTCCTCCTCGCTGGAGGAGGAACTGCTTTGCAAGAATTTCGGAGGCTCCCTATAACACAACTGCCCTTCCACCTCTCACCTCTGAGCTGATGGGAGTTCCCTGACAGTTACACTACAGCAGATAGGGAAAGTGGTGTTGGGTTTTTCACATACAGGCGATTCCCCACTTATGCGGGGCTTACATTCTGAGCATCAGTGCGCATAAGCGAAATGCACATAAGCAGGGTGAGCACAGTTTCCTGCCCAACAGCTGTTGAGTGAGGTAGCGCAGCAGCAGTGAGAGCTCCTGCACACCGTTTTGGAGCCCTTGGAGCATTTTTTCCCCCTGGACTTTGGGCTCTGGGGAGAGTCTCCTTGTGAGTCACTAGGGCTCTCCCACCATTCCAGGTTAGTATTGAATTAGTTATTTCCCGGCAAGGCACATATGTGCAGTTGCGTGCAAGTCAATTGTACACAAGTGGTGCGGTGGTGTTGTCTGTATGTTTGTCATGTCTCATGTTTGCTTCCCAGAATAGTCAAAAGCGTACACAAAGCACATGCTCTTCCTAGGGAGTTGTGACCTAGTGCATGGCATGCATTCAATGCACCACGATGTGAGAAATCTCTCATGTTCCCTCTGGGCTTGTTCGCTCTTGTAAATGTGCTCCCCTGGGGTGAAATATAACACATGGGGCTTGATTTGGGTACACCGCTCATATTGCTGCCCTGCACTGGTCCCGGTGCCTGTCTTCATGGTTTCAGTGCCACTGTGTTTCAGGGTAGAGCAGCACCATCTGCAGGATCAATTTGCCACCTGCTTGCAGCTGCCCGGCCACTAGTCTCCCCACCACCTTCTCTCAACCAAGGGTATTTGTGTCTGGTCAGTAGTTATCCCAGTCTAAGATGTCCAGGGGGACCCAGGTGGCGCTGTGGGTAAAAGCCTCAGCGCCTAGGACTTGCCGATCAAAAGGTCAGCGGTTCGAATCCCCGTGGCGGGGTGCGCTCCCGTCGCTCGGTCCCAGCGCCTGCCAACCTAGCAGTTCGAAAGCACCTCCGGGTGCAAGTAGATAAATAGGGACCGCTTACTAGCGGGAAGGTAAACGGCGTTCCGTGTGCTGCGCTGGCTCGCCAGATACAGCTTGTCACGCTGGCCACGTGACCCGGAAGTGTCTGCGGACAGCGCTGGCTCCCGGCCTCTAGAGTGAGATGAGCGCACAACCCTAGAGTCTGTCAAGACTGGCCCGTACGGGCAGGGGTACCTTTACCTTTACCTTTAAGATGTCCAGGACCAGTTCCTTTAGGAGTGGCAGCTCCATCACCTCTTTCAAGGCAGCAGGGAACAGCTCCAGGGCGGCACTCACTATGAATCAGTAAGCCACACCACCCAAAATAACTGCCAACTAGCTATAATAATAATATTTTTTTATTTGTACCCCACCCATCTGGCTGGGTTTCTGGGTGGCTCTCAACAGCATATTAAAAACACAATAAAATATCAAACATTAAACACTTCCCTAAACAGGGCTGCCTTCAGATGTCTTCTAAAAGTAAGATAGTTGTTTATTTCCTTGACATCTGTTGGGAAGGTGTTCAACAGGGCAGCTGCCACTACCAAGAAGGTCCTCTGCCTGGTTCCCTGTAACTTTGCCTCTCGCAGTGAAGGAACCGCCAGAAGGCCCTCGGAGCTGGACCTCAGTGTCTGGGCTGAACGATGGGGGTGGAGATGTTTCTTCAGGTATACTGGGTCAAGGCTGTTTAGGAGTTTAAAGGTCAGCACCAACACTTTGAATTGTGCTTGGAAACAAATTGGGAGCCAATGTAGGTCTTTCAGGACCAGTGTTATATGGTTTCGGCAGCCACTCCCAGTCCCCAGTCTAGCTGCCACATTCTGGATTAGTTGTAGTTTCTGGGTCACCTTCAAAGGTAGCAGGATGCAATGCAAGCTGCAAAAGAAGCCATGTTGGCACATGGCAGGCGCGGTTGGGTGCACTAAAAAGAGCTTGGTTTGGGAGCAAAACTTGTACCACTTGAGCACTGCAAGAATTTGGACTTCAACACAAGGAAGTCGCAGTGTTCCCCTCTCTGCTCCTTATATCTGCTTAGAATGAAAACAATCTCAGCAATATGTAGCATTATGTCCCAATCGCCTGTGCTGTAATGAGTGCATGATGAACTGGAAGGGCATTCTACACCCTGTAATTTCTGATCTGTTTCCGATGGTGGTGTGCTGGGCCTGGGGGTAACCCGTGAAACGTGGTCCAGGTCCGGTCCAGAATCCAAAGGTTCTGCTGGGAGTCAGTCCAACAGGGCCAAGGCAGGAAAGCAGGCAAGGACAGGTACAGGATCTCAGGCAGGATCTAGCATACAGCAATGTTGCTCCCACAACCTGTGGTGGGGTCTGACAGCCTTTTATCTTTGTTGGGGTAGCAGCCGGTCCTGATCCCCCGGCGACTCACCTCCCTGTTTCGACCGAAGGCAAGCACTCCTCCTGTGAGTACTCAGGTCTATAATAATAGGAGTATAGCATCTAGTATAGCATATAATAGGAGTATAGCATCTAGATCAAGGGAAGTAATAGTGCCACTGTATTCTGCTCTGGTCAGACCTCACCTGGAGTACTGCGTCCAGTTCTGGGCACCACAGTTCAAGAAGGACACTGATAAACTGGAACGTGTCCAGAGGAGGGCAACCAAAATGGTCAAAGGCCTGGAAACAATGCCTTATGAGGAACGGCTAAGGGAGCTGGGCATGTTTAGCCTGGAGAAGAGGAGGTTAAGGGGTGATATGATAGCCATGTTCAAATATATAAAAGGATGTCACATAGAGGAGGGAGAAAGGTTGTTTTCTGCTGCTCCAGAGAAGCGGACACGGAGCAATGGATCCAAACTACAAGAAAGAAGATTCCACCTAAACATTAGGAAGAACTTCCTGACAGTAAGAGCTGTTTGACAGTGGAATTTGCTGCCAAGGAGTGTGGTGGAGTCTCCTTCTTTGGAGGTCTTTAAGCAGAGGCTTGACAACCATATGTCAGGAGTGCTCTGATGGTGTTTCCTGCTTGGCAGGGGGTTGGACTCGATGGCCCTTATGGTCTCTTCCAACTCTATGATTCTATGATTCTCTCAGACCTTAGTCTCTGCAGATGTTGGTGGGTTACTAGACCCAGGAGCCGCCTCAGTCTCCCCTGCCCCAACCGGTAGTGGAGTGGCTGTAAGTGATGGCCAGCTGAAGGCAATGAGGTAATCGCTGCATCTGGAGCCAGGGCAGGCTCAGGTCTCTAACTCGGCCCAGCTGGTGCTTGTTGCAGGGGAACCTGTGCAGAATGGGATTCTTCAGGATCAGGCCCCAGACTTGGTTCAGATGATGCCTGAGGCAAAGGATCTGGTGCAGACTGAGTCTCCTCTGGTTCCGAGCCCGAGCCCGAGTCCCAGGCCATCACAGGTGGCTTGAGCCATTTTGCATCCCACCATGTGCATCACATTGTAAAGGTAAAAAGGTAAAGGACCCCTGGACGGTTAAGTCCAGACAAAGGCGACTATGGGGTTGTGGTGCTCATCTCGCTTTCAGGCCGAGGGAGTCAGTGTTTGTCCACAGACAGCTTTCTGGGTCATGCAGCCAGCATGACTAAACTGCTTCTGGCGCAACAGGGCACTGTGACAGAAACCAGAGCGCATGGAAACGCCATTTACCTTTCCACTGCAGTGGTACCTATTTATCTACTTGTACTGGCATGCTTTCGAACTGCTATGTCGGCAGGAGCTGGGACAGAGCAACAGGAGCTCACCCCGTTGCGGGGATTTGAACCGCCGACCTTCTGATCAGCAAGCCCACTGTTTAGACCACAGTGCCGCCTGTGTCCCAGTGTACTGGAACCACAGACACAGGAAGGGGGACTGTTGGAGGTTTCACACCCCTCTTCACCAGATGCAGCCCCATAGCTTTCCCAGAAACAACATGCAGCCTGCGGTGTGTTCCACTTCCTCAACAGACCATTGGATTCAAGCCATTTTCTTTTCTCAAAGGGCCTGCGGTTCTAAAGGCAGTTCCGGCAAAATATTGGGGTGGCCAGGGAAACCTTATTGGAAGGTGAGGCCTGAGCTGCAACAGACCACAGCTGGGCTTAAGCTGCCTGTTTGGACGTGACTCATGAACCAGCACAAAGCAGAGCCACAGGGGACCATTGCAATGCGCCCCCCAAAAGCATCTCAGGGAAAGGGCCTCCCCTCTCCCAGAAACAAGGGCCTATGCTGGTTCTGTTCTGGAGCTTGCCCAACATCAGCAAGCGGTGGGTTGGTCTCCTGCCACTTTTTGCAAGCTGCGTCCCTGATAACGGTTACAGAGGTGCTTGCTGCCATACTGATAAGCCCTATCACAGCAGCAAGGCCAGGGCTGGGCCTGCTGTGCTGGTGGGCTCTTTTCAGAGGGCGTGAGGGTTGGGCATAACGTTTTTCTTGAGTGTTGACAAGCAGCTGCCTTCATGCCTGCCTGGTCTAAACCCCTGATTGCTCTCTCATCTCCTAACAGGTTTTCTACAAGGGTAAAAATCCTACACAGGGAAGTTTCGGGAATAGGAGAATGGGGAAAATCAGAAGCTCCACCTTCTTCAAAAACTTCTTGTTATTTGGCAAATTCTTTATTTAGCTTCAGGGCTTGTAGTTAGCCCCCAAACCCAGGGGGTTTTTTTGTTGCAATCCTATACACACACGGGAGCAAATCCTATTGAACCCAGTGGGTGATATCCAACTAGGGTATGTGCTGAGTAGACCCATTGAAACCAACGAGTTGAGGAAACTTGAGTCTATTCTGAGTATGACTAACATCAGTGGAACTGTCAGTGATCTGTAGGACAACGGGATGTTTTCAGAGGGGATGGAAAATGGCCTTTCCCTTCTCTTGCTCTACCCTGTTAAGCCCTTCCAGGCTGTAAAGGTAAAGGGACCGCTGACCATTAGGTCCAGTCATGGCCGACTCTGGGGTTGCGGCGCTTTATTGGCCGAGGGAGCCGGCATACAGCTTCCGGGTCACGTGGCCAGCATGACTAAGCCGCTTCTGGCAAACAAGAGCAGCACACGGAAACACCATTTACCTTTTCGCCGGAGCGGTACCTATTTATCTACTTGTAGTTTGACATGCTTTCGAACTGCTAGGCTGGCAGGAGCAGGGACCAAGCAATGGGAGCTCACCCTGTCGTGGGGATTCGAACCGCCGACCTTCTGATCGGCAAGTCCTAGGCTCTGTAGTTTAACCCACAGCGCCACCCGTGTCCCTTCCTTCTAGGCTAGCTGGAGTCTTTTTCAGGAGCACCTCAGTACTCCACACCCCCACACCTGTATCCTCCTAACTCGGAGGTCTGATTTGGTGCTCGTGAAATGGGAAAAGTAGTTCTAGGCAACAAAGGAAAGAAGAGAAGGGAATGGGGAAAACATTTGGGCAAATGTTAAGATATCATCTTCTTTCCAACAAGGACAAGGGAGTCAGAATGAGCAAAAACATTGTTTTTATATTTTTATTTTTATTTAAAAAAAGCACTTTGGAGTATATAAAGTATATAAAAATATATCCAGTTTCTGTTTTGATATACAAATTCAAGAGGATAATTACAAAATCTTTGTGACCATACCTGTGAGAGTTCAGATATTATACAGTCCTCCCAGCACCAGTCCCAGCACCTGATGCTGATCTGTGCCTTTGAAGGATAGTTCAGACACAAGGAAACCCGTTACCAGAGTACATATGGGAAAATAACAGTAGTATTCTAAACAGGGCATGTACAATCCCCACACCTTTCTGTGCCCCACATGCAAACCCTATGGCAGTAAACAGCTGGCAGAATAGCCATGCAATTCTCTTTGAGTTTTTGGGTTACTGTGCTTATTCAAGCCGAAATGGAAAGACAGCCCCCTTTAACATTTCAATTGGTATTTTGTTTGTCTAGTTTTGTCAATCCCCATTTTCAGTGTTATTTTTCTAGAAAAAGAGGTGCAGGGACTCACTGGGAACACCTCCCTCATTCTCTTATAATGGCAATGGCGCCCACCTGAGAGGTGCCAGGACTGAGCTCCAGCTGGAAAAAGAAAAAAAAAAGCCCTGCCCATTTTACAGGAAGGTAAGCAAAGACCACACAGTGCACTGTAGCAGAAATGATACTCCTTCATTCCACACACTCTTCCATGTCGTACCCCCTCAACTCCCAAAAGACATCAGTCCCAACGCTGACATTTGGACAAAAATATTTTTGCAATAATTGAGCACATAGTATAATGGGCAAATATGTCTGGCCGAAAAGCTTGGTAGTTAAAAGGACAGAGAAGGGTCAGAGGGGAAGGAGTTTCACCAGAAGAGTGTGGAGTGGGAGAAAGTTAGCTACCTGGCTAGCAAGCGAGTGCCCACAAAACACCTCAAGCCTTAAGCCTGCGCTGCTACTTGCAAACCTGCTGTGCCACCCCAGAACTCTAGGTGTGCTTTTGGCCAAGTCCCCGATCCACAGCCTTGTAGAACGCACTTGCCTGGGGGTGAGTACAAATGAAAGAAAGATGCCACGGCACATTTAATGTTAGAAAGGACTGCTTCAAAGGGTTGTTGTGGGAGCAGCAAGTCTCTTTCGTGGCCTCCTGCCCCTTCCCCATTCAAAATAGGACGGCTTTTTTAAAAAGGGGATCCGGCGAATTCATGGCGGAGAGGGCTCTCAAGGGCTATTAGCCAGGATGGCTATGCGCTATCTCCACAGTTGGGAGAAATGCTTCTGAACACCAGTTGCTGGAAACCAGGGGACGGGAGAGTGTTGTGGTGCTCATGTTCTGCTTCATGTTCTGCTCAATGGTTTCCCGTTGATGCATCCAGTTGGCCACTGTGAGAACAGGATGCTGGACCAGATGGGCCTGATCCAGCACAGTCCTTCTTACGTCCTTCATCACCTTTCCGTGCATTTTGCAAACCTCTCTTCCTCCTTGGGCCCAACTGGAGCTTTGGAGGCCCCATAGCTGTTTCCACTAGCTTCCCCTGGCGTTTTGCTAGAACCAGGAAGGAAGTGGGAGGTGCCAGCCTCCTGGGATAGCATCTCGCTGCCTCAGTTCTCCTGCTGATCACTGCTGCTACGAGCACACAATGTAGGTGGGCAGGAACGGCTGCGGCCCTCCATCACAGAGGTTGGTGTATAAGCTCATCTGGCCAGCGTTGGACTCCACAAGGCTATAGTCGGCGGAGATCCCAGAGTCAGACACCATCTGGTAACTGCTCTTGAGCTGCGGCTCGATGTGGCGATGTTGCGGGGACAGACTCTTTGAGCTGGGGTCAAACACAGTGTACTCGAAGCTGGAAGAGGCCTGGCTGTTGTCTGGCGTCCCTACTCCTGCGTCGAGGACCGGATCTGTGCCCTCGCTGCTGTTGCTGGCCAGCAAGAGCAGGGAAGCATCCCCTCCTAAACAGCAGGGCACCAAGTCTTCATCCAGTATCAGGTAATCATCTTGGGAGACTTCTGGGTTGCGAGGGGGTTCCCCCACGCCACGTGCCTTGGGGGGAAGGAGCGGAGGAACGGGGGGGCCATCCACCTTGCGGACATCACATTCAGACAGGATTTCCACCAGAAAAGGCTGCTCCTCCAGGTAAGGAGAGTTCTGGCTCCACCACAGGTAGGTGCTCTGATGCCCCAGCCATAGCTGTAAAGAAAGGGGGAATATCAGCATCAAGGGGTGGGAGGTGGGGAAGGCCACACCTGGCTCCCTTTAATCCTCTATTCAGACACTATATATTTCTCTCTTCTTTACACTCCTTTTATTTACCGTATTTTTCGCTCTATAAGACACACTTTTCCCCCTCCTAAAAAGTTAGGGGAAATGTGTGTGCGTCTTATGGAGTGAATGCAGGCTGCGCACCTATCGCTGAAGCCTGAATAGCAAGAGGGATCGCTGCGCAGTGCTCCCTCTGGCTGCTCTGGCTTCTGGGATTCAGAATATTTTTTCCTTGTTTTCCTCCTCCAAAAGCTAGGTACGTCTTACGGTCTGGTGCGTCTTATAGAGCGAAAAATACGGTACTAGTTTCATAAAATTCACCGTATTTTTCGTAATATAAGATGCACCCAGACCATAAGACGACCTAGTTTTTGGAGGTGGAAAACAAGAAAAAAAAATTTTGAATCCCAGAAGCCAGAACAGCAAGAGGGATTGCTGCGCAGCGATCCCTCTTGCTGTTCTGGCTTCAGCAAATGCAACACAAAGCCTCTTCAGGGCAGCGGGAGGAACACTCCCCCTGCCCTGAAGAGGCTTCGCGCAGTTATCCCAGAAGCCAGAACAGTAAGAGGGATCGCTGTGCAGCAATCCCTCTTGCTGTTCTGGCTTCTGGGATAGCTGCGCAGCCTGCATTCGCTCCATAAGATGCACACACACACTTCCCTTTACTTTTTAGGAGGGAAAAAGTGAGTCTTATAGAGCAAAAAATACGGTATACACAAATCAATTGTAAAAACAACAACTGCAAAGCAGTTGACAAAACACAGGACCCTCAGCACCCCAGGCTTTGCAACAGCATAATACAGGAAGCCGAGGGAGAAGCCATATGAAGACAAGGAACTACAGCCAGTGTAATACCTGGAAGTTCCCCTTGTAAATAGTGAAGAGGTCCTTGAATTCACTCTCTGGGGTGGGGATTGCAGGCCAGATCTTCTTCTTCAAAAATCTGGTGGAAGATAATAGGCGAGAACAGACTTTAGTAAGAATGTGCATAACAATCACAAGTGTTAAAAGTCATTCGCACTCCATCACTACCTTAGTCCAGGGGTAGTCAACCTTTTTTTTCTTTTTCTTTTTATAATAATATTTATAAGAAGTTTAATAATTACAGGGGGGGAAAGAGAAAAAGAAAGACAACAAAAAACATTTAAAAATTTAACAATCAATACATCAAAAGTAAAAAGAAAAACAGAAAAAAACAGTGCATTAAAGCAACAAAAAGAACAGAAAAAATTAAAAACACATCCAATGTTTCCATATCCTTACTTTTCATTTACTTGTTTCATCGACCTCCTCACACCTCCCTTTTTTGTATTCTAGTTCATAGCTATTTCAGCAAATCCTTTCCATCTTTCTCAAATTTTTTGTTCTATAATTAATCTTAACACAATCTAACTTTAAATTTTCCACTTTGGCCCATTGCCAATCAGTTTTCACTTAATTCCTTATAATGTTTCTGCTAAAACCATATAACTTCATTCCAGCAGTCTTCTAACATTCATTAATTTTGCAATATTTCTGTAAATATACTCTGAATTTTTTCCAGTCTTCTTCCACCGACTCTTCTCCCTGGTCTCGGATTCTGCCAGTCAGGGGTAGTCAACCTTTTTACACCTACCACTCACTAATGCATCTTTCTTGATGGTAAAGTTTCCTTACCGCCTACCAGAGCTCGATGGAAGGAGGATTCAGCTTGTGCCGTAGAACCCCCTACCGCCCACATAGAATCCTGAAACGCCCACTAGTAGGTGGTAGGGACCAGGCTGACAACCCCTGCCTTAGTCAGTGCTTTTTTCTGGGGGTACACATACCCCTAAACATTTTGTGAATCTGAGTTTGGCCTCATTGAGGGGCAGAATTTCAATATGAGTAGGAAAATGAGAGCACCCCTAAACATTTTTAAAAAGAAAAAAAGCACTGACCTTAGTAATGAAAACTAACTAGGGCAGGGATGGGACACCTGTAGCCTTCCAGATGTTTCAACTCCCATCAGCCCCAGTTACTTTGGCCAATGGTCAGCGGTGGTGTTGATTGTGGTTCAGCAACACTGAGAGGGCCACAGGTGTCCCACTCCTCAATTTAGGGCATTTCCTGATGGCTCTAACTGCTGCGATTAAAAATGCTCTTACAGTTCCTCCAGACCTGATGGCCAAGGTCCCGGTACTCAAGAAGGCCACCCACCCTTTGGTGGGTAGGAGGGTTGGAAAATAAACGAACTGGGCATTACCTTCGGTTAAACATCAGGGTGAGGAAAGCCAACAGCAGAACGATCAGCGCCAGAACGACAGACAGCGTCAGGATGAGGGGGTCCAGTTCTGCAAGTCAGAAGAACAGGTTAGCCTAGCGAGAGGCACTTCATAAAAACCCTTTGGTTGGCACCCAAGTCTCCTTCAAACAACCTTCTGTTACATAGTCACTACATGGAGAAAGCACATACTTCTGGCAGTGGGCATGGTAGGATGAACCAGTGATATGCTCTTGCCTGGATTTCAGCTTACTACCTGGTTCTTTTCAGATGTCCTGGTAGATAGTGAATCATGACTGTTAAATACTTCAGAGGATATACAAGGCCAGAAAACCATGTTGAAATCTCCTGAGTAGGCCAACTGTGGTCATTACATCACATCATCTAGTCAACTGAGCGCTCTAACATGTATTCTTCTTGACCACTAAGTCTCCCACCATTCTATGGCCACCCCTCCATTCCTGGCCCAGATAATGAAGATTAGAAAATATTATCTGGAGAGGTAGTGCAGTGAGAATTGTCAAAGCACTATGAGCTGCACCTGCCTTCAGCAACCACCTGTGAGCAAGGTAAGCTATTGCTCCAGCCGGGAGTTGGAAGGGCAAGAAACCACAACAACTGAGGGAGGCTTCCACCCCACCCTCCATAACAATGCGGCAATGGTGTCAAGTTTGTGCTTGGTGATGGCATTTGAAGACAGCAAAGGAGAGGCTGCAGATGTAGCTTGTGGAAGACACTGGGGACTGAAGGTGGAGAAAAATGAGCTCTATCAACATTAGGTCCCTGTGGTATGATGGAACCTCTCAGCCTGATGTCAGGGTCACTGTAGATGAATGAGCTGGGGCATGGCAGGGTGACAATAGAGTTTGCATGGGCACACCAGCAAACCATGCAGCCCTGACCTCATCACAACCATGTCCTGCCTGTCCAGGTAAGTTGCAGTGGCACCGGTTTGGGGAGGGTGAATCCACCCCCACCATATAGGGTTGCTACTGATTAAACCAAATAACTGAAAAAAGTAAACAGACTGCTCAAAGAAAGTAGAAAAAGGTGGATGGAAGAGGAAGCTAGTGGGGACCCTGTGGCCCTCCAGATGTAGGTAGATTCCAGCTTCATCAGTCCTGGCCAGCATGGTCAATGGACAGAGATCACCAATTGGAGGGCCAAAGATTACCTAGTCCTGGATTAGAAATAGGAGCATTAACAACAAGGGAACTTAGTATTGTCAAATTGCTGAAGTTCTGCTTTTCTAATAAAATAATACTGGACCTTCTGATGAACTAAATCCTGTGGAGCTGTTAACTAATACAGTGGTACCTCAGGTTAAGTACTTAATTCGTTCCGGAGGTCCGTTATTAACCTGAAACTGTTCTTAACCTGAAGAACTTTAGCTAATGGGGCCTCCTGCTGCCGCTGCGCCACCGGAGCACGATTTCTGTTCTCATCCTGAAGCAAAGTTCTTAACCTGAAGCACTATTTCTGGGTTAGCAGAGTCTGTAACCTGAAGCGTATGTAACCTGAAGCGTATGTAACCTGAGGTACCACTATAAAGCCTCTTTTGAGTCTTATGCTCTACTGAGCTATCCCAGGTATGTTTAGTAGTTATATTTCTCTCACTGGCAAGTACTAAATTGCTAAACTACATGCTGCAATATCTGTGGCTGAGCTTATAGTGAAATAGTGCTGCACTTTCTGGGTAGTATCTGCTATTGTATGTATAACTGAATTATTTTTCATTGTACAAAAGCAGCTATTAGGTAAAACTCTCATAGCTGCTATCCTGCTGAATGTAATAACTGGTGGTGGGTAAATTATAATTCTTGTTTAAGGTGCAATGTTTGACGCCCAAAGTAAAATGCAATATTGATTGTGAAGCAGAAAGTGAAATATTAGCATCTGGATTAAAGGGCCATACTTTTGGATGTTTTTTGTTGTTAAGCATGAAAAACGTGTTTTGAGAATGGATGATATTAAAAAGATAAAGCATTTTGTATATCAAAAGCGAGAAACAGAGACTCCAAAAGGCAAACAGGAGGAAATGCAGAAATAAATGGCAATAGACTGGAAGAAAAATCTATTTTGAGGGAAGAATGGGAAATATGAAAGATTGCAAAAATGAGAACAAATAACAGATGAGAAATGAATAGGAGATTAACGGGGTCTATATCCAACTGATATTTGAAGGATAATGTATGGAAAAATATAAACACAATTATGCATGTAAAGAAAGTAAAATCACAGCCTTTATTAATGGTTTTGATGCAGAAAAAGCTTTCGATAACATAACGGTATTTTCTTTTTTAAAACATTAAAAGCTTACTTTAGAGGAAAAAATATTTACTTTGATTAACATTATTAATAACAGCCCAACTGCAAGGATAGAGGTTGATGACCAAATATCAAATTCATTCTGAGTACTGGGAAAAGACACATATGTCCTGTCGTTTTCATTATTTGTTTTCCATTTGGAACCTTTAAGAAGCATAAGAAACATTGGTGTGGTAATAGATGCAGCAAACAAAGGAACTGCACACAGAAAAATAGCTGTTATGTAACTGTCTTCACAGCAATGCCTAAACAATAATAGAGATTGTAAATTCTATCTGTAGCTGGAGAAGATTCTTTTTTCAATATTGGTCTTCTTGTTTGCCTTAAAATTAACAAGGACAAAACAGAAATAATCAATATATATTTACATATACAAAGTGATGTTTAAAAAAAGAACTAAATTAGATCACCAATGAGTAAGTATGAGATCTGTGTTATATTTATATAATATTAAGAAAAAGTGAAAGCATTTCTATGAAGATAATTTTGGGAAGATTATATAAGAAAAGAAGTTCCAAAGCAGAATAGCTTAAACATATTGATTTGACCACATGGCTAAAATTATAATCTTGCCCCAATTAAATGCCATTTTTCAGGCTTTGGCAAGATGAGTAAATGAATCTTACTTTAAAATGTGGCAAAGCCTAGTTGTGCAATTTATATGGAACAGGAAGCAGCCAAGAATTAATTAAATAGGTTGGTTGTATTGCTGGACAAGAAAAAAGGGTGGCATATCATTTCCAATTTATATTTATATTGCCAATGCCTTTAAATGGCTAAAAGAATGGATACACAATCTAGAGATGACTTGGGCATAAAACTGAACCATTCTTAAGACAATTTAATCTACAAGTTTTATTAATGAAATATTGGAACCCAGTTTAAACAAGGATAACGTCATAGCAAATTTACTAAGAATATGGGGTAAATATAAGTACAAGCAGAGTCTAGCAAAATGACAAGCAGCACCAATAGTTTATGATCTTCAATTTAACCCTAACTATGAAATACTGGGACGCGGGTGGCACTGTAGGTTAAACCACAGAGCCTAGGACTTGCCGATCAGAAGGTCGGAAGTTTGAATCCCCGCGACAGGATGAGCTCCCGTTACTCGGTCCCTGCTCCTGCCAACCTAGCAGTTTGAAAGCACATCCAAGTTCAAGTAGATAAATAGGTACTGCTCCGGTGGGAAGGTAAACAGCGTTTCTGTGCGCTGCTCTGGTTGGCCAGAAGCGGCTTCGTCATGCTGGCCACATGACCCGGAAGCTGTACACCGGCTCCCTCGGCCAATAAAGCGAGATGAGCGCCGCAACCCCAGAGTCGGTCACAACTGGACTTAATGGTCAGGGGTCCCTTTACCTTTACCTTATGAAATACTATGGCGAGTTGGTGGAGTGTGTGTGTGTGCGTGCGTGCACATCATTGCCCATTCAAAGCCCTGCAAGGCTCTCACAAGCAGGGTGGAAGTGAGACTGGAGGGGCACTCTTGATAGGGTTGCCATGTGTCTTCTTTTTCCAGGACACGTCCTCTTCTTCAGGGGAAAAATTTCTGTCTGGGTGGATTTTTTATATTTGCCAAAATGTTTCTGGCTATCCTTTCTGGATAAGACATAGACATAACCAGTGGTTGAAGACTTGCTTTCCTTTTCTCTTCTCCTGCCCCCCTCAGCGATATATCACAGCTTCTATAGCAGGCATCCCCAACCTTTGGCCCTCCAGATGTTTTGGCCTACAACTCCCATGATTCCTAGCGAACAGGACCAGTGGTCAGGGATGATGGGAATTGTAGTCCAAAACATCTGGAGGGCCAAAGGTTGGGGATGCCTGTTCTGTAGCCTACATATAGTCAGAGTATTTAAAATGAGTCGTCATAGCATCCTCTTTTTTGCGCTTCAAAATACGGCAACCCTACGTCTGTTTCATTTTTTACAATTTTAATAACATAAATTTCCAGGAGAGATTTAGACCAGTTTCCAAAGTGGTCTAAATTTCTCCCTGATTCGGGGTTCTCAGCTTCTCGTGGTTTTATGAGCATCGCTCCATGCTAATTAAGTGACTATTTTCAACCGGCCCTGCACCATGGCTGCGGCCAAAATTGCCTGAAGACCACTTACCGCTGGGTATCATCGCCGACGCTGTCTGCGACCATCCACTCCAGAAGCCATCAAAGCTGACTCCGTTTGGCTTGGCCCGCACAGCCAACGTGTAGCGGGTTCCTCCTTTGAGATTCCGGAGGTAATATGTCTGCCCATTGGAAATCTCCACCTGAAGGCAGAAGGGGGGAAAGCAGAGGTCAGAGGGAGGGAAGGAGGGAGCTTCGAAAGCCAGGTAACTGTGATAGGAATTTTGAGGTCTCAGATATACCTTCGCGCTGCTCCCCGACCTGGTTTTGAGACTGGCAGTGGGGGAAAGCAGTGCTTCCCCCCACTGCCAGCCCCACAAGCTTGGGGGGCAGCGGGAAGGCGGCGTGCCACCTCTGCGCTGCTCCTCGACTTGGTCTTTGGGGCTGGCGGTGGCGGAAAGCAGCGCTTCCCCCCACCAGCCCCAAAGAGCAGGTCAAAAGGAACCCAAAGCCTCCGGAGCCCAGCGGGAACTCCAGCTGGGCTCCGGAGGCTTCGGGTGAACGCACCTTGAACGCACAGAACGCACCTTGTTTTAGAGGGGGAGAACAAGAAAAAAAAAATTCCCCCTGTTCTCCCCCTCCTATGGTCCGGTGCGTCCTATAGAGCGAAAAATACGGTATGTTAGATGTTCATAAGTGTACCAACCAAGCACGTACATAGATCAGCACAGGAAGACCGACCTGAAGCCGTTTTTGATTCCCAAACTGACCAAATGTTTTCTCTGCAAGGTCAAAGGAAAATGGAAAAGCCTCCCCATTGTCTTTTCCTTCACAAATCCTGTCTTAAGGGCACATTTAAGATATGAATAGGGTGTCAGCCTGTGACCTGGCTCAGGAACTAAGTATTTATCATTACAAAAGACTGGCAGGTTCCTCAGGGTATCCAATCAAGTAAGCATTAACAGATAACCTGGCAGACAGGAGGTAAACAACGCAATCAAGATTTCTGCTGTAGACCGCCCTTTCTGTGATGTAGGTAGGACGTATCTGGGGGGGGGGTGGTCTTGAGCTACACCCCTTTTGTGATGTATGTATGATGTTTCTGGGGGAGGTCTTGGATTCCAGGGAGGGAATTTAAAATGTGTATATAAGGGCAGGCACACTTTTGTTTTGGGTTCCTCCTCCTCTGCAACAGATCAATAAGGATCAGGCTTACTAGCTGCTTTGCTTCTCAATATTCTCTAGTTGGCCTCTGATATTTTCTCCTACCAATAGGGAACGTATGTAAGGACTCTATATGAGCTCTTGGATACCCCATAAGGGGGGAAAAGGCAGATTTTTGTTTACAACATAACAAAGGACAAAAGCGACTTACCCGCTGGACTATGCTACCCTTATGGAAGATGGCCATCTCATAGCGGATGCTATTGTCCATGTATTGAATGGGAGGCTGCCAGCTCACATTCAGCTGTCCCGGAGGCCCCAACAGCTGCACTGCCAGGTTAGAGGGGGGGTCCAGGAAAACTGGAAGAGGAAAGGAGCAGGATGTGAGAACAGCCCAGTGGCGACAGAACAGAGGTCTTTCTTTCTTTCTTTTTACACTGTTGCAGGAATTTATGTATAGGTTGGTTGGGGGTTGCCCCTCCAGCAGATATCATGCACATGCAGCCCACTACGAAAATCAGCACAATCACTGTTGTGACTTTTGTGATTTGTCCCCACAAAACATTTCATCACAGTTTCTTCCTATCTACTCAAAGGGCCTCTGCTGCACAATACCAAATGTAACAATCCTCTGATAAATGTACCTATGTACTGCCTCACTGGGAAAACTTCAGAAATTCATATAGATGTGTGAGCTCAGCTACTCAGCAGCCCCTCTGCCTGAGTGATAATTCCTGGCATCCTGATACCTGAGTGCCAAGCAGGTAGCCATTCCAGAAATAACAAACCCAGATGAAGACAAAAGGGTGTGATTAACTTGGCTGGAAACAGGGAAATGTAAATATCTCTTTTGTTACAGTTGATGGGTGTTTGGTGGAGGGCAAGGGGAACCATGGGGCAGGGTCCAGGATGCTCAGATTACTGCCACCAGACCTCCCCTTTCATGATGTAACCATGATGTATTAGTGATGTAGTGTGGGGAGGGGGTGTAACATGGGAATTAGCAGCTAATAAAAGTTTGGGTTCTCTTTTGTTCGGGGCTTCCATCTTGTTTCACCTGGTGGCAGGTGGGAGTCCTGTCGTGACAATCTTCAGCAAAGACCAAGCCTACTGGCTTGGCCAAGCCTACATCAACTGCTCCCTCTTTCCTATCTAGTGCAAACTCATGTTATCTTGCCTCCTCCAGTTGACTGCACTGCTAGCCTCTGTTCCTACCCCCGCCCAAAAAAACCCCTAAGTAGTTTATGGTCACAGAGAGTGCAGCTGATCTACTGGCTGGGCACTACAGGCTATGTTTATTTGGGAGTAAGCTTAGGGTTACCATATTTTGAATAGCAAAAAAGAGCACACTATAACGACTCTCATTTTAAATACCCCTACTGTATGTAGGCTATAGAAGCTGTGATCTATCGCTATGGGGTGGGGGTGGGCACGAGAAGAGAAGCAAGTCTTCAACCACCAGTTATGTCTATGTCTCATCCAGAAAGTATAGCCAGAGACATTTTGGCTAATTTTAAAAAAATCCACCTGGGCAGAAATTTTACCCCTGAAAAAGAGGGCATGTCCTGGAAAAAGAGGACACATGGCAACCCTAGATAAGCTCCACTGAACTCAGTGTGATCTTGTGAGCAAATGTGCACAAGCACATTTAAAAGAAAAGCACTCTAAGCGCCCTTAAGCCCCAGAAAAAAGTACTGACCACTAGGACTCCCTCTGAACAATGTTTCTGTGACTTTAACAGCTGTAAAATATATAGGAATTGAACAGGTTTTAGAATGGAGGTCAGAAAGCTTCACCTCTCCGGTTTCTGCCTCTGTTGTAGTAAAGGTATAGATAAGGTAGCCTTCACCAACTTGGTACCCAGGAGACGTTGTTATAATACAACTCTCATCACCCTTGACCTTTGGCCAAGCAGGCTGGGGCTAATGGGGCTTGTAGTCCAAAACATTGCTAGTCCTCCCCACACAAACACAAGTCTTCCCTAGACTCAGGAACCTGGATTATACTAGTGGGGAGGAAGTGCTGCGGTTTGTTGAGCATTTTGAGAAATGAAGCTCTGTGGGACGTCTCTAAGCACCCTTAGCATTCTATAGTTCCCAGGATTCTTTGAGGGAAGTCACAGCTGTTAAATTGGTTTAAATGTGTGGTGTGGGTTAGGGTGTCTCTGAGCACATTCTAAACTTGTTTTCTTTTCCTTACAGAACTGAGCTCACCGTTCTGTTGCACAAAAGTCTATTCCTCTTGCGCTTCCTTCGTTTTGATAGCCTAATTCAGGTGGAAAGGGATCGTTTCGCTGCTGCGATCGTTAATCCACTGGGAGTCAGAAACCTTTGCTGACCTATAGCAAATAACCCAGAGTTCTACCGCCATGGTTGCAGGTTTGATCCCCGTAAGGGACCACTACATATTTCTGCATTGCAAGGGGGTTTAGCTACTAGACAATCCTCAGGATCTATGAATCTATGATCCTGATCTACATTCTTCTTGCTTCCAGGTTCCCACCTACCCACCCACTCTAGGAAGACTTGGAGGTCATTTCTTGCAAGGCCCATCTCCCCCCGCATTGGGAACTTACGTAGCTTTTCCACAAAGATCGTTCTGTTGTACAGAGTGCTCTTGGGGGAGCGCCCATCAAAGACCTTGATCTCAAGAGGGGAAAAGGCTGAAACATCTTGCCTCGGAAAGAAGCAAGTGTATCGCGTTGTATTCCGGGGTGTGTACTCCACAGTCAAGTTACACAATTTCAAAGAGTCGTCATCCCTGAATGAAAGCAGGTGGAAAATACTGTATTATTATTTAAAGTTTGGGAAGCAGCTTCTGTTGCAAGCATTGTGCCCAGTAGGGTTGAAGGAAGAAGATGGGAATTTAGGGGGGGGGGCTCTTGAGGTCAAGGCCAACGTCCCTTAGGGCAGTTTTGACCTGTAAAGATCATTGTCAACGCTAGTCAGCATAAGACTAAATTTTACATACTGAACTGTACTGTATTGGCTCTCCTGGCCTGCCATACAAGTCAGCTCTCAGGCACATGAGTTCCTGTTCTACATTTGAAGAAGCAGCCTGCTGTGGAACTGGCTTTCTTCTCCATAAAGCACTTGCATTAAAGTTGTTTTGGTTCATCCATCCTTTGAATGGCCTCCTCATCACGTTACCTTTGAGGCATACAACTTCTTCGTGAAGTAGAGAGACGATGTGTCTCTCACAAATCAATATGTGAACGTCAACCTTCCTCGTTTCAGCAGCTCCTATTCCTGTGCCCTTTCTTCTCTGCCCATTCTCTCTCCTCCACCACCTCAGCCTCCTCTTTCTACTTCCCATGTTTCCAAAGGAGCCCACTCAAGATAATTGCACGCAGAGTAGTTACACTCACAGAGCAATCTTAGGCATGTTAACAATAATAATAATAATAATAATAATAATAATAATAATAATAATAATATAATATCTTTATTGTCATTGCCCCCTTCGGGGACAACGAAATTACTTGACTGCTCCATAAAAACACTAATTAAACAATACAGTATAATACAGCAAGGGAGATTAGATGACTTTCAAAGTCCGGGCTTCCCATTCAGGGCCGAGATCGCTCTGGAGAAGAAGCTGTTCTTAAGACGGCTCGTTCTTGTCTTCATCGTCCTGTATCTCCGTCTCGATGGCAAGAGCTCGAAGAGACAGTGACCAGGATGCGATGGATCTTTTACTATGTCCAGTGCCTTCCTATGGCACCTTGTGGCATAAATCTGCTCTAAGGTGGAGAATGGGCAGCCAATAATGCTCTCTGCTGCCTTAACAACCCTGCACAACCCCATCCTGTCCTGGGTAGTTTATCATAGAATCATAGAACTGAAAGGCTGGAAGGGACCCCGAGTCCAAATCCCTGAAATGCAGGAATCTCAACTGAAGCATCTGTAACAGGTGGCCCTCCAACCATTGCTTAAAAACCTCCAAGGAACGATAGTCCACCAGCTTCCGAGAGAGTCCATTCCACTGTCAAACAGCACTTACTGTCAGAATCCTTTAGTACATTTCAAGATCTATTGTTTTATGCAACATAAAAATCAGTTTTCTAACATCTGGGGAATGTGAGGGTAAAATACAAGCTCCGGGGACTTTTGGGATACAGAAACCTATTTGACTAATTCTACAGGTACGACCCTCATTCTGACCCGACTCTTTCCTATTTTGGCACTTCTGTATATATTTTACACAGGCACGATCCGCTAACACCACTTTGATGCATCTCCCAGGAGTCCTTCAAAACAGAAGAGAGATGTGGGAGGGAAGAATTTGGGAGTAACGCATCCTAGATTTAGGAAAGGTCAGAGATATTGCAAAAAGGAAACCTGTATCGTGTACAGATGCATCAAAATACAAAGAAGCCTTCGAAAATAAACGGAAGCTATGTATTAGGTTTTGCAATAGTACAGTAACAAGAATGAAAAACCAGACCAGGTTTTCAGATTGTCGATATAAGTATAGCTTCCCTTGGCATCTTGTTAGCACCGAAACTGTAATACTAGCTTCTCCTTTTTTATATATTTTTCATAATAATTAATAAGGATAAATTTTAATAAGATAAAATATGTTAAGCCTGAATGTCCCTGAAATATATTGTGTAGTTAATTCTGCATACTCTCATATGTTGGAACTATTTGTTACTAATGATTATGTCGGACTCTCCTTCCTTGGAGGTTTTTAAGCAGAGCTTGGTTGGACGGCTGTCTGTCATGGATGCTTTAGCTGAGATCCCTGCATTGCAGGGGGTTGGACTAGATGACCCTGGGGTCCCTTCCAACTCTCTATGATTCTATATACGCTGCTGCTTTGAGTGCCTAAGAGGTAAGGCACTATATAAATATAACATAAAATGAAAACAATGCAGAAAGTCTTAGGTGAAACCCCCATAACATCCTCAGGCTCTTAGAGGATCTGTAGACTAGATCAGGCTGAGCCTCTGAGACTGGCTGGCTCTGGTGCGGCTTATACACACACTTACTCATATTTGTATCCAAAGCTGTACACGCTCTGGTTGTCTTGCTCCTTCGGGGGTACAAATGTCTCCCAGAAGCAGGCCAGGTCTTCCAGCTGCTGGGTGAAACACTTGAGGTCCGAACGGTCCTCCGTCAACAGATACGCAGCTAGGTGCAAAGCAGACAGACAGGCATAAGGTTACCAAATACCCTCCAACATTTCTCCGAAGAAAATAGGGACGTCCTATTCAACAACAACAACAACATCCCATCCATCTGACTGGGTTGCCCCAGCTACTCTGGGCGTCTTCCAACATATATAAAAACATACTGTATTTTTCACTCTATAGGACGCACTTTTCCCCCTCCAAAAATTAAGGGGAAATGTGTGTGCGTCCTATGGAGCGAATGCAGGCTCCTTGGCTTCAGCGATAGCAACGCGAAGCCTCCGAAGCGCAGAGGGAGCGCCCATCCCTGACCTAAAGGACTAGAACCTTGTTTGCTTTTAAAATTGAAATTCTGTAGGATCCCTTGTGACCATTGATTTCGTTTTGTTTGTTTCTTCCATTTTGTGGGTCACCTCTCCATAAAGCTTCTTAAAACAGCTTTAAAATGTAAAAGCAACCTAATACATTTTGTGAGAGTGGAATTAATCCATATCTGATGTCTAACTACTTGGGGGGGGGGGGAGGTTTCTAAGCAATATTCCTGGGTGTACAGTTCCTTTATCAGTGTGGAGTTTTGTGGGGGGGGGGGGTTACTACAGGTTGTCATACTGTTTTTAACTTTCATATATGAAACATAGATGTAGGCTATTAAAAAAAAATATTAATGAAAAAATGGAAATCTGAGGAGGTTCTCAGACCCAAACGAGGGATGAAGAACATCTTGGCCTGCCACCTTCCTCTGTCTCCTTCCTGTGATTCTACAATTTTTTTGTTCAAGGAGATGAATGACGAGTTGCTGTTCTGCTCCAAGTTCTTCCACCCCTCAAAAGTTGCAGCCAAGAAAGGGTAGGAGGGGCAGGGGAACTTTCTCGTACAATATTATCCTACCATCTTTAGCTAAGCATCACCTGGGGCTCACAGAAATGAGGTTCCGTTTAGTGACAGCCACATGCTGCTCATAATGGAACATTTGAACTTTAGGAAGCTGAATTCTGGTCCCAGCAACCTTCTGCATTTTCTGCACAGAAATCCCGTTTTCAATTCCTTTCTTAATCTTGCCCAGCCGTTTCATGCTGTCTTTATTCCATGCCCTTTTTGCAGAGAAAAGGGCTTACAAATGCATGAAATACAGTAATAAATGAATAAATTAACAGCAGCAGCAGCAAAGGAACAGCACTCTATGTACTCTCAAATATATTCTTGTCTTTACTCTTCTTACTTTAAATGCCTTCAGATAGGCTTCTGGTAATGAAAGCAACTTCATTACCGCCATGGAATCCAGATTTTGTTGGATTGTTGTTGTTGTTTTAAGGGAAACAGTACAAACTGTCATATGCAAAGTCACATGATCGGCAGCTATGTATTTTATGACCCAGCTCTCTTCCTTACGTTACACACAAACACAGAAGTCTTCCAGCCACCTCCTTCTGGCATCTGTTTCCCCGAGATAAGAGCTGGCTGCACACCCTCAGTCCCAGTAGAGTCTAGGCCGCGGGAGAAAGTACAGGAAAGAGGAGGGGGCAGCCATTTGTTTCTCCCACCCACCCACTTTTTATATGGGTCTGCCAGGAATCCTTAGCCTCACCCATTGGGGTCAGACCAATGGTTTTTAGTTAGCCACGTGGAGACAAGGGCTGGGCTGGGCAAAATGGGGGTGGTGTGTGATTCAAGATGAGCAACAGAAGCAGCGTTAATAGAATTCCTTATTTCTCCTATTCCTCCATCCCCCGTTTTCCGCACTACAGAAACAGCACCCCTTGGGAAACTGTGAACAACAGAGAACAGCAGTTGTTAAGTTGTTGGCTAGGTTTGCACTTCTTTTGTTATCGAAATGGAGGCTGCAGGAATGGGAGGACAAAAGCAAATGAAATCTGCTTCTGCTGAAACTACAAGACGTGGGATGGCTGCTTGCTTATCCCAATAATGTAGAGATTGGTGTGTCCCTGAATGTGGAAAATGCACAAAGCTGTAAAAACAGAATAGGTTTAGCCCAGATCAAAAGAAACCGTATTAGCTGAAGAGAAGGAGAGGACAAGCTGTAGCTGGCTGGGAGGTTTTAGATTAGACATCAGGAAGAACTTCCAAAATCAGTAGAGTCTAGAACCCTTGGGGTTCTAGAATCTGCCTCTGGACCTTGTGGGGAGGGGTGTTGTTGTTTTGCCTTACAGCAATACAGCTTATAGATTCATAGGAGAGACCACAAGGGTCATCTAGCCCAACCCGCTGCAATGCAGGAATCTTTTGCCCAGTGTGGAGCTTGAACCCGCAGCCCTGAGATTAAGAGTCTCACGCTCTACGGACTGAGCTATCTGGGTAGGGCTTGGATGTAAAAGCCCAGGCAAGCAAATGCCCTTTGCACTCATACGCTTCCCTTGCTGAAAAGTTGCATTCAAAAATGGAGGCAACAGGTAAATTTCCTCTTGTTCGATTTAGGCATAGGATTGGAAACTGTCTTAAGCAGAAGGACTGACCCCCACCCAATGGTACATGACTTGATTCTTCTGCACTTGACAATTTGCAGCTCAAAACTGAACAGGGGTCTGGGATAGAATCAAAGCTTCCTTAATTTGACACAAGTCAAATAAGAACCACACAAAAAAACTCATTTTTTTATGGCGAGTTCTCACTAGATGCTGCAGTCATAAAATAATGAGCAGGCGTTAAATTGTCCTTAAGTAAACTGAACAAACTATATCGGACTCCCCTAGGCAAACAAGCCACGCACAGGCAGACTTGTTAAATCACATGTGTTTTATAGTCTACAGAGCAGCCATTCATTACCAAGTATCTTAATATTTAGGCAAGTAATATTTAAACAAAGTAGGAATACACACATTATGGATGTGGAATCCCACCAGAAAATAACAATAACAATAACAGGGTCAAAGTAGTTTCTTGCTCACATATTACAATCTTCCCAATGGAAGCAAATCTGCATTTCACATTTTATTTTTCTACTTTTCCCACTTGGGTAGATGGGTCTGCAACTTTCCAAGAGAGCACCTGCCGCCATCCTAAATCCCACACGTCTAACTTCTGGGCTTACAAATCTAATGACTACATGGGTGAAGTCAGGAAACAACAATGTATTTCTTCACCCTGTGAGCTTTAACTACTGAACTTCTGCTGTCTGAGGGGAACAGGGATGTCAAAATTGCCACATTGGAAATTGTGCACTCTGAAATTTTGCATCTGCTTTGTTAATACACCCTCAGGTCTACTTGCGAGGGATGTGTGGCCAGGACTGCACAAAGGGTTGTCCACAAACATATTTTTTCCCACAGGAAAACAAACATATTGCAGCTTTAGAACCTCAAACTTTGGGGATGTTTTATTGGTGCCTTATTTCATTGACCTCTGAATCGGCCACCTCCTACCTTCAACAGAAATAGACCCAATAATTCTCAGCCCCCCGGTTTGCCTCAACCTGTTCCCCTTCTAGGTTACCCCAACACTGGTGTCCACAGTTAAAGGATGGATCCTTTTTCTTCCTTTCTTTTTAAGCCGAGAGACTTCAAATTTACAAGAAGAATCCACCTGGCCTTACAAGAACCTGCTCCACGAGTTAAACCCCTCAGATGTCCTTTTTTCTTTAAAGGAGCAATGTCTGCCAAGCTGCAAAATTTCTGCTTTCAATGCGGCTGAGAACAGTGTTTCATCGTACATAAAGCCCAGGGAGAGAGAGCGAAAGTTTACACGAGAACCGTGAGGAGCCGATGAAGTACACAAACTAGGCAAGATCAGATCAGATCAAACTTGCGGAGGTTGCCTCATATTTTATTATTATTGTGCCACCGCCATATGGTGCAATCCAGAGTACAGTGGTACCTCAGGTTAAGTACTTAGTTCGTTCCGGAGGTCCGTTCTTAACCTGAAACTGTTCTTAACCTGAAGCACCACTTTAGCTAATGGTGCCTCCTGCTGCTGCTGCGCCGCCAGAGCCCGATTTCTGTTCTTATCCTGAAGCAAAGTTCTTAACCTGAAGCACTATTTCTGGGTTAGCAGAGTGTGTAAGCTGAAGCGTATGTAACCTGAAGCGTATGTAACCTGATGTACCACTGTACTGCAAAGAGACTCTGTCTCAGTGGCGTAGCGTGGGTTGTCAGCACCCGGGGCAAGGCAAGTAATTTGCGCCCCTAACCCGTGGATTTGCGCCCCCTAACCCTAACCCCCAGATGTTGCACCCGGTGCGGCTGCCCCCCCCTGCACCCCCCACGCTACGCCACTGCTCTGTCTGACCAGTTGCATGTTGGGCACACACAGTACATTCACAGGCAGTTTCTTAGCTTCTCTTTGAATTTTCTTCACTCCTTGTCCCCCAGCTCCCCACCTTGGCAATTGCTCTCTTATCCCCTTTGACCCCCCCACCCGCACTTTGACAGGGCCCAGGTGGCCAGCCCTATCTTCAAGCATTGGTACCTTTGCTGTCGAAGCTGGCGCCCAGGTTTCCAAGCCCCTTGTGAGACGAGCCGGAGGCCCAGAGAACCAGGACGCAGAGGGCAGCGGCGTGTCTCCAGCCTCTCTCCATGCTTGCACGGCTGAAGGAGAGTCTCCCCGCCAAAAGTGTCCTTCCACCTGCTCTGCGAATCTGCATCTGGTTGTCAGAGCTGCTTACCCCTTGCCTTGCTCCCGGCTGGAGGCTGCAGATAAAGGGTGGGCTCTACTGTGTGGCGGCAGCAGCAGCAGCAGCAGCAAAAGCAGCAACTGAGCAGAGGCTGAGAAGTCAGGGATCAGCCTCCCTGGATGTTTCTCCTGAAATCCTCCTCCTTTGAGGATGCACTGCCGGAATAAGGGTGTATCTCTACCGCCATTACACAGAGGGGAACTGAAATTCTTTTTACATATATACTTTTTATTAATTTCAGATTGAGGTTAAAAGGCTATTAGCAATAAGTGGTGAAGGAGTATGGAAAATTCGAAGGTTAAAAGGTGTAAAATTAAAAGGTCAAATATATTAAGATATTAAGAAAAGATTAGGACACATTAAGATATTAAGATAAAGACTAAGTTAAGATAGAGGGAAGGAATTTGCTGATTAAATATTTGAATTGGAATACAGTGAGGGGAGGTGTGGGGAAGTCTGGGAAATAAGTAAATGCAAGGAATAGTCATGAAAATGGAATTGTTTTTATTTGTTTTTTCTGTGTTGTTGTTCTTGTCCTTTTGTATTTTTGTATTTTCTTTTTTTTGTTTTTTCTCTTTATGTAAAAACCCTAATAAAAATATTATTAAAAAATAATGAAATTCTTTTTACATATATATTTTTATTAATTTCAACATACCAATTATTATACATTCCACAGAACTGCACATCTTATACAAACTTTTTGAACTTCCATCAGCACCTCTGATGATCCACCATTTTTATCATTTCTTCTGCATTTCTTAAATTCCTATTGCCTTTAATTATCTTAACTCACAATCCACCTCTTTAACCATTTTTGCAATAATTCAAATAATTTACCTCACAAAACTTCTTGCAAACCTACAAACGTAATCTGGTCATCACAATTACTTTTCAAATAGTCCGTAAATTTACACCAGTCTTCTGTGAATCTCTGGTCCCACAGGTTTCGAATTCTTCCAGTTAGTTTATCAAATTCTGCATAGTCCATCAATTTCATCCTCCATTCTTCTTTTGTCGGTAATTCTTCTTGCTTCCATTTTTGTGCCAATAATATTCTTGCTGCCGTCATTGCATATAAAAACAACTTACAATCCTTTCTGTTTATATCATCTCCTACAATGCCAAGTAAAAATGCTTCTGGTTTCTTAATAAATGTATATTTCAACATTTTTTTCATCTCATTATATATTCACCTTTTTACATTCCCACCACATATGATAAAATGTTCCCTCTTTTTCTTTGCATTTCCAACATTTATTGCTAACTTTATACGAGGGGAACTGAAATTCAAGGCCCATGCGTTCTATGCTCCTTCTGGCATCTCGCCTGTCCTCAGTCCTCAGGCTAAGCCCTGGAATATTTGACGTGGTGGTAACATGGATCAGTGCCTCTGATCATGTGCAAAGGGCACCCTTGCCCAAGGAGCAGTCTGACCCCCTCCTTTGGTAATCCTCATAGAACTCTAGCCCAATGGTTGCCATTAAATCAATTTTGAATTGATTTTAGAATGAATTGATTTTAGAACGCTGTGTTTCTTTTATTGTTGTTAGCCGCTCTGAGCCCGGCTTCGGCTGGGGAGGGCAGGATATAAATAAAATTTATTATTATTATTATTGAAACCCCAGGTTTGTGCAACTGCATTCTACAAATGCATGGCGACATTTCCAGGGAGTAGAAAACAGGGAATGGCAAAGCACAGGGCTTGTCTCACGTTTCCAGAGACTTTCCAAAGACCACTCCCTGTGCCCGTGCGTGAGCAAAACCCCAGAGCAGGTCTCTAGAGCAAGCGGCCTCTGTGCCCGTGCTAGATTTGGGAGGTGTGGGCCTGGGGGAGAAAAGTAGGCACAAACAAAAAGTGTTTGGCAGTGATAAGGCTCTAGCAGCTCTGTGCTCTCCTGCACAGCGGTTGTTTATCCCAGCCACTCTGTACTTTTTGAAAACATCCTCACGAAGTTATTCAAGCCATAGCTTCTTATCTGATTCCCCTCTTCATTGGGCTGTTATATAGCTGCTGCTGCTGCTGCTGCTGCTTCTACCGTCAAAAAGAACCTTTTCCCCTTTAGTTTTTTAAAAGCCAGAACAACAACAAAAAACCCTATTCCATTTTCTCCAAAGTATATGTGATATATTATAGGCCTAGTGAGATCAGAGCTCTGCTAAATTGGATCAAATCTGTTTCTAGTCCACTCTCTGGTCTACCCAATGCCTCCATCCGCTTTCTCAACATCATGAGTAATTTTATATTTTATAAACTTCTATCGCTGCCCCTAGTCCTCACCCCCTGAATCAAAAGCCCTTGAACAATTTAGACTTCCCCAGTGGTCTGATCGCTTGATCATTTTGCTCGCGCTCTTCTGCTCCCTTTTCTGTACCTACAGCACCTTTATTGAGAAGAGATGGCCAAAAAACTGCACACAAAATATTCTAAATGCAGCAATGGCATACAAAGGCATGACAGTACTGGCTGATTCTCCCACCTCCACTTCCCTCAACAACACCCCCCCCACACCAAAAATTTTTGTTTCATCCTAATTCTTAGCCCTATTCACCACCACCACAAACTGAATTGATGTTTTCATTTATGTGTTGACTTGATTAGTATTGCACTCCTACATTGTTGGTCATACATAAACCCCATGTATATGCAAAGCTAGAAAATAAATAACTGCAACAACATAAGTTGCCCCAACGGGCATCACCTTGTTTATTTCGCAAATTGATTTGCTGTTTTGTTGCCTAGTCATCCTTTCTGACAAAAGCTCTTTGCCGTCTCCTCGAGTTTTCGCCATCTGGTAAACGCAAGATTTGGGCTAAGTCGGTGCCCCTCACTTGGCTGATGTAGTTATGTTCTTAGTATACAGTCTGATTTTACATTCAGTTATACTTAAATGAAATATTTAATATTGTATTGTATTCTGGTGCTGTTCCTCCTTCTGGGAATGTGTGAACAATGAAAACCGAGTTATGAATAATTTAATTAATCAATTAATCAAAATTTGACTATTTTGGTATCGTTGCAAATTTGGCTCCCAACTGCTTACAAGAATATTTATGAATAATATCAATGGTTATAATAACTCACAACTCACTTTCCTCCATTGTGAAAACTGTCTATTTATTAATTCTTGTCCCCTTGCTTCCTATCCTTTAACCTAAACATTAGGAAGAACTTCCTGACAGTAAGAGCTGTTCGACAGTGGAATTTGCTGCCAAGGAGTGTGGTGGAGTCTCCTTCTTTGGAGGTCTTTAAGCAGAGGCTTGACAACCATATGTCAGGAGTGCTCTGATGGTGTTTCCTGCTTGGCAGGGGGTTGGACTCGATGGCCCTTGTGGTCTCTTCCAACTCTTCTATGATTCTATATCTCACTGCCTACCTACAGTTACCTAATGACTGGCTGGAAATTTATAGTTAATTATATTAAACCAGAGCTAGGGATTTCAGGACCAGGGATTGATTATATGCTGATTAACTCAAAACTGTAACAGGGAAACCTGAACGTATGCCAGTCATAGTCGAATAGCCCATTGATATTGCTAAGGCTGAACAAAGCACTTACCATATTGGCCCAAATATAAGCCACACTTTTTTTCCAAATTCTGACTGTGAAAAGTTGAAGTGTGGCTTAAATTCACCACCTTACAAAAATGGGCTTTTACGATATCGCTACTGAAACAGACATACGGTAAAACGGAACCAAAAAAATGTTTTATTGCTGATTTGAGAGCTTGAGACTATTTATTTGCCATTTACGGGTGTGAGTGCCTGCGGAATTGTAGCAACTGAATAGCGATTTGTGATTTGCACGATTGTGGGCTTGCAAGATCAAAGGCTTAAATTAGCTCGGAATTACAATTCTACCAACCGCAGCAATTTTCAACCTGTAACCCAATTTTAAGGAAGCAGCTTATATTTGGGTATTGTCTTTCTCTCCCCCCACCCCTGAATTTTAAAGGTGTGGCTTATTTGCGAGTGCGGCTTATATTCAGGCCAATACGGCAAGTCCTTCCTTGACTGCTTTGCAAATCCCAGTGGCAGGGGCTGGACAGAGGCGGGATAGTGGATACTGCCTCCCCATTCTTGCCCCTTCCAGGGAAGAGGAAGACAGTATAGGTTTACAGCGGTGGTTTGCGGGAGGTCACAACTCATGGGCAGATGAGGGGGAAAGTTGGGAAATAATGGGAGAGGAGGAGCAGGCAGAGCCACAGCAGCAGTTGGCTGACACATTGTCATTTGAAGGATTCCAGACCCTCCATCTCCCAGAACCTGGCAAGCCTTAAAAGTCAAAGAGCAAAGAGATCAAAAGCAGAGGGCAGGTAGCAGTACCTGTAGAAGTGATGCATGAGGAAATGGGAGAGACGGAGGGGTGGTGATTCAAGAGGCTGGGTTCTATAGCCTCTCTCTGTAAAGGCTGAAATAAAAAAGGATGGTAAGAAACTCTTCCTTGTCTTTATGATTTCCTGGGCAACCAGCCGGTAGCTGCTGACAGCACCCTGACACCCAGTCTAAAATCACTTGCCACCAAAGTTTAACATTACAATTTGGAAGTCAGTCCCATGGAGTAGGTTGTGAAATATGTTCCATTGGGTTGAATGGTGCTTTTGTAAGGACTGATAGCTTTGATAATACAGTGGTACCTATGGTTAAGAACTTAATTCGTACCGGAGGTCCGTTTTCAAACTGAAACTGTTCTTAACCACTTTAGCTAATGGGGTCTCCTGCTGCCACCGTGCGATTTCTGTTCTCATCCTGAAGTAAAGTTCTTAATCCGAGGTACTACTTCCGGGTTAGCAGAGTTTGTAACCTGAAGCGTTTGTAACCCGAGGTACCACTGTAAATTTGATTGATGGCTGCTATCCATGTGCAGAAAGCAGCCATTCTAGGTCTGATTCCCTAACCTAAAAGAGCAGAGTTCTTGGTCAGGTTTTGCTTTCGTACCACCTCCTTTTGTGTTACTCTTCTAGTTCCTGGTTCCTCCAGCCGGGGAGCACAGGGTACAAATAAAACTATTATTATTATTATTATTATTATTATTATTATTATTATTATTAATTCTAGTTCTCTCTGCCAGGGCAAAGTGCACAGCTTCTGCAGCGCAGAGAGAGTTGGCGAAATCCTGAAAATTTGCATTTCACCAAATTATTTTATTGAAGCGTGAGTCTCATGCAAAGTCAGCTGTTAGCGTGGTGTAGTGGTTAAGAGCGGTGGACTCATAATCTGGTGAACTGGGTTCGCTTCCCCGCTCCTCCACATGCAGCTGCTGGGTGACCTTGGGCTAGTCACACTTCTCTGAAGTCTCTCAGCCCCACTCACCTCACAGAGTGTTTGTTGTGGGGGAGGAAGGGAAAAGGAGATTGTTAGCCGCTTTGAGACTCCTTAGGGTAGTGATAAAGCAGGGTATCAAATCCAAACTCCTCCTCCTCCTCTTCTTCTTCTTCTATTACAAGTCTGGAAGTCCAACACAGACTTCCAGCTACAAGCTCACTGTCAGACAGTAGCTACCACTAGACCTCCCTGCCACCCACCCACCTCTGCTCTCGACTACAGTGTTTAATTCTGGAGGGAGAATAAGGGAGTGAGGTGCTGCATTCCTTGCAAAATATGGCTTGTCTCACTCAGGGCTGGCCCAATACATTTTGCCACCTGAGGCAAACCACAGAATGCTTTCCCCCTCCCTTCCAGGTAAGAAGGGGGAGGGAAAATTTACATCAGGAATAAGTGGGGTGTTTTTTTGAGATTTACACTGGGAACAAAGAGGTGAGTGAAGATCTACATCCAGAGCAAGAGGGGGAATCAAATCAACCTTGCTTGATGGTTGAACTGGGAATCAAAGGCCGTGGGGTGGGGGTGGGGAAAGGGGCCAGCTCCGAATCGCACCAGGTGGGTGCAGAGCCCAGGAGACCCCAGTGGGCATTTCCTGGCATTTTCTCCCTAGTGATGGGAGGAGACCAGCAGCCCCTCCTATTCGCTGAGAGGCTGCTGTGGTAGTGGCATGGCAGGTATGGGGGCTGCTGAGAAGGCAACAGATCCAGCGTCCAAGGAGGTGCAGCAGTAGGCAATGCCTTTGAGGCTAGATCTGCTACCCGAAGCAGTTGCCTCACCTTGCCTCATAGGCCCTGGGTCTCACTCCCTTGAAACACCAGGACCCTGGGGTTCACTGAAAGAAAACTACATGCAAATGATGTATCAGTGGTATCAGACGCCTGTCAAGTTAGCAAAAATGTATAGAACAGGTTCAAATATTTGCTGGAAATGTACAGTGGTGCCTCGCAAAACAAAATTAATTCGTTCTGCGAGTTTTTCGTCTTGTGAATTTTTCATCTAGTGAAGCACGGTTTCCCATAGGAAATGCATTGACGGTTTCCCATAGGAATGCATTGACGGGTTTCAGAAAAAGGTGCAAGACGTTTTCGTTTTGCGAAGCAAGCCCATAGAGAAATTCGTCTTGCGAAGCAACTCAAAAAACAAAAAACTCTTTCGTCTTGCGAGTTTTTCCGTCTTGCGAGGCATTCGTCTTGCGAGGTACCACTGTAAAGAAAAAAAAGGTTCCCTTTATTGTATGTGGTAGACATGTAAAGTAACAAAAATTTGTGGGAGATGATATATAATGAAATGAAAAAAAAATGTTTAAAATAACTTCTGCTAAAAAATCAGAAGTTTTTTCATTAGGAATTATAGGTACTGAGATACCAAAGGACTAGAAAAGATGGTTTATGTATGCGACAACAGCCACAAGGATGCTACTAGACCAGAGATGGAAGGAAGAGATAACCCCGACGAGAGAAGAACGGCAAACTAAGTTGATGGACTATCTCGAAATGGCGAAATTAACTGGGAAGCTCAGATATCAAGAAGACAAGAACTTTAAGAAAGAATGGGAAATGTTCATAATTTATTTAAGAGGCCACTGTAAGCAGGTTAAAACATTAGCAGGATTTTAACCACACTTGTAAAGTAATGGAAAGTATGGATAATTTAGAAGGATGAAAAATTTGGATAAGTACGTATTTGCAGTTGTAAATATGATTACTAGGACCCATGGAAGGGACGGGGAGAAGTCAGGAGATTCACAGTAATCTCGATATTTGGATTCGGAATTGTTTTCTGTTACATGTTTATAATTTTAAAAAATCAAATAAAAAATTATATTTAAAAAAATAAAGTCACTGGTGGCAAATGTCATAAATCAAAAAGAGGGGGGGGGGAATGAAAGAAAACACCAGGACACTGGCACCCTGTGGCACCTCTGATCTCCACTGGCAAGGCTCTGCTTACCTGGCTTGCATCAGTTGTGTTTTGTACTGAATGGCCTGTAAGCCCATCTCTCTTGCCTCTAGGATTACTGAGGGGAGGCTGGGGAGGGCACAGCTACGGAACCTCACAGTGGCCAATCCATTAACGTCATTGCCCCTCATGGGGCACTCAGTTTTCCTAGCCATTTGCGTGTGGTCTCATGTAAGGGAGGCGTCTCTATTCGGAGAGATTAGCTGTGGCCCTGGGTGCCCAGTTCTAGATCAGGACCGCTCAGAGCTTCTAGAGTTTGGGAAGCTGAAAGGCGAGGGACGTCACAGTGACTGAGGGACCCTGACCAAAGGGATGACCCTGAGGAATAGCAAAGGGGCGACTGGCATGAAGAAGAAGGAGTCTTTGGCCTCTGCGAGGAGGAGGGCAGAACAACATGGGATGGAGCTGGACCGAAGGGTGAGTGGCAAGAAAGAGGCAAGGGGGAAGGAGGAGAGCTTGGTGGCTCATTTGGTGGCTGCCTGGAGGAAGGAGATGGAAATGGGGGTGCCAGGAGACACGAAGCCAGCCAGAGCTGTGGGGATGGTGAGCCATGTGGGGACAGGCCAGGAGGGCCTAGGTGTGGAGAACTGCAAGACGATGAAGCTCCGGTGCCACGGTCCTTGTGTGTGGGGGTGCGGTGGAGTGTGGTTTTGCTACCAGGCTGCATGGTCCCAATGGAGTTGGCAGCGCCTTCCTTAGGGCAGAGGAGGAAGTCATGGGGGCCAGCGGGGTTCATAGCGTAGAAGGCATTGGCGCCGTCGGGGATCAGTAGCTCTTGAAGGATAGAGAGAGAGAGAGAACATGAGTGATGCCAACAATGTTTTCCCCTCCATCCGGGTCCTGTGACCCGGAAACTACAACTAATCCAGAATGTGGCAGCTAGACTGGTGACTGGGAGCGGCCGCCGAGACCATATAACACCGGTCTTGAAAGACCTACATTAGCTCCCAGTATGTTTCCGAGCACAATTCAAAATGTTGGTGCTGAACTTTAAAGCCCTAACGGCCTCGGTCCAGTATATCTGAAGGAGCATCTCCACCCCCATTGTTCTAGCCGGACACTGAGGTCCAGCACCGAGGGCCTTCTGGCGGTTCCCTCACTGCGAGAAGCCAAGTTACAGGGAACCAGGCAGAGGGCCTTCTCAGTAGTGGCACCCGCCCTGTGGAATGCCCTCCCACCAGATGTCAAAGAGAACAACAACTACCAGACTTTTAGAAGACATCTGAAAGCAGCCCTGTTTAGGGAAGCTTTTAATGTTTGATGTATTACAGTATTTTAATATTTTTTGGAAGCCGCCCAGAGTGGCTGGGGAAGCCCAGCCAGATGGGCGGGGTATAAATAATAAATTATTATTATTATATTCTTATTATTATTATCCCTCTCCTCACCTTGGCCATCTCCCAACAGCTGCAGGAGCCGGTAGTTGTGCAGCGAGTGCCCTTCCAAGTTGTGCTTCTGCAGTGCGCGCTGAACTACAGCCGTGGTCTTATCCTGGCTGGTGATCTGCGGGGGAAAGTCATCCGCTTATGAGCCACAGAAGAGGGCACAGGGGTGACCCAGCAACGTGGCAACACAACGTAGAAGGTTTCCAGAGAGGGGCAGGGGAGAATATTAACGAAAGTAGTGAAAACGCCTTCAACCACAGAGCCTAGGGCTTGCCGATCAGAAGGTCGGCGGTTCGAATCCCCATGACGGGGTGAGCTCCCGTTGCTCGGTCCCAGCTCCTGCCAACCTAGCAGTTCAAAATCACGTCAAAGTGCAAGTAGATAAATAGGTACCACTCCAGCAGGAAGGTAAACGGCGTTTCCGTGCGCTGCTCTGGTTCGCCAGAAGTGCCTTAGTCATGCTGGCCACATGACCAGCATGTGACCAGCATGTGGAGCTGTACGCCGGCTCCCTCGGCCAATAAAGCAAGAGAAGTGCCGCAACCCCAGAGTCGTCCATGACTGGACCTAATGGTCAGGGGTCCCTTTACCTTTACCTTACCTAATGCTAGCCGAATCAAAAAAGTGTCGGACTAAACCAGGGGTGGGGGGTACGTGTGGCTTTCTCGGCGTTTGTTGGGCTCCAACTTGCATGAGGTGGGATGAAGCCGTTTGTCATGGGCCAGGAGTTGGCTTCACCTGCTGAGCAGCGGCCTGAAGGAGCAGAAGGCGAAGTGGCTCCACCTGCTGCTGATAAGCCTTCTTGCTCCTGATGAGAACCAGCTTGGCTCCAGCTTTCTTAAGCAGGGTTTCCAGCCTCAGGCAGTGGCTGGAAACAACATTTGTCGTTCCTGGCCAGATCTTGCTGCTTCTTGCGACCTCGGCTTTCTTGACCCCCGGACCGTCTGACTACGTAAACTGAGATACTCCTTGTTATGTATTCTGTTTGCCTGAGCTTAGTCTGGACTAAGGATTCTGAGCTCCTGTGTTCTGATTCAATACATGATGTCCAATTATAGAACATTTCAGGATTTGGGCCTCTGCCATTGGCCCTTGAACTATGAGTCGTGATTCGCAGCTTTGAAGTTTAGACAGCCAATCATGTTGGGAGTGGGAGTGGCCCAGGCTTTCAGGAATGTATATAAGCAGTTGCTTTGCCCCTGTTTCCCAGCTATGTAGTTCAATAAAGGTTCTTGCTGCTATCACTGTGTCCTGCCTCGTGGGAACCCACCTACACTTCACTCTTGACCTTAGGACGGGACTGAACGTCTCAGTAGAGGCACTCGCCCTGTGGAACGTTCTCCCACAAGATGTCAAAGAGAAAAACGACTACAGTGGTACCTCGGGTTAAGTACTTAATTCGTTTCGGAGGTCCGTTCTTAACCTGAAACTGTTCTTAACCTGAAGCACCACTTTAGCTAATGGGGCCTCCTGCTGCCGCCGTGCCACCAGAGCACGATTTCTGTTCGCATCCTGAAGCAAAGTTCTTAACCTGAAGCACTATTTCTGGGTTAGCAGAGTCTGTAAGCTGAAGCATATGTAACCTGAAGCGTATGTAACCCAAGGTACCACTGTACCATACTTTTAGAAGACATCTGAAGGCAGCCCTGCTTAGGGAAGCTTTTAATGTTTGACAGACTATTGGATTTTAATATTTTGTGGGAGCAGCCCAGAGTGGCTGTGGAAACCCAGCCAGATGGGCGGGTATAAATATATTATTATTATTATTATTATTATTATTATTATTTATTAATCTTGGACTCTGCCTCCAGGCAAGTACTCCCCCACCGAGACTCAACTGGTTGGCTGGCTTCTCCCTCCACTGAGCTCTGCCATGGCTGACAGCACAGGACTATGACACTGTTTGCCTCAGGTGGTGGATCTGACCCTTGCCCTGCCCCGCCATTGTGTCGCTACCTGCTCCTCTGGGACTTTGCCCATGCTGCTGAAGCAGCACTGTTGCCCTCACTGTGCAGGGCCTCTATGCGCTCCTCCCCTGCCCAGAAATCTTCACCCCCACACGCAGACATGATGCACACCATCCAGTCATGTCCAGATGTTCCTGGCAGCTTGCCTCCCTTTGTCCACTCACCACAATGCTGCGATACAGGTTGCCATTGCCATGAACATCATCCATGCTGACGCGGATGATGCGCGACTCTGTCCCTCGTTGCTTGGAGATGGGAGACGGCGGGGGCTGCTCCAGCGGAAGGCAGGGCCTTAGCTGCGGTACAGACAGATTCTGGTCAGGAGAAGACAACCAAAAAGGGGACCAGGAGATGAATCCGTGAGTTGTGACTCCCTCCCTTTCCGCCCCACATTTCCATTACCTCTCTGGCCACCAACACCATCAAAACATCTTGCTTTCTGCCACTTTACTTGCTGATATGCACACCGGTGCTAAATGAAAGCTGGCTCTCCGTGGGTTACCAGATGTCATTAGATGACAGCTCCCATCAACCCTGACCTCTAGCTCTGGGGCTAGGGATGATGGGAGTTGTAGTTCAACCACTTTTGGTGACCCAAGGTGAAAGCATGACTGGTCTTCAGGGCCGGCCTATCCAACAATATCAAAATAAGCTCCAATAAACAAGAGGGGAAGACTCAAGGATAGAAGCAGACCTCAGAACACTCCAAGCAGCCTTTGGAAGGCACAGCCCATAGAATGGTTCCTGCTACTCCCCAGAGGAGGAGGAGACAAGTGGGGGTGATAGGGGACCCCACTGAGGGGAACAGAGGCAGTAGTGTGTGGAGGAAACAGGATGTCATGGGAGGTGTGTTGTCTGTCTATCATCTATCTATATCTATCTATCTATCTATCTATCTATCTATCTATCTATCTATCTATCATCATCTATATCTATCATCTATCTATCATCTATCTATCAACCATCCAGGGATGCGGGTGGCGCTGTGGGTAAAAGCCTCAGCACCTAGGACTTGCCGATTGAAAGGTCGGCGGTTCGAATCCCCGCGGAGGGGTGAGCTCCCGTTGTTCGGTCCCAGCGCCTGCCAACCTAGCAGTTCGAAAGCACCCCCGGGTGCAAGTAGATAAATAGGGACCGCTTACTGGCGGGAAGGTAAACGGCGTTTCCGTGTGCTGCCCTGGCTCGCCAGATGCGGCTTTGTCACGCTGGCCACGTGACCTGGAAGTGTCTCCGGACAGCGCTGGCCCCCGGCCTCTTGAGTGAGATGGGCGCACAACCCTAGAGTCTGTCAAGACTGGCCCGTATGGGCAGGGGTACCTTTACCTTTACCTTTTTATCTACCATCCATCTATCAAAATTGTATACAGTGGTACCTCGGGTTAAGTACTTAATTCGTTCCGGAGGTCCGTTCTTAACCTGAAACTCTTCTTAACCTGAAGCAACACTTTAGCTAATGGGGCCTCCTGCTGCTGCTGCGCCGCCAGAGCACAATTTCTGTTCTCATCCTGAAGCAAAGTTCTTAACCTGAAGCACTATTTCTGGGTTAGCGGAGTCTGTAACCTGAAGCGTATGCAACCTGAGGTACCACTGTACTGCCCTTCATCCTAAGACCCATAGGTTCACAGCATAAAAATGCAAAATGAACACACAAAACAAACCAATATCCTCCCCCCCCCGACACACTGAAAAGGTATTTATTTACAAAATACATATATCTAGAGATCTGCTCTTCCCAGCTGTCAGAGACGAGAATCTCACTATGTCTGTTTAGAGTCTAAACACCCCAGAACCAGTCCCAGAAGTGAAGTACTGTACTAATCAGTGGCCCCATCAAGGGCATTTGATGCAAGCTTGAATACCTACCAAGTGCCCTGGACATCCCATCTTTTGCATGAGAGCACAGAGGCCATTTTGGGTGCTGCAATTTCACTCCTCCCCCCTCAAAAAAAACACAACACTTGATCTGGGAGTGAGGCATGGGTCACATGTCTTGCCTGGGAGCACATCCCAGAAGATGCAAATCCTAGTTTTGGCTCTCAAAAGTTGGATGGCATGAACTTGCACCAGGATGCATCCCAACATTTTATATTGCTAAAGTGGGGTGGGGGTGGGAGAGTGGGACGGAGACTTCCCTAAATCTTGTCTTTATTGGTCAATCATACCATATTTTTTTTCAGCCACAGGTGTAAAAAATGACTGGTAAATTATTACAGTCATACCTCATGTTGCGTCCACTTCAGGTCGCGTGCTTTCATCTTGCGTCCCGCGGCAACCCGGAAGTACTGAAATGGGTTACTTCTGGGTTTCGCTGCTCGCACCTGTGCAGAAGCGGCAAATCGTGCCGCACATCTGCGCAGACACGGCACTTCGAGTTGCGGACTTTTCACGTTACGGGCGGGCCTCCGGAACGGATCCCATACGTAGCACGAGGTACCACTGTACACCATTCTTGTATTATAATGATAGCTTTTAATATCTATTCCTTTCACATGTGTTGCTTTGATTGGCTCATTTTTGGCTAGAAATGAAATCAGCCTACCACACTAATAATAATAATAATAATAATAATAATAATAATAATAATAATAATTTATACCCCGCCCATCTGGTCACCCCAGCCACTCTGGGCGGCTTCCAACAAAATATTAAAATACAATGTTCTGTTAAACATTAAAAGCTTCCTTAAACAGGGCTGCCTTCAGATGTCTTCTAAAAGTCTGATAGTTGTTTTTCTCTTTGCCATCTGGTGGGAGGGCGTTCCACAGGGCGGGTGCCACTACTGAGAAGGCCCTCTGCCTGGTTCCCTGTAACTTGGCTTCTCGCAGCAAGGGAACCGCCACAAGGCACTCAGAGCTGGACCTCAGCGTCCAGGCAGAACGATGAGGGTGGAGACGCTCCTTCAGCGATGCCATCTCTTTGCACTTTCTGCGGCAACTGCATTACGAATCCCCAAGAGAATTTGCCTTCTGCTGCTTGTCCCTTGCTCTGCTCCATATTTCACCACCATCACGGGTGCAACTGGCAGTGATGCAAGTGCAGGCCTTTTGGGTGTGGGCACCCAGGCTGTGGAGGCCCCTCCCCAAAGAGACTCTGCTGCTCCCTTTCGAGATGCTCTGTCACTGCTGTTTAATTTTGACAGGCATTTGGTTTGTGTTGATTATTTTCTCCCCTTCTGTTTTATAGCAACATACAGACTTCTGCATTTTATGTTATGCCCTTGTTAGCTGTCTCGGTCACATAACGAGATCTTCTAAGATTGTGAATTGTTTCAGGGACCAAGAGACCGGGACACAAACGGTTTTATAAAGAAAAATAAGCTACCTTGCTAGTGGGGAGTCCCCGAGTTGGTGAACAAGGGGTGCTAGGCGTATCTTCAGAGGAAAGGCTGCTGCAGGAGCCCAGAGGTGAAATTCCGGGCTTCTCAGGGCTTGGAGAAGCAGCAGAGGCTTCTGAGCCCAGGAGAAGTCTGCAAAGGAAGAGCAGAGACAGTGACTCAGGTGTTGGAGCATCACTGTCAGGTAGTGGTTAGTTATGTATCAGACAAGAGCTCCAGGGTCGTATCCCTACTTCACCATGATATTCATTTGGTGACCTTGGGCCAGTCAGCATACCCATGTTAGAATTGCTGCTCCATGATTGCAGTCATGAGATTGTTGTCTACCACATGACGGTATATGTTTTGACTCCACAAAGTGGGAAGTGAGGGAGACAGGATGTTTGTGTTACTGTGTTCTGTGAAGTGGGACTATTGTCTTTTTCTCTTTGCTGTGTGTTTATATGTAAATAAAGTAGATTAGCCAAAATGCTGAGTTGCTGAGTTCTGTTACGCATGAACTGCGCAAACTCTGCGGATCCCTAAGTGTGCCGGTGCCGGTTGGCATCGGTCACTGTGATGTTTGGGCTGAAGAAAGCTTATGAAGCTCCCGAATGATCGACCAGGAGGGAGGAAACATGCCAGTCGCACATGTGTCTCTGCTAGGGTCCTACTCGAGTGTAGGCTGAACTCCTGACAACCCAAGCATAGCTTGCCTTGCAAGATTGTTGTAAGGATAAATATGGAAGGAAGGAACCATTTATGCCTCCTACAGAACAAATCTCTCTTTCATCACCAATACACATGACACTGAACACAATAATAATATAAATCTTGGGCTTGCATGGACCAGCAGATCCATCCACTGCCATACACTCACGGTGTGGCCTCGGCCATTGCACTGCCTCTCAACTTGGGTGCTCTGAACTCTTGGGAAAAATCAGATTGCCAACTTTTATTTCTTTTACTTGGGACTCCTAGGTCATGTGTAGCTACGCAGCGAAGGGGAATTGAGCAGGCGGTGCTTTCTCCAACAGCATACCCCTCCAACATATGAAAATAAGGACAGTTCTCACTGCCCGCAACAGACCGTTCTCGACCCCCCATTTATAGTCATCTCCTCCCCCCCCCCAAAGCATTTCCTACGAGAAGAAGGGCAAATGCTATCAACACCACACCAACAGGACACACACACCATCTGCTGCCCTGAGAAAACCCCTTCATCCCTATTTTATTTTATTCTTTGGAAGATTTACAGAAAGAAAATCTACGATCAAATCATATAAGTCAGGATGGCTTTCATAATTATGGGACTGTCCCTGGAAAATCAGGACACTTGGAGGGTATGCAGTAGTGTACCTGTAGGGTAGGAAAAGATTTGTTTGCCTGTCAGCTGTTCAAGATGCAATAACCTTGTCAGAAAAACATAGCTACTTTGGGGAGGGAGGTGAGTGATCCCTTCCCTTAGGTAAAGCAGCCTTTCTTCTAGATCAGGAATGAGGAACCTCAGCCAAGAAGGCTGCCAGGCTGGTTTTTAACCCAAGGGCAGCCCAACTGCAAAAGTGTAATCATGCCAGGGGATGCGATTTTTCGGAGGCAGACCAGGCCTGGTAGGAGGCAATGCCCAATCTCTCCAGATTCACTTGCTCTGCCTCAAAAAACAACAACACAGAATGGGTTTCTCCAGGAGGCCGAAGGTCATCGGACAGAAGGGAAGTTTGTCCCAAGCATGGCAGGGGAGGAACAGGGGACACGCAAGAGAAAGGGGCAGGGAAGGAGCAGTGGAGCCGGCCCACCCATGAGGCGGACTGAAGCACCTGCCTCGGGCAGCAGAATCCCATGTGACCCTGGCAAGCGAGGCTTCGGCAGGGGGGAGCACCTTCCCATCTTGCCTTGGGTTGCGAAACAGGATGGGCTGTCCCCAAGGAGCAGCCACAGGAAGTGTGCCCCCTCACGGAACCAGAAGGCTGACTTACGAACTGAAGCGCTTGGTCAGGCTGCGATGCAGCTTCGGCGAGTTGGGACAGGAGTCGGCTGGTGGCTCAATCACACGGGAAATCCGGTAGCTGCAGAGGGAGGAGAGGAGAAGCATGGGCTATATCCACCCAAGCATGGCCTTCCATTCTTCTCTGTTGGTGTGTCTCTGTTCAGCTGTCGCTTCTGATACCCTGCTGCCCTGCAATTTCTCAAAAAGGACCTGCTTGGCTCTTTCCTTTGGCATCTGCCTGGTGCCACCCTCACAGTTATGCAGCCTGGTTTGGGGGTGGGACTGCAGAAAGGCCAGAAAAAAAGTTGACTTCCTCAAACACATGTTTGTCTGTTTGTTTGTTTAGAAAATAAGGCTTCCAGTTCCTGTCTGCCTTAGTGGAGAAAGCTCCCATGACAACGGGAGATTGTTAGCGAAGAAAAAACAAGGAGGGTAATTATCCTTGCAAATTCCCCCCAGGGACAGGGAGGAAAGGCCTTCACTCATGGTTCGTCTTGATACCTGGCTCTCGCTCTGGTGTGAATGCGGGAGACAGGGAGGCACTGAGTGCAAATTATTAAAGATATCTTTGTTGAAAGATTTTACAAACTTGATCAGAACTGGAAACTTTCTTTTCCAGTAGAAGCAGCTGCACTGCGGCACTGGTCTGGACTGGGAACACTGTGTGGGGATGAGGGAGTTAACCCTTCCTTACTCATAGCATTTTCCCATTAAAAACACACCTCCTCTGCAAAAAAGGTGCTATTTACAGTAAACAGCGAATAGTGGACTGGTGGGATGATTTTTAGCAGGGGGGGAAATGGTCCAGAGAGAAAACAATTAACTCGATCTCCACATACAGTGGCCATGATCCAGCAAAGGGTTGCGCAAAATTACTTTTAATGGAATGAAGGAGAAAGTGGTCAACTCCAAGGACACTTGTAATGTGGACTTTTGGCCTTAATTTAAGACGCTCTGATTTAACTCTGACTAGAGCCTTTCAACAACAAGAGCCTAGGTTGTATTCACTCCAGAAGTAGCACTTTGCACAACTGCAACAACTTACGCTTGTGCAACAGGACTCAATCCTCCAGAGCAGATCAGCAAGAGGGAAAGAGGGAAAGTCCTATTGCACAAGCAGTAGTCATTGTGCATTTATTTATTTAGTTGGCTGCCACCCACTATCAACCATTCTCTTCCTTGGCAGAGAACCCAACACCTTTCCCTACCTCTGCTCCTCAGAGAGCTGCTGGTGCTGGTGAAAGGCCAGACGGAAGGATGGGTTTGGGCAAAGATGGTACTCTTGACATGAATCCTGCAGCTGGCAGATCCAGGAGAGGATCACTGCTTCCTGGGGGGGAAAGACATAGCAGTGAGGTGGGCGGTGGAGCCACATTTTGCATTCCTGTGGTTTGAAAGGCAGTGCTCTTCCTCCCAGTTCCACATCCTATCATCCCCCTCCATTCTCAGCTCTGGGCACTGAGCTAAGAGATGCAGAATCCCACCCACCCCCCTCCAGCTTTTCCACCTTGGATTTACCTTGCGCCTCTTCTCAAAGTTAATGAGGTTGCTCTGTGGGATTGAAAAATAAGACAGGGATTGTGAGCAACACCAGGAGACACAAACCATGCTGCAGCGCTTTTTGAACCAGCCTACATCAGTGGTTTTCAAACAGGAGCACCCTGGGATGGCTTGAATGATGGTCAGGGGTGCTGCTGGCAACACTGACCTCTGTCCCTCTTTCTTTCCTTCCCTCCCTCCTCTGATGCCCTCTCACGTCGCTGCCTCCCAAAGGCTTGCACAGCTGTTTGTTGCAGCAGCCCTGGCTACAAGCTTCCCAAGTGAATGGTGCCTCTGGGGCTGCCCAGGAGGTGCTTCCCAGGCTCCTATGGGGCAGTGTGAAGAGATGCCTCTCTTTGGGGCAGGGGGCACAGCTCAGAGACCAGGGACGGCGGCAGCAGCAGGGTGAGACGTTGCCAGCTCTACAGGCAAGGGGTGGCGTAACTGGGCTCCTGGGCAGGGGTGCTGCAGAAAGAATGGAGTTGGTCAAGGGAGCCGTGGACTCAAAAAGGTTGAAAACCTCTGCCCCATGTGGCTGCCAGCATTTGAAAAGTCTGAGTGCTTTTTTGTTTATAGAAAAAAAGGTACTGGTACGCACCATGAAGTTGTTACAGTAAGCGTCACACTTTTCATGGGGGGGGGGAGTGCCAGTACTCCCTTACCCTTAAAGGTAAAGGTAAAGGGACCCCGGATCATTAGGTCCAGTCGTGGCCGACTCTGGGGTTGCGGCGCTCATCTCGCTTTATTGGTTGAGGAAGCAGGCGTACAGCTTCCAGGTCATGTGGCCAGCATGACTTAGCCGCTTCTGGCAAACCAGAGCAGTGCACGGAAAAGCCGTTTACCTTCCCGCTGGAGCGGTACCTATTTATCTACTTGCACTTTGACATGCTTTTGAACTGCTAGGTTGGCAGGAGCAGGGACCGAGCAACGGGAGCTCACCCCGTCACGGGGATTCGAACTGCCGACCTTCTGATCGGCAAGTCCTAGGTTCTGTGATTTAACCCACAGCACCACCCGGGTGTTCCCCCCTTAACCTTAAGTACCCCCAGAAAAAAAGTACTGGAAACCCCAAAGGAGGAGACAGAGGCTTCATTCACTGAACAAACTGAATTATGTGCAGAGGCGGAGCTGTGCACCTGGGGGCAGGGCTAGCCATCCGTGGGGCGGAGCTAACTACCTGCAGGTGTGGAGCTAACCACCTGCAGGAGCGGGGCTAGCTGCCCGCAGGGGCAGCACAAGCGTCCCAGGGGGGTGCTGCAGGGGTGTGTGGTGAGCATCTCAGGGGGGCGGTGCAGCGATGTCACCCCCCCTCAGGGATGACACCTGGGGAAAGCCACCCCCACCGCACCCCCTTCCTCTACCAGCGGTTACGTGACCCCCAAACCACCCTGAAGGGTTGATCTGAAACACCTGCCCAACCCAAATGGCCAGGGATCAACAGGTAGTCATTTGCCAGAGGATGCTCAGCCGCCCTGAAGAGGACAAGGGGTGTTCTCGTGCCACCTCTTCTTCCCCAAGATGCTCACCTCCACAAAATCTGGTAGTGCTGTGTCCAGCATGATCAGGTCCGTTAAAAAGGTGCCCAGATATGGGATGGTGGGAGCCTGAAACAAAGCACAATGGGACTCATGCACTCAGCCCTTTGATTGCCCGTGCACCACCCTCCCTTGTGAATTTAAAACATTTGGTGACACTTAAGCAAGATATGACCATAGGTGTCAACTTACAGATTTGAAAATAAGGGACCAGCAGCCTCGAAAATAAGGGATCAGCAGCCAAAAAAAGGGATTTTCCAAGCACAGGTATGTTCAACTTCTGAGCCCCTCCAAGCCAAATGCAGAAAGCCCAGCCAGCAGTCAAACAAAACCTCAAGCAGTGGTTCCCACAGCGCAGCAACCCGGCAAAGGGGATGCAGCAAGGAAAACCACCGTCACCTCTCTGCTGGGAAGCGCTAAGCAAAGGCGAGTCCCCAGGCAACGCGGCCAATTTGATCGGCACAAGGCATGCAAGCTCCACCCCCCAGTCGTTCTTAGACTCCTTATTGGGTGAGCAATGCAGCCAAGCAACACAGTTGGAGCCTCCCTCCTCCCTGTCCGGCAGGGAGGGAGGGAGAGGAGCTGCTTCCTTTGAAACCCGGGAAATTTAAGGGACATCATCAATAAGGGACAGCAGCGGGACACAGCTCTGGGATAAGGGACTTTCCCGCCAAATAAGGGACGGTTGACAGCTATGCATATGGTCAATATGCAAATGGTGTCCAGAATGAAGGAAAAGGATGCTGTGGTTTTCACTGTTTGTTGGGTTTCCCTTCACACTAGCAAGTTCACTGAAAGGGATTTCAAAAGAGGCGGATGTGTGCAAATCTCTCTCTCTCTCTCTGTGTGTGTGTATGTGTGTGAAAACAAAGCTGAAACAAGATCTCTGTTAAGACTGCTAAATTGGTAGATGTGTGCATTGTCAGATATAATGTAAAAATCTCAAATATTTCTAATTGTGGAGGAGAGAATGTTAGGAGGAGTAGCTAAACCTTTAGCTGACAACTAAAAGGTAAAGGTACCCCTGCCCATATGGGCCAGTCTTGACAGACTCTAGGGTTGTGCGCCCATCTCACTCAAAGAGGCTGGGGGCCAGCGCTGTCCGAAGACACTTCCGGGTCACGTGGCCAGCGTGGCGAGCCAGAGCTGCACACGGAAACGCTGTTTACCTTCCCGCTGGAAAGCAGTCGCTATTTATCTACTTGCACTTAGGGGTGCTTTCGAACTGCTAGGTTGGCAGGCGCTGGGACCGCACAGCAGGAGCGCACCCCGCCATGAGGATTCGAACCACCGACCTTGTGATCGGCAAGCCCTAGGCGCTGAGGCTTTAACCCACAGCGCCACCCGCGTCCCTAGCTGACAACTTGTTGTTGTTGTTGTTTAGTCGTTCAGTCGTGTCCGACCCTTCATGGATCACTGCCTTGCCGTGGCGAAGGGGCTTGAAGAACTCAGAGAAGCTATGAACTATGCCGAGCAGGGCACCCAAGATGAACAGGTCATAGTGGAGAGTTTTGACCAAACGTGATCCACCTGGAGCAGGAACCGGCAAGCCACTCCAGTATCCTTGCCAAGAAAACTCCATGGACAAAGCTGACAACTACTCTTGCTAAAAAAAAAATCAAAAGAGCACCATGTTCTTTTTGGGGGGTCTTTTTTAGGTACTAATTTTAGGGTTAACCCCACTCACTCTGAAACAAAACACAAAGATGGTACAGGATACAGAATTATGATATAGCTCCATTTGTTAGAGTATGGTGCTGATAATGCCAAGGTTGCCGGTTTGATCCCCATCTGGGACAGCTGCATAGCAGTGAGCTGGACTATAGATGATCCTCAGGGTCCCTTCCAACTCTAGTTTTCTAAGAGAAGTGGGAATTCCAAAGGGTAGATGCCGCCACGCTGAAAGACGGATTTCTTGCGGGTGCATAATGAATATTATGAGGCACACACAGCACGGCCAGTTCTACAGATCAAAGCAGTCAAGTGGCATATGTGAGAGGTGAGTCTCTCAAGTAAAAAGTTTCCCTTTCTCTTCTATCACGCTTCTTCAAAGTCATATTTGATGACATGTCATGTGCAGACTTTCATAGAACTGTAAAATCAAGGAATTGCCGATTTGGAAAGGATCCTGAGCACCACTGTCCTGCAATCCAGGAATCTCAACAGGCCATTCCCAATCCAATTTGAAACCATACCTTTGACTAATCTTAAGTAGTATTTCCACACAAGAGGGAGAGTGTGGACACTCTGGTGGAGGTAATTCTTTGGTGAGAGTCTGGTTTTCAGGATCTAAAGTGTGAGGGAGGTACATTAAACATGTATTTCTTACCTCCCCTTTATGTTTATTTTGTGGGATGTGATCCATGAGAGGCAGTCAAGTACAACATTCCTTGTAATGCTAGAGAAGACATGCGAGGGAATGTTTGGTCCAGCCAGTCGCAACTTCCTGTTCCTCCTGGCTGGAGCATCCTTCCTTTTGCATGCGATAGAAGGTGGGCATGACCTAACCTGTCCAGGTAACAAAAGGACTAGTCAAGCAGCACACCTCCTTTTTTTCCTTTTTACTTCCTTCTTCGTTTGACCAGCTTCTAGCTAGGTCTGCTCTGCTAGCTCTCAGCTAGCAGAAGTATTGGGATTATTCCCCCATATGGGGTAGATCCACATGTACATATTTGTGACTAAGTCTGCCTTCAGGAATCCAACTGTGAACTGATACGAGTAAGCTTATTTTATTGACTTTGAATAAGATTGTGGCATCTTTATTCTTTAAAGAGGGATTCAAGGGGATTACCAGGAAGGTACAATTCAATCTGTATCAGATTGAATTGTGCAATAGTGAGAGGCTCACACAAGCCTGCAACCAGCTATCTGCTGTGCATATAAAAAAGGGGGAATGTAATTCTGCTACATAAAGGAACTTGCTAGCGCAAGTTAGGAAGGGTATCAATAAACAATATATCCTCTCCTGCCACCCTGAACATTCCCACATATTTCCCTCAGAGTGGATGGACAGCTGGCTGGGGGGGGGGGGGCAAGATGGCTCTCACCACTACCCTGGTCTGATCCTTCACCTTCGGAGATGCCCCAGCTGGGGGTTGTGTGCTGTTCCATCCATCACTGGAGCCCTGTATCCCTCCTTCCTGCGAGAGACAGAGAGAAAGGCTGCAGGATAAACTCAACTGATGTCCGATGTACCTTGATCCAACTGTACAGAACTGACCCTCCTAACAGGGGCTAATCTAAGAACTCAAAGGCTTTGGGGCATTTCAACAGGTGCCTCTTGTTGCTGCAGTCCCTGAACCAAAAGAGGTTGCACCCAGGGCAATTGTAGCTCACAATGAACAGAGCATTTACACTTTCCCTGCTCCAAACATGGTGACTTAATGCCCCTGGGTAACACTTAACACAACATGGCTATACCAGTTGCACTGGCTCCCGGTGGAGTACAGGATCGGGTTTAAGGTGCTGGTTTTAACCTCTAAAGCCCTATACGGCCTAGGACCCTCGTACCTACGGTACCGCCGCTCCTGGTATGTCCCACAGAGGACCTTACGGTCTTCAAACAAAAGCATCTTGGAGGTCCCAGGCCACAGAGAGGTTAGGCTGGCCTCAACCAGAGCCAGGGCTTTTTTGGCTGTGGCCCCGATCTGGTGGAACGCTCTGCCACAAGAGACTAGGGCCCTGCGGGACTTGACATCTTTCCGCAGGGCCTGCAAGACAGAGCTGTTCCACCAGGCCTTTGGCCAGGGCACAGCCTGACTCCCTCCTTTGGCAATCTTCACAGAACTCTAGCCCAATGGTTGCCATCAATTTGATTTGAATTAATTTTATAATGAAATGATTTTAGAATGTTGTATTATTTTATTGTTGTTAGCTGCCCTGAGCCCAGCTTTGGCTGGGAGGGTGGGATATAAATAAAAATTTATTATTATTATTATGGCAACTATCCTCAAGTCCAGCGGTGGAGCAAGCCGATCGGGTGCCTGGGGAGGCACGGGCCCTGTGCCTGGGAGCGGGGCCAGTCACCCACAGGGGCACCGCAGGGCCTCTGAGGAGTCCGCCTGCCTCCTTCCACTCAGCCACCATACAGCTGAGGGGAAGGCAATGGGCGGACTGTTTGGGGCAGCAGGGAGTCTGCGGGAGCTCAAGCCAGTGCGTCACTCCCAGGAGAGACATGTAGCTCAGGCGTGTTGCAGGCCCTGCGGTGAGTGCCGCCCACCATTTTGTCACCCCCCTCAGCTGGGACACCCAGGATGGACCACCACACCTCCTTTGCTACGCCCCTGCTCAAGTCCCCACTCCACCTCAGAGAAATCACAAATATTTTGGGGGGAGAGGAGGACCTTGGCCCCAAGGAGTTGGCTCCTATGTCATAGAATCATAGAATCATAGAAGAGTTGGAAGAGACCACAAGGGCCATCGAGTCCAACCCCCTGCCAAGCAGGAAACACCATCAGAGCACTCCTGACATATGGTTGTCTAGCCTCTGCTTAAAGACCTCCAAAGAAGGAGACTCCACCACACTCCTTGGCAGCAAATTCCACTGTCGAACAGCTCTTACTGTCAGGAAGTTCTTCCTAATGTTTAGGTGGAATCTTCTTTCTTGTAGTTTGGATCCATTGCTCCGTGTCCGCTTGTCTGGAGCAGCAGAAAACAACCTTTCTCCCTCCTCTATGTGACATCCTTTTATATATTTGAACATGGCTATCATATCACCCCTTAACCTCCTCTTCTCCAGGCTAAACATGCCCAGCTCCCTTAGCCGTTCCTCATAAGGCATCGTTTCCAGGCCTTTGACCATTTTGGTTGCCCGGACTATTGAACAGTTATGCCTCGGGTTACAGACGCCTCAGGTTACATTTTTTCGGGTTATGGACCCACCGAAAACTGGAAGTACCGGAGCGGGTTACTTCCGGGTTTCGGCGGTCACGCATGCGCGGAAGCACCAAATTGCAACCCGTGCGTGTGCAGGCGCGGCGCTGCGGGTTGCGAGCGTTTCTCCTGCACGGATCACGTTCGCAACCCGAGTGTCCACTGTACATCCTTCTGGGCACATTATCTTGCATAAAAAGACACACAACACACACAACGTTGCTCTCCTCTTCCTCTCAAACGACGCAGTTCTGCTACCTGCAGCAAGATTTCTCGGCACTTCAAGTAATTGTTGTCTTCGGAGAAGATCTGCGAGAGCTTTCGGAAGGAGCCCCTGGCGTCCCTGGGAGAGAAGTCACGCTCAGTTTATGCAGCTCCCTGGCACAGGGGTCAGTGCAAGAGGCAGTGGCGTAGCATGGGTTGTCAGCACCCGGGGCAAGGCAAGTAATTTGTGCCCTCCCGCTGCACTGTCCCTCCCCCAGATAGTCCCTCACTCTCTCTCTGCACCGCACCGCACGCCTGGCACCCTCCCCTCCACAGTGGGCGGCGACCCGGCGGCTCGGATCGGATTTGCACAGCCAGCACTGCAGTGAGAGAGAGTGAGTGAGCCAGGTAGGGGCAGAGAGCTGCGAGTGCGAGTGCGCCCGCCCCAGATGTTGCGCCCGGTGCGGCTGGGCCCCCCTGCACCCCCCACGCTACGCCACTGGCAAGAGGCCACAGCCAGTCCAAGCTGTTTTGCAGCCTGAGGCAAAGGGCAAAGACAGTGGCACACACACCCCTCCAGAAGCTTGACTGGACTGGAAGCTGAATCTTTTTTTAGCAGTGGCTGCAAGAGAGCATCCTTTGTGGGCAGCAGGCTAGCAGGCCTTTCAAATTGCAGCGGCGCCCTGTGCAAGGCTAAAATTTGACACCTCTGCCTCTCGTCTCCTGTTTTGCGTGTGCACTATGTTGTAGTTGTGATGCCCTGTGGTGCCCCCCCCCCCTTAGCTTGGGGCCCAGAGTGTGGGAACCGGTCATGCTGTCCTAAATCTGCCCCTACAGACTAGCACAGGGCAGCTGTGTGGCACCAAAAGCTCTGTCCTCCGAGAGAGGGGAAAACCTGTAGGACTCAGGAAGAACATTCAATGGGTGCCCCCCCCCCCCCAGCCTGCCTTAGGCGGCCATTTCATTCTGCTTAATTCTCTGTGGATGGGCTTGTATCAGCTGAAACCACCAACTGAGACTGGCAGGAGCTCATCTCTCTCTCTGTTTGGGGTTTTTATTTAGATTACAGTGGTACCTTGGTTTACAACCATAATCGGTTCTGGAATTCCATTTGTAAACCAAAACAGGTTGTAACCCAAGGCGCGTTTTAGCCAATGGGGTCTCCCCCCAAAAAATGTTCATAATCCAAAAAATAAAATAAAAAATGGGTTACACAGTGGTACTTCGGGTTACAGACACTTCAGGTTACAGACGCTTCAAGTTACAGACTCCTCTAACCCAGAAATAGTACCTCGGGTTAAGAACTTTACCTCAGGATGAGAACTGAAATCACGCACTGGTGACACGGCGGCAGCAGGAGGCCCCCATTAGCTAAAGTGGTGCTTCAGGTTAAGAACAGTTTCAGGTTAAGAACAGACCTCCGGAACGAATTAAGTTCTTAACCTGAGGTACCATTGTAATCCGATAAAAGTTTGCAAACCGGGTGTGACGTATTTGTAATCAAAAATGTATGCAAACCAAGATACCACTGTAGTTTCTTTTATCCTGCTGTTTTATGTAAAAGTTTTCGTAAAAATCTTGTTTGAAAAGAAAAAGACTGTCAGGAGCTCTCTGGGGTCGCAGGCAAAATTCTTCCCCAGTCCTGCTTGGGGACGATCCTTGAACCTGCCAGAGCCCTGTGGTTTCTCTCCAAAGAGAAGCAAGAGTCTACTGTGGCCGGCTTTATCCAGGCCTTAAAAGGTAAAGGTAAAGGGACCCCTGACCATTAGGTCCAGTCATGGCCGACTCTGGGGTTGCGGCGCTCATCTCGCTTTATTGGCCGAGGGAGCCGGCGTACAGCTTCCGGGTCATGTGGCCAGCAGGACTAAGCCGCTTCTGGTGAACCAGAGCAGTGCACGGAAATGCCATTTACCTTCTTGCCGGAGCGGTACCTATTTATCTACTTGCACTTTGACGTGCTTTCGAACTGCTAGGTTGGCGGAAGCAGGGACCGAGCAACGGGAGCTCACCCCGTCATGGGGATTCGAACTGCGACCTTCTGATCGACAAGCCCTAGGCTCTGTGGTTTAACCCACAGCGCCACCCGCGTCCCAATCCAGCCTTTACCCTAATCCTTTTCCAGTGCTTTTCTTTTAGGGGGGGAAAAGGTGCCGGTACTCACTATGAAGTTGTTACAATAAGTGCGACACAGTGGGAAACTGTTTTAACTGCTATAACAAAGGTGCCTCTGGACTTTAAATTGAGGCTCATACATACAACAAAAAAATAATATTTAGATTATAGTGGACCCCATTACGTTCGTTTTTAAAAAGGGCTATCTAAGGTATCTAACTGTTGGTGATGCAACAGGGATAATACTTCTCGAAAACATGTTTTTTTCATTGTCCTCTATTGAAAGATTTTGGGCAGAAGGTACAGTGGTGCCTCGCAAGACGAAATTAATTCGTTCTGCGAGTTTTTTCGTCTTGTGAATTTTTCGTCTTGCGAAGCACGGTTTCCCATAGGAAATGCATTGACGGTTTCCCATAGGAATGCATTGAAAAAGGCGCAAGACATTTTCGTCTTGCGAAGCAAGCCCATAGGGAAATTCGTCTTGCGAAGCAACTCAAAAAACAAAAAACTCTTACGTCTTGCGGGTTTTTCGTCTTGCGAGTCATTCGTCTTGCGAGGTACCACTGTAACTGAAACCATCAACAGAACTGTACGGAACAACTTTACATTTACAGAGCAAAATATCCTCTTGGATTATACACTCAGAACATGGAACCCCGCAAAAGGACAATACGAGTGGACTCTCCATTCCCTTACCACAGCAAAAAGACTGATACTGGTGAAATGGAAAAATAAAAATGCAGCTCCATTCTATGTTTGGATTGAAGACTTATACAAACTCGCAACATATGAACAACATTCATATAAATTTAGACTTGCCATGGACAAATTCAATGATATTTGGAATCCATTCTTACAAATACAGTGGTGCCTCGCAAGACGAAATTAATTCGTTCTGCGAGTTTTTTCTTCTTGTGAATTTTTTCATCTTGCGAAGCACCACTGTGCATTGACGGTTTCCCATAGGAATGCATTGACGGTTTTTTAAAAAAGGCGCAAGACGTTTTCGTCTTGCGAAGCAAGCCCATAGGGAAATCCGTCTTGCGAAGCAACTAAAAAAACGAAAAACTCTTTCGTCCTGCGAGTTTTTCGCCTTGCGAGGCATTCATCTTGCGAGGTACCACTGTACTGTAATAGGTTAAGATCTGGTGAGGTACAATAACAACCTTATAAAGTATACAGTTTTGGGGTTTTCCCCTCCCCCCCCTTTATTTCCCCTTCTACACGGGTTCTGTTTCTCTTTTTCCTTTTCTCTCTTTTATTTACGTCTCACAATGTTTAGTGCGCATATAATTATGTACTCTTTGAGCTTTCCATAAAGATGGTTAAAGGGGGGGAAAGGGCCACACTTTTAACCAGGGCTTTTCTTCTAGGGGAAAATGGTGCCACCAAAACCCTCACCTGTGTACAGCAGCCCAAGTCCGCTTCAGTCGGTAGATGGAGTTAGACTGCAGGGCAGAGAGGATGGCATGCAGCGAGGAGAAATTCCGGAGGGCCCGACATCGCTGGAGGACAGGCGTACCATTTGGGGAATTGGGAGTGGGGAAATGACAAATATTTCAGTAAGAAAGGGGTAGGATTTAACGCCAGCGATTGGATTTGTTATGTACTAAAGTTCTCACCCTGGGCCAGCAGGGGGATACTGTAGATAGTTTTCACTCAGGTCCACGTAAGTTATTTTAGGCGGGAAACCCTGGGTTGTTGTTGCTACAATGTTGACAGCCGGCTGCCTATAAAAGCAGGCCGGCTGAGCTGTTTGCTGTTCAGTTCTGTTCCAGCTTACAAAATAAAGAGCTGCTTTGGAGAAATCGCTGTGTCGTCTGCCATGTCTACCCACTATTCTACAGGATTGATTGAAGATTGAACTGAACAGCAGTTCCTGCATTTTGAGTACAGCTGCAAGCTTTTGATTCGTTTGGTTGATAATCAAACCATTTTTGACGTGTGGACTGTGACTCAAGAGAAAACACAGCCATTTTGCAAGCTATTACCATAATACAGAAGAAAGAAGACCTTATCTTCTAACAATAGCTGGCAGCTTTTATTTAGTAAAAGAAACTCAGGTAATCTTGCACTTGTCAGTATCTCAACCCTCAACCCCCACAGTACTGAGGTTTTCATAAGGTACACATGTATTTACATTCATTAAACTGACAGATCAGTTAGAAGGCAGATGATAATTAAACATTCTTCAAATCCATTCACGTTCCTCACTTTAATGCCACTTGTTTTGGCTATATTTTGATATATCATCTTAAGTTTACATTGTCAGCGTGTCTGTTACTTTTGCAATGAAAAGTTGAGGGGGTCTGTGCCTTTGGCTTGTGCAGCTATCATGTAGGCCCATTTTTGTAATATTCACAAATTGTGGAGAATCAATTAGCTGGCTGGAGGTACAATCCCATATGTCGGTTTGTGTGCTGCCAGGAATACAGTGGTGCCTTGGTACTCAAACAACTTGGAACCCAAACACTGTAAACCAGTAAGTAAGTGTTTGGGAACTTTTTTCTGAAGCTGAGCATTCTTCATTTTGAGTGCCACACTTCCGTTTTGAGTGTTACACTTGAAGGAGCATATTACAATATAATTGTTCTATTATTGAAGGACATGCTTAAATGTTACATTGCAAATGGGCCCCTCGTTAGAATGCCTAGCCTGGGCAGACAGAGATAAAGAACAAGGATTTATTGTCACACCAGGATGAGGGAGGTTGCAGGAAGGAGGGAGAGAAGACCAAGACCTTATATGGTAATATAGGAACTTATTATAAATTTCGATTTCCCAGAAATCAGGTGACTTACAAGAAATCAGGTGACTTGCAAGAGATCAGGTGGTATTCTATTTTGCAAATCTATATAAAGGGGCGCACCCTGACTACTGTGTACAGGTTGCGTACTGATCGCCCTGTGCCTTTGTTCTGCATATGCACTTCAAATAAAAATCCTGTTAATAACCTGCAAGAGTGTTTTGCCGCTTTGTGTGAATCTGTGCTTCAGGGACCCAAATAGCAGATATGTGTGGTCCTTCACACTGAGGTCTGTCTGTTTTTGCTATTTATTTTGCGTTTTAGTTTTTGCAGCTCTTTGTTTTTCTTTTTGAGACTGTGTGGAACCCAGTTCAGCTACTGACTGATCATGTGGCTGCAGTACATTGTTTACTGCTTTCATTTTATGGATCAATGGTCTCATTGGATAGTAAAAATTGATGTTAAATTGCTGTTTTAGCGGTTGTTTTTGAAAGTCTGGCACGGATTAATCCATTTCGCATTACTTTCTATGGGAAAGCGTGCCTTAGTTTTGGAACACTTTGGTTTTGGAATGGACTTCTGGAACGGATTAAGTTTGAGAACCAAGGTGCCACTGTAGTGGCAGGGCTAAGTAAACAAGGAATACTAAGGCCAGCTAGCTCACTGGACACAGAAGCTCTTACCTGGGCAATGTCGATCCATTTCTCTAGCAGGTGTGCCCGCTGGGGAAAGCGCAGAGTCAGGTCTCCCAGTACAGATGCAATGACACAGCTAGTGACTGCATTGAACTGGGCCACAGTGGCTCGGACGCTGGGAGCCACATGCTGATTCTCCTTCTTGTCTCGTTGTGACCACACGCAGCCCAGGCAGTGGAAGGGCCGCACTGCTCGGAAGAGTTCCTGGGCAAGGAGAAGGAGAGGGAGGATGAGAGAGAAGACCACCCCAATGCCACTCAGTGCAACCACTGCAGAAGAAGAAGAAGAAGAAGAAGAAGAAGAAGAAGAAGAGGAGGAGGAGGAGTTTGGATTGGATATCCCGCCTTTCACTCCCCTTCAGGAGTCTCAAAGCGGCTAACATTCTCCTTTCCCTTCCTCCCCCACAACAAACACTCTGCGAGGTGAGTGGGGCTGAGAGACTTCCAAGAAGTGTGACTGGCCCAAGGTCACCCAGCAGCTGCATGTGGAGGAGCGGAGACGCGAACCCGGTTCCCCAGATTACGAGACTACCGCTCTTAACCACTACACCACACCGGCTTTGGATCTTGGAGCAGATCTCCAAGATTCAAAGTCAACTCTCTACCATTGAACTATAAACAATATACAGGGTAAAAGGTAAAGGACCCCTGGATGGTTAAGTCCAGTCAAAGGCGACTATGGGGTTGCGGTGCTCATCTCACTTTCAGGCCAAGGGAGCCGGCGTTTGTCCACAGACAGCTTTCCGGGTCATGTGGACAGCATGACTAAAACGCTTCTGGCGCAACAGGACACCGTGACGGGAACCAGAGCACATGGAAATGCTGTTTACCTTCCCACCACAGTGGTACCTATTTATCTACTTGCACTGGCATGCTTTCGAACTGCTAGGTTGGCAAGAGCTGGGACAGAGCAAGGGGAGCTCACCCCGTTGAGGGGATTCGAACCACCGACCTTCTGATCAGCAAACCCAAGAGGCACATTGGTTTATACCACAGCCTCACCCACATCACAATATGCAGGGAAGTGATATACTGGCACTGTTAGGAAGGTTAGCAAATAGAAGGCTTTAGAGCCTCTTTCTATGGGAAAGGGACAGATTTGTTCATTTCTCTAAACTATCAATTGTACATTGTCTAGACTCTACTGTACAGCTCGATGATTAAACCCCCTGTGGGAAGAAACGCTGGTTATATCGGAACAGCGTCCAGATGTTGATTTACGAGTTGATGTTGCTTCTGCTAATGCACAATTGACCGAAGTGTTGGTGCTGACCTTTAAAGCCCTAAACAGCTTCGGCCCAGTATACCTGAAGGATGGTCTCCACCCCCATCATTCAGCCTGGACACTAAGGTCCAGCTCTGAGGGCCTTCTGGCAGTTCCCTCACTGCGAGAAGTGAGGTTACAGGGAACCAGGCAGAGGGCCTTCCCGGTAGAGGCGCCCGCCTGTGGAATGACCTCCAGTCAGATGTCAATTATATTAATTATATTAATGAATTATATAACTTTTAGAAGACACCTAAAGGCAGCCCTGTATATGGAAGTTTTTAATGTTTGATGTTTTATTGTATTTTTAATATTCTGTTGGGAGCCACCCAGAGTGTCTGGGGAAACCCAGCCAGAAGGGTGGGGTATAAATAATAAATTATTATTATAAAGAAAAAGACTGGGGGGGGGGAGTCTTCTTCTGTGATTTATTTCTGTGATGCATTTGTTTGCTTGTCCACACTCCTTTCTCTGGAGTAGTTGCTTTGGTGATATAATTTTGCACAACACTGAACCATAAAGGCTGATCCAGTTCCTGTTTCCTTTCACCAGAGACCAATCACAAATGGTATGGCTTTGGAAAGGGCAGAGCGTGGAATCCAGACGTAGACATACTTAGTTGTGACTGAAATCCCATTGATTGCAATGGGTTTGTTCTTGGTCTAAGTCACAGACTCCTGGCTTCTATCACCCACCTCTCTGAGCCATTACCTTTCAACTCCTATAGCTGGAAAATATATTTAAAAAATCAGATTTTTAAAATTTAAATTGGATTTTTATTTTTTTATTTTTAAATGGATTCTTTTGATTTAAATCAGATTTTTAAAATAAAATGCTTTTGGAGGAAAAATCTTTCTAAAGATAGTTTTCTGTTTAAGTTACATTATAGTCCAAAGGCTATTCATCAGGAAATAAGGATTTGTTTTAAGTTTTTCATGCGTGCTAAAACTCAGTCTAAGTTTTTTTTTAATTGTTTAACCACATCAGTTAACAAACATGGATACTTATGCTATAATGTTATTGTTTAAGTTAAATACGTAAATTGTTCGAATTGTTATTAAGGAAATGATTATTTTTCTCCTGCCAATGCAGAAAAGTTGTCCAAATATAAACAGTTAACTTACTAAACCTCACAATAATTTCAAAAGCATCTGTCTATGTATTTTAATAGTATAACCAAATCAGTAATTTTTGATATAACTGTGAAAAGTACTCTGAAAAATTATTATTCAAAAAATGAAACCTTCATCTGGTTGTAAATATTAAGATTATACAGTGGTACCTCTGGTTGCGAATGGGATCCGTTCTGGAGGCCCATTCGCAACATGAAAAGAGCGCAACCTGCAGCGGCGCATCTGCGCATGCACAGGTTGTGATTCGCCACTTCTGCGCATGCGCGAGACGTCATTTTGCGCTTCTGCGCATGCGGCAAAACCTGGAAGTAACTCTTTCCGGTACCTCCGGGTCGCCGCGGGACATAACATGAAAGAACGTAACATGAAGCAGACATAACGAGGTATGACTGTACCAGCAAGAAGAAGAAGAAGAAGAAGAAGAAGAGTTTGGATTTGATATCCCGCCTTTCACTCCCTTTAAGGAGTCTCAAAGCGGCTAACATTCTCCTTTCCCTTCCTCCCCCACAACAAACACTCTGTGAGGTGAGTGGGGCTGAGAGACTGTGACTGGCCCAAGGTCACCCAGCAGCTGCATGTGGAGGAGCGGAGACGCAAACCCGGTTCCCCAGATAACGAGACTACCGCTCTTAACCACTACACCACACTGGCTCTCTAATGGAAATGAGTCTTTCCATTAAAAAATGATTTAAATCAACTAGTGATTTAAACTGATTAGATTTAAATCAAATCCACCCCGGCTGGAAATAAAATTTAACAGCCTGAGAGCCACTCCCCCCCCCCCATTAATGCTGTTTTCCTCTTCCCAAAGCGATTTGCCATCCCTCTTACTCACCGCATCCATCAGGGTCAGCTGTTCAGCTACTTCATCCACCGAGAAGGACAGGAGGGCTGGTGTCTCCTCGCAGTCACCTGTCCCAGCTGCTTCTCCGATCACCTGTGGCAGCCCCATCCCTGTGGGTTCTCCTCCTGTCGGGCAGTGAGACAAGGTCCACCTGAGTGAGTGTGCGCAAGCCCAACCCTGACGAAGGAAGAAGAGGGCCACACACTTGTGTGCATGGAGGTCCTTTCACTGGCCTAAGAAATGTGCATTCCCCCAGGATCTCCTAAAACGTTATGCAGAATTCAGGGACAACTCACAGGTCATGTGCTAGCTTTGCAACCTCTGAGCGCTGAGTCCCAGAATTGCAAGAGAGCCTTAGGTGCCCCTCAGTGCCCCTACAGAGATAATCCCCCTGCCAGGTGACTGCTTGACTTGCTTCTACAATCAAACCCGTACGAGAAAGTGCATCACTGACAGATCTCAAAACCTGCAGCAAAATCTGATGCAGCTTACGAAACATCCCTCCCCAAAAAGTCTATAAATACCATATGATCATATGAATTAACTCAACAAGGATGGATATCTGAGAAGAATATGTGTCAGGGAACTGCCATCGGAAGGACAGGAGGTGCAAGGGCTCTCTGAGGTTGAGAGAGACGCAGCAGCGGACGAGGGAACCAGTAGGGGGAGAGCAGGAACTTCAAGGGAAGGTGAGTCGGAGGAATGGCTCAGAGACGCTTCCAGCGAAAACAGCGGGGAGGTCTCAGGACCTCCTATAGGGACACCCATTCCTCGCCGGAAACTGTCACGCCGAGAGTCCAGAAGACGTGTTTCCGTTAAGGAGCTTTTATGTTGGAAACGATTCCGAAAGCAACCACTTTCGGATTCTGCTAGCGATTGACGCAGCCATGCTGGAGGGGCTCCGTCACAGGCAGAGGTTTGAAAACTTGATCAAACTCTGAGGGACTTGCAGTTTACGCACAAGCAGCTCATCATCCCATCACAATATGGATCAAACAGAACAGGCTCTGTCTCTGCAAGAGAAACCGTCTGTGGAAATTACAGTAATAGAGCCTCAAATTGATGGACAAAAAATGGACTATGAGAGTAAAGAGTTTAAAGGACAGACTTGGAAAAGTAGTGCCACATATGGACTGAGTGATTCAGGTTGGATAAGGTACATTTTGGAGATTGGCACTTTGAGAAAGTTTGAAGAAGTGAAATTTAGTAACTTTAAAGAGAGTGTGGAGCAAGCTTTGGACAATTTTCTGGTCTACAAGAGGAATTATAGAGTTTGGGCAAGCTTGTTCAAGAAGGTTAAAGGAGACGTTGAGGGGAAAGTGTCTTGGGACTTAATTTTAGGCTCGAAAAAGACTCTGCAGACAGGCCAGGAAGATGATTTAAAGGCCTCGAATATAAGACAACCTGACTGTTTGATTGACCTTATGGATTGGAAAGACTTTAAAAATTGTAAAAAGGACTGGCAGTACCCGAAACCGGGGGGAAGAGATGGTGGGATAAATTGGAAATTTTTAAGTAAAATTAAATGTAATATGGTTTGAATAAGTATTTTTGGGGGATGATGGAAGGATCTATTTGGTTTCAGGGATTAAGTTAAGGAAGATGAAACATTAGGATATAAGGGCATATTATTATAGGGTTTAAGATTAGAAGATTTAAGGTTAATTTTCTTTTTCTATTATTATTATTATTTTTTAAAAGGGGTAAAAGTAAATAAGTGAAAAAGCAGCAAAATGGAATGGATGGAATGGATGGAATTTGCCGATTAGATTAAAAACTGGTATACAAAGAGGGAGGTGGGAGGAGGTCGAGGAAACAAGTCAAAAAAGAAGAAATTTGAAACTTTGTGCTGTTTGGGTGTTTTTGTGTTTATTTTTTGGGAAAGGGGGAAGAGGGTCTTTTTTGGGGGGGTCTTTTTTACTTTTTTCTTTTTCATTTCTTTATATTCTTTTTTCTCTTTCTTTTTCTTGTGGATTTGTTTTTGTTTTGGTGTTATGTTATTGGAAAAATCAATAAATATTATTTTTTTAAAATATATATATATATAAATACCATATGATCAAAGGGAGGCATGATCCAGTACATGCAGAAAATTCTGACAACAACAACAGCCATAACTATTATTATTATTATTTTATTTATATGCCGCTCATCTGACTGTGTTGCCCCAGCCACTCGGGGCAACTCTCAACAAAATATTGAAAACACAATAAAACATCTTCTGTTGTTCCGAAGATATAAAACCCAATGGAGCAAACTGTCCTAAGGAAACTGGCCATCTTTGGAGCATAACTCTTGGGCAGGGGTAGGCAAACTAAGGCCCGGGGGTCAGATCCGGCCCAATCGCTTCTAAATCCGGCCCGCAGACAGTCCGGGAATCAGCGTGTTTTTACATGAGTAGAATGTGTGCTTTTATTTAAAATGCATCTCTAGGTTATTTGTGGTGCATAGGAATTTGTTCATTCCCCCCCTCCAAAATATAGTCTGGCCCCCCACAAGGTCTGAGGGACAGTGGACTGGCCCCCTGCTGAAAAAGTTTGCTGACCCCTACTCTCGGGGATGCAAAATTCCATTGGCGGCAAAAGTTGCGGCAAAATTTGCAGCCTGGTGCTTTCACCCTTCCCTTATTCTCACCAATTTTCTTCAGCATGCAGCCAGAAGTGCCTTGTTCATCTAGAAAAACAGGGAATGGTGGCAGAGCCATAGCTTCTCCAAATGAGTTAATCCAGCAAGAAAAATACTAAACTAGAGACCTCCTCTCTCCCATTCCCTGCCTAACCCTTGTGCCTTTCTGGTAAAATAAAAGCCAACACAATGTTTTTTCTGTGATTACTCCAGGAATAACTAGCCTGCCTCCAAACGTATTGTTAACCTACTGTCAGGGAACTGCCATCGGAGCGGGAGGCGGAGAGGAGGCTCCCGGACGATGGTGGAGAGGGTCCTAGTAGAAGGAGGGATAGCCCATCCACTGGGGAAGGTAATCAGCGTAACACCAGTGGGAAAGGGGAGGAGATGGAGGAATCGGAGAGGTGGCTCCAGGACTCTTCGCAGGAGAGAGGGTACGAGTACTCCGTTGCCCACACCCACCTTGCGCAGAAAACCTTCGAGCAGGCAACAGGGGAGGAGACTGGGCATCAAACAGCTTCTATGCTGGAAGCGGTTTAAGAAACGCCCACTGACGGATTCTGCCAGCGACTGAGGCAGCCACGGAACTTGAGGCTGTCCTGACAGAAAGGGTTCAACCATGCAACCTAGCCAGGAGTAAAGGCAACTTACGCACGAGCAATCCCTAGAACCATTACACCTACGTATTGTGCAGAAGGGGGTGGTGGAATTCTGAACCTCTCCGCTTCAGGCTGCAGGAGAAAGGCGTATTTTTGAATGTTCCACATTGTAAAAATAACCTCTCTGCATGTGATACACTAGCACACTGGAGACACAATTCTCGTTTGATACATGCAGGGAGCGTTTTATGTGAGGAAGCATTCAAAAATAGGACAACATGCTTCCTACCTGCAGTGTGAAGTATACCGTTCAAAATGATACTACCTCATTTTGCACCATGTGGATAATGGCACTATTTTCACCAGAGGGAGATGCTTGACCATATAACACTGGTCCTGAGAGACCTGCATTGGCTCCCAGGACGTTTCTGAGCACAATTCAAAGTGTTGGTGCTGACCTTTAAAGCCCCAAAAGACCTCGGCCCAGTATACCTGAAGGAGTGTCTCCACCCCCATTGTTCAGCCCAGACACTAAGGTGAAGCTCCGAGGGCCTTCTGGCGGTTCTCTCACTGTGAGAAGTGAGGTTACAGGGAACCAGGCAGAGGGCTTTCTCAGTAGTGGCACCCACCCTGTGGAACACCCTCCTGTCAGATTTCAAGGAAATAAACAACTATCTGACTTTCAAAAGACATCTGAAGGCAACACTGTTTAGGGAAGTTTCTAATGTTTAATGCTGTATTGTGTTTTTAATATTTGGTTGGAAGCCGCCCAGAGTGGCTGGGAAAACCCAGCCAAATGGGCAGGATATAAATAATAAATTATTATTATTATTATTATTATTATTATTATTATTATTATTATGCAGACATGCAATCTAATAGGCTGAATAGGATAGCCCTGAAGACAACTGCATGTGGCTGAGGAGCTGAGGTCATTGGTGGGGACAGGAGCTGGACCTGAGCCACAAACTTTGGGAGGACAGTTGCTCTGGGCCGTCATGGCCCAGGGCAGGAGAAATCCTTACCTTCTGCCTCAGCAGCACCTGCCCTCCTGTGCTCCTCCTCGTCGTCTTTGCGTCTTTGCCACAGCCCCTCTGCCAGAGCACATGCTGGGGAGTCACGAGCAGACTGGTGCAAGAAGCTCAAGGTTCTCTGCAGGTTGGGATGCTGAGGGGGCTCCCAGAAATCCCCAGGGTGGTGTTGCAGCCAGACTCCCAATACGTGCAGCACTGCCCTGCAGCCAGAACGGAAACAGAGTCAGGCACCAACCATACACAAACACACGTACAGTGGTACCTCGGGTCAAGAACTTAATTCGTTCTGGAGGTCCGTTCTTAACCTGAAACTGTTCTTAACCTGAGGTACCACTTTAGCTAATGGGGCCTCCTGCCCTGTCGGCGATTTCTGTTCTCATCCTGAGGTAAAGTTCTTAACCCGAGGTACTATTTCTGGGTTAGCGGAGTCTGTAACCTGAAGGGTCTGTAACCTGAGGTATCACTGTACATATACAGTGGTACCTCGGGTTAAGTACTTAATTTGTTCCGGAGGTCCGTTCGTAACCTGAAACTGTTCTTAACCTCAGGTACCACTTTAGCTAATGGGGCCTCCTGCCCTGTCGGCGATTTCTGTTCTCATCCTGAGGTAAAGTTCTTAACCCGAGGTACTATTTCTGGGTTAGAGGAATCTGTAACCTGAAGGGTCTGTAACCTGAGGTATCACTGTACATATACAGTGGTACCTCAGGTTAAGTACTTAATTCGTTCCGGAGGTCCGTTCTTAACCTGAAACTGTTCTTAACCTGAAGCACCACTTTAGCTTATGGGGCTTCCCGCTGCTGCTGCGCCGCCGGAACACGATTTCTGTTCTCATCCTGAAGCAAAGTTCTTAACCCGAGGTAATATTTCTGGGTTAGTGGAGTCTGTAACCTGAAGCGTATGTAACCCGAGGTATCACTGTACTCACAAACTGCTTAGGCTCTTATCCAAGGGTAGGCAACCTAAGGCCCGGGGGCCGGATGCGGCCCAATCGCCTTCTCAATCCGGCGCATGGAAAGTCCAGGAATTAGTGTGTTTTTACATGAGTAAAATGTGTCCTTTTATTTAAAATGCATCTCTGGGTTATTTGTGGGGCATAGGAATTCGTTCATCCCCCCTCCCCCCATATAGTCTGGCCCACCACAGCTGAAAAAGGTTGCTGACCCCTGTCTCTCCACACCCCCCGGTGCCCCTAACCCAGTGGTTCTCAACCTGTGGGTCCCCAGATGTTGTTGGACTACAACTCCCATCATCCCTGAGCTCTGGCCTTGCTAGCTAGGGGTGATGGGAGTTGTAGTCCCAAAACATCTGGGGACCCACAGGTTGAGAAAGGCTGCCCTAACCCCTCCTGTCCCAGATAAGCTGCCTGCTGTTCAACAGCAGGACGGACTACCTTGGAAGGTGGACTCTCCTTCCTTTGGGGTTCTTAAGCAGAGGTTGGATTGCCATCTGTCCTGGATGCTTGAGTTGAGATTCCTGAACTGTAGAGGGTTGGACTAGAGGACCTCAGGGCCCCCTTCCAACTCTACGAGTCGATGATTCCATGCTGCTTTAACCAGGATTTCTTCCTGAGGGTGCCCCTCCTTAAGCGTCCTGCCAGATTAGGCTGCTCGGACTTCACCAAGCTTCACTGCCCATCTGGCATCTCATTACAGACAACTCCCTCTTTACACAGAGGCCACATTCCAAGGTACCTTGCTCTTAAGTGAAATCACATATATTTGAAACACCATGGCAAAAGTCCCCAAACATCCTGTTCCACCCCTGCCCCCTTCTACCCCCTTTTAGGGGGTCATTCCTGGGTTTGGCACGATGCCCGCATCCTTAGGTGCACACAGATTGCATGCACCTAAAATAGTCACTGCCTGTACAGTGGAACCTCGGTTTTCGAGCATCTCGGAAGCCAAATGTTTCAGAACCCGAAAGCCGAAAACCCAGAAGTAATTGCTTCCGTTTTCGAATACGCCTCAGAAGTCAAACAGCTTCTAAGATGCGTTTCTCAATTTTTTTTCAGCTGAATTCCCCGACCACCCATTGTGCCTCAGTTGTCAAGTGTTTTGGAAGTTGAACAGTCTTCCAGAACAGATTACATTTGACAACCTAGGCTCCACTGTATTTTCTTCCTATATCCAGTGCTTCCTTTTCTGGGGGGACACAGGGGTACGCATACCCCTAAACATTTTGTGAATCTTTGTACTTTTGTCCTTTTATTTGTCTTTATTTCCCCCAATTTGAGCTATAAAATGGTGAGGGTTTTTAGTCAAACTTAGAGTACTCCTAAACATTTTTTGAAGAATTAAAGCACTGCCTATATTTGTCATTTTGCATTTCTTAGTACAGAAAGTATTGATCAGATGTGTAGAGATCTTTCCTATTCTACTTAATTCAAGAGGGTTCTCTGTGTGAAAGAAACAAGCAGAAGGTTCCTGAAGTTTGGTTTATTCCTTCAGAGAAGCTGAGTATGGTGTTCCGTACATAGTATGCTTAGTTTGAAGGTTAAGACCTTTACAATAAGTCTTAACCTTCATTATTGTAAGTGTAAGTCAAGTCTGCTGCAACTGGATTTCTTATGGACAGTGCCAATCCTGAATGTATTGGATTTGTGACCATTATGCTCATCTTCAGTAGCAGTAAAACTCTGCTGGATGAAATATTAATTGCCTCTGGTCTATGTTTTGGGAATCCTGCAACGTGTTTAAGTTTTTACTCTGCTAACTATACGTTGGGAGTTCTGCTCTGGATCAATATTGAGTAGAATTTCAATGAAAATAATGTGTACAGCACCCACATGTCTATATATCCCCTTTCTAAAGAACACTTAATTGCATGAAACAAATAAATTCTGTACATACATGTCTACAGGGCGAAAAGCAAGGTGGGCATCACTCTGATACCCTGCCAGGTTAGAATTGCTTTTCCCGCCCCAATTCGCCGCACTGCCAGAATCAAGAACCAGCCCTTCTCCGGGCTCCTGAAACGGGAGCACACCTTCTCCAGCATTTTACTCCTGCCCAAACCACCCACCTCCTAGCCCTGTGCCTCACTTGTCCGGTCCCAGTGGCAGCAGCAGATCCAGCACCTGCGCAGGGTTGGCGAAGGCCCGGTAGGTGGCCAGGAAGCTGGGCACGAAGCCAAGGTCGCCCTCCACATCGGCAGACACCAGCCACTCCACCAGCCTGGGGAGCGTAGCAGCCCGCAACAGGTGCTTCTTGCACGTGCGGTACTGTACAAAGGGACACTCTGGTGTGCTGGAGACATCCTGTTGGGAAAGGGACAGGCACCATGAGGTGGGAGAAACTCACATAGCTGACACCTATTGAAGAGGTGCTTATCATTGTCTAATACACAGGGTAGAGGTGCAACCTGCCTTCAGTGGGAACTGCACAGTTAAAAAAAAACCCCTATTTGTGAAAAATCAGATTAGTTAACATGGAAAATCTGATAGTTGTGGCTTTCTCTTGCCTTTGATACAGGAGATTCCAGTGATTCCCATCACTGAAAGGGTTACCACAAATCCTGGGGTCCCCAAATTTGCAATAATAATAATTATAATAATTTGTTATTTATACCCCACCCATCTGGCTGGGTTTTCCCAGCCACTCTGGGCAGCTCCCAACAGAACATTAAAAACACATCAAACATTAAAAACTTCCCTAAACAGGGCTGCCTTCAGATGTCTTCTAAAAGTCAAATATTAGTTTATTTCCTTGACATCTGACGGGAGGGCGTTCCACTACCGAGAAGGCCCTCTGCCTGGTTCCCTGTAACCTCACTTCTCGCAGTGAAGGAACTCCAGAAGGCCCTCGGAGCTGGACCTCAGTATCTGGGCTGAAAGATGAGGGTGGAGACGTTCCTTCGGGTATACTGGGCTGAGGCAGTTTAGGGCTTTAAAGGTCAGCACCAACACTTTGAATTGTGCTCAGAAACGTACTGGGAGTCAATGGTAGGTCAATGTGGTCTTGGCGGCCACTCCCAGTCATCAAACATTAAAAGCTTCCCTGAACAGTGCTGCCTTCAGATGTCTTCTAAAAGTCTGGTAGCTGTTGTTCTCTTTGACATCTGGTGGGAGTGCGTTCCACAGGGAGGGCGCCACTACTGAGAAGGCCCTCTGCCTGGTTCCCTGTAACTTGGCTTCTTGCAGGGAGGGAACCGCCAGAAGGCCCTCGGCGCTGGACCTTAGTGTCCAGACAGAACGATGGGGGTGGAGACGCTCCTTCAGATATACCGGGCCTTTGAGGCCATTTAGGGCTTTAAAGATCAGCACCAACACTTTGAATTGTGCTCGGACATGTACTGGGAGCCAATGTAGGTCTTTCAAGACTGGTGTTATGTGGTCTCGGCGGCCGCTCCCAGTCACCAATCTAGCTGCCGCGTTCTGGATTAGTTGTAGTTTCCGGGTCACCTTCAAAGGTAGCCCCATGTAGAGCGCATTGCAGTAGTCCAAGCAGGAGATAACTAGAGCATGCACCACTTTGGTGAGACAGTCCAGCCTGCATACCAGGTGGAGCAAGGGAAAGAGAAGAGAGCTCCTTGTCATGCTTGCACGCATGAGGCAGACGTGACTTTCCGTGCATGTGTCCCCTCTGCTGTCCAAGAATAAAAGCCAGTTTAGCATAGAAGGAGGGAACCGGTATTCCCTATAAGGGAAGTTGCCACATACCAGCTGACATGATCTGTTGGCGATGGGCTCTGCCCTCACTCGGTGAAGGATGATGCTGTAGATGGCCCCATCTTCTGCCTCTTCACCCCACTGCTGAAGGGGTGTCTGGGGAGAGGCAGAAAAGAAACAGAAGCAGAAGTAAGACACAGCTTTTTGGCTTCTTGGAACCATATGCATATGGCAGTGTAGAGCAGGGCTTCCCAACTGGTGGTCTGCAGAACCCAGGGGGTCCGTGTAACCCACCTGGGGAGGGGGGCGTGGCACCATTCACACATCAAAAGCTACGATAGAGATATCAAAATTTTCAAAAGTAGGGGGTCCAGGACTTGGCTCTTGAAAAAACAGGGGGTCTGCAGTACTTAGCTAACTGGGGACCAGTTGTGTAGAGCAAGATCTAAACTGAGCTGGAAAGAGTTGAGTTGGGAGCCAATAAAATGTTATTGTCAGGTAAAGGGAGGCTTCCACCCATTCAGCGGTAGATGTTGGGGAGCAGAGAGCAGTAGTGAGATGCTGGAGCTGTGTGTACCATGCGGTCGTTCTTGTACCCCCTAAACTAGCCCCAGGTGTGATGAAGGCAGCCAGAATTGAAGTACTATTCAATAGCCAGTCTAGTCACATTCCCGTGCATGGAATTGCAGGAGGAGCCATCTTGCCTCAGGCAGCAAAATATATTGAGCTGGCCCTGATCTTATTTTGTTGTATGGTGTGGCAGTTATGTTGTTTTGTCAGTATGAGCTTCCTTGAACATCCAATATAGAAAGCTGGGGTATACGTTTTAAAAATAAATAAGTAACAAATAAACTTGTGCGAAGTACGCAAGGGAATGGAGTAAAACTATCAGAGGAGCAGGTTTGCTTTTCCATCTCCAAAACAAAGGAAAAGGCTCAGGGCACAGCTGCACAGGAGATTTCTGGGGGTGAGAAAAGAGGCTTATGAATGAAGCTGATGGTCTACATGGAAATGGCGGAAATGACCGGCAGAATCCGAGACCGGGGAGAAGAGTCAATGGAAGAAGATTGGAAAAAAATTAAATTATATTTACAGAAATATTGCAAAATTAATGAATGTTAGAAGAATACTGGAATGAAGTTATATGGTTTTAGCAGAAATGTTATTAAGGATTATGCAAAAACTGATTGTTAATGGGCTAAAGTGGAAAATTTAAAGTTAGACTGTGTTAAGATAAATTATAGATCAAAAATTTAAGAAAGAGGGAAAGGATTTGCTGAACCAGCTAATTTGAATTAGAATACAAAAAAAAGGGAGGTGCAAGGAAGTCGAGGAAACAAGCAAATGAAAGATAAAGATATGAAATTCGGATGTGTTTTTAAATGTTTTTGTTTTTCTTGTTTTGTTGTACTGTTTCTTTTTTATTATTTTTGATGCATTGTTTGTTGAATTTTTGTATTATTTTTTTTACCTTTTTTCTTTCTGTAACTATAAAACATCTAATAAATATTACTTTAAAAAAAGAGAGAGAAAAGAGGCTTATGCATGGGCGAGGGGCAAATCTCTGTCCTCTTTCCTATTTAGTGTTCTGCAAGGAAGTATGGCCATTATTGTTTATCACAGTGATTCAGGCATCATACTTGGTGGCTCAGATAGATGGCACTGTCTGGGTTTCTGCAATGTTTTCACCTTTCCGTAGGCTGCTGGTGCCACGGATGGAGCTTGCAGACCCAAGGCCGTTATTAATTGACCGACATTCAACGGTCAGTCAAAGAGAAGAAGGCTTCCTCTCCTTCACCTTTATTACCCGTCCTTTCCCAACTCAACCCTCAGCATCAAAGGCCAGCCTAAGCCAGGGGTAGGCAACCTAAGGCCCGTGGGCCACAATCGGCCCCCAGGGGTTGTTTAACTGGCCCATGAGCCACCCCCGAACTCAGATGCCTGCTCGGCGAGTTCCCACTCGCTGCACTAAACCGGCGCAGCGCGGTGTGGGGACTCGCTTCCACAGCACTGGAAATCGCGTCTGTGCAGATGCACACACTGGAAATTGTGGGCACGGGAGCTTATGTGCATGCACAATCCAGCCCCCGAAGGATGACCCAGGCGAGGTAAACCTTGCCGACCCCTGGCCTAAAACCAACCACACACAGTGTAGCTGCAGGGAGCTGCTCTTCTGGCTGGGGGCCCGCACCTCACGCCAGTGGCGTTGCGTGGGTTGTCAGCACCCGGGTCAAGGCAAGTAATTTGCGCCCCCTAACCCGGGGCAAGGCAAGTAATTTGCGCCCCCCGCTGCACTGTCTCTCCCCCAGATAGTCCCTCGCTCTCTCTCCGCACTGCACCGCATGCCTGGCACCGCCCCCCCTCCACAGTGGGCAGCGACCCGGCGGCTTGGATCGGATTTGCACAGCCAGCACTGCAGTGAGAGAGAGTGAGTGAGCCAGGTAGGGGCAGAGAGCTGCGAGCACGAGCGCGCCCCCCCAGATGTTGCGCCCGGTGCGGCCGGCCCCCCCTGCACCCCCCATGCTACGCCACTGCCTCACGCCACCTATTTGCAAAACAAAGACCAGCTACACAATGCAAGTCGCTTTTAGTCTGGCCCTGATTTAATGCTGCTAAGAAGCTTGTGTTGTCATCACGGGTTACTGCTGTTGTGAATGGGCATTTGCTTGTTTTGCATACATTTTCAGCTGCAACTGAATTGTTGCACACTGTGCTTTTGGCGTTTCTCGATCATTTAGCCCCATTGTAAGCTTTCCATTTCCCCCTCTGCACCCATGTGAATACAGTGGTACATTGGGTTAAGAACTTAATTCGTTCCAGAGGTCTGTTCTTAACCTGAGGTACCACTTTAGCTAATGGGGCCTCCTGCTGCTGCCGCTTTGCCGGAGCACGATTTCTGTTCTCATCCTGAAGCAAAGTTCTTAACCCGAGGTACTATTTCTGGGTTAGCAGAGTCTGTAACCTGAAGCGTCTGTAACCCGAGGTACCACTGTATACACTTTCTAAGTATGACACTATATGCATCTGATGAAATGGATTCTAGTCCGCAAAAGTTTATGCCATATGAAATCTGTTGGGTCTTTTTTTTTTACCTGCTTATGATCCCCCTTAGTAGCACAGGTGGTATCAGGGGAAGTGAGGAGGGGGAACCCCCATCTGAGTAGCCTGCCCCCATCTGTCCACTTATTGCTGGCCCCTTGGAGCAAAGGCACTTTTCATATATTTACTGCCCTTCCCTCGCTGCTCTTTGCTCTTTCTGTGTGCTGCCAACCCCTCAATTTTAGTCTATCTTATCTTTTTGGTGCCATCACTATTTCAAAGCTACACATTTTCTCCCCTCCTTTGAAATATGCCCAGACTGCAGTTAGGGAAGAAACTAGAGCTGAAATGCAATTTCAGATAAATTTCAAAAATCACTTAAATTCATAACCACAGCTTCATTTTTAGCACTTTCAAATTTGAAGCATTTGAAAAATAAATCTCAGCTCTCGTTAATTGATTTGAAGATAATAATGCTAAGTTACATTTAGTTCTTTTCCAGCCCAGTTCCATTCACAATTACCGGTACTTTGGGATAGACTCCCTAATAAATGTGTTTAGGATTGCAGCTTACTCTCTTAGAATATCTAAACAATACTGAGGGGAAAATGTTTCAATCAATATTGCACAAATTTGGGCTGGCTGGGGTGGGGTGTTGCATGCAAATTTGAGCTGAGAGAGAAGTTCTTCTCCAAATTTGGTTCAGTTTGATTTTTTAATGATTGATTATTTTTATTAATAGTCTCAGCTAGAGTACAGGAAACCAATTATATGTTAATATTGTCTTAAACAATAGCCCTTTGGGTTTGGAATTTATTTTTTTGCTTGAGTATCTTAAGAGTTTGGGGGTAAATGTCAGTTGGCTTCAAAACAGTCCCCAGTCTACAGAACTTCAGAATCCACTTCTTTAATAAAAGTAGCAAACATGGTTACAATATTATAAGTGTCTGATTACACTTTTTATTGATTGCCAAAATATCTGAATATTTTTAAGACTCTGCAGGGCTGTGCTCTTCCACTCCACTTCAATGGGGTTTCCAGGGGAAAACCATCCACTGAATTGTGCTCACGCAGTGCCAGACTTAGGTTTGATGAACCCCTCAGCTACTGAAGGAAATGGGGCCCTTTATATGTCCAGCTGTCCTTTGTCAACAACAAATTGTTGCTGTTTTATTGTGTTGAATATATGCTATATGGTAATTTATGGACCTAATAGGTATCTAAAGCCATTTGCACATAACAAAATATGTATTATATCAAAGTAATTGTTGAACTGAAATAAAATTAATAATAAGTATAGTATAGTATAGTATAGTAATAGTGAAATACAAAGTTTTAGGGGTTGTTTTGGAAGTGATTAATCTGTTTTGCATTACTTTCTATAGGAAAGCACGCCTTGGTTTTGGAACACTTTGGTTTGGGAACAGACTTCTGGAACAGATTAAGTTTGAGAACCAAGGTACCACTGTATATAGATGTGAGCAAACCAGTGACATTTTAGGGAGCAGGCTAGCAGGCGGGGCCCATTACTTACATCATAGGAGCCTACACAACACAAAACACTGGTGCTGTATGTAGGTTTTATTTTATTTGTTTCTTATCTTATATTTTGGAAATGTACATCCGGGTTTTTTCCCCTTTAATTTTTTGGGGGACCCCAAGAGAGTGGGACCCTAAGCTACAGCTTGTTTAGCTTATACTGTACGTAAATCCAGCACTGGGCTCGCTCCTAAGACTCACTCCCTGAATTTGTACCTATGGGGCGGCCTCTTTTTCTGTCCCTGCTCTTGTGCTTTTGTTTTGCTTTGTTTAACAGCAACCTGACATAGCAGCTTTTCCCACTCCGCCTGTCAGGAGACGCTTCACCAATGGTTGCTGCTGCTTAGAAAAGCACACAGGGAAGAAGAATGCAACTGCGGTCATGCTACCAATGTTGTCTGTACACAGGAGAAAAATACTCTTTGATTTGGGTGTAGGACGGACCAGACTGTTCCTTCCTTCCTCTCCTGGAGTGATGATATCTGGACTCAGAGTGGAATTGAGGAGCTCCACGCCCTGCTACCAAGCTGAACCCCCTCCTATCCAGGTAAGGTGAGATGGGGGAGACCCACTAAAACAGGTTGCTCACAATATAATAATAATAATTAATAATAATAATAATAATTAATAATAATAATAATTAATAATAATAATAATAATTAATAATAATAATAATTATTATTATTATTATTATTATTTATTTATACCCCACCCTCCCCAGCCAGAGCTGGGCTCAGGGTGGCTAACACCAATTAAATTACAATAAAACATAATGGGGGAGAACAAACAAAACAAAAACCAGTTTATTAAAATACAGGTTAAAATACAATTTAAAATGCAGCCTCATTTTAATAGTAGCCCATAAATCAAAACCTTAATGGGAGGAAACATAAAGGTCAGACTGAGTCCAAACCAAAGGCCAGGTGGAACAGCTCTGTCTTGCAGGCCCTGCGGAAAGATGTCAAGTCCCGCAGGGCCCTAGTCTCTTGTGACAGAGCATTCCACCACGTCGGGGCCAGTACTGAAAAGGCCCTGACTCTAGTTGAGACCAATCTAACCACCTTACGGCTTCGGACTTCCAAAGTGTTGTTATTTGTGGACCTTAAGGTCCTCCGCAGGGCATACCAGGGGAGGCAGTCCCGTAGGGATGTCCCTGGTCAATCCTTGGACCCCCTGATAAATTTCAACAACTTTGGCTTCCTAAAAAAAAGCTCAGCAACTCTGGGTAGATCACTGCCAGTTCTGCAGTCTCCTGGGAGTTGGACGTGACTGCGCTAAAGGATGAAAGTAGCCCTGCCTGGGGACAGGAATTCCTCCCGCTTGGTCTCTGCACCCCATCCAGTTGCTCCAGCTTTGTTCCTGTGACCTTCCTTGACATTTCCTGCTCAGCAGAGCCGCCAGACCGGTCCTGCAAGAGGTGGAAATGTAACACCACAACCATCTGCACTGCTCTGTGCCAGGTACCAGTGGCTGAAGGCAAAGGCAGCACAAGTGCCCAGCTCTCACTAAAAGGGGCACAGAAGCGAAAAAGGGGCATCTCTCTCTTTAAAACACACACACACACACAAAAACACCCTTTATCGTTCCCCACCCCTAAATACTGTGGCTCTGCATTACTTGGAAACATCATTTATAACTGAGAGAGTTGAACTAGGAAAAAAATAAATATATCGAAATCAGTGAATAATAGCAGCATTATTGATGCACAAAATGCATGATTGCCAACTACCGTATTTTTCGCTCTATAACACGCACCAGTCCATAACACGCACGTAGTTCTTAGAGGAGGAAAACAAGAAAAAAAATATTCTAAACGAAATAGTGGATATATGATTTTTGTGGTTCATGCTGTGGCCACAGACATGTGATCTGACAGTGAGTTTGGAGTAGCCCAATGCAAAAATCCTGAGGATCCATGTGGATCCATGCTTTGTAACCACGGAGGAGGGAAGGAAGGGGAACCATGGATCCTCTGCTCACGACTGAAGCAGATCCCCCCCGCCACCCGCAGGCATTCGCTCCATAACACGCACAGACATTTCCCCTTACTTTCTAGGAGGAAAAAAGTGAGTGTTATGGTGCAAAAAATATGGTAACTTTAAGCATTTTGCAAAGCCACAATATGAACTCTCTCTGTGTGTACATGCACACACTTTGGATCCTGTTGTCAAATGTTATAAAAATTATGAATTCAAATACCGTACCAGAAATTCATATGATAAATATTAGGATATTTAGAAATCCATCTGCAAAGTCCCAAAACGCATTCCTCTTTTTAAACATGTGGCGATATTGTTTCCCTCTTTGTATATCTCTTTCCTATTCTGCATTATTTAAAGATACACATGTCTGGCTTATCTCCAGTGAAGAGAAGGTGTTATGAACAGTGGAGAGGGGTCTGGATGCGGATCCTGCATTTCCTGAGAAGCATCCTGAGAAGCAGGGCTGTGTGTGTGAATTAAAAGAATTTGAGAGCAAGGGATTAGAAGCTTGGCCTCTGGAGTTAGTTCTTTTGCTTTTCAGTTTATGCTCTGCACTTTCCTGTTTCTCATTGAGAGACGCTTTCAATATCCGAACCTCACCACAACCCTACATAAAAGCCATCCCTCCCTCCCATCCTAAGCCACAGCGGCCCCGTGCAACACTTTCTCTGCAGTTGGCATTGGGGGGAAGATGGCGAGAGGGTACCAGCCTTTGCTGTGGCTTCCAGAGCAGCAGTCCTAGATTTGTGCAAAGCCGCGTTGACTTCAATGGGCATAGGATCTTGCAGCCCCTCCCGTCTCAGGTTGCAGCCCTGGAGGCTTCCCTCCGCTGCAAAGCCCCGTTCAGAATCAGCTGCAACGCGCCCCAGCGCCCGAAGAGCCGCGGGCACGCGCCCTGGGCTCCCTTAAGCAACTTGGCGGCGGCATAACTGCCTTGCGGATCGGCTGCTTCTCAGGCAGCCTTTAACCCCCGACGATTAAAGCGTGAGAAGAGGGGGGAACTGTCTATCTGGAGAACAGTTGAAGGAGGCGAATGCAGCGGGGCTTGGGTTCAAGAGCTGGGGGGGGGGGGAGAGGAAATTCTGGAGGTGAAGCGCAGGCGTGGGAAAAGGTGCCCTTTACGAAATTCCCTCTTCTTCCAGGAGAAAGCCGCTCTCTTTTGTACATCTGCGCGCTCCCCCCTTGCACCCCCGACCTCCCTGCCTCGCCTCCCTACCATTGCAATCTCCGCTTTGCCCATCCTCGTCGGGTCTCCTCGGAAGCAGCAGCTTCGGCCGGTCCCTCCCGGGGCTTTGCATGGGGCAGGCGATGGGGGCAGGCGCCTTGCCCGGCCCTGTTGCGAGGAGGGGCTGAAAGCTCCTGCCCGGGCTGGGGACTCCTCCTCGGGAGCCGTCCGGTTCGCCAGCGAGCTCAGAGGCAGCAGGAGGCGGAGCCGCCGTGGAAATTTCCTCCGCCCCGGCCCGGATCGGGCAGCCTTACAGTGCGGGCCGGTGCAGGTTGGCTTCTTGCGCCTGGTGCCCGGGGACCTCTTCCTTCGAGTCTTAAGGATGGGGGTAGAATCCCAAGAGAGAGTTTTCCTTAAAGATTCCCAAAGGCCTCCTCTCCTCCCCTCGGCATTTCTACTTACTTTTCATTTCTTCAACCCAGTGGCGTAGCGTGGGTTGTCAGTACCCGGGGCAAGGCAAGTAATTTGCGCCCCCTAACCCGTGGATTTGCGCCCCCTAACCCTAACCCCCAGATGTTGCGCCCGGTGCGGCCGGACCCCCCTGCACCCCCCACGCTACGCCACTGATTTCTTAACACAAGGCTCCCCCCTTTTTTCTAGCAAGTTTTATTAGTTTCTCTCTATTGAGAGAAATAAATTGCAAAGCTTAATATCAAATATATATCCCTAATAATAATAATAATTTATACCCCACACATCTGGCTGGGTTTCCCCAACTACTCTGAGCGGCTCCCAACAGAATAGTAAAAATACGATAAAACACCAAATATGAAAAACTTCCCTAAACAGGGCTGCCTTCAGATGTCTTCTAAAAATCAGATAGTTGTTTATTTCCTTGCCATCTGATGGGAGGGTGTTCCACAGGGAGGGCACCACTACAGAGAAGGCCCTCTGCCTGGTTTAACTGAACTTAGGCTTTGATCTAGATAACAATAAGAACATGAAGAAAGAAAAGGGGGACAGGCAGAGAAAGGAGTAGAAAAAGAGAGAAATAAAGAAAAAGGGAGTGTAGAAAATAGGCTGAGACAGAAAAATAAGATTCTGAAAGTAAAGAACTTCCAATTCTTCATTTCTCTCCTATATATAAACAATATTCACTTCGTCCAATGCAATATTACACAGGACTCTTATCAAGAGAGTAATTCATAATACTTGGCAAGGTGGGAACTGTAGTTCTGCAATGCCTGGAGGCGCCATGTTGGTTACTCCTGTTGTGGGGCTTTTGACTATTAGCTGGGATTTACAGATGTCATCGCAAGCATTTTTCACACCAACCTTGCAAAGCATCACACACACACACACACACACCCCAAGTAGCTGACAAGGGAAGAGGTGATAGTAGCTTGTCTAAGCCTATTTAGGTTGCCGGTGGCAGAGGCAAGATTTGAACCCGGGGCTTCCTTGTTTGCAATGGTAGTTTCTCAGCTGCTTTGCTAAACTGGCTCTCATCAGGGAGTGTGTGCATTTGCCATTCTTGGGTGTTGGCGGTGGATTTAGGGCAGTGTGGGGGCTTCCGACTCCCCACCCCCACAGAGTGCTGAGCTGAGAGGGCGCAAAACTGTGAAGATCCATTTTGGGATGCCAAATTTTGGCCTCGTCAAATAACGAACGATTACCAAAGTCCACCCCTGGCATTCCCTTGTTGCCAGCTGATCCGAGTCCCTGGACAGCAGAGAATATTTATTTTTCACAATTCTGTGCTGCCCAGGAGTGTTTCCAGGGCAGCTTCTGAATAGGCATTATGATAATAAAACTGTAATATGATAAAATACAAACAGGAATCGTAAAATGAGTCAAACACCCGCTGGTGGCTTAGCAACTCACCAAGTCACTTCACCTGCCTCTTCCCTCCCTGCTTCTGGCCAGTGGGAACCATTTGCTGTGTCTAAGAGAAGCTCAGTGAGAGTCAGTAAGAAGAGCCACAACAATTTACAGCGCAATCTACTCCCACTGAGTTCACTGGGAGTTGTCCTTACAAGGCTCCAGTGTGCTCCCACCACTGATGTCTGAAGTGCACTTGATGTTAGCCAAAATCCATAGGTATCCTGTAGTTTCTTGAGAAACTATCTCCCTTCATTCCTTCCATCCAACTTGAAAATGCAAGATGCAGTTAAGCTGAGCTGTGTTCAGTTCAGACAGCATCTGTTCATATTTAGATGGCAGATTCCTTGAACAGAGGAGGGGGATGGAATTGCAAGTGTGGGAAAACAAACCAGGTAATGTGCATCAGGTGGGCACCCCTATGCCCTCTCTGGTGTGCCCAGCCACGTGCAAATGTGACCTGAAACACAGCAGAGGAAAACAACCTTGCTTTGTTTTAAGCCACTAATGTGCACACAGTCCGAGTAAATATTGCAGCCTTAATGAAGGGGGTGGGGGTGGGGAGGACATGCTACCATGGAGCAATGCAAGTCCCCCAAGTGATTGGATAAATCTGATTCGTTTTTAATGGAAGCTGCCCCAAGGGTCTTTGTAGACTGAAAGGGAGAACAGAAATCAAAATTGACAAGAGATATTTGACAGTGGAAAGGGACTGCCTCGGGAGGTTTATTTGAGGTTTTTAAGCAGAGGTTGGGTGGCCCTCTGCCATGGATGCTGTAGTTGAGATTCCTCCATTGCAGGGGGCTGGACTAGATGACTTTGGGGGTCCCTTCCAACTCTACAATTCTATTATTCTGCGAGTGCATGATTCTGCCACACAGGGCAGAAGAAACAAATACTATACAAAGAAAATCTACATGATATAATTTACAGTGGTACCTTGGGTTACATACGCTTCAGGTTACAGACTCCGCTAACCCAGAAATAGTACCTTGGGTTAAGAACTTTGCTTCAGGATGAGAACATAAATCATGTGGTGGCAGCAGGAGGCCCCATTAGCTAAAGTGGTGCTTCAGGTTAAGAACAGTTTCAGGTTAAGAACAGACCTCCAGAACAAATTAAGTACTTAACTGTACTGGAGCAGTTGCTGAATTGTTGCCCATGAGACCGACTTTATCTTAGCACACCCACTACCAACTCCTTCTGCATTTTTGTTCTGGGTGTTGCAGCCCACTCCCTCCCCACACCTCTGCTCTCTCAGAGCCTTTTCTCCCCCCATGGGGACATTCTTAGCCTCCACAGCAGCATCCCAGCCAATCAGGGATACATAACATGGGATCTAAACGACCAAGGAAGGCTGCCTGCTCTTCTTTGTTTGCAATACAAACAAACCTGGGCCAAGCCCAGTTGGAAGGAGTGCACCATGTGGATTAGAGATACGTGAGATCCCACAATACAGTTTCTGGTCCTTTAATTCACTATTTTTCAGTGGGTGTGATTGTCTGAAATGACAGCCACACACTGTGGATCTGCCATTACTACTGATGGTCAGTCAGCAGAGAAGTTGAGGGACACCTGTTTGGCTAACATCAACTAACCAGGCTGTGCTGATTTTTAAAAAGCCTGTATCCAGGAGATTTACACCAAATGAACAGCTTGGCCTCCCAACCACCTGCTTCCTTAGCCTTTGCAATACCAGCCTGATCTCTGTTTACAGTCCACCCCGTCGCTGACAAAAGCACAGACAAGGAGGCAACTCAGCCTGAACAGGGTTTATTGCATCATACACAGCAAACACAGCACATAGTAACCCCGTTCCGCAACCAGAGTGTAACTGACTCTGAGCCCCCACCTCCATCCAGATATACCAGGGGGGTGATTGTGGCTGGAGCAAGGGGGGAAATCAGTCAAACTAAAGGCACGGTGGGGAGTATCTCTGCTCAGGGTTGAGAGATTCTGGAAAAGAGTCTGATTTAGCTGGGAGGTGGGCAAGGTGCATCCTCTTCCTTCCTGACAAACACCAGGGCCAAGCCACCCCACCCACTGAAGACCCCATGCTTTTCACATAGGTGAGAGCTGAAAGGCAGGGAGAACAGGAGCTATGCGCTGGCTGGAGCTCACTGTAGGTCCCTGCCTGCTCTCTGCCAGCATGGGAAACAGATCCACAAAGCGGTCATGTTTCTCCTTTCCTGGGGCCTGGAGTGAAGTGTGGGACTGGCTCACACGGAAAATCAGTGGCTGGGAGGCACCTTTAATAGCCAAGGACTCTGGAGCACTGCAGGATCAGGGGAAGGTACGGAGGGGGGGCTACATAGGATGCAGCTTCCCTTCCTTCTTTCTGTAGCGGGTGCGACGTTTGGTCTTCGATTCTATTATCTGCTGGGATTGACGCTTCAGGGCTGCACGGGTCACCACATCCGCATCATCCTCTCCGCTATCCTCCTCATCTGCAAAGAGACCAAAGGGTTTGTGGCAACACGAGAGCGGGGCCTTCTCTGCAGTGGCTCCCCGTCTGCGGAATGCTCTCCCCAGTGAAGTTTTCCTGGCGCCTTCATTAGACATCTTTAGGCACCAAGCAAAAACATTCCTTTTTAACCAGGTGGTTGATTTGATTGACATCCTATGACCTTTTAAAATGTGGTTGGTGGGGTTTTTTTTGGGGGGGGGGAGGGTTATTGTTTTTATTTTGATTATATATTTTGTGGTTTTATATTTTGATTCTGTTTTGTGAAGCTCCCTGAGACCTCTGGGTATAAGGCGGTGTATAAATTCAATAAATAAAATCATCATCACGCATGAGGTCACAAGGCTAAGGTTCCAAGCCCTGCATTGTGACACGGGACTAGCATCATAACCAAGTCCAGAGCCACGGAGCAAGGCTGCCCCTCAACAAAGCCCATAGCCCAAAGGCAAAGAAAGGTAAGTACTCTACATCTGTGACGTCACAAAGGGAAACATAGGTGTGCCAATGCCCCATAGCCATGTGCTCAAGGCCGATGATGTCGTAGGCAGAGAAGACCTGTGCCACACAGCTGCCACCCACAGAGAACCTGTAACTTAAAACTACCAAAGAGCCCACAGTGTGCTAAGACAAGGGCTGTGTGAACTCTGTGCAATACAGGAGAGAAATTCAGTGCCCAGGTAGTCCAAATTCTGGATTTTTTTAAAAAAAGAAATTCTGTAAAGTATGCAAACATGCATATTTACTCTGGTTTTGTATAATGTTCAGTGTTTTGTAAAAGTCATTATCATTTTGCTCATTTCCCCTCTCTGCTGAAAATCCAATTAAGCCATTTATCCGATTTCAGAAATTTTAGCAGGCATTGTATACGTGCATTAAAACTTACCCGCACACCCACAAGTTACAAATTCTCTTTTCAAAACAACTCTTTTTTTAAATTCAGGAAGCTGAGGTCTATGCCCACAAGCACATTCTATGCTCCCACAAAATTGTGGCATGGCTAACACGACAAACAGTCCACAGCCACAGTCCACTAAGCTGCTTGTGCATTGCTTTGCATTGCACCCACCTGCAGAAGTTAGCTCAGTATATGGAACCCAAAACTATCAGCTCTAGAAGCTATTTAGCACAGAAGTAGACAGGAGGCAACAGAATTTGCCTACAGGGAAGGCTGTGCAATGTAGCTTCTATCCAATTGCCATGTGTTAGAAAACTTGGATACCTGCTGCTGAGACTTACCATAATACATGTCTGGCTTCTGTGCGGTGGGTAGTTTGACCCTCGTATTGTAGGCAGGCAGCCGTCTCTCAAGTTTAGAGTGGAACTGCAAAAACATAGGACAGAGGTTAGACTGGGACCATGGGAAATGGGAAGGGGCAACTCATTTCCTTGTGTATTAGGGCAAAGCCCAGCAGACCACGTAGCTCAGCAATTCTGGCCTGACTTGAAATGTATTGTCTTTGTAACTTTGACTGAGTCATGTTTTGCCTTAATGTCACCTGATCGGGTCAGGGATTAAATAGAAGAATCTTAATAACTGGAATGCAGCCATAATGGCTGAGAAATTTATGTTCTCGGAATTCAGAACCCACCAGAGTTTGAAAAGGGAGGGCGAAAGAGAATTGCCCAGAGTTTGAAGCCAGTCTGAATTTAGGCAGGGCAAGGATAGAGCAGAGAGTGCTTAGTTGAAACAGAAGTGTGCCTGGGAAGCACAAGTTGCTCCCTTTGGAGAACCGAGGCAGAATTAGCAACTGCACTGACTGCTTTAGGAGTCTGCTCCCCAAATGCTCAGTTGTGTATTCGTAAATAAAGCAAATAGGGAAAAAACATCACAAGTCTCAGTGCCCTCTTATCCATAGGAAGCTAAACCCCATAATTCCATGTGGATTATCACTGCCTGGTGAATTGGGGAATATGTCATTGTGTAGAATCCCAACAAAGGTGACTGAGAAGACAAATTAGTCTGGCCCTCTCAACCTTATCTGAACCCACCTCCACGTCTTCAATTCTCTGGAGAAGTTCCTTCTTGTCTCGATTCTTGAGAGAATCCATTAGGAACAGCAGCTTCTCCTCTGTCTGGGCCAGGAGGTCAAGGACATAATCACTGGCTTTCTCGTTCAATTGGGTAGAAGCAAAGCGGCTATCTTCCTAGGGAGAAGAAGAGATGTTCACTAGCTTCTGCCCAACAGAGCACAGCAGGGAAACCGATGAACTTGTTGGAACAGCTACTTGATCAGGGCCACACAGGGAGAGAACAAAGGCAAAATCCTATAAGCATATCTTTCAGTGAGGTGAACAGAACCCTGGAGTTCTGCCTCACAGCTCCTGCTATAACCATTAGCCCCTGCTTTCTTCCTCCAAGACTCTCCTCCTCAGTGGAGAGCCTCAACCTGCCACTGATGGTGCTGCCAAGTGGTGCAGATTGTTGGGAACATCATGCAGGTCAGAGGTACGATCTTGGTTATGGTATTGATTGAGCTGTACGCTGTGTGTTGGGTGGGGAGCTGCCTGCTGTAGAGCCAGGACATGCTCAGCTGTGCACTCACCAGCTTGATGTGCTGCACTTTGGAGGCCAAATGCTCCACTCCAGTTTTGGCATTGAGCAGAACCTTGTTCACCTTGGACAGCTCTTCCCGGGTTGCATCACGCCTCTTCTCTTCTTTTTGCAGATGCGCGCGTAACTCCTTCATAAGGTTCTGGGCCCTGGGGGTGGGAGAGGGGGTGCGGTGGTTCACAGAAGAGAACCCTTGAGCCCCCCCAGCTCCTAACCCTCATGTGGGTCAGGGAGCAAGGACTGGCACACTCTGCATGGCGGATCGCCAACATGTGCTCTTGCCTGTAAGCCAAGTGATACACATGGAGGAGCCAACTTACCCCACCTTCCGGGCCTCTCCCGAGTACTTGGTGTGCTCAAGTTCACGTTGCAATACATCCCTCTCCTCTTTTAGTCGCACCAGGGACTCTTCATTCTCATTCTTCATTTCCTCCAGGTGCTTGAAGGTTTCTTCTTGAGCCGCGAAGCAGGCCATAACATCCTGTCAAGATTTCACAGGGATGAATGGAAGTATCAGAGCTGTATGAATCTGGCCCCTGCCTGCTCGGCATACATGCTACTCTTTCCATGCAAATAAGAGGCAGCCGTGGAACGATAGGATCCACCACAGCTCTGAGGCAAGCCTGCAGATCTTATTGGTCATGTCTGGCCCTTTTCCCTCCTACAGTACAGTCATACCTCGGGTTGAATACACTTCGAGTTGAGCGCATTCGAGTTGCGCTCTGCGGCAACCCAGAAGTAACGGAGCGCGTTACTTCCGGGTTTCACTGCTTGCACATGCGCAGACGCTCAAAATGACATCATGCGCAGAAGTGGTGAAAAGCGACGTGCATGTTCGCAGATGTGCCATCGCTAGTTACGTTTGGTTCTAGATGCGAATGGGGCTCCAGAACGGATCCCGTTTGTATCTAGAGGTACTGGTACCTCCGGTTATGAACTTAATTCGTTCTGGAGGTCCGTTTGTAACTGGAAGCTGTTCTTTTGTGAATGGGGCCCCCGCTGCGTGCACACGCTTCTGGCACGTGATTTCTGCTTGCATCCCGGGGCAAAGTTTGCTTCCGGGAGCAGCTACTTCCAGGTTAGCAGAATTCGTAACCCAAAGAGGTTCACAACCAAGGTATTACTGCACACATCAAAAGGAGCCTGAATAGGGAAACCACTGTGGCCAGCAAAGTCTCCTGTCTCTGCTAGAGCCAACTGCTGGTATCCAAGCTCCCAAAAAGATGAATTCTTACAGTTCAAGCAGACCAAGTTAAGAGGAGAGCAACCAGCAGCACAGGGGCATGAGACAAGACAATGCAAACCTGCCAGCACACCATCAAAGTGTGGCAATCTCAGAATGGGGTATCTCTTTGGCTTAGAAGCTAACAGAAGCACAGAGAAGTCTGGGGCACAGAGAAGTCTTGCAAAAGACAGATGTCCTGGTTCTAGAACCAACCTGAAACTTTCCTGTCTAGTTTGGGTGCCTTGTGATCCTCGCTAGATCAAATGCATTTGCAATGGGTCCAAAAAGCAGCTTGAGAGTAAATTAAAATGGTCTGTGTCATTCATGGGACAGTCATGCTTACAGGCAATGCTGCTTACAGGACAAGACACAGCTCTGAAATTTCAGGCATGGAGGAAGCGGGTCAAAAATTTCCAACTGGAGAGGACAACAGGAGGGGCACCCAATGATTTTCATCAACATATCGGGCTTTATAGGTTCAATTAATCCAGCCCTGCCACAAGCACATCCTCTCCAATCCCTCAGCTTTACTGGAAAAGATCCAGAATTCATGTCCTTGGCCTTTTGCCCTCCGGGAACCTGCAGCACAAGTGCCTCTAAACTACGTCAGTGGGTGGCTGTCTGCAGGTCTGGCTCCTGCCAAAAAGCAACAATTGATTGTGCATAGATAGCTTGGCTGCAAGCCAGAGCCTCCTACGGGCACAGAAGCATTCCTGCTGGGTTCACAGCGCAGAAGACCTGAATGGGGATGGACATCCGGTTTTCCTAGAAATGCGCTTTTTTTTTTTTAACCAGGGCATCTTTGGGATATTTACGTAGAGGCCAAAGTCATGAGAAAAATCAACTAAGGGCAAGGAATAAATTTATGAATGGAATTTGCCCAGAATGGCATAAGAACACAGCCTGCAACACAAAAGGATAACTAAGTTTTGATTGGCTGGCAGCAGCTGGGACATGGAGAGCAGAGAATGTTTTGCCGTCACACATGAATAACTAGTGCCCCGAGCAACAATTGGACTTGTGGCGTCAACTGCATATCAGCAGGGAACAGTCATGGGATGTGCTGGAGCTGCTGCAAAACGGGGGCGAGGAAAGAGGCAGATCAATAGTGAGTTTTATTATTTGGTCCTCTGCCTGAAAGAAGGGAGAGTAGCCAGGAAGCTGTTCTCCCAATCTGAGAAGGGTGGCTAAACTCACTTCTGTTTGCAGTTCGTCTGTAAAGGTACCCCTGCCCGTACGGGCCAATCTTGACAGACTCTAGGGTTGTGCGCCCATCTCACTCAAAGAGGCCAAGGGCCAGCGCTGTCCGAAGACACTTCCGGGTCACGTGGCCAGCGTGACATCGCTGCTCTGGCGAGCCAGAGCTGCACACGGAAACGCCGTTTACCTTCCCGCTAGTAAGCGGTCCCTATTTATCTACTTGCACCCAGGGGTGCTTTCGAACTGCTAGGTTGGCAGGCGCTGGGACCGAACAGTGGGAGCGCACCCCGCCGCGGGGATTCGAACCGCCGACCTTTCGATCGGCAAGCCCTAGGCACTGAGGCTTTAACCCACAGCACCACCCGCGTCCCTGCAGTTCGTCTGGGGGCAACACAATTAACAGCATCACCCCCTCCCCCCAGGAACTCCTCCTTTTTGGAAAAAAATTAAGCAGGAATTGCACGGTGGCGTATCCTGCACTCGCTTTGTTTCTGTTTCATTGGACAAGCTAGAGGATTTAATTTGGGCTACTTTGCAAATTATACAGTGATAAAACAGACTCCTACCCCTCACAGCAAGCTGCCTATTTCTCCTTCTGAATCTTGGGGTGCAAGGCCTGACAGTGTTGCAACACTGGCTGGGCTTCCTGAATCCATTGCCAGTGAATGTGAGGCAGGTCAGATACATTTAGAGCCACCTGATCCACACCAAAACAACTAATGTTGTTGACTGGATTAATCTCAGACTGGGGAGCTAGAAATAACAAGCATCTTAAGTCTGGAAAGGGACTGGGAGGGTGGGTTTAACAGTGATCCAATGTTGCCCTCTCTCAGCAAAGGAAGGAGTCTGGGAGGAGGCAGCGGGCAAAGTTCTTACATTTGCATTTGTGACGCCAGTGGCTACTCGGATCTTGTCAAAGGCCTCTGCTGCAGTGAACATGGCTTGTTTGCTTTTCAGGATAGTTGATTTCTTGACCTGGGGCTCCTTGAGGACGTCGTCACTTCCAAATGGGATACGATCCTTCTGAGACTGCTGAAACAAATGGAGTGCATGTGGACAAGGTACAGTACACGTAGTGCAACAAAAAAAATCTCAAAATGGCTTCTGTTATGCTAAGGCCTTGCCAGTTGATTGTTGACTTGCTTTTAATTCCTCTCCTGCCTCATTTTATTGTATGTTGAACTGACTAGATTTATTTCTCCCCCCCCCCCCATTTTGAATGATTTCCCCTTCTTCTATTTTTAGCCTTTGTTTGTTTAAACTTTTCAAGTTTATACATTTCACTAAGTTTATACATTTCACTAATTTTACAATCATTTTGACATTTCAAAACTTGACTTCCTTTCCCCTCTTTCTGTGGTTCCTTAAATTTGTATTTAATATCTTCTGCATATCCAAATTAATTTGCTCATTTACTCATCTTCTTTAAATATATACTCTTATAAAACTGAAGGTTATTACAATAATCCAGCCAGTGTTTTCATCTGCTTAATGATTTCCCCTTCTTTACTGCCTCTCCCCTTTACAATTGTGTCAAGGCCCTGGACAGCTGGTGGCGACCAGAAGACCTTTGATCACCTTCCTTGGAGTATAGATGAGATCACCCAGCCAATGAGATGTTAAATAAAAAAGGGCAAGAGAACTCCCTTGGAACGCAGTTCAGGTGGCAATATCTGAAAGGGCCTCTGGGTAATCAAGGCACAGATCTTCAAGATAATCTCATCCTGCTCTTTCACCTGGCAGGATCTTCTAAGTCATTGATCACATCCACATTAGCCCACCCTCAGATTAGTCAGGACACCCTGATTAAAGCCTTTAATGGGAGGGAATTAGCAAAGCAGCCCCATTTCATAAAGGAGTATATACCGTATTTTTCGCTCTATAAGACACACCAGACCACAAGATGCACCTAGTTTTTGGAGGAGGAAAACAAGAAAAAAATATTCTGAAGCTCAGAAGCCAGAACAGCAAGAGGGATCGCTGCGCAGTGAAAGCAGCAATCCCTCTTGCTGTTCTGGCTTCTGGGATAGCTGCGCAGCCTGCATTCGCTCCATAAGACGCACACACATTTCCCCTTACTTTTTAGGAGGGAAAAAGTGAGTCTTATAGAGCAAAAAATACAGTAATTGCTCAGCTGCTACATAAACTAATTATTTATTAACTGGATGCAGAGATCATCGGGTGCTCCGAAAAATCATCCACTGAGCCTCTTCGCAAGAAACTTTTTATTTAACAAAATTTTACACGTAGATGGAAGAGGAAACAGCAGAGGTGGGGAGGGATTCATGGTGCGACAGTTGGCCTCTAAAATGTTTTTAAATGCCCTTAGTGGCCTGAGCCTCAGCTGGGTAATGAAACAATCCTAAACAGTCTAGTAATTTCCACACCCAGGCCTTGAGTTCAGTTGCCAAACCTTGTGGCCAGTGTTGAAGGACCAAAAATACACTTGACTAGCCATAACGCCACACCTGGGAAAGAGATGGGGCCTTGCCCAGATTCCTGGTTGACAATAGATTGGGGGCAGGGACCCATAGCCCTCTCAATGTTGTCGGACTCTAACTACCAGCAGCCCCAGCCAGCATGGGATGATACAAATTGTCATACAGTAACATCTGGCAGGCCACAAAGTTCCCCAGTCCTGGGTTAAGATCCCTTTTGTTATTGTCCTGTTAAAGCTAAATAGGACTGATGTTAGAGTTTTAAAATTTTGCTATAGAATCCCACTGACAGTTCACAGACAGTGTTATGATTTCTGCAATTTCACACAGATGCAGCAAAAACCACAGAATTTGCTAGTGGGGGCAGAATTATAATAATCAGACCTAACCCCTCTTTTCTCATTACAGAAGGTTTAAAGCACATTCAGGCCTGTTCAGAGTCAGAGAGTGGCTGCTTGCCCATTTCAGACATTTGTGATCTTTATCTAGTCCACTTCTGAGATTTAAGTTCTTGCTGTTAGTACCAGGAAAAGCAGAAGCTATCTAACAGGCAAAATATCCTTTTGGCCTATAGTCAGTCTGGAGACAGGGGACAGACTTGGGGAGTGTCAGTCACTTAATGGAGAGAAAATCTCCACAAAATCTACAGTACCCGCCTCTCTGTACGCTCATTCTGCGCTCTCTTTTCCTCGGTCATTTTCTTCAGATCCTTCAGCTTCTTATCACGAACTTTCCGTTCTCGGTAGATGATCTCTTCTTGGTTCAGGAGCTGTGCCTGCATTTTGGAGGGAAGAGAAGGTAAGCTACTGTCCTGTCCTTGTAATCTCTAAATAGGATGCACTGTGAACCAGTGGCGTAGCGTGGGTTGTCAGCACCTGGGGCAAGTAATTTGCGCCCCCTAACCCGGGGCAAGGCAAGTAATTTGCGCCCCCCCCGCTGCACTGTCCCTCCCCCAGATAGTCCCTCACTCTCTCTCCGCACCGCACCGCACCGCACGCCTGGCACCCTCCCCTCCACAGTGGGCGGCGACCCGGCGGCTCGGATTGGATTCGCACAGCCAGCACTGCAGTGAGAGAGAGTGAGTGAGCCAGGTAGGGGCAGAGAGCTGCGAGTGTGCCCCCCCCCAGATGTTGCACCTGGTGCGGCCGGCCCCCCCTGCACCTCCCACGCTACGCCACTGCTGTGAACATCTTTGCACTTCTTAGGCCTGTTTTTGGACAGCCCAATACTCCCATTGATGTGGTAAGACACCGATCTTGGGGATGTTGTGATGTTCCCTGAGGCCACTTCCTGGTGCTTTCTCCTATCCTATTCAACACTAGATCACAATTAGAGTTGTGTGGTTAATCCAGGGGCACCCGACTTATTTTATTTGTTTTAAATAAGAGTTCTAGGCTAATACGTTTGCTTTAAAAGTTTAAAAAGTTTCCAGAACAAATCCCAAGTATGACTCTTAAGATCAGAATAAAATATGTGAAATGAAGAATATGTGTGCAAATAAAATTAATTATAACTGCAGACATGCAGCCCCTAGTGAGAATCTCCTTACAGTGGGAGGTCCTGTATTATTTAATTATTATACAAGTTCAACATGTATATGCAGTCATACCTTGGTTCTTGAACGCCTTGTGACTCAAACGTTTTGACTCCCGAATGCTGCAAACCCGGAAGTAAGTGTTCCGGTTTGCGAACTTTTTTTGGAAGCTGAACATCTGACGCGGCTTCCGATTGAGTGCAGGAAGCTCCTGCGGCCAATCAGAAGCTGCGCCGTGGTTTTCGAACGGTTTCGGGAGTCAAATGGACTACTGAAACGGGTTCTGTTCAAGAACCAAGGTACGACTGTATTGCTCCTCACCACACGGTAGCCACAAACCATGACTGCTCCTTCATCCTGTATCCAAGACTGTGCTGACTCCCTACCCTGGCTGTATCACGAGCATGTTGGGCTTCCGTGTTCACGCTTTCCAGGTCCTTAAGCTCGTTGCGCAGGCGTAAGATCTCAGCTTCCATAGCATCCAGCTTGTTCTGGAAGTGCAGGCTCTGCTCCTAGAAAAGGGAGGAAGCATTCCAGGGTGGTTGTGGAGCAAACAGCCATGATGCCTCATTCATCTTTGCAGAACACAAATCCCTAATTATCTAACTCCCTCAGTGGCTCCTAACCCACCCACAAAGCTTACTTTGTGACCTTGGGTGAGTACAGCCTCTCTGTTTAACCTACTTACCTGTCCTGTGGATGAACAGGAGGCAAATGTGCAGGTGGATGGATTGCATGTGAGGCTCTGGTCCAACCATACCTGCCATTTAGCCCCCAGAACATTACTCATGAAGAAACTTGCCTCTTGGGCTGGAAAAGGTTCCCCACTCCTATCTTAGAGTGTGTCTGTGTCTCACCTGCATATGCGATTTTAACTTCTGGTACATGCCGGTGATGCGTTGGGCCTCATCAGTCTTAAATCGGGCTTTTTCCAGTCGGTTCTCCAGCGTTCGCAGTGTCTGGATATAAAGAACAGCAAACTGAGCTAGCAGCCAGTAGGATGAAGTCTCTCCAACACCCCATCTAGTTCAAAGATGTCCTTTTCCCAAGTTACAGCTGCAGGGATGCAAGCAACTTTCAGGTTCTGTAGTCTAATCTTTCCATTCCCACGTCCATCAGATTGCATATGGCTGGACTGACAACCGTCCTAAGTGCTTTACGAGTCAGTGGAAATTTTTACAATGACCTCATTGAGTTGTAGGGAATCTTCAAGGTGAGCAAACATGGTGATCGCTCCATGGTGACAGAACAAGGGAAAAAACGGACCTGGCACATTGCCAGCTTGGAAGGGAAAACAAAATGCTGGTATAGCTCAGCCAGCAAGTGGAGAATCGTCCCCGGCGCAAGACCTCAGGATCTGGCAGGATGGGTGGTGGGTGAGAAAAGTCACCTGTCTGGCATGTGTGGTCCTCTCCTCTAATGACATTCATGCACAGACAGGATTGAGGGAACAAGAACGTGGTTGAATACAACCACTGTCTTCCTACTTCCTTTACTCAAACAAGTTTTATTTAAGTAATCAGAATACATTAGAAACCCCCGCTTTCTGAGGCAAGTTCCAAGAATCTCTTCTGTTTGTTTTACAAGTGGTAGATATTGCAAATTTGGGTGATACCTTTATTCAGATTCCTGTGATCTGCTGGTTGCAACTGCTTGTTTTTCAATTCATTTAGCTACAGCCAGTGCTTTTTTCCTGGGGGGATGGAGGGGGACGCATACCCCTAAACATTTTGTGAATCTATTTTCCCCGATTTGAACTATAAAATGGTGATTTTCTTGAGTCAAAATGAGGGGGGGGAAAGCACTGACTACAGCAGGTGATAAGCATTAGGTTTTGTATAACTGGATGTGCAAAATGGTGCTTGAGTCTCTCTCTTAGAAAAATAATGAGATATTGATATCTCTTAGAAAGATATCAAACACCAATATAAGTGCCTAAGATTGTTTAAACAAAGATACTCTAGCATTTGAAAAATTAGAGCACAGCGATGTTGTGTCATTATACAGCAACCAAGTTATGTGTTCTTACCATCTAATAAAATAATCCTTTCAATACTTCAGTCGGATAACACATTCATGCATTTGCACACGGTTAATTGCATCTGATAGAGGATGTTTGCCTACATTTTCAAGAATGCTTATTTTTCCAAACTACCACACAATTTCCCTCTTGTAGATAAAAACATCCCACACATGTGCACATGCAGTTAGCTGCAGGACAAGCTAAGCTTTGATTTGAACCTTCAAATGAACATATGAAGCTCCCAAGCCAACCCAGACAACTGTTTTGTACTCCAGTACTGTATGCTCTGAATTGCAGAGGGTCTACAGCCTTGTTATCCTCTTGTGTCAGATAATGCCAGGAATTGAACCTGAGAGCTTATGCGCACAAAGCAAACCACACCACTGAATTATGGGTCCTTCTCTTATGGCTCCGAGCTCTTGCCCATTCACAGCCAAAATGTACTGAGTATATTAATCACAGGTTGGAGAATACATACTTTGTTCATGGGTTTGTGAAGGTGTGTATTAGTGTAGCTCCTGCCTGTATATTCAGGTGCATAAATCATTCATATCAGAGGGCTAAAAGTGGAAGAGCATCCCTATCATATCACTAACAGGAACAGTAAAGAGGTCTGGTGGATGAATTAAGACTCGGGAGCTCAGGCACTGAGCTTTTGTCCTCAGTATCTCATCTCCCTTCTCTCTGTCTTGATGTCCTCATCTGAGAATAGGGCACATACGGCAATTTCTCAATTTCGGACAGCTCCATTTACAAGACAGAATTAAGACCTTAGATGCTCCAAGCACTGAAAAGATTATGGTGCCCCGATATGTAATTCAAAATAAAACCAATAGTAAACCATAAAACAACATTTCCAAACAAAAGAAATCAAAATATAGATATACAGTGGTACCTTGGGTTAAGAACTTAATTTGTTCTGGAGGTCTGTTCTTAGCCTGAAACTGTTCTTAACCTGAGGTACCACTTTAGCTAATGGGGCCTCCTGCTGCCGCTGCACAATTTCTGTTCTCATCCTGAAGCAAAGTTCTTAACCTGAGGTACTATTTCTGGGTTAGTGGAGTCTGTAACCTGAAGTGTCTGTAACCCGAAGAACCACTGTATCACACCACATGACAGGATCTGACTTCCTTGCATTATTTTGAACTACATGAGTAGGATGCCTCCCGGTTCAGGTGGGGATCAGTAATAGAGAACAGAAACTTGAGGGAAAATGTGTAGTGGAGTGTAAGTCTAACCAACTTCTGATTTCCCCCCGCGGTGACTATTTCAATTGGTTGGTTTTTTTGTTTTGTTTTTTACTTTTAAAAAAATTATTGGTTTTCTTGCTTAAAAACACACACACACAAAAATAAAAGTTAACATAAGTTAACATAAAAAATAAAAGAAAAGCAAAAGAAAACAATAATTCCCCCTGTGGCTTCCCTTCCCCAAAACTCAACATTCTTTATTTTTACAGTCTTTTTACCATTGCATCTTTCATATATTATCGCTGATATTCCTAATATATCAATTCTATCTATTTCAGCTATACATACTTAATCTATGCATATTAACATGTTATCTTTAGACCAATGTTTTTTCATATAGTCTTCAAAACAGTGCCATACGCTCCTTAATTTCAGATTTGTCTGGTGTCTTACGGCAGCTGTTAACTTTGCCAGTTCTATATATTCACATAGTTTATTCAACCAGTCTTCTTTTGTGGGGGTAGTACCTCCTTTCCAGTTTTTTGCCAAGACTAGTTTGACTGCGGCTGTAGCATATAAGAATAATATTTTCTTATACTGTGGGATATCTTTTCCTAAAATGCCCAGCAAATACGCCTCTGGCTTTTTTTCTATAGAGATTTTGAACATCTTTTTTATCTCTTTGTGAATGCATCCCCAGAATATTTTAATTTTGTTTTGTTTTTTAATATCGAATGTCAAATTCTTCCCAAAAACATTTTCTTCTTGTTGTTGTTTTTTTGTTTTTGTTCCCCTGTTTTGCTAGTGCCCAAAGCATGTGCTTAGTCTGCCTACTGGGCAATCTACTGCATCTATTACAGCTAAGTAGCTAGAATGGAGACAATTAAGAAAAGTAATGCAGTGGTTCTTTGCCTCCCTCTTGCGGTGTGTTCACATAAGCTGCCAGAAAGAAATGGGGAGTCAAATTACACGTTACATTATATGTTAGCAACTGGTTGTTTTTTCTTTGATAAAGAGCAGCAGCAGCAGGAGGGGCTCATCAGGATTGCAACCACAGGCTTGGGAGGAAAGGGATAGAAATTCAGTCCTTTATTCCTGCTCTAGTTCTGGTCCAAATCAGTCCTGCTCTCCCACAGCTGTTGCTTGCTTTGGGAGTAAAACTGCCATTCTTAGATGACATCCGATTTAGGATAACCAGATCTAGATTGCCAGGATGTCCTGCACTATAAATGTCAGTTAACATATTATTATTATTATTATTATTATTATTATTATTATTATTATTATTATTATTATTATTATTTTCAATGCCCTATTCTGCCTTGGTCAGACTCCACTTGGAGTCCCAAGTCCAGTTCTGGGTACTACAATTTAGGAAGGATATTGACAAGCTGGAACATGTGCAGAGGAGGGCAACCTAGATGATAAAGGGCCTGGAAACCAAGCCTTATGATGAATGGTTGAAGGAGCTGGGCATGTTTAGTCTGGAGGAGACTGAGAGATGATATGATAAAGGTAAAGGTAAAGGGACCCCTGACCATTAGGTCCAGTCGTGACCGACTCTGGGGTTGCGGCGCTCATCTTGCTTTATTGGCCAAGGGAGCCAGCGTACAGCTTTCGAGTCATGTGGCCAGGATGACTAAGCCGCTTCTGGCGAACCAGAGCAGTGCACGGAAACGCCGTTTACCTTCCCGCTGGAGCGGTACACATTTATCTACTTGCACTTTGACGTGCTTTTGAACTGCTAGGTTGGCAGGAGCAGGGACCGAGTAACAGGAGCTCATCCTGTTGCGGGGATTTGAACCGCCGACCTTCTGATTGGCAAGTCCTAGGCTCTGTGGTTTAACCCACAGCGCCACCCACGTCCCTATGATGATATGATAGCCAGCTTCAAATATCCAAAGGGCTGTCACAAGGAAGATGGCTTAGACTAGATGGCCCTTAGGGTCCCTTCCAACTCTACAGTTCTATGATTATGAGAGAATGGCGCAAACTCTAAGAACTGCCATTCATGGGTTCTAGGAAGAAAAAGTGCTTTTCCAAAGAGATCTTCAGCATGCCAAGGACATGCAAACATCACACTGATGCCTCCTTACTAATTAGTAACAATCAGAGAGCAAAAGAGACCAAACATGAGAGATCCTGAATTCATCACTGCATCTCAGGGAGAGGAACCGCAGGAGCAGATATGACACATCAACCGTACAGCTGCCCCTGGGATAAGAACTTGCTCTCTGTGTTACCTGAGAGAGCAGCTTTACTCCAATCTGAGGGAGTCAAAGCAGAAAGGAGCCGTTTGCAAAATCATCGGTTCTTCTTCTCAAGAGATCTGAGGACTCAGGGACAGTGGCATAGCATGGGGGGTGCAGGGGGGGCCGGCCGCACCGGGCGCAACATATGGGGGGGCGTGCTCGCACTCGCAGCTCTCTGCCCCTACCTGGCTCACTCACTCTCTCTCACTGCAGTGCTGGCTGTGCGAATCCGATCCGAGCCGCCGGGTCGCCGCCCACTGTGGAGGGGAGGGTGCCAGGCGTGTGGTGCGGTGCGGAGAGAGAGCGGGGGACTATCTGGGGGAGGGACAGTGCAGCGGGGGGCGCAAATTACTTGCCTTTCCCCGGGTTAGGGGGCGCAAATTACTTGCCTTGCCCCGGGTGCTGACAACCCACGCAACACCACTGCTCAGGGAATCCAGACATTTCAACTTCTCCACTCCACTGCACTAATCTGTCACTATATTGCACTGCTCTGTCACTATAGAGAGGACAACCCAGGACACCTTCAGGCACAAATAAACTTAACATTTTCTTCTCAAGTTTTGTGACAATTGATCTGCTTTCTTTTTAGCTAAACCAGGACTCTGGTAGAAGGAAAGACTCCCACTTGGAATACTACAACTAATAATACCTGCAGGAGTCCAGCCTCTGCAGAATGCAATCAATGATTGCATATACAAAAGGTGAGATGAAATTTAAAAGGCGAGGTGCCCATGACAAGAGTCCTTTTCAAGCATCCAAAGAGAGAGAGAAAGAAAAGTGGCAACAGCATTGCAGCGATGATTTGATTTTGTTCTTATTTTTATTATGCATTATGCATTGCAGGCTTCCTCAGTCTCGGCCCTCCAGATGTTTTTGGCCTACAACTCACATAATCCCTAGCTAGCAGGACCAGTGGTCAGGGATGCTGGGAATTGTAGTCTCAAAACATGTGGAGGGCCAAGGTTGAGGAAGCCTGATGTATTATGCATTTGTATTAGGTCTTTTATATTGTAATTTTATGTTGTGAACCACCCTGAGATCTACAGAAGAAGAACAAGAACAAGAACAAGAAGAAGAAGAAGAAGAGTTTGGATTTGATATACTGCGTTTCACTCCCTTTAAGGAGTCTCAAAGCAACTAACATTCTCCTTTCCCTTCCTCCCCCACAACAAACACTCTGTGAGGTGAGTGGGGCTGAGAGACTTCAGAGAAGTGTGACTGGCCCAAGGTCACCCAGCAGCTGCGTGTGGAGGAGCGGGGAATCGAACCTGGGTTCCCAGATTACAAGACTACCGCTCTTAATCACTACACCACACTGGCTCACTTTATACCTCTGTATAAAGGATGGTATACAGATTTAACAACAACAACAACAACAGCAACAACAGGTAGATTCTAGCCCAGTGAGAGGGAACCAATGGTGGAGCTTTTCAATCTCCTCCTTCCAAAGGATTCAGATTTGACTCACCTTAGCTGCCTCTATATTCCGTTCTTCCATTTCTTGCATTTCAGTGATCTCTTTTGTTTTAACACCATACTGAAGCTGTAGCTCTTCCAGCCTGCGTTTCCGCATCTCCACCTGATGCTTCAGGTTGTTTAACTGATTGATTTTCTCACATAGCCGGTGATTGATGATCTGAATAGCACCCTTTGGAACAGAGAGAAGAGGAGAAGAATTAAAGAAGCCTCAACGATTGTGCGGACAGTCATCCAGGTGAGGGTGAATTAGACTGGAGACAAAGAATAGGTTTTAATAAAGCTGAAACTGGTCTGAATTGAGGAAGGCTTTAAGATAAGGGAAAATTTGTAAATATATTCGAATTGGATATGCAGCAATAAAAAAGATATGAAATAAATAACCGCAGAAAGGAAGGGAGGGAATTCGAAGGGAAGGTAAGTTAGATTTGTAAAGATTTGTTTTTCTTGTTAAAATATTTGTATAAGCTGAAAATGAAAAATAAATTTATAAAAAACTGAATTGAGGAAAGCTTTTCATGTTGTGTGAATGTTTTTTTGTTCTATTATTTCCTCTGAGCAAACAGATACTGTAGGTTTTTGAAATAATGTGCAAACCTGAGAAACTTGTTGCCCAATAGACACATTGTTTTTCCTTTGTGTTGCAGGGTTTTCAGTTTTTTGCATTTTCATTCTGTGCAATGATATAACGGGACAGGGATCACCACCTACCTCTCCAGTTTTATTTTTCACAGACCCTTGCTCAGCTGGATGTTCGTGGAATGCAGCCTTGATGACTTTTTCTTCTCCCTGAAAAAAACCCAAATAACTGTTTTCATTTTCTGAAAGTCTGAAATAAATCCAAGATGCATACAAGATGGAAGCATATTTCTTGGAACAGAGCTTGCCTTTTACAAGTAGGAAGGTAGGGCGTGTTAGGAAAGGCATGTGCGACACCCCCTCTTCCCCACCAAAAGCCAAAGTCCTTTCTCCCATCTTTTTTAAAAATGCAGAGGAAACACTGGGAATGCTTTAAATACAAACATGCAAGAAATAGTTAAGGCAACATCTTTTTGGACCAACTCTGAAGCAGCATGCAGATCTGCAGGTGACAAACACCTCTAGTAGATAGAATAGGAAGGGAACTGATTATCAGCAGTGCTGCATGAGTCCAAATATTTTTTTGCAAGTTTAGATAATGGTCTAATCAAAAACCACTCATACACATACACAAGCAGAAGAACAAAGGATGATAATGTCCCAAGTTGTATGTCCAGCCCACTCTTTGTATGCAATAAAATTATAAAAATGAAGGGTGCATAAGGGCCTTTTCCATCTTGCTATTGGCGAGCACATTATTAAATCTGGTGCGACAAACTCAGTGTGAGGTCAGGTAGACCCCCATCTTTCTCCAGACTTGGGAGATGGGAAGGGGCTGTTCCTCCAAGGCTTAGCAGAATGATAGTTACATTTGATGAGTTCTAGCATCTGTTTTGGAACAGGACGTACATTTAGTGGGATTTCAATTGGAACCGAACATTTTGTTTTTTCCTTGTGTGTCCAACCAAAGCTTAGTTGGGTGGTGGATCAGAGCTGGCAGATGAATACCATACCATGGCTTGGGAATGGGCATGTCTGACATCTCCCCAGTGGTTCCGAGGTGATGGTGAAGCAAACTTTGGTGCACATGAACGGATAGCTCAGTTGGTAGAGCATGAGACTCTTAACCTCAGGGTTGTGGGTTCAAGCTCCATGTTGAGCAAAAAGATCCCTGCACAGCAGGGGGTTGGATTAGATGATCCTTGTGGTCCCTTCCAACTCTACAATTCTGTGAAAATATTCCTACTAATTATACGTTTGAAGTTTCCAACCAACACACTTGTTGCTTGCATATCTGCATTAATGTTACCAGCGATGGGGAACCTCAGACCTCTCCCAAGGGGCTTGCCCCAACCCATGCCTCTTACTAGCCCAACTTTGCACCCTCCTTTTTTTTTTTTAATAATTTTTATTAATTTACAACAACAACAACAAAAAACCAAAATAAAACATTCATTATTTTCACATTCATATTTTCCAAATCTTTCTTTTTTGAACTTCCTTCAGCTTTTCTGCAAATCTTTCGTAGTTATTATTAATTTACGCATTATCTTTGTTTATATTGTCATTATATAAATCTTTTTCTTCTATTCCCTTTTAACAATACCTCTCACGTTTTCACAGTGCTCTTTTAAAACCCTCTAGCGTTATTTGACTTTCACTTATACTCTCCAGATATTCAACAAATTTTCCCCAGTCTTCTGTAAACTTTTGGTCTCTTAAATATCTAATCTTCCCAGTCATCTTATCCAATTCAGCATAGTCTAACAACTTCAATCTCCAGTTTTCTATTGTCAGTATATCCTGTTGTTTCCATTTCTGAGCCAGCAACATCCTTGCAGCCGTCACTGCATATTGGAAAAACTTGCTATCCTTTCTCTTAATCTCCTTTCCTAGAATACCTAACAGAAAGGCCTCTGGCTTCTTTATAAAAGTATATTTTAGAATCTTTTTCAACTCATTATATATCATTTCCCAGAAGCCTTTCACTTTCTTACATTCCCACCACCCTCCTTTGCACCCTTCTTGAGTGTGTTCGCTTGGCTGGAGCCAGTACCTGAACACTGATGGTGCTTTTTGCTTGTTTGGAGGCTAGAGTGCAAGTGTGTGTCAAAACTGCCTACTGTACAAAGGTATCATTCACATTTGTTGGTCTGCCCACATTTGCCTCTGCCTCTGGAAGGGAATGTGGATTTCAGGCTGAAAAAGGTGATAGCAGCTACTAACCAGTGTTATAGCCTCACTGAGAACATCTTCAGTGTTTCCTTCGTTCATTCTTAGGCTTGACAGCCGTTCCAACGTCTTATTCATCATAGTTCCTTCCTTAGCACCTTGGCAGCGTCCCAGAGTGTCACAGCCAGATTCAGAATGGGCTGCTAACAGACTTTGAGCAATACTTTTGTGTTTCTTTGCAGATTGCCCTAGGTCAATGACTTGTGTTCCATGGCTTGTCACTTTCATGCTTACTTTCCCTGACATATTAAACTTCCAGTAGTAGTTTACTAGCAAAACAAACACACCACTGTCATCTGAAACAGCCCTGATGCATTTGTGATGACACACAATGACAACATAGATTACTGGCTGCAACAAAATAATGTATGCTTCGTGTGTTTTCAGGTCTCTGTGCTAAGAGACAACATTGCAAAGGACTTGAGCTGCTACACTTGAACTTCAGGTTAGCACATGTATATTTTCCATGCATTTTCTTTGACACACTGTACACATTTTGAACATAACACATTAATCATGTGCTTTTTCTTCTCAATATTTGTAAATACAACTTGTTTGGATGGTAGGAGAAGTTATTGAAAGTCTAAGGTATCCAGAAGTAGCTTTAGCTTGTTATCGGGCAGCAAAATCAGTATCACATACAGCCACATCTGCAGTCACTATCTTAAAGTCCAGAAATTGAAATAAAGTTGTTGATTTGCTTGAGTTCTAACCATTCATGTTGCTTGAATTTTTTTTAGCAACAATATTTGCCGCATGACACTTTCCAGCTTTCTCGGTAACTCGAACATTGGAGCCAAATAGCTCAAATTGCCCAAAGGTTATAGAATGCCATTGTCTGGTTTCAGCATGCACACATGAAGGTGATATAAAAACACCTAAAAATCCATGTTGACCGCTTTGGCCCCTGGACAAAATGTCCAGAATTCCTGAGAAGCATCCCTGATAGATTGTGCAGTGACTGCTAATAGATTAAAAGCATGGACAATATGTGCTTTTATACCTTTCCACCAGAAACACTCATGCCTAAGTAGTGCTTTTTTCTGGGGGGATACAGGGGTACGCATACCCCTAAACATTTTGTGAATCTAAGCTTGGCATCATTGAGGGGCAGTATTTCAATATGAGTAGGAAAATGAGAGTACCCCTAAACTTTTTTTTAGAAAAAAATCACTGTGCCTAAGGAAGAACTGTAGAGCTGGGGCCCTTATCTCAGAGTGAAAAGAGATCTTGGTTTTTTGTTTTGTTTTGTTTTTTTAAATAATATTTATTAGAGGTTTAAAGATTACAGGAAAAAAAGGAAAAAAAGAAAAGAAGGAAAAAAAGTAAGCAATACAAATCAATACATTACAAACATAAAAAGAGAACAAAAAACACAATACATCAAAACACAAACAGAAACAAAGACAATTAAAAACACATCCAATATTTATCATTATATTTCATTAACTTATTTCCTCGACCTCCTCACACCTCCCTTTTTTGTATTCTAGTTATTAACTATATCAGCAAATGAAAAGAGATCTTGGTCTGGGATGAGTGCCAGCATGAGCTGATATCATAAATTCTGCTCATTATTTCCGCTTGCTAGAAACAGGGGGAAACATAGCTATGAGGCTCACCGCTAGGAGATGTGCCAACGTTTTGTGCAACTTCTTATTCTCCTTTCTCAGTTGCAAAATTGACTCCTTGTTCTTCTTAATGTTCCATTGGGTGGTCTCATAGTAAGCTTTCCGATCACCTTCTGTAATGAGGACAAATAAAACCACTCTGCTTATGCTCATCCAAAAAAGAAGCAGTGGCAAAGCCAAACTTGTTGAAGTAGTTGCCAATTTGGGGTAACTTTTAGTCATCTTCATATCCTCTCACAGATATGTGATTATGGCAGCTACATTATATAGTGAATGAAATGACAGAAATTATGCTTTACTACATGACATACTTTGAGAGTTGAATTTAGAATCAGGAGTGTAACCAAGGACAAAAAAGGCTTAATACTTAAGGCCTCTTTTTATAGGAAATCCAATCTCCTTTTAGAGGTTTCAAGTATTTTGCTTTGGTCTGTATCTCTAATCTGAAAATAATAGCATTTTTAATTTCTCAGTAGTTCCTTCCCATCCACAAAAATAGATATTGTAGGCCAATCATACATCTGTGGCAGTATAAATACCTTTCAGATGCCCCTCCACTTCTAGACCTCAACAAAAAGTGTACTAGTATTGGATGTATGAGATTTGAACATATTAATTAGACTGTGGTGCTCACTAGAAATATGGATATTGGCACAGTCAATAGGATTAATGGGTTATATCCAATGTTGCCGTTCTGCTTGCACAACAGACATCTTGCTTGAGCAAAGAAACTTGCCTCTCCTTTGCAGCCCCCTGTGGCCCCCCAAAATCAGCTCTAGAGGACTGGGGGGGGGGACCATTTGGAACAGATTTTAGGGGGTGCACAGAGAAAGGAAGTCCTGTTGTATGAGTGGAACTCAGTACATGCTGTGCTGAATACAACCCAATGAAACCAGCACTACTTAGCATCTAACTCGACTTTGCAGTAGCACAAGCACGGCTATAGTATGTTCTCACATTCTCCCTCTCTGCTGCTCCTAAGAGGCAACATCTTGGCTGTGTGTCCTGGAAGACCTGCTCTCTGCCTTGCTAGCCTTTCCTACTTGGCCTAGAAGGGCAGGGCCCTGACGGGCTGACTGACTGACTGGCCTCCAGCTACAAAACTGAGGCTGCTGAACAGACTACTGGGCTGGGGTATTTTTTTAGGGAGGTTTAGTTGCTATTACTGATATTAATTTTTGTATCTTTATTTTTATATATTATGATTTATGTGGAAATTGTTCAATTTGGCTGTGTACTTTTTCATGTGTTTTATTTATTGGTCACGACTACTTTATGTTTGTAATTATGTAACATCTTTTCATGTTGTAAGCCGCCTTGAGCATGGTTTTAACTTTGGAAAGGTGCCATACAATTTTATTTATTTTTAAGAGTGTTTCTGCAAAACCACATCAGTGGCTGAACTGTGCCAGTTTCTCGCGGTTCCCTCACTGCGAGAAGCGAAGTTACAGGGAACCAGGCAGAAGGCCTTCTCTGTAGTGGTGCCCGCCCTATGGAACACCCTCCCCATCAGGTGTCAAGGAAATAAACAACTATCTGACTTTTAGAAGACATCTGAAGGCGGTCCTGTTTAGGGAAGTTTTTTAATATTTAATGTTTTATTGTATTTTTAATATTTTGTTGGAAGCCATCCAGAGTGGCTGGGGAAACCCAGCTAGATGGGCGGGGCATAAATAATAAATATTATTATTATTAATATTATTATTATTACTACTACTACATGCAACTGGTTAGAAACCCAAGTGGGAAAGCTCTGAAATGCAACAGCCAGGAGTCTGGTCATGTGCAGTGTATAAGAATTAGCCTGAAGCCTTCAAACAGGGAAGTTTGACAAACATTCATGTTCCCACACCCCTTTATACCACAAATGAATAGATAAAAGTGAGTGGACTACTAGTAATGTTCCACTTTCCCCATGGCCCATGGGTAGCTTTAGGAGGGAGCCCCTCCCTTTCTGCCTTCCCATTAACAAAATAGTGGTAATGACATGATTTACAGGGGGTTGCAAAAAGGAACGAAGCAATGGAATATTGTCCCTGAGGATTCTGCTGAGTGATTGCTACATCTAAAATAATCACACCATTGGTCCATCTTGCTCACCATTATCTACATGGACTGGAAATGGCTTTCCATGGTTTCAGGTAGCTTCTATTCCCATCCCCACTTGGAGACCCCGTGGGTTGAACACAGGGTTTTTTTGCACAAAAAGCAGATGCTATGATCCTTCCCCAATACATAACGCGCCACAGTTGTTGCTTTTTTAAAAAATCAAAGAATTGCTGTGACGAACAGAAAAACAGTTTCCGGGCCAACCTAGCACCTAGCTCGTGATCCTGCATGACAATTTGCAATCAGTTCAATTTTATGCACACTTAGGTAAAGGTAAAGGGACCCCTGACCATTAGGTCCAGTCGCGGATGACTCTGGGGTTGCGGCGCTCATCTCGCTTTATTGGCCGAGGAAGCCGGCAGACAGCTTCCGGGTCATGTGGCCAGCATGACAAAGCCGCTTCTGGCGAACCAGAGCAGCGCACGGAAACGCCGTTTACCTTCCCGCCGGAGTGGTACCTATTTATCTACTTGCACTTTGACATGCTTTCGAACTGCTAGGTTGGCAGGAGCAGGGACGGAGCAACGGGAGCTCACCCCATCACAGGGATTCGAACCGCCGACCTTCTGATCGGAAAGTCCTAGGCTCTGTGGTTTAACTCACAGCTCCACCCGCGTCCCTTTATTATGCGCACTTACTATATTATATATATATATATATATATATATATATATATATATATATATATAATATATATATATATATATATATAATGCACACTTACCTGTAAGTAAATTAATGTTTACTCCCAAGTAAGTGTGCACAGAAAAGCAGCCTTACTCAATACGGGATGCCTCGTCGCCCACTTCCAAAAGCTTTCTCCCCTCAGCAGCCAGGCATCCCTTACCTAGGAGTTGTATCTTGTTCTGCAGCTCTGTAATCTGGTCGTGGACCGGGGGCTTAATCCCCTGCAGGGCTTGTGTCACTGGCATGGCGGAGTATCTCTCCTACCACCTCAAGCAGGGGCTGCTCGTCCCTTCCCCACCTGCACACGACCGCCGCCCCCGTCCCCAAGCCTCCCCGTCTTCCCCCTGCCCCGCTTCGCCAGGCTGCTTCCCCCTCACTCGACCATCAGCTGCATCCTTTCGCCTGCATCCGTCTCCATGGCGACCAGCTCCTCCGATGCAAAGCGCCCATTGGCCGAGGAAAGCGACCCGCGAAAGGCATGGCGGGAGGAAGGTCAGGTTGTCTCGCTTTTCCTAGGCCGCAGCTGAAATCTATCCGCAGCCATCCTCGCCGTCGCCGTGCGGGGGAACGCGAGCAAAGGTATTGGTGTCGTCCCTTTGGAGGGAAAAAGGGAACCAGGTCATTAAACCCATGAGGCAGCAACGTTGGTGGGCGGAACAAGCAAAGCGCACTTCCGCCACTCTCGCCATGGGCACCTAAAGGAAGGGGAAGTCCTCGAGAAAGCGCCTGAGGGAAAAGGACAGGAGCCGCTTCCGTCATACACGCCCACACACGCGGTCGCGCGCACTTCGAAGCGGATGTTCCCGTCATCCCCTTCCGCTTCCTCGGACGGTTGGACTTGGGACCCGTTTTCCGCGAGGATTCCCGCGCCCCGTCGGTGAGGGAGGCTGTTGGGCTTGTGAGGGGGGTGCGGGTTCCTGGAGGGAGAGCGCCGGAGGCCGCTCTTGAGGGGCGCTGGAGGAAGAGCCGGGGAAAGGCGAGTTCCAGGGCCTCTGCGCGGGGGGGGGGGGGCAGGTCGCGCTGCACCTGCCTGTGGCAGCGGGGCTGATCCTGCCTTGGGCTTCGCCACGTTGCAGAACCCTGCCTGCTTTAAAATGGGGGTGCGGGGTTCCGTGCTGTTTTTGTCGTGGTTCTGTGTTTTTTCAACATTATCATTTCGAATTAAATGTCGGCAGTCGTCCAAAGACCACAGGGCGCTTTGCAGTAGGAAAACGCAAAAATATTCAGCATGTTAACAAACGGAAACAAAAACAAAAAAAAACCCACCCCAATTTAAAAGGCCACAGATGGTTTCCAGTGAAGACACCTCCTTGTTGTATTACAGTGGTACCTCGGGTTACATACGCTGCAGGTTACATACGCTGCAGGTTACAGACTCCGCTAACCCAGAAATAGTACCTCAGGTTAAGAATTTTGCTTCAGGATGAGAACAGAAATCGTGCTCTGGCGGTGTGGCGGCGGCAGGAGGCCCCATTCGCTAGTGGTGCTTCAGGTTAAGAACAGTTTCAGGTTAAGAACGGACCTCCAGAATGAATCAAGCGCATAACCCGAGGTACCACTGTATTGTTATTATTTATTAGATTTGTATGTCGCCCTTTGTTCTGAGATCGCAGGTTCAGTGTGAACATAAAATGCATAATACAGTGGTACCTCGAGTTACATACGCTTCAGGTTACATACGCCTCAGGTTACAGACTCCACTAACCTAGGAATAGTACCTCGGGTTAAGAACTTTGCTTCAGGATGAGAACAGAAATTGTGCGTTGGCAGAGGGAGGCCCCATTAGCTAAAGTGGTGCTTCAGGTTAAGAACAGTTTCAGGTTAAGAACGGACCTCCAGAACGAATTAATTACTTAACCTGAGGTAGCACTGTAAAACAAACCAATGACATCCCCCGCCCCCTGCACATAGCCGCATTTGGAAGATTGTGAAACAGCCCAAGGTTTGGTTGTAGAGAAAAGTTTGTTCCTGGTGGCTAAATATATTTGGTGAAGGCACCAGGCGAGACACCCTGCAGTCAGCCACAGTCTTTAGTTGCCACCTTCCAGACTTTTCAAAGGAGGGACACGACGAAGTGCCTCAGATGGTGATTGCAGAGTCTGGGGTGATTCACATGGAGAGAGGCGGTTCTTGATGTATTGTGGTCCTGAGCAGGACTTTAGAAAAATGGACCAGGGCAGTTTTATATTAGGTAGAGTTTCCATTTTTCATACTAATGAAGGTTGGTTTGAATTTAGCACTCCAAATGCTGGAATGCTAGTTTGTTCAGGCAGAGCAGACTTTCTGATTTATACCTCTCTGAGATTATCTTGGACAGAAATTGGGAAATTCGCTTTGAGTGTAGCATTTCAGGCTATAAAATTGGCCAGTTCTTAGGTAGGTGGAAAGAGGTATGCTTTGATGAAGAATTGCACACGTTCAATAGAATTAAAAGCTTTGCTACCTGGTTCCCAAAATGGAGTTTCACCTTTTAAAAATGAACGTTGGTAACGTGCTGGTCAAAATGTTGGCCCATATATACCTTGTTCATCACAGCTGGGCTTTAAAGGCAGAAGGAGCATGGGGGACTCATACTGCCTCACTCAAACCACTAGCAGGAAGAATAAGAATAAGAAGATTCTCTGCCTCAAGTCCTTTGACAGGCACAGAGAAAGACCAAGGCGGGATAGGAGGCAAGTTACTCACTTGTGCTATGATTTGGCAAACAAGAGAACAGCGCTTCCAAAGCACTGGGATAAAGTGCTGCTGTTTCTTTATTCAGATCCCAACCCAATTCTTTTCTCAAGCCCAGATATAGCAACTGATTGGACAATGATATTCTCTGAAGACCGGAGCATGTAGTTACCATAGAGATGCCATCTGAGGCTTTCCTACAGATGGTGCTATGTGCTGGCTGTAGCATAGATAATAACAGACAGTGACGGTGTAGACTTCCACTGCAGGTAGTTGTATATGTTATGGCCAGAACAGGTGGCCTATTCTAAAGAGAAGCCTTTATTTACTTTATTTCTTAAATTTCTATAAAAACACAAAAAGACATAACATAGTAACAAACCCAAACAATTCCCCCATGGGGTTATTAGCCCACCCATGGCAACTAACAAATGCTCTCACGTTTGTGGAGATTCAGAGTTAGTAGGTGCCTGTTGATTCCCACCCAGAATCCTGTTTCATGTTTTGACAATCCTCAGTGACCCAGGTCTTAGGGTGTGGCCCTTTTGGAAAATGAGAAGCTTTTTTTGGGTTGGGGGGTGCACCAAAATAAAAGCAACTGGAGTAGTTTTTAAACATCAGTGATGGAAAAATAACTATAATTTCTAGTAATGTGTGCAAAATGTTTTATGCACCCATCTTGTGTGAAGTTGAAAAGAATTCACTACAGCATCACCTTTAAAGGTACAGTGGTACCTCGAGTTAAGTACTTAATTTGTTCCGGAGGTCCATTCTTAACCTGAAACTGTTCTTAACCTGAGGCACCACTTTAGCTAATGGGGCCTGCTGCTGCTGCGCTGCCGTAGCCCGATTTTTGTTCTTATCCTGAAGCAAAGTTCTTAACCTGAAGCACTATTTCTGGGTTAGCGGAGTGTGTAACCTGAAGCGTATGTAACCTGAAGTGTATGTATCCCAAGGTACCACTGTACTTAAAAGATGCCTTGATATCAGCCTCCTGAGTTTTGAGCCCTGAGAAAGATGATAAAAGTGTGTTTTAATTTCTGGAATATTTTCTAAATTGTAGAGCATACTTGGGTCAAATAAAATATATGAATTCAAATTATGTTCTTGAGATGTGAAAGGAATTGTGTTTTGGGTTGCGAGTGGAGGGGACAGAATTCTGCATCTTTGCCCCTTCACCTATTTCTGTTAGCATGGAAACTTCTGTAGCAACAGTCCTCTGTTTTTCCCTTTCCTTCAGGAGCCGCTGCTGCTTTTTGCCTTTGGATCATGCTGCTGCTTACCCTGTTGTTGTTCTTGCTTTTGGGCCTAGCATCTCCTGTGGAGGTGAAGCGCCCACGGGGCGTCTCCTTAACAAGTGAGTTCCCAGCAGATAAAATGCCAAGCATTGTTCCACCAGCAAGCAACTCCTTCTGTTGATGTGGAGAATGGAAACAATATGTCTGTATTATAAATTTGTGCATCCACTTTCATTTCTTAGCAAAACCCTGCATTTGGTATATTCACTGTTTGTTTTTTCCTGGTTGAAAAATGGAGGAATGAGGGAAGACTCCAAGGGCTACCATTGCTTCCTGCTCTTAGTTCTACACTTCATTTGGTGCTAGAGCCCTGACATTTGCAGCTATGCACACATTTACACAGTTACTTCCTGTAGAGAAGGGTTGTCTTCTTCATGACTTGCTGTTCCTTTCTGGTAAAATTGTTAAACTTGGAAGCATTTCCTAATTCTCATAATTCTTTGAGGAGTCTCAATTCTTTTGAAAGTCAGTGGCAGTGGCCCCAGTGACTTGGTCTTGAGGTTTGTAATCACATTCTCGTTCTTCAGATTCCACTGTTCTTCCACCCCTCCCCACTGGAACTGTTTTTCATAAAATGCTGAGACTTTCATTACACGAAACATTAAAGTGTACTAAGCCTCCCTTGTGGTCTTTCTTCCTCATGTGGTGGAAAAGAGACTGTACATCTGAATGTGTAGCTTTTCTGGACTAGTTTAACTATGAGGTGAATTCATCGTATTAGCAGGTGCCCTGATTGAAGGGCAAAGTAGGTAGCACTACACTACTGGTTGCATTTTCTAGGAGATGGATTGCCAGAATGTGTCAAATCATTGAGTGGCTTTGGGGAGAAGATGGTGTTTTAGTGTCAGTTTGTGAAAGGTCAGTCAGGTTTCCTGAATGGCTCCTGAGCCTCAAATGATTGAAGATCTTCCTAGCACTAAATACAGCCTCCTTTGAGTGGAACAGTGACACGGTTGAAGAAGAAACTACTGTTCACAGCTAAATATTATTTCACTGGCTTTGAATAAACAGTTCCTTGAAGCTCTCTAAAAAGCAAACTCATCCTATTTTGGTGCACAGCTGCTCTTCCCCTTCCATTTCCTGTTGCAGTTTCCCTCAGTTCAAATGTCAATCTTCCCCTCTCCACCACATCACTATGGTTATCCATGGGTGATTTAGAGAGAGCGAGTGTGTTTAAGGATTTGGTATTGTATACGTGACTGGGGATGTTGGAAGACTGTTCCATGATATTGCTATTGGTGTTTTGTTTTTGTCCCATCACCCCAAATTTGTGTTGTTTGGCTTGTGCCTTGAATGCCTTTCTGGATTGGTGTATTTGCATTCTGCAATTTTTGTTCTCGGAACCAAGTGTCTCTTGCTGTCCTTCTCAGGCCATCACTTCTATGATGAATCGAAGCCATTTACTTGTCTAGATGGCTCAGCAACAATAGCCTTTGATAGAGTCAATGATGATTACTGTGACTGCAAAGATGGATCAGATGAGCCAGGTAAGCCCCACTCACACACCTTGCCTCCACCAATGAAACATGCTGCTTATTGCTGCTGTAATTAGATACTTGCTAATATTGTACTTCATGGGGTTTCCTATTCCCTGAATGTGTGAAAATGTACAAGGCATGAAATGCACAAAGTTGCAAAAGCAGAATATGGTTTGCCTGGATTAAAAGCAAACATATTAGCTGAAGAGAGAGACAGCACAAGTCATAGCTGGGTGGGAGGTTTTAGATCAGACATCAGGACAGATTAGATCACGGGTGTCAAACACAAGGCCCGCGGGCCGAATCTGGCCCGCCAGACCTCGTCATGGGGCCCGTGTAGCCGCCGCCAGCCTTCACCTTTTATTCTTGCTAATAAAGTCTACCGTCCTAATCGAAGCCTAGGACAGTTGTGTCGGCAGCTGAAGCTGCAAAAAGAGAGACCAAAACAAAACCCTATTAGATTCGGAAGGAGCCGCAGGAGCTCCTGGCTGTGTGGGGAGCGCCGCTCTTCCCCTCCCCGCAGCTTCCCGGCCAAAAGACACACGCAGCCCGGCCTGCCCGCTTCCCCCTGCGAGGCGGCATGCTGTGGGCGGGGCTGGGGGGCTGGAAGGCGGGCGGTGGAGAAAACGAAGGCGCTCCCTTCCCGCGCCGTTACTCGGCTGGCCTGAGAGAAAATTTCTGAGGCGGCGGCCTTCATCCAGGGTCGGGGGGCCATGGCGGGACTTTGCCCTCCCGGCAGCCTGGAGCATCTGGAGCTGGGGCGGCTGCGGGACCCGCCGGGCAGCAGCGGTGGCGGCGGAGACGCCGCCACCGCTTCTTCTCCTTCTCCTCCTTCGTCTTGCTCGCCACCGCCGCCGCTCTCGTCTCACTCGAGGCAGGCCCGGAGCCGGGACAACCCGGGCTTCGAGCCCGAGGAGGAGACGGGTGAAGCGGCCAGGGCGGCTGGAGGGAGCGCGGTGGCGGGGCCAGTGCTGCAGATGGGCGTGGTGGAGTGGGGCCGAGGAGGGGCGCCTTCGCCCTCGGAGCCCGACACCCGGGAAGGCCCGCCGATAGCGGGAGGCAGTGGAGGCGCAGGCGGCGCAGTGAAAGGGAGGAAGTCGGAGGGGAAGGCGAAGGCCAGCGGCCTTGCTCCGACGGAGGCGCCCCAACACTGCGTGAGACGGGCGAGGAGGTCGCAGAGCAGCCGCTGCCGCCTCCTCGCCTGGGCCAAAGGGATGGCGCACCGCCTGCGAGGTGAGTCGCTGCCCGGCTGGGCCCTTCCGTCGCCCTTCCTGGCTCGCATCTCTCACCTTATTACTTTTATGTTACTCGCGAGTCTTCTGCTCTGAAGACAGAGGCAAATAATCCGTTCAGCTCCTCTGCAATCTCCTTTCCCACCTTTAGCACACCTTTGATTCCCTTGTTGGCCAAAGGCTCTACCACAGACATGTCCAAAGTTTATGGGGTAAAATCCTCAAAAAACCCCTCAACAACTTCAGCCCTAAAACAAAACAAAAAAAAAGGTCAACAATTTCAATCCTAAAAAAAGCGCAACAACTTTGGTTGGCCCTCACGGCCCTTCACTTCATCAATTCTGGCCCTCCTTGAAAAAAGTTTGGGCACCACTGGATTAGATGTTCCTCACACAATAGAGGGGCAAGCTCTGGAATCTGTATTCCAGAATCTCATGGGAGCTCTGGAATCTGCATCTGGACTTTGGAGGGGTTGATGTTCTTTTGCCTTACAGCAATACCACTTGTAGAATCACAGAATAGGAGAGTTGGAAGCGACCACAATGGTCATCTACTCCAACCCCCAGCAATGCAGGAATCATTTGCCCAGTGTGGGACTTTAGCCCATGGCCCTATGATTAGGAGTTTCACGCTCTACCAACTGAGTTATCAGCAATGCCTAGATGATAGGCAGGTCCTGGTCCAGCTGAGGTGCAAAGTTGCTAGTGGTGCATGAGACAGAGCTAGATCTATATTGTCACCTTCTTGCAAGTTTGGCAAGAATCTGCATTGAAAATTGGGAGCAGGGGAGATGAGATTGATATATTAAATTGGTGCAGAAAACCTGGATGTTCAACATTAGTCAAGAGTGAAAATTATATGTCCTAATGCTACTTTGAGTAAGGCTTTTTAGACCAGAAGTTATGTCTGAATATGTTACATAGGTTTGCTGCAATTTTTTTTAGAATTAATGGGAGAAGCTGAAGCATGAGGAAGATTGGATGTGAATAGTATGTTTGTGTGTGACTGAAAGTGACCTTTGGATTATCTTTCTCTTGTTGCAAGATCCTACATCCAACTCTTCATAATGGTAAAACAAGACAAAGTGGTCATAGTGACTAACTTCATAGCATGGGCAAATGCAACATGGCCAGTTTATCCCTAAATCACAGAACTTGCGGGAGGGAAGGGTAACATTGGTTCTTGTAGATAGCTGTAAGCATCTGATTTGTTAAGGAATTCACTAGTATCTTATGTCTCTGCCCAGGAACTGCTGCATGCCCTAGTGGCCGTTTCCACTGCTCCAATGCTGGCTACCGACCTCAGTACATCCCCTCCTCCCGTGTCAATGATGGAATTTGTGGTAAGCTTTGCTAGCTCATGTGGGTGGGAGACTTCAGGCTGCGGGCAGCCAAGCCCAAGTGAGTGAATGTTAATGGCTCTCCTTGTTGTTTGCCTTTAGACTGCTGTGATGCAACAGATGAGTACAACAGCGGCATCGTGTGTGAAAACACCTGCAAGTAAGGCATGGCCTATATACTTTCAGGAAGCTTTTCCTCTCCTTGGACTGCTGATTCAAAGGCAGCTCCAGACTGGGTTTGGGCTAGTTTGGGAAAGGAAAGAGGATAAATGTACACTTGATCCCAGGTAGCAGCAGCTCCCAAAATAATTTTGCACAACCTCTGGGAAACTTGGATGCTCCCCATCTTCAAAAAAATAAATCCACTTAACAGTTCTATTGTTTAATTACAGGGCACTACAATAATAAATCTCAGTATTGAAAACAGAACACCAACTCAGTCTTAATCAGAGACATTTTAAAAGGCAAATTTTCTTGATAGTTCGCTGTATTATCTTGCATAATAGAACATCTCAGCTTTTGGGCGGCTACAGCAAATTGCTGTGTTGTAGGTTGTAGGTGTTTGGTTTTTTAAGTATGTTCCTGGCCTGTCTTTGCCATATTTGGGTCCAGTACAGCTCACAACAGAACATTTCAAACATGATCGCCAGAAAAATATGCAGCTGCAAAATAATGATGCCAGCTAAAACCAAACTCCAAAAAATAAAACAAATAAAACAAATGCATGGAAGCACGAGAAACATAATCTTCTTGTGCAATGCAAGTTTTCACTCTTAAAGACAGAGAGGGAGGTAACACTTCTTCATTCCCCTGATAACTTCTTTTCACGTGTTTGTCATTGGTGCTGGCTAAGCATAATGTGGTCCTACATTCTGTATTGTATTATATTGATCTTGATGTTTGTAAATATCATGAAAGGAAAAATGGGGCAGTAGCTGTATAGGTTTGCAGGGGTAGAGATTCTAAAGTACTCTGATGCAGTATTTTCCAATGATTATTTTAATGCTATTTTTAGTTTATTTTGATTTATTAGTTATTTTAGGGGTTTTTTCTTAACCTTTTACTCTAAGCTGCCCTGAAAATGTATTTGAAGACTATTATTATTGTTGTTGTTGTTGTTGTTGTTGTTAAACTCTGTAATAAATTCACAAAATAAATGGGGCAGAGTAGTCATATTTGTCAGGCTACCCATAGTTCTTGTCCTGCTGTCACATAATTCTGCAAACTTTTATGAATATGGAGTCATTCAGAATAAGAGGACTTGCATTGTGTGTCTTAATGCGAGCACTGCCTCTGGCTGCGCAGCCCAAGTTGGTCATCATTGACATTGCCTGGGTTGTAGCTTGCTGCTGTGCTGTCATTTCCAGTCATATACTCTTATGCCTGAAAAAAGCTTGCTCCCCACCCCTCCTAGAATAGGGTCTCTCTTGCTGCACTGGTTGGTGCTGTGGGTGGAAGGTATCTTTGGGGCTCAGTTCCATCTGTCTCTTTCCTTTCCCTGTGCAGAGAAATGGGCCGAAAGGAGCGGGAGGCACTAAAGCAGATGGCTGAAGTGGCCAGAGAAGGCTTCGAAATCAAGCAGGCCCTGATGAAGGAAGCAAGTAAGAGGAAGGAAGAAAAACAGGTGAGGATGCTGGCCTAGGAAGTGGAAACACTGTGCTGACGATATAGGGGAAGAGTACTCATTGCCACCAGTGCTCATGAGCCTGGGCATCGTTCCTCTCACAGGAGCATTTTGGAGTCACTTGAAGAAGCCAAGCTATGGCTCTTTTCAGGTATGCATTAGAAGTGACCTCTAGTGGGTGGGGAGCCAAGTTATAGAGATTCTGTACACACCTTGGGCTTGGACTGTTGAGAGGACCTCTTCTCTCTCCTCCCCACCCCCCAAACACTTCTAGATAAAGCTCACTGAGCTACAGGAGAGCAAGAAGTCTGTGGAGGAGCAAGTGGAGACTCTGAGGTCGCTAAAAGAAGCTGCTGAGAAACCTGAAAAAGAAGCCAAGGATATCCATCAGAAAGCCTGGGAGGGTGAGTGCACTTCTACCATGCGAGGGGATTTCATGGCACTGAAAGCCTCTGTGTCAGCCAACAGCCTCGTTTTTAAAGCAGGAGAACTTGTGGTCCTCCAGATGTTGAAATACAGCTTCCAGAATCCCTGATCATTGGCCATGCTGCCTTAAGATGGATGGGAGTTGGGAGTCCCATACCAAACAGGTGGCCACAGATTTCCCAGCCCTGCCTTAATAGGAGGTTAGAGAATTTTATGATGGGGATGCCACTGATGGGGAGATGGGATGTTAGAGTTGCAGCCAGAGGTGCCTTTGCGCTGCTCACATTCTTAGTTCCAAGCCCAGCTCTTGCAGGGGCTAGGGGTGTTTGCCACATCAACAGTTCAGCATGATAAAAGCAACACAATGAAATGCTTGGGTGAAATACTTAGTGCAGCATCCAGAAATGGATTGAAATTATCCCGCACCTGCTTAACGCCGGCCATTAAAAACAGACCAATATGAAGCTGTTGCAACACTTCTGGAAGATGTTTGGCAGGGCTTCAGGAAGAGGGAGCTGCACAGTTCTTGGGTAGTCATCAAGCCACTTAAATTGTTTTTCATCTTTGTATGTTGCCATGTCTTGAGAATGAATTTGAAATGAAAAATAAGCAGAATAAATGTTGGGCACGACTCTCTGTTCCCTTTTTCTGTTAGGGCATGGATGGGATGTGTTTTCTTGGTGGGTTCTCAAAGACTGCATTTATCAGGCAAATAAGTCTGCAGGGTTTTAGATTTTAATACATGTGTGTCTACCTTATTGTTTCATTGGAATGTGTGCTTTAGGGACAGGATTTGAGGTGCACAGAAATCCTAAAGCTGTTCTCCTAGTTGAAGAGAGAAGATGACTTTAGAAGTTATGCAGGGAAGTTACTTTGGTTTTTTTGAATGAATGAATGAATGAGTTGAACTTGTTTTTTGCCCACTTTGCAACAGAACAGAAAGCGGCCGAAAGAGCAGTGAGGGATCAAGCCAAAGCAGAAGAAGCCTTTCACGAGCTGGATGATGATGGAGATGGCATGTGAGTGAGATGATTCCCCCTTTCAGTAGCTTGTTCACAGACTCTGTCATCTATGGTCAAAGGCATGTGGCAGGACAGATGTTGATCCAGCTGCTGATCCCTTTGTGTCCTGACGTCAAATTCTAGCGCTTAACTATTCCTGGATTTATTTGGAGCAGAGGAGCACTTATTGTTACCATCTCAAAGGCCATGTTGGCTCAGGAGGCATTAATTGTCTGTAAGACGTTTCAAACTGGTGAGAGGGCACAAACCCAATCCCATTGCTCTGAGACAAGATACCCTGTAACTTAAAAGCATCCCTAAGTGATGCTTTAAGTCTTCAAGAAATAATGAGGGCTAAAAACTTGCTCTTTTCCGTAAAATGAAAGCTAGGAACCTTGGAGTCCACATGCCACAGGGACTGCTATATCAGTCTTTGTGTATGCAGAGTTGTGAAAGGCATGGTTAGTACCCTAATTGCCCTCCTGTGCCTTCAGGATATCTGTTGCTGAGCTCCAGACGCACCCTGAACTAGATGCAGATGGTGATGGGATCCTTTCAGAATCGGAAGCCCAGGTATGGTGGGGAATGTGCACTTGTAGAGGGCGGCTTTTCTTCCCACGCAAGCGAAAATAGCTGTTCATGGTTATCCTTCGTTCTTTCTGTTAGGCCTTCTGCTTTCATGCACTTCCTGTGCTTTGCGGTTCTCTTCCCTCTCCCACCAAAAGTTAGGTTAAGATGAGACCACTTGACACTTGGAGTAGGGCTGGAGTCTGGAAGTAGACAAAGTTGTAGATCAAACCAGAGTGTCCAAATACTGCCCAGCTGTGAACCTCCCCCCACCCGCCATATTGGTTAGAAGTCACTTGCTGGGCTTGGGGGTATATTGGGGTGGGGGAAGGTGTCAGTAGGCATTCTACTGAAGACACTCTGCTTTAGTTTACTGTTTTCCAGCCATTCCCAATACCGTATTTTTCGCTCTATAAGACGCACCAGACCACAAGACGCACCTAGTTTTTGGAGGAGGAAAACAAGAAAAAATTATTCTGAATCTCAGAAGCCAGAACAGCAAGAGGGATCGCTGCGCAGTGAAAGCAGCAATCCCTCTTGCTGTTCTGGCTTCTGGGATAGCTGCGCAGCCTGCATTCGCTCCATAAGACACACACACATTTCCCCTTACTTTTTAGGAGGGAAAAAGTGAGTCTTATAGAGCAAAAAATACGGTATGTCCTATGTGTGCTCAATAGCTTACTTCCTTTGTCAGATTTTTCTTGGATCTTTTCTTAGCAGTACTGTCATACCTCGGGTTACAGACGCTTCAGGTTGCGTTTTTTCAGGTTACAGACCCACAAAAACCCGGAAGTACTGGAGCGGGTTAGTTCTGGGTTTCGTTGGTCGTTCATGCGCAGAAGTGCTACATTGCGCTTTGCACATGCGCAGAAGTGCCAAATCGCAACCCGCACGTGCGCAGATGCGCCGCTGTGGGTTGTGAACGCTGTGGGTTGCGAACGTGCATCCCACACGGATCACGTTTGCAACCCGAGCATCCACTGTACTGCCCCAAGACCTTCGGGTATAGGGCAGTATATAAATTCAATAAATAATAACAATAATACTTGAACCTTTAGTGCAGTAGTGTCTATCCAAAATCTTACTTTTTGACTTATGTTTTTCTCTTCTTGTACACTGTAATAATAATAATATAATAATAATAATTTATTATTTATACCCCGCCCATCTGGCTGGGCTTCCCCAGCCACTCTGGGGGGCTTCCAAAAAAATATTAAAATACTATAATACATCAAGCATTAAAAACTTCCCTAAACAGGGCTGTAAAGACTGTAAAGCACAGTCTTCATTTTCCTGCCACCTTTTCAGCCCCAGTGATGAGAGGTCCACACTTTTAAGCGAAAGCTAGAAACCTTTGTAAAAAGAGTCATCCCATAAGTGCTTTAGAAGCTCCATTTTGCCTACCTGCTGACCTGAAAACTCAGGCGCTTTTCAGTGCAATGCTACAAGGGGTCTTATGTGCCATTTTGGCTGGGGGAGGGATGACTAAGTCTGCTAGAGAAGAAGGGAGTTTCCTAGTTATGCAGCAACCAGTTATGTAGCAATCACTAAGCTCTTGCCCCTTTCCGATATATCTGTCACGTTTCCTCAGCCCTGCCAGACCAGTTTTCACATATCTCAACCTTTTGGAATATTTATAATACTTGCAAAATGATAAAAGTAACCACAAATCCATGTATATTTATCCCACTTGCCGAATTAGAGGTCTGAAGTTGTAGAATCCTGTCTTCCCACATTCAGAAGTTTACATGTAGGTTTCAAACAGTTTCAAATTTAAAGTGCATCAAGAATAACAAATCTAAGGAATGTATGTTTAAGGAAATTAGCCCACGGGAGAAAATCTTTCTATTTCAACTTCAGTCTTTTTTCCCTTTTTTACTAGTGTGTGATTTACCGTATTTTTCGCCCCATAGGACGCACTTTTCCCCCTCCAAAAATGAAGGGGAAATGTGTGTGCGTCCTATGGGGCGAATGCAGGCTTTCGCTGAAGCCTGGAGAGCGAGAGGCGTCGGTGCGCACCGACCCCTCTCGCTCTCCAGGCTTCAGGAAGCTATCCGCAAGCCTTGCGCACCCGACGGGAGTTCCCCCGGGCGCGCAAGGCTTGCTGGCGGCAGCCTGGAGCACGGGGCGCCCTCCAGAGGACACCCCGTGCTTCGCGCAGGTGTCCGCAAGCCTACAGCGCCCGGGGGAACTGCCCCCGGGCGCGCAAGGCTTGCGGGCGGCAGCCTGTTCTGGGGTCGGGGGAAGCTCGGGCTTCCCCCGCCCCAGCCCCGTGGTGGTGGGGGGAATAATTTTTTTTTATTCATCCCCCCCCCCCCCAATGAGGTGCGTCCTATTTGCTGGCTGCTGAAACTATTATTTTACATCATTTCGTCATCCCAAGGGAACCCATCAAGGCTATGGAAGAGACTGTGGAAATCCTCCCAATCTGTGTTCTTGGTTCTGTAGAGTTGCATGGTTGAGAGCATCACAAATGAGGTTCTTCCCCCAAAAATGATTGGCAGAGAAAAGGGTACCTCTTCACACAATTCATAGTTAGCCCTAGGGAATTCACTGTTTCATTGGTTTAGATCAGGAGTGGGCAGACCTCTGGCTTGCAAAATCTGTTTCGTTGTCATTTTTACCAAAATCCCGTAAGCCACCAGCTGAAGCCAAACGCAAAAGACATACAGTTAAACAAATTTCTGGGCTCAGAATTTTTTTTCTTTCATACTAAAGTTGAATGGTGCATACAGTCTTTCCATACTCACTTTTGGTTATTCTAAGCTTTCTTCATTTCCGCAGCATTATTTAGGGCAGAGCGGTGGGGTGTATGTGTGTGTCATTTTGTTGCTGGGAGTCAGAAATCCTTGCCCATCTACTGCAAATCACCCAGCAATCTTACCAGTACCATAGATGCAAACGCAGCTTCTGCCCACCCCTTGTTAAAGGGGTGTTACTTGCTGAAAGAGCAGGGTCTGTCTTGTTTTTTTTAATGTTTCTTATAAAAAATGATCTTGCACAGTCTGGCTCGTTTGAAAGAAATGCTACTCTCTTGTCTTTCCAAAATCTGTAACCATTGTGGGGAGCAGGAGGATGACTACTTAATTAATACAGTGCATTGCTACTTAATTTGAACTATGGGTTAGCCTTGGGACATATGCAGCTGTGTATAAATACAGTTTTCCTGTTCTTTCAGACTTTACTGGACAATTCCTTGCAGGCGGATGTGGCCAGATTCCAGGACACTGTGTGGGCAGCGATCAAGGAGAAGTACAGACCAGAGGTCAGTGTGCCAGCCTTGTCTTTCTCTCTCACAGATCCAAATAGTTTGAATGACGTTTTCTGGGGAACTGATACCTGAAACGGTTTTGTTCCATGCTTGGCTTGATGTAATTACTATACTTCAACTCTTAATTTTTTACATCGCTTTTTGGTCTAGTCAATATGTTCTGAAAACCTTCTGTGGTGGTTTCACATTTATTATGTATTCAATTTATATCCCACCCATCCTTCCTGAAGGAGCCTAGGTTACACAGTATAAATTATGTAGTGTTGATATATTATATGCTGCTTTGAATTCCTAGTTGGTTAGAAAGGTAGGATATACAGTGGTACCTTGCAAGACGATTGCCTCGGAAGATGAAAAACTCGCAAGACGAAAGAGTTTTTCGTTTTCTGAGTTGCTTCGCAAGACGGATTTCCCTATGGGCTTGCTTTGCAAGACGAAACGTGTTGCGCCTTTTTTTTTTAAACCGCCAATGCATTCCTATGGGAAACCGTCAATACACAGTGGTGCTTCGCAAGACGAAAAAACTCGCAGGACGAAAAAACTCGCAGAACGAATTAATTTCGTCTTGCAAGGCTCCACTGTAAATGGTAAGCATAAGTAGATTGGAGCATTTGGCAGAACTGTTTGGACGGCAGAATTAGAAGCATCTTGGCAGGCATTAATCATGGCTCCATCTGCAGCTACTGGAGAAGTGGGTCTTTCATGGAAAGGCAGGCCACTTTGGCTCTGGATGTTCCTGAGTGACATCCATGGTATCCATTCTCCCTTGCTCCTCGAGAATTTCAAACACAGTTGCTAACTAAGGGCAGCCATGAGTTACAAGATGGGCTAAACTCAACTTTCCCCTCTCCAGAGCTTGGTTGATGTACAACCCCCACCGAAAGGCCCATCAGATGAAGAGCCAGATACTCAGCCCGATGCCCACGTGGACCAGTTACCTCCTGATGACGATTATGACGAGGAGGAGGATGAAGATGAAGAACCTGAGGAAGACAGCATTGATGAGGAGGTGAAGGTACTAAACTGAGTTTCTGGAGTCTACAACTGAAATATACAGGGATATTCTTCTCCCCCGCCCCTCTCCTAACTTAAATTTTACATTCAAGATCACACACACCATAGGAAAATATATGTGTTTTTATTTTAGCACACTTTATTCTGAATACAATATTTGCATGGATGTTTGACTAGAGAGCAGCTGGTCGTGGAGCAAGGTGTTGAGGGAGTGGCGTTAAGTAAAGAATTTTGACCCCAAGCCTATAGACCAGTGTTCGAAACTCCCATTGTTCTAGGCACATTTTGAGACAGGGAATTTCATTAGCGTGAGCAGTTTCTGAGCTCTGGGTGTAGTACTGCTAAGATTTCAGATTAAAACCGCAGTGTGGAAGGAAAGGAGGACCTTTTCTGCCTCCCCACTTCCATCTGCTCTCTGAAGATTGGAGAAGAGACCCTCTTAAGAATATTAGGGGGGTGGGTAAGGGAAAGGACTAGACCATGTGGAAAATGAACATAATATTTTAGCTGCAGTTCCTTCATTTTCAGCCTTGCATTCTTGTTATAAGAAAAAATGTGCCTAGACATTCCGTTGTTGTGCCCTTAACCTAGGTTTAAGGTGCCGTTTAGCTCCTAGCTTTCATATCTCAGTTTCTAACACTACTATAGAGGGTGGGTGGAAAAGTAGCCATGCTGGTAGCAGGGGCTCATCCCCTCCAGAGCTTTTTGCTGATCTTGGGATAGGGTGGAATATTAAAGCCTGACAAATTGCTATGCCTGGTGTAATGAGAAGAATGGCAAGTTGCTAGTACTACAGTTTCACACAGAATTTTTGTTGCTGTTCCTTAACATTAGGAAGTGCATGAGAGTTCAACGCGGGTCCTCTGTTCATCTCGCTCCCTCTGAGCCTCTCTTATCCTCCAAAGCAGGGATGGGGAGCCTTCCTCAGCCCGAGGGCTGCATTCCCTTCTGGACACATTTCAGTCACACAAAATCATTCAGGGTGTGAAGCATGGCCGGTCCCCGCTTGTCAGTTTCTCCCAGTCTCCTCTCCCCCTCTTGTTTATGGTCTATGTGGGATGCTTTTTGAACTGGAAGTGACGATGGCCACCTTCTGCCTCAATGTCTCCGCAGGTCCCTTCCCCCAAGCCATCGTCTGATGTCAAAGCGTCAGAAGATGAACTGGAGACGATGCCCCCTTATGATGAAGCCACACAAGCTCTAATTGAAGGTAAGCTATTCTTTAGAGAACATCCTTTCAAATACAAGAAACACCATGATTGTCTTTAGTGTGCGCAGGCCTGCCCGTGAACTTGCTGTGCAGAAAACAGCTATTTTCCAAAAGGGATCAAGTCCAAGTGGAGTCAACCAGCAATGGTACAAAAGAAAGTTACTGCTTTCTTTCTGTTCAAATAAATGCCATAAAGAGGCTTAAGAACTTCAAGCAAGATGGATGTTCTACCAGGTCAGAAAACAAAAGCCATTTGCTCCGAGAGGAGGTGAACTGCAGCTTTTAACACATGGCTGAAAATTTTGAGCTGCCTCATTTTGAGAAAGTTCTGGAAAAAAATCAGAGCTGTTCAATATTTCTTTTTATCATGCAAGGAAGGTATTTGATCCAATTGACCTTTTCCAATGTGAGGTCCCATGAACACTTGATGCTGCTAACTGGTCATGTCTTGATTGCTTAGAGCTTTCTTCTCACACAGTAGTCAATGAGACAAGCAGGAGTTTACAGGTAGCTGCTCGCTTTAACAAGTACAGTGGTGCCCCGCAAGACGAATGCCTCGCAAGACAGAAAACCCGCTAGACGAAAGGGTTTTCCGTTTTTCAATGCGCTTTGCAGGACGAATTTCCCTATGAGCTTGCTTCGCAAGATGAAAATGTCTTGCGAGTCTTGAGATTTTTTTTTCGCTCCCCACCCCCTTTTTCTAAGCCGCTAAACCGCTAATAGCCTTTTAGCAGCTAATCCGCTAATCCCTTAAGCCTCTAATAGCCGCTAAACCGCTAATAGCGCTAATCCGCTAATAGGGTTGCTTCGCAAGACGAAAAAACCGCTAGACGAAGAGACTCTCAGAACGAATAATTCGTCTTGCGAGGCACCACTGTATCTGAACATGAGAAGGAGAGGTGTGAAGTCAAGATGGGGCCAATCAAGCTGCTCTTAGAATGTGAGAGCCCTGCTGGACCAGTCTAGCATCCTGTTGCTGCAGTTGCCAACTAGATGCCCATGGGAAAACCTGAGCACAAGAGCAACTCTCCCCACTTACAATACCAAGCATCTGGTATTCAGAAGAATACTTTCTCCAACAGTGGAAGCGGCGCATAGCCATCATGGCTTTTAGCCACTGATAGCCTTATTTCTCTCTGTTGGGGGTGAGATGAGTGGTTTAATCCAGTCATGGAACCATCTAGTGCCTCGTGGGTGAGAAATGGGCATCACACAAACTTTCTGCATGGCACCAAAGAAAGAGAGAGGGACAGACCCAGATGTGTACAGGTAGTTATGTATTTCACTAGCAGTATTCAAGAACTTCCATAGCTCACCCTTTTGGCTACTCTCCATGCTGTATATTCAGTGTGTATTGATTCTTCAAAAAAATATTTCTATATTTGAACGTTGGAGTAGAATCTTTGTAAATTGTTGCATTGCTTGACCATTTTTGCTCCGTTGGGAAAAGTTGAGTCACATCTACGGAAAGGGCAAAGACACTTTAGCATCACCTTGAGTCTAAATATAGCACGAGGCAGCGGGGGAGGAGGATGTTTGTGTTTAGTGTTCCAGTAAGTTCCTTCCAGATAGATGTCATCATGGAACCACCTTTGTTTAGCTGTCATGTAGCCACACCTCCACTTTCTCCTCCTGAATTCATACGGCTTTCCAAGCCTTTGGTACCCCAGTGAGGTGATCTAACTTCTTCAGCAGGGGTGGGGTGACCTCAGGCCCTCCAAGCTCTCTTTATCTGGCCCTTAGGATTCTCTGCAGGCCGCTCCTCCCAAGGCTACTATTCTTGGCCTAAACAGAATGTGACCTTGTACTGCTCAGAATACCTCTTGCCTGCTTGGATGGAGGGATGCAGATGTAGTAACCACAAACACTTGTGTGGCTGGACTATAGCCTACTGTACAGAGCAAAGAGTCATATGTACTGCTCCACCCACCACTGGCATGTGCCCCCTCCCCCCAAAAATAATCCATGAGGTTGTTCAGGCGGGCATGCGATCCTCTGGTTGAAAAAGGTTCACCAACCTGTAGTTCAGCATCATATTTTACTTTAATGTGACACTCTCTTTTCCCAGTGACCCAGGTGTGCTTGGTCTTTTGGAAGATTGAGTTTACCCAAAGCTATGCAATGACACCTTTGTTTTACTGTTGCTGAAATGTAGGCTGGGGCTTAAAGGAGCAGCAAACCAAGTTGACCCAGGGTACTTGAGAGGTTCTCCCAAGTCCACCCAGTTTCCAAGCAAGATCTGTCGATGCTGTAGAACGGAGCTTGTCAAAATGTACCAGACGTAGCCAAAAGCTGTTTTTATAGCTGTAATAAAATGAACTGGGCAGCCAAAGGCATGTCTGCACTTTGTGTTCTGGGAACGTGCGCCATCCGAATAGATCACCGCCATTAGCATTGCTAAGCAGGCACCATTTCTCAGATATCTAATGTCCACGAAGCAAAAAGCAATCAATAGGCTGGACTTCTGTTTGAAGTGGCTCACGTGGGCTAAAGGGGGTGTAGCTCTGTTTGTGGTTTTCTCCTTGCAGCAGTGGAAAGCCATCAAAACGCTCAATATGGACATGGGATTATGACATGTTTGTTTGCCTATCTTCTGATTTGCCTTTCCTTCCCTTTGCATTAGTTACAGGTACTGAAACGAGTTAATTCTGCTTTTCAGTAATTCCATCTAGTTGGGGAGTGGACAGTGACATATCCTTGAGACGTATGGACAGTTTTCAGTTGACAGCCACTAGGTGGTGGTGGTGGTGCATCCCAGATTCCCATTATTTTGTATAAATTCTTCCAGAGAGGCGTGCTAAATTTGTTGTTGTTTTTGTTAATTCTAATTAAATTTGTATAGCGCCCTTCATTTGAAGATCACAGGGCAGCTCACGACAAAAGTACAAAATGAGAACACATTTACTCCTTATCCTCCCAACCCTTGTAAGGAGCTACTGAGGGTTGAAAGTCTGGGGCAACTTTTACAGATATATGGGCATAGGTAAAGGTAAAGGGACCCCTGACCGTTAGGTCCAGTTGCGGACGACTCTGGGGTTGCAGTGCTCATCTCACTTTATTGGCCGAGAGAGCTGGCCTACGGCTTCTGGGTCATGTGGCCAGCATGACTAAGCTGCTTCTGGCGAACCAGAGCAGTGCACGGAAACACCGTTTACCTTCCCGCCGGAGCAGTACCTATTTATCTACTTACACTTTGATGTGCTTTCGAACTGCTAGGTTGGCAGGAGTTGGGACCGAGCAATGGGAGCTCACCCCGTCATGGGGATTCGAACTGCCAACCTTCTGATCAGCAAGCCCTAGGGTCTGTGGTTTAGACCACAGCGCCACCCGCGTCCCTTGTATATATATGGGCATATTTTATTCTTTAAAAATGTTGGTGCAATCGGGGGGAGATCTTAGCCATGAGATGGGAATCCAGAGGCAGCAAGCTTTTCCCAGAGTAGTTTTTTGAACAGAAGGGAGCCATTGATGCATGGTGCAGTCCAGACATATAAACAGCAACAGTTTGGGTTGCTCTTTTCTTCTCCCTCTTTTGTTTAATAGACAAAAGCAATTTTCTGGTAGAGCCACGTTTGTATTATTGGAGAGAATTGGATTGAATAGCTCTGCTCTGGGTTAAGAAAAAAGGAGTGAGACCATTTGAAAGTCTTGATCTAGATAAGCAATCCTAGTTTCTGATTAAGAACCTGCTGAAAACAAAAATTAAAGTCTACAGCCTAGGAATTGACTGTTTCAAATCCGTATATGTTATTGAACTTCTCTTCTCCTCTCCCTCCACCACAGTTTAATGGACCTTGTAGCAATGTTGCAGTGACTGTAAGAAGCTGCAATTGGCAGAATTCAACTAGTAATAAATAATAATAATAATAATAATAATAATAATAATAATAGGATGCAGGTGGTGCTGTGGGTTAAACCACAGAGCCTAGGACTTGCCAATCAGAAGGTCGGCGGTTCAAATCCCCGCGATGGAGTAAGTTCCCGTCGCTTTGTCCCTGCTCCTGCCAACCTAGGAATTCGAAAGCACGTCAAAGTACAAGTAGATAAATAGGTACCGCTCCGGCGGGAAGGTAAAACAGCGTTTCCGTGCGCTGCTCTAGTTCTCCAGAAGTGGCTTAGTCATGCTCGCCACATGACCCGGAATCTGTACGCCGGCTCCCTCGGCCAATAAAGTGAGATGAGCGCTGCAACCCCAGAGTCGGTCACGACTGGACCTAACGTTCAGGGGTCCTTTTACCTTTACCTTTAATAATAATATAATATAATATAATATAATATAATATAATATAATATAATATAATATAATTAATATAATATAATATAATGAAAAGTGCTGGGCAGCAAGGTCACTACAAATTCTTGTGCTCCATAGCTTCATTCCTCTTTGCAGAGGGCAGAGATGAGTGGCATCTCCTGCACTGCTCTTAAGCTGTTTCCCAGAAGGGTAGAAATTGGCCAGTGGTTAGCTCGTGGTCTGCAGTAAGAAGGAAATGGCCCTTTTAGGTAGCTATTAATAGACTGAATTTGAGCCGCAGATCCATCATTTCTTGTGTTCTCCCCTTCCTTTGGACAGGGCCCAGTGCTGAAGTCAGTTGCTTTTTCGCCATTTCTTGCTGCGGCTGTTGAATTTCCAGAGCATCTCCCATTTCATATATGTGAAAGGCTTCTCTGTGCTGGTTACTTGAAAGCCAGCTAAACTCCCTGGGCGAAGAGCAAATGTGCTTGCAAGGGGAAAGCAATGCAGTGCAGCTGGTGGAAATCTGGACCTCACTGGTGCAGTTCAGATCTCTAAGTCCTGCTCTCAGTCTGGGTTCTCCTATAAAATGGAATGAATACTAGCCATCTTGGTATTAATTTGATACCAAGCAATCAATGTTAGCACTTACCTGGCCAATTACCAGTCACCCACAATAAGGAGTATAGACAAGCAGACAAATATAGAAGTAGTATTTTTTCTTTACAGTCACTCGTGTATTTGATAGAAGTAACATCAACTCATAAGTCAACACCTGGCTCGTGCATCACATAACTACCGGTAGTTAGCATGCCAGAGTCTTGTTCGTTATCAGAATTAATCAGACAAATTGCTCCACCAACTAAGAGCAGCCATGCGCCACCACCCCCAAAATAGAGAAAGAGCTATCGATCTGTCAATTTTTTCTGTGTCTGGGCCAGGCAAGCTTTCCCATGTGGTGAATGGCCATTCTTAGTTGGATAGAGGGATTTGTCTGGTTAATTCAGGTAACAAACGAGACTCTGGCATTCTAACTAGTTATGCAAACCCCAAGCTGGGTGTTGACTTACGAAATGATGCTACCTCTATCAAATACATGAGTTATTGTAAAGAAAAAGACTACTTCTATATTTGTCTGCTTGTCTGTACTCCTTATTGTGGACTTGTCCTTGGTGATATATTTTTCTGTGCCTTTGCATTGTGCCATTCTATCACCATCCTCTGCATTGTCTGTTCAATTTCTAGTCATGGCACAGTTAACTGGGCACGCTAATCTGCGTTCATACTTACTCAATAGCAGCTCAATAAAGCATAACTAGTGATGAAAGGCCTTAAACTCAAGATTGTAGCTGAAATGCATCTTAATTGGTGTACAGTGCTTCATGTAAGCCATATTATCTTCATACGGAAGATAATATTATTCAGAAGGAAAGAAAATAACCCTGAAACAGTGCAACATGGCAATATAGAAAACATGATAGATTGCAAATTGTATAAGAATAGCATTAACAATCAGAGTTCTTCTTACCCTCCTTCTGATTTCCCCCATACCATCTAGTTGTGAAACAAAATTTCTGATCTCCCATAGCATGTTGGCATTCTGATATAAAGGTCATAGTTAGTCATCCAAGGCTATGGGCCAGGATCCTGTGGCCTTCAGCTGAGCACATGAGGTAAAGTTGGATAGATAGTGAGCAGAGACAGAGAGAATGATTCCTTGAACACCTTTTATATTGATCAGTAGCTGGGTCAGGAGTATAGGTCAGTTACATGACATACTTAGGTGAACCAATGTAAGAGAGAAATCGTGGATTACCATATGGGGGAAAGTTTTAAAAGGCAAATGGCATCCTATTTGTGCTGATAGTATGACCTCGTATTTCATCTTACTGTCATGCAAGATGCCAGGGACTTGCACGTTTGCCACTGAGAATCAGCTGAACAGCTCCCAGCAGCTTGCGCGTGAGTGGCCCAGAGTAGAATCTTTCCACTCTCTTCATCCACTTTTGTCCATCATGGCTGCTGCACAGTTTGCTGAAGCTTGCTGTAGTGGGTTGTTATATAGGCCTTGTAGGGTCCTGATTTACACCTTGCAGAATTGCTACGGGGTTGTAAAGGTAAAGGACACCAGTTGCAAACAACTCTGGGGTTGCGGCGCTCATCTCACTTTACAGGCCGAGGGAGCCGGCGTTTGTCCGCTCCGCAGACAGTTTTTCCCGGTCATGTGGTCAGCATGACTGAGCCGCTTCTGGTGCAATGGAACACCGAAACCAGAGCAGTGCACAGAAACGTCGTTTACCTTCCCGCTGAAGCGGGATCTATTTATCTGCTTGCACTTCTGACGTGCTTTCGAACTGCTAGGTTGGCAGGAGCTGGGACCGAGCAATGGGAGTTCACCCCCGTCGCGGGGATTCAAACCGCTAACTTTCTGATCGGCAAACCCAAGAGGCTCAGTGGTTTAGACCACAGCGCCACCTGTGTCCCTATGGGGTTGGACTGGTTTGATTAGCAGGGCTGGTTTAATTAAGAAGTGAACTCTGCAGAAAAGTTGGCGGGAGTTACGTTTTTCATTCAGTTTTGCAGCCAGGCTTACTTTCCTGTATGTCTTCCAGCTGCCCAGAAGGCACGAGAGCAGTTTGAAGAGGTAGAGAAGTCCCTGAAAGAAATGGAGGAGTCTATCAGGTATGGCTTTGGGCTGGCAGCCACAGTCTCTCAAGGGTGAGGTGGGCTTCCCTCTGGAGGAGGGGCAGAACAGAATCCATGTCACTTGCAAGGGTAAGTAAAGCCCTTCAATCAGAGTTAGGGGGACCGAGTCTTGCTGGCAGACCTTACTGGTGAGCCAAGCTTGACAGGTTGGGAAGGCCTCTCACCTTTCAGTCACAATGGCATTGGGTGATATTTTTCCCCCCTTCCCCATTTGAAATCAAGCCATGTGTGCAAAGGCATAACCTGGGTGGAGCACCGACTTTGCTATACATATCACTTTGTAAGGACTGTTGGACACCCCCCCCCTTTTTTTTTTAGTTCAGCTTTGTCCTTACCTGCCTCATGCCTGATGTCATATATGTGATGTCAGGCGTAGGGTATGGGGACATGGCTTGGCCAAAACAGCCTGGCATGCCAAATGGGGAGGATTGATGGGCCTAATTAGCTGTGAAGGCTGGAGGTTCCCTCACCCCTGCCTTGGATGAATTCTCCTTGAGGCCTGCAATATTTCTTTCTGCTTGACACTGACCCTTCCCCGTTGGCTTCCAGCAATGGCAATTTGTACCCCCTAGCCAGCTGTTTGTGTGATTTCCCCAGACACCTAATGGTTTGGATAGGTAGTACACTTGGCTTCAGTAGGCAAAGTCTTTGGGGGGGGGGTGGTGATGACAGGGAGGTCCTTTCTCTTGGACATAGCTGTCAACATTTCCCTTTTTTAAGGGAAATTCCCTTATTCCGAATCGGATTCCTTGCAAGAAAAGGGAAACATTAACAGCTATGCTCCTGGACCATTTTTATCGTCATGGATCTAATCTATATGGCTTTTCCTCCTCCCTCTCTATCCCCTCCACCTCGCTACCCACCCTCTAAAGAAGAATGTGCCATTCTCCCCGTCCCCCCATTTAGTTAGGGGAGCTCAGCAAGCTGGTGTTTGAGGACCCATGTGCTAAAAGCAAGGTGTGTGTGCCCATGGGAATTCTGTTGAGAACCATAAGGGTGATTTTTAAAGAGTTAAAAGGGCTGGTTTTTTAAGAAACCCTATCCTTTGCCTGGTCTTTCTTGCTGCTTCTTACTTTGTTGATGCATCCTCAGCTAGGATGTTAGGAGAGGTTACTGTTCGTTATTTTACTGTGAAGATAAGAGCGCTTTGTACAGTTTCGCTCTAGGGGTTTGGGCACTGCTTTGATGCCACTTGCCATTCAAATCGCATCTCCCCCCACCTTTCTCCGGTCCCAGGTGGGGGAGGGGAGAAGGATAGAAGCCAAAAATAAATTTCAAGCTGTCTCCTATTGATTGCATACATAATTATTGCCGTAATCACGCCACTCCTGAGTTCTTAGGCTGGGAGGGCTGATGCAGGGAGCAGATGGGAGACCTCGGCATGCTTAGCTTGGCTGACCTTGGTGACAGACACTTCATTTAGCTATTGGGGGAGGATATATTTTGCTGGTTTCTGCCGCCTTCTCAGTGGAAGGGGATGTACAGTGGCAGAGGCACTAAACGGACCCTGTGGCTTGGTGATTTCTGGCCGCATCTTCAGAGTCTCTTCACATACCCATTGTGCCATGGTGGTATTTTTTTGACGTCCTCTATCACTTTGCATTGACTCCCAGTCTGATAAGTAAGTATTATCAGCTGTTTCTTCCTTTCCCCACTTCATCTTCAGCATGGCTATAGTCACTTGCAAGTGGTTAGAATGGATGCAGGTTTTGCTGTGATACAGCACATTGCTCAAGTCAACCAGCCAGTTCTTTCCGGCCAAAGGTTTTTGCCCAATTTCCATGCTCTGTCCCTAAGACCATTTACTCTTTTGCTCCTGACAAATCTCCCACTAGCTTGCTTGGAAGTGCAGCAGGAGCTTCTCTGTCCGAGAGGAGTGTGCTAAAATAAATCTTATTCCGCAAACTAGCTATGAAGGGCTTGTCTGAATGAACCTCTTGTTACATCTGTTACTCTTCCCTATAAATATGTTGTTTTGTTTTTTTAAGGAAGCAGAATAAATTATGCATATTAAATCTATGAAAATGTAATTTATTCCGGGCATAGTATTGCAGCTTCCTGTGCACTGACTTTAACATCTTCTTAAGTGGAGAGTCTATAGATTTATTCCCCCCCCCCCCCCAATCAAGGGCAGTCCCTGCAAGGGCAGGCTGTGAGCTGCCCATGGGGGCGCCCTAGTCTGACCAAGACCTCTGAACAGGCTCAGGGACAATGCAGTAGCTTCTCATTTATTTATTTGCACAAATTTATATGCCGTTTAATCATAGAAGAATATGAAAGCAGTATGCATCAAGGAATACAGTACATCAAATACTTAAAATATAGGCATCAGCGAGTAATGAACTGCTAAGATATATCTGGGAAAGCCTGATATTTAGTGTGTTGTTGTTGCTGCTTTCCCAATATCAATGGCCAATCTCAATATTCCTTGATGGGTAGGTCTAAGATAGTGGTGGAGAACCTGGTCCAGATGTGGGATTCCCAACTCCCATGGCTCTAGCCAGAGTTAGGGATGATGGGAGTTGTAGTCCAAAACATCTGGCGGATGCCCCGGTTCCTCACCCCTGACCAGCAGAGACTTTATGCCTCTGGAGCAACTTTCGGTCCAGAACTTCGAAAGGCATAGAGGTTGCAAGCCTTGACAGCAGGCTCTGATTTCCGGAGAGAGTGTGCAGGCAGAGCGATTAAGCTGCTTCTGTCGTGAGCCGGAGTCCTTAGAAAGTATACAATTATGGCCACTCAGACCTAGGTTTTTCTCCTAAGTTTGTAAGTGTGTACCATGCCTGCAGCACTTCAGCCGGCAGGAAGGGGCTTGCATGACCAACAGTTTATCCAAGCGACCTCCCCCAAGCCCCCGTCTCCGCAGATAGGCAGCAGGCATGTCAAGGAGCTGTAGGCTAGAGCCCTCCTTTCCGATATGCTAGTTTCCTCTGCTCAGGAAAGGGTGTGTTTTGCGGGGGCAGGGGGAGTTGCGTGGAGGAACATTTAGTCATACGAGCCACCCCCCCCCCCAGCCATCTGAAGTGATACAGCCAAAACACATGTTTATCCCCTCAGGGAGAACTAGGCCTAAAACAGCAGGTGCAAAACAAGAGCTTTAATTGAAGTCCCTCTTCAGAATTAGCTCCACATGGGGCATTTCCCACCCAGCCATAACTCCGCTGCGCTTGCAGTGCAAACTGCCCCTCCCCACCCCAGGGAGATCTCTGGCTTGTCCCATTAGGAAGGCTTTTAAGGGGGTAGGGGTTGGAGAAAATGTGTCAGCTAAGTAAGCAGCTAATGGAAGTCTGGAGTCACAGCTGAGACCTGTTTTGTTGGTGTCATCGTTCCAAGCTTTCTTTTTTTTAAGTAATGAAAGGCATCTTTCCCTTCTAAAGGAAGGAGGATGTTTTACGGTCCCTTTTATTTAGGGCTAGTACCTGCCCTCCCTTCAAAGTTTCAGCATGGCTGAACGTACTTGCTCACCCCTATCCTTAGAGTCTCACAGCCGTGAGTCGCTTCTACCCCACTTTCCCCAGGTTGCTGGTGGGGGGCTGTTGCAGACAGAGAAGTGGCTTAAGGCTCCGAGGCACGTCCTGCCACAACAGACCGAGGGAGGAGAGGACAGGAGTTTTTCCTTCTTCCTAAAAGCTATGTTGATCAGACCAGGGCAAAGTGGTTAAAGGCTAAGGCAGTTCCTTTATTAAACAAAGAGCTTTGCATCTCTCTGTGCGCATGGGGGAGAGAGAGACCCGTAATTAGGAGTAGCCTTGGTGACAGGGCGGTAACCATGGGACCCAGCCTCCCCAACCAGTCCCTTTGCTGCTCCGTGGGGTCCCCTGGGAGGACAGGCAGAGAAGGGCAAGGAACAAAGACAGCCACTTAACAAAGAGCTTGGGCAAAGGCCATTGACCCCTGACACAGGCTGGACTTGCCTTCCACCAGCGGGAGAGGGCGGAGGAGACCGATGCCAGGATAACACTTGACTCCTGGTGGTCAGTGAAGCAAAAGGGACCTGCTGCCACGCTGGCCGTCCTCTCTCAGCTCCCTGGCGTTGGCAGTTTGGGAGGAGCTGTAACTCAAGAGTGGGGTAACATGGCCCTCTGCCTCTTTGCTGCAGAATCTGGAAAGGTCTTGCCCACCAGGGGAGGCCATGCTTCACTTAGATGGACCGTTGAGCTGGCTCAGCAATATGGCTGTGTCAGTTCCTCTTGTTTTAAAAAAATCATTTTTTCATTTAAAAAAAAGACAATTTGTGAGAAGCATGAAACGTTTTGCCATCTTTGTCTCACGCCAGTCTCCTGCTGGCCTTTCTGGGATAATGTGTGTTCTGAGATGAGGTTTCACCTCCACAGAACGCATGTATCCCGCAAAACCTTTCCTTGATTGCAGCAGCTTCTTACTCTTTGTCCTTATCAACTGCATGGCCTCCCACCTCTGGAAATACCCCTTAATGTTATGAGCCTGCTGTCTAGAGAAAGTCACTTAAAGGCTGCCAGGAGGTCTGCCTGCTTGTTTTAAATTTCTATCCATGCTTCTTGTCGCTTAGGCACAACTCGGAACAGCCTTCAGAGTTTTCAAATCACAATATCCCATGTGATAAAATGTCCAGTTAAAAATACAATAAACATTTCGTTCTCTTCTAGTTTTGGAGCCAAAAGCCCCATTTTCCCTCAGCCTTCTCCATATTTTGCTGTATATGTTAAATAGTAGGAATTTCAAAGTATGAAGACAGATTTAGTGGTCAGAAATTCTCAGCCTTTTTTTGACTGGATTACTTTTGCCTTCTGAGCAAAGCATCCCTCCTGTATTTCTGCTAAAATTGGCCCAGGGATATTCCAGTAACCCCCTAGCCCCATTAACCTTTATTCCGTCAAATGTCCTGTTAGCCTGTGTGTAGTTTTTTCTTTTAACAATGTCGCCTTCTTCCTTTCCTCCCCCAGGAGCCTGGAGAAAGAGATCTCCTTTGATTTTGGACCTCATGGTGAATTTTCTTACCTCTACGGCCAGTGCTATGAACTCACCACTAATGAGTAGGTGCCTGTGTCCCTTGCTTGACTATTTGTTTCCTCTGGGGAAGGGCTGTCTTCTCTCTGCTCAGCCCTATGACATCTGGAGTGCTCTCTTTGAACTGTATGTCTTACAAGCCGTCACTCCAGAGGTGCCAAAAAGAAGGTGGGTGGCCTGCCCACCCGCCAGGGTTAGCCTGTAGAGCGGCAGGAGATCGAGATCTGGCCAAAAGGTTCTTTGCTCCTGTTCTTGACTGTAAGATGAGCATTATTAATGAAAAGGAAGCTGGTTTTTACTCCCCAAAACTGTAGCTTGGTAGTATGGCAAATTCCTCTATAACAAGGTGGCTAGCTTTTGGCAAGCTTGCTGGGGCAGCTCAGGGTGAGAAGAAAGGCACCCCCTTCAAAACTGAAGATGGAAGGCTCCAAAATTGGAGCCAGGGACTCAAAATTTAGGCAGATAAGACTCCATCAGAAGTCATTTTTTACTATTTCTTGGGGAAGTGAGGTTCTACACTCAGTCAGAAGAGAAGAGGTGCTGTTCTTTGATCTAGGTATACAGTTGTACCTTGGAAGTCAAATGGAATCCATTCAGGAAGTCTGTTCAACTTCCAAAATGTTCTAAAACCAAACCATGGCTTCTGATTGGCTGCAGCAAGCTCCTGCAGCCAATCAGAAGCCACGGAAGCCCAGTCCGATGTTTGGCTTCCAAAAATAGTTCGCAAATCGGAACAGTCGCTTCTGGGTTTGCGATGTTCAGGAGCCAAAACATTCGAGAACTAAGCTGTTCGAAAACCAAGGTACGACTGTACAAATAACTACTCTTGAATGCTCATTATAGCTTCTAAACTGGATCTTGTATTGAGGGTCAAAGTTTGGTTTGGGTTCAGCCCATGTCCCCCAACATTTTGAATGATGCCTGGAATTCAGATGCCTCTTGGCCATGATGTTGGTGATTGGGCAGGATAGCTTTGCGATGTGAATGTTCTTAAGAGGCTTGCAATTCTTTGGACCAAGGTTGGGGAATGTGTCACCTTCCAGATGGACTTCAACTCCCATTGGGCCCAGCCAGCATTGCCCGTAGTTGGGAAATATGGGAGTTATGGTCCAGCCCTTTAAGGCCCTGCTCCTAGTTGGGCTTCCTTTGTGCCATGGGCTGTACAGTAGGAGATGCCTTGTAGAGATGGGACTAGGGGACAAGCAGGACTCCTTATAAGAAGAGTTATCATAGGCATCAGTGTTCCACCCCACCCTGATGATTAAGCAGGAGAGTGTTGCCTTCTAAAGCTCAGCTCATAGAAAGCCAGCTAGTACAGTATTTGCCAGCCTGATTCTGCGGAGATATTTTGAACTACAATTCCCAACAGCCTCAGCCAGCACAGCCACACACCTGTAATCACCTGATGTCACCATGATGTTTCCCTTTGGAGACCTGCTTAACATCGAACAGACCTGCAAAGAAAAAATGTTTCTTGGCCTGCACAGTTAGATTTTTTTCAGTCAGGAACTTGCAACTGGAGACAATCCCAGCTGGCTTGCATTTGATAGCACATTTTAATTCCATACCAAATGCAATCACCACTTGGAAGCTCTGATCAGGGTCTCCTGAGTACAGCAGATCACAGCGGGGCCGGCATTTGGGGCCAAATTTAAAAGGGGCCAAACGCAGGCGCTGCTTGCAGAAGAACCATTGAGAGTGCACCAAAAAGCTCCTGATTTTCCTGTGTAGTGGCACCATCACCCACCCTATACCTGGTGGCATATGGTTTAGTGGGAAAGGGCCATGTGGTTCAAATTAGGACACCTGGGGGGCCTAATTTGATTTGGTTGGCAAGTTGGAGGTTCCCCATTCGTTCTTTACTTGATAGACCAATAAGACTTCTATTCTGGATGCTCAGTATTCTTCCTTGTAAGCAGATCATGTTTAAAAGGTTGCACACAGTTGTATTCTGTGTGTTTCAATGGGAAGCTCATCTCGTACATTCTTAAATCTCTGGTGTTGATAGCAAAATAATCTTGGAAGCAAGGGGCAGATCAGGAGCCTAGCCTTCTTCCTGCCATGCTTTCCCATTCCATCTAACCCCGAGCAGTATCCTTTCCAAATATATTTTGCCTTGGGTGCCATCGTTTTAGGAGCCAGGGCTAATGGTCTAATTATCGGCACTTCAAAGCACATGGCTCAGGGATCTCATGGATTTCTTTTATGCTCTTTTCCTCTTCAGATATATTTATCGCCTCTGTCCCTTCAGCAGAGTGTCTCAGAAACCCAAACATGGCGGCTCGGAGACCAGCCTTGGGTAAGAGTATGGATAGGCAAACTAAGGCCTGGGAGCTGGAGCAGGCCCAATCGCCTTCTAAATCCGGCCAACGGGCGGTCTGGGAATCAGCGTGTTTTTACATGAGTAGAATGTGTCCTTTTATTTAAAATGCATTTCTGGATTATTTGTGGGGCAAAGGAATTCATTCACCCCCCCCCCATAGATAGATAGATAGATAGATAGATAGATAGATAGATAGATAGATAGATATTCTGGCTCCCTCACAAGGTCTGATGGACAGTGGACCAGTCCCCTGCAGAAAAAGTTTGATGACCTCTGGGTAAGAGACTCCAGTGCTCCAGGATTCAACATGTTTCACAACAGTTTGAGGTCACTAGCCTCCCAAGCTAAACAGGGAGATGTTGCAGTGTTTTAGTGACTAAGCAGAGGCTGAGCTACAGATCAGGAAGTGCATAGTTTGAACTTTGGCTTTGCTCTTCAACATGCTAGGAGGCCTTATGCCAGTTAGACTCTCAGCCTTAGGACACCTCGTAACAATCCTCATCTTGGGGGTGATGATACTGACCTACCTTACAGGGCTGTAAGGATTAGGATTACAACCATGATGATGTACATCAGGCACTTTGGATAATCTAAAACACACACCTCTTTGTCCTGGCTTTTGACACTTGAAGTGCATATTTTTAGGACCCACCTTATTTCTGTAACTGTAAGTTGTTTTTATGTTGTAACCTGCCCTGAGACCTTAGGGTGGAGGGCAGGTAATATATAAGGAATAAGATAATAATAACCACTACTATCAGTGTGAATAATAAAGCCGTGCCCCTTAGCACTGAGTAGGTAAGAATACCTACTCAATTAGAAACGGGGAAGAAAACTTCATGTGTGTGGTGTGCTGTTTTAAAAACACCTTGCTGCCTATTTTAACTTCCTGAAAGTGGTCAGGTGCGCTGATACGACCTCACTTGGTGGCTAGATCCTTGCCCCCGAGACCAGCCAACCCTGGAGCAGATTCATCCTGTGTAGAAGTGGCTCCACCTGGTTCTAAATGTTCCCTAAGGTTATGATTAGCAGGGGCTACTTTGGGTGCTCTGAGTTGTTGCTTCCTTTCCAGCACGTGGGGCTCCTGGAGCGGTCCAGAGGATAACAAATTTGGCGTCATGAAGTACGAACACGGGACAGGCTGCTGGCAAGGCCCCAACCGATCCACCACAGTAAGTGATTCACGTAGTCCTAAGAGACCAGCAAGCTTGGTCGGGTGACTAGCAAGATACAGCTGCCTTTTCAAGGCCCAGCAGCAGCAGCGAAGTGGCCTGTCACCCAGCTGACAGTATGCCTCCCTATCTGCAGGCTGCGTGAAGCTGTTTGGTTTCCAGCACACCCAAGTTCTGGCTCAAATGGAACGAAAAACCCCAAACCTTTATTTTCTACTCCCAAGCGTGCCCATTAATGTGGACTCCCTGATCCCAGTTAGTGAAGGAAACCTAGTTGAGAGTGGGAAGAGGGCAGTTCAACAGAAGAGGTGCACTTTTTAAGAAGTAAGTAGGAAGCAGAGTTGGCTACCTGTTGGAACATCTGAAAGTTTGGGGCTGGGCTGCCAGTTTTAGCAGACCAGCCTGAGGGGATGGGGCAGTGACCGTGGTTAAGTCATTCATTCATTCCTTGCCTCTGTGATGTCCTAGGATTTCCCTCCGTATCTTTTAAAATAAATTTTATTAGAGTTTATAAATACAAAACTTAATCTCAAATATCTTTTTTGTTCAACGTTAAGTAATATAAAAACATGGCGAGAAAGAAAAAGTAGGATAGAGAGATAAGAAAAAAGATAGGAAAAGCTTTCAAGAGAAAATAGAAAAGATACAGTTCAGAAATTAAATAACTTCTGATTCTTCATCTGTCTGCTGTATATAAACAATCACTTCATCTACTCCAACATAATATTAGGATTTCCCTTGGGAAGATTTGATGGATGAGGGATTTTTGTGCGAGTTCAGGATCAGGCTGGTCTGCCTTGCTTGGATCAGAGTAGGAATTCTCCCATCCCACATTGAACAGGCCCAGTGATTTGTCTCACCTGGCAGAAACTTAAAACCTGGCAGAACGGTGTCAGTGGTTGGCTGACACTGTTGCCAGTACGTTGTAAAGCTGGTGTGGGGAACCTTTGCCATCCAGGTGTTGCTGAACTCATCCATGTCTGAAAGCATGGTCAATAGCCAGGGATGATGGGAGTTGTAGTTCAGCAGCATCCCCAAGGAGTGACCAAAGAGGTTCCCCATGCCTGTTGCAAAGAAATGACAGTGGGTAAGGGAGGGTTTATGCCACAGGCAGCGGTAAGAGCAATGGGCTCCTGCACAACAGCTGCAGTACTAAGCCACAGACTCCATAGTGGGTAGCCAATGTCCTGTTTTCTCTCCTACCAAGGTGAAACTTACATGTGGCAAGGAGACAGTGGTCACATCGACGACAGAGCCCAGCCGCTGTGAGTACTTGATGGAGTTTATCACCCCAGCAGCCTGCCAGGAGCCAAAAGACCTCGGTCACGATGAACTCTGAGGCTGGCAGGTGAGTTCCTTTGTCAAGTCTCAAGATGACACAGTAGCCATGGGCGCTGGCAAATGGGGAAGCAAAGCCATGTTCTAAGTTGTACAGACAAAAACTTTTAGTTTGGCAGCAGTTACACATTGGAACCCCCTGCCTGTTGACACCGGGCAGGTGTCCTGAAATCCCTTACTTCTGCTTTTAATAATTACCAAAATGTTTTTAATTGTGCTTGCTGTTTTCATTGATAATTTTAGTATTTCTTGTAAACCACTTAGGTTTTTTAATACAATCAAGTGGTGTATAAATTTTGTGTACGTAAAGAAAGTAAATAAAGCCCCACCGGGAAAGGGGAGCAGAGTTTTTTGAGAAGGTTCCTCCACCCTTTGCACCACTTGATCTCAGGATCAGGCCATTTGGGAAGTCGCTTGCCTCTCTTGCCCCCTTCTGCTTAATCAGAACTTCTTTTTTTAATGTATTGAAGGAAGATCAGTGTCTCTGTCAGTTCTGATTTGTCCTGTCTGCGATTTCCCCCCTGCAGATTTGCAAAAGAGCTGTTGTCAGTGGGACCAGGTTCTAATCGACATGATTCAAAGAAGCACTGCAAAATTTACTTCTCATCCCCCCTGGGGCTCCCCCACATGGACCCCCGACATCCTTTCTCCACTGTTCGCGCTGCTCTTCCTCAGTGGACTCTGGAGCTTTTGAATAATTATGTTTACCCTGTGAAACACTGGGGATTGAGTGTGCCCCCCCCCCCCTTTTTTTCCTTCCAGGGCACCATCTGCCCAGATCATGCACAACCCACAGGACTGCTCAGCTGCTTGGGCCATTTTCTTGCTGGGGAAAAGGCTTCCTCCGCCTCTTAACGGTTGCTTCTTTGTGGAGGAAGAGCCCTTACTTTTCAGCCATGCAGAGACTTCAGGCCTTTTCCCCTGAAGCTCTCTCCTGCCAGCATTTTCTGTTCTGAGCCAGATTTCCACTCTGTCTGAGACTTTGCGCAGCTGAAAGAAGAAGACTGGGAAAAGAACCTGCTCCTTAGCTTGCCCTCTGCACTGCCAATCACAGCCTGGTTGTTGTTGTTTTAATCTGCTGTCTGATGTTGAACTCTTATTAAAAAAAACAACACACCACCACATTCCCTTCCAATAAACGTCTCTGCTCTCTTCTGTCTGTGGCCTCAAAGGTGAGATTTGGAGAGTTGTTTGGAAGGGGTTGTATGAAAGGGGGATGGCACAACACGGCCAGTTTTATGTCTGCCTTCCGTTCATGCAGCTGTTATCAGTGGCCTCCGCACGTGTCATTTCACCAGGAGGGGCTGGCAGAAACTTTGACAGGATGCATTAGACCCAACAGACCCTACTCTTCCTTCCTCCTCCCCCCTCCACCTTTGGGGAACTGGGCCTCCCAGGGCTGCTATGCTCCTCTTGATAAAGGTTTCGGGGGAGGGCAGCGCTGGTGCCTTTCACCTGCTCCCCTCATTGCTGTCAAAGCCGGAGCATTTCCATAACAAAAAGGGAGGCGACTTCCCTCCTAGCCACCATTGTTTCCCATCTGAGCTCCTATCGCAAAAGGCGCCTGGTGCTGGGAAGAGGGGGTTGGGGGGGTAGGTCTGACAAAAGGCCCCTCTGGTGACTGGGGACATGTTTACTGTATGGGTTCAGCCTCCCCTGGGCAAAGACGCAGGGAAGCATGTGCAGTTGGTTATCGATGGGGGAGGGGCGCACCACCTCATCCCTCCCCCAATCTTTCCAGAGGGGGAAGGAGGTGTTTCTCCCACACCCATGGGGTGGCGGAGGCGGTTTCTGCTGGCGAAACAAGACATTAAATGGAAGCATCTGTTCTCAAACCAGATCTCAACTGGTGTGTGTGTACGCGCTCCCCTCAGTTCCCTTCCTTTGGATCAATCCTCTGATCGCTGAAGGATGGATGGGCAAGACTCTTGTGCCCCACCTCCCACAAGCACCGTTCATTCCCCCCACCCCCCCCCGCCGAAACACACTTCAAGTAAACTTGACTCTTGTGCGCAGGGCAAAACTTGAGTTAGCACCTCATTCATTTGCTTCTGGGCTTGGTTGCCATAGCATGACAAATAGACCTCTTTTTTATTTATGCTAATAAAATGTCCCTTTATTAGGGGTGTTTTCATTGTTCCTGCAAGAGTGACTTAAATATGCAGAGTGTTTCTGTTAGTGGGGACAGACCATCCTACTGCAACATCGCTCAGGTGTCAGTGTTCAGTTTCCCCCCACATAAGTGAATTGTGGCCACTATAGAAGAAAGTAAAAGACAGAGTTTGGGCAAACCGCTGGGAATTGAAATTAAAACGGGCTTCAGTCTCTGGACGAAGGATCAGGCTCTGCTCCTTTGCTGTATGTTAACTGCTTCCTGTTTACTTTTTCTCATAGAACTCAAATGGGATCTACTGCAGGTAGACCACCACCAACTGCAGAGCCCGTCTCAGTGTTGTTTCTTTTCAGTTGTGTGACAGACCACAGGTACCACCTAGTTACTACTGCTGACTCCCCCAGTACGTATGAGTAACCCAGAGTAAGTGGAGCATCTGCTTCAGTAAATGTACAAGCCTGTATATTGTGTCTATCCCAACAGTTAACAGCCATGAGAACATGCATGGCTTAGTCCTTTGACTGCATGAGCCAGCCGAGATATACAGTGGTACCTTGGGTTACAGACACATCAGGTTACAGACTCCGCTAACCCAGAAATAGTACCTCGGGTTAAGAACTTTGCTTCAGGATGAGAACAGAAATCGCTTGGTGGCAGTGCGGCGGTAGCGGGAGGCCCCATTAGCTAAAGTGGTGCTTCAGGTTAAGAACATTTTCAGGTTAATAACGGACCTCCAGAACGAATTAAGTTCTTAACCCAAGGTACCACTGTACTTTCTCCTCCCTGGCTAACACAAAATTTACAAGCATTCTGGGACTTTCCCATCATGTTATGCAAGCCCAGCCTTCAATCCAAAACAGACTTTTTGCGCTATGTTCATATTATATGTGTAAAAGGTAAGGTAAAGGACCCCTGCACAGTTAAGCCTAGTCAAGGCGACTGTGGGGTATGGCATATGAATATTAACACTGGGCTGTGTCCCAATACATCAAAACACTTCTGATTTTTGGGAGTGTTTGTGTGTGGTTAAAGTGCTTCTCAGCCATTCTTCTCGCCTGGAAAAGTTGCTTCGCTTCTGAAGCAACTGTGGACATTTGCTCTGATGTAGATATGTAAATCAAACACTCTGCCAAAATAATTGTTGGCAAGAGGAGAGAGGTGTTTGCTTGCACAGGGCACGGGACTTTTTTCCTATTCTGAACGACAGTTTCTATGAATAATGTGTGCTTTGTTGGTGCCTTCTGGGAGAGAGGACAACTTTTATCATGCCCTGTTCTGCCTTGCTAGAATTCTCTATCACATAAACAGACAACATGACTCTCATAAGATTCTGAACTTTTTATTTTCTGGCATGAAAAGTACAAATAATTAAACAATTCCATGTAAAAGATTCATACAGCCGCCGTGCCTGAAATCCCAGTAATAAATATTCTAAACTAAATGCAAAGTGTCATTTTTTTCTTTTTTTTAACAGCAGTTTTTTAAACCCTTCCCACATCAACAGACTCTCTCATGATTTTTTTTTTTAAATATTGTTTTTAAAAACTGTCCCAATACACATGTGAAGCTTAAAGAGGCTCTGGGGGCCAGGTACTCCAGGCCTGTCATCTTTTCCCCTGAGCCCCACCATGCCCCATGACTAAATACATTGGTGGGGAGGGTGGAGGGCATGTAAAAAGGTTATTAGGATCTCGCCATTACAACAGACAGACAATTCTTTAAACCCTCTGCTCCCTTCAATGTTGCACCCTGACCCATCATTTGGAAGCAAATTTGCCTAGCAAACATAAGGAAATGCCACGAGCCCCGCTCGCTCGCTCTCTGGTGTCTGCCTTCGTTGGCATGCAGAATTCTCTCTTTCCCTCCCCACCCCTGCTCCAACCCCCATTTCAATCCACTTCGCTTTTTTTTTTTTTCTTAGTAAACTCAAACTGGCACTTATTGCTACTTGAAAAAATATAGTCGAGAAGAGGCTAGATTGCTGTGACCATTTTAGAAGCAACAGATCACAAAGAGAATTTCGTTTTGCCACTAAATGCCCTCGTCGAGATGCAGGGAAGGGAGTCAGATGCAGGGGGGTGGTTGCGGGAGAAGAAATTAATCAGGATCTGAGCCGGCTAGCCAAAGGAAAAGCGTCTTGACCAAATTAGCTCGAACTGGAGGCAAAGCTCCCTAAAGTAGCTGTGCTTTCCAATTTGCAGCTTAGCTCAGTGGCTCTGTTTCAGAACAGTTCTTTAAGCACGGAAGTTAGTTTGGTGGCTGCATGGTCTGCAAAGGGAGCCAGGCTCTAGGCTGTGTTGTGGGTAGCAAAAGAATTTCAGTGGGTTTCCATTTCCCACCCACCAAGAGAGCTTTGTAGGGGTGGAGTTTTTCTACCTTTTCCACTCCCACTATTCATGCACACAGGTAGTTTTACGCTTCTTCCTGCATATATTGAGTGGTATTGAGAAGAGAGGACTTAATACAGCTACAGGGCTGCGCTATTTTTCCTGCTCTTTAAGCTCCAAGGCATGGGTAGGCAAACTAAGGCCCGGGGGCTGGATCCGGCCCAATCACTTGTTTTTTCATGAGTAGAATGAGAATCAGCTTGTTTTTTCATGAGTAGAATGTGTCCTTTTATTTAAGATGCATCTCTGGGTTATTTGTGGGGCCTGCCTGATGTTTTTACATGAGTAGAATGTGTGCTTTTATTTTAAATGCATCTCTGGGTTATTTGTGGGGCATAGGAATTCGTTTACTCCCCCCCCCCAAAAAAATAGTCTGGCCCCCCACAAGGTCTGAGGGACAGTGGACTGGTTCCCTGCTGAAAAAGTTTGCTGACCCCTGCTCCAAGGCATCGTTCCTCTGGTCTGGAGGTGGGTTTGAATGCTGACAAACAAGTTTCAGAGATGACTCCTCTGATCAGCACTTCCCAGACTCATGTACAGTTCGGAGCAGGGGTCCACTTTGGAATCCACCGTCCAGCGGATTTTGTGGCTAGCTAGTGTAAAGAGTTTGCAACATGACCTCTTTTCTAAGATTATTAAAGGCTAATCCCAATGATAGAAGAGAACAGCCCAGGAACAGTGCTCCCACCTAGTAGTTCTTCAGCTGCCGGAGTGGTTTTCTAAGGAGGCCACATGGCAGGGCACAAATCAAAGTAACTAATCCACCTGACAGTGTAAATTATGGGGGGGGGGGACACGTCTAGCCTTCATCTAATCCGGGGTTTCCCAAACTTGGGTCTCCAGCTGTTGTTGGACTACAACTCCCATCCTCCCTAGCTAGCAGGACCAATGGTCAGGGATGATGGGAACTGTAGTCCAAAAACAGCTGGAGACCCAAGTTTCAGGAAACCCCCAAGATGAATTTTCTGGAACAGCTCTCTCAAGGGCTGTGTTGAAGAAAAGGCCACGCTGACCCCTCTTGGATTTGAAGTAGCTTCATTCAGTAGCCAAGAATGCAAGTTTTTTTTTAGTTCAGTGGTCTTTTTGAAAAGAAAATGCCTCAAAAGAGTAGCATGAGCTCAATTTTTTTTACATTTGTTCCATCAGCACATAGATCTATAGCTCCCAGCAGTCCCAGTCTAAAAAATCTGGAAAGCGCCAACTTGGCAAAAGCTGACCTAATATGCCATCCTGATTATTTAAATTTCAGAGAATTTAATTTTCAAATGTGTTACTCGGATCTAAGCTTTCTCATATATACCTTTTAGATTTTGTATACTTTGCCAGATTTCAGTTTCCTTTATTGGTGGCTCCCAGAGTCACTCGCTATACCATTACTCTCCTCCCCTTTCTGCAGTGTTGCCCAGGGGTTTGGCGAATTGCATTTGAAATTCTTCCTGAGTTGGGAGATTCCCGCTTCCCAGCCATCCAGCAGGTTCTTTGTCGTGACTAGAGACCTTCCCTTGTGCTTAAAGATCTCAGTGAATCAGAGCCAGAGTGGGTCAAAAACTTCCTTTGTGCCAGCCCGTCTCAGCTGCCTGTGGTGCCTGCTCAAATATTTAAAATAAAAGAAGCAAACTGTCACTGAAATAACTTTTTTTAACATGTGGGAGGGATGCTGAGTGGCAGCATGTAAAGGGCAGAGGGTACAAAACACAAGAATAAATAGAGAAAATGACAAGCTACATGTTTTCCCCCTCCCGCCCTCCCCTTTACTTTCTATTAGGATGAAGACTCAAATGTATTTTTCCCAACAAGACAAAAGTAGATGATGTAACATCGAACCCCACAAACAAACTTGCCTATAAAGTTTTTTTTTGTTCTAAATGCCACATTTGTAGGTTGTTGTTTTTTTTAAAAAAGAAAAAATTACCTCTGTGCACTTTGCCCTGTTGGAGAGCCTGTCATTTAAGCGTTTATTATTTTTATTATTGTTGTTGTTTCAATTTTTGTTTGCTATTTAATAAATAAATTAGGAATAATCACTTCTCAGCAAATTAAAAAATATTTCCCTTTTAACTTGCAACTCTGATGAGAACATAAATATACACAAATGTACTTTTACAAGGCAGTAATAAATATTTAAGTTAACAATAAGTTAAAAACTACAAGAAGCTAAAATTCGCAAAAAGATACAAGAGTTAATGGTGCCAGTTTTTTTGTTCTTTTTTTTCTCATTTTATCGCAAACAGAAGCTGCCACAGACTCTTACAAAACACAAGTGAACACATTTATTGTCAAAAAATCAAGAAATCCTAAACTAATTTCTAAATCATTAAACAATTAAAACTCGAACTAATGCTAAAATGTTTTAATTATCATTAAGTTCGTCTTTTAAATGTTGTTCATTTTGTTTCCTTTTTTTTTTTTGCTTGAGAGCAAAAGAAAATAAAAGTCCCTTGCTCCACAAGTGCCAACGATGACTTCGTTGTTTTCAGCAAACCAAAATAAATAAATAAATAAATTTTTAAAAAGAAGAACGGAAAAATAGCCGATGTGCATTTTCAGGATGTGATTTGTGAACACAGATCCAAAGAGATGCCTCGGGAAAAGGCGGTAGCAGTTGCGTCCCCTTTTTAAAAGTTAAGTTGTTTTTTTAAGAGAAACTTCCCTTCTCGTTCCCTTTGAAGTATGCGGAGGGGGAATTTAAAAAAAAAAAAAAAAGCAACATGGACATGGATGTCAGTGTAGTACAACCCTTACAAACAGATTAATCCCACTTGAAGGCTCCATTCTGAAGGGAGACAACCATAAAATAAAATAAAATAAATAAATTCTTTTTTATTTTTAAGCAGCAGCCCTACTGAGAGCAAGATTCAGACATTTTTTAAAAAGTCCTCCTGGGCTCTTTTGGCTTTAATTTGAGAAACCGGGCAATGCCTCCACGGAAATGGCTAAAACTCCAAAGGTATTTGGCATTTGTGGCTGCCGGATGAGTGAAAAACTTGAGTAGATTTCTCTCCACCATCATCCCCCCCCCCAAAAAAAAAACACACAATTTCTTGCTATTATACCAAATAAATAAGAAATAAGCTGGGCAGTGCTGTGGAGGAACTGTCCCAAGTGAATGATTTGGCCTGTCCCCATTCAACAAACATACACACTCGAAAGGGATGAAGGCTCCCTGTGGAGGAGAACATGGAGCAAGAGATGTCTTGGTCCAAAGATGGAACACTCTCACCTGTTCCAAGAACCTCATCTCTGCCCCTCTACCCATTCCATGATAGCACCTCCTATATCACAGGAAACTTACATACAGTAACAGAGATGACACCCTCAGGCGTGTTAATCCCGTTGTTAAAAAAAACGCGGGGGGTGGGGGGAATTACAATGGGCAACGGTCAGTGGGAAGAGATTTGGTATTAAGAACTGTCAGGGAAGCTTCCCCCAAGCCTTCGAATCAAGGCCTACGTGACAAAGGTGTGAGATATTGGAGCAGCAAGTTCCTTCCCTTCGAGGGTTGTGTTACGTACGGTGTAGTTTTAGCTTTCCGCGAAATAAACATGGCCTCGGACACACAAGGTCTATTTGGTTGAAGATGGCGGTGGGTGGGGTTATTCCGCCCTTAAACTTGCCAACATGTTTAGGACATTTAATCAGACGGAGACTGAATCCAGGAGGGCCAGGTGGGATAGGTGGCTGGGTACACAGTCCCTGCAGGGTTTGATCAGGGAATAGCTCTAAGCATATCATCCTACTATCATGGTTAACAGGCAGGGGTGATGCTTATGCTAGGATGCCTTTAGGCGGCATGATAGTAACTCGGTCACAGCTTAGATGGCAAAGCCGGAAGCAGAAGCTGCTTGGAAGGTCTACGCTTCAGTGGGGTGAATCCTAGTTTCACCCTGGCTTCCCTTTTGAGCCAGAGAGCACATGCGTCCTTAAGCATGTGCAGAGGTGCTCACTCACATACGCACCTCTCTGGCTACATCAAAAAAGCTCTTGCCGCCTGCAATTTTTGCAGACAACCCAAGAACATTATTGGTTGCCTTGACCGAAGGAAGTTTTAAGCAGGTGTCTCAATGCTTAGCCTCAAAGGCCAACTTAGCTGAAACTTGCTGTTGTGTTTCAACAAACTGGCATCCAAATCTCTGGTGGGGAACCTGGTTAAGTACCTTTTCCTTCCAAACATGGACAAAGGGTTCCCCCCAATCTCTCCCCCATGATGGATCAGATACCACAAGACATCGGGTGGAGGGGAAACATGCCATCAGCTTAGAATCGGAGCGGGGATGTCATGCTGAAAGCTAGATGTCCAGCAGACAAGGAGCATGTCTTTGGCAAGGATCCAGAAAGGTGGGCTGAGGCGCTCACCCTCCTGCGAGATGAGCACAAAGCAATCATACTGGCCCATGCTGTGACCACTGGCCCATGCTGCCTCGGACCAAGAACCCAAGCAGGAGTGTGCATCTCAAAAGACTGGAAGGTTTATTGCTGCCAAGAGGAAAAGAGAAGCCCCCTGAGAGAAATCTTAAAGCATGGGAATTGCAAGGCCTTCCTACGGGTCAGATTGCTCCACAACTGCCTCGCAGCATGGTGGAAAGAGCTCCGATCCTTTCTCCTACAGCCCAGCACACCAGAGACCTTCTGCTGGAAAGTCAGAAGACATCCTTGGCTGCTGGAGTCCACTGTGGCTAAGTGCAGTGTTGCTTTACAGAGGTGATTGGCTTTGTGGGGACGTATTCTCTCTCGGGGATGGACCAGCCACAGCAGAGCAGGCACTAAATCTAGCAGAATGGCTGAGGGCGAAAAGGTGGTGCCGTTTCAGAGCTGCCAGGGCATGTGGCTAATTCGGAGTGAGGGCGGGTGGGAAACGGAACTGTCTTGAGTGAGCCGAGAGAAAGAATGAACACAGAGTTATCAAATGCCCAGATGGACACTTGACTGTTGGGTCTTGCCAATGCCTCCACCTAGGAAGGCGGAGGAGGAACAGAAAACTGTGCCCCTTATTGAAAAGGAAGGCGTGGCACAGCCATCCCTTGTGGCATCACCAGGAATCATGTTGGACTCATCCGCCCCACAAACCGGGCCGTGCAGTTCCCCTGGCCAAGTGTGACTTGCGCTCAGCTGTTCTAGGAAGCCACATGGACAAAGCAGAGCAAAGACATTGCCAAAACAGCCCCGAGATCTCCATTCAACAGCGAAGGGGGTCAAAGAGCTGACCTATTTGGTTGCATTAAGCTGCCTGGAAAGGGCAAGTGGCAAATGTTTTGCCTGGCGTCCACTCAAATGGTAGGGGAAGGAGAAGAATTGGTGCCTAGCAAATGCTCGCTGCTCCCTATCTAGTCCTTCCTCAGAAAATGCCAAGACAGGCAATTTCAACCCCAGGCCAAAGTCAGCCTGTCTCCTGTTGCACTCTTCTGAAGTACAATGCCAGGCTCCTAGGGGGCAGCATTTGCCAATTCCCCAGCCTCCAGCTGCATGACCTTCTTTGGACCAGTCTTCCCTACTCCCCGCCTACCCAACTTATCCTTGGTCTCTTACATGAAACGGCTGGATCCATAATAAACATAAAGAGAACCCTTTAATTTTTAAGACTGTTGGAGCTGTGGACGCCGGTTACAGTATATGGATGTGGGATACTACCAGAAGTCAGTGTCAAACAAGACACGCCCCTCAAAATAAGAGGGTCCCTGCTTTTCCTTCATGATCCTTCTCCTGATTGCCCCTGCACTTAGCCCATCATTATAGCACTACGCTGAATGGACTGCCCAGGAGCCTCCCAAATTGGATCAAGCTGCCTTGCCTTTGGGAAACTGAATGTTAATCTACTTTTCCGTAATTGATGTCCATTGCGTCGTACACGGACCTCTGCGGATCTAACTCTCCCTCTTCTTTCCAAGATGTTTTGCAGCATCATGCATAACAGCCTTGGCGTGCCAGCAGTGGGCACTGACATCTGAGACAGTTCAGGCTTTGCGTCCTCTGCAACAGCTAGAGGAGTTGCTTGCTACCCTTCCCCTACTGAGGACCATGTTGTCTCTTTGCTAAGGGTAGATATCAGGCATGCATTGAGAGGTGGGTGAATAGAGCCCCTCTTCCCCCATCCAGCAGCAGCAGCAGGCTTTTCCTGCAGAACCATACCTATCTGCACAAATCAGCTTCCATACTCTAGCAGCACTAACTGTTTTGGGGTGCTTCTTTTTTTAAAATTTCACTCGATGGCTTTTCCGATGAAAAAGCCAAAAGAAATCTTAGCGGGGAAACAACTCTGAAAATGGACGTGTGTAAAACTAATGCTGGTATTAAGCACACAGCCTAAACCATTGTTGTTGTTGTTTTTAAAGAAATAAACTGTTTCCTAGGCTTTTTGTCCCTTTGGCAGGGGCTGGGGGGGTAAGAGAGAAGTCTGGTGGGGATGTTGCAAAAAACCGTAAGGTGATTGCAGCCCCTTCTGCCCTTTCCCCAGCCCCTAACAAGACACACAAAGACAAGAAAAGCATTAAAATAAAATAAAAAAGGCTAGGGGGGGGAAAGAATCCTGAAAGCAATTTGCTGCTGCTTTTGCCCAGCTAAGGGAGGGACAGAACAATCTGGGGCACTAAGTGCTGCTCCTGCACAAGACTCTCAAAGACTTTCCAGGCAACTGGGGATGGGGGCAAGGGAGAGGGGGTGGCAGGAAAAAGACAATAGGTCAAGAAAAGCAGCTACCTTCCCAGCATGCTTCTGGTGTGGAGAAAGCACATGGGCCTTACTCACTGCTGTTGTGAAACTGCTGCTATGCAACTGGCAGCAGCTGGCATCTGTTGGTACACCGCCCTTTGTAAAAAGCCATGCCTTTTTTCTCCTGCTCCCACCACCTCTCTATACGGCACTAACTGAACTCGGTTTCCTTTCTAATTCTCACGCTTTTAAAAATGCCTTCGGTCACTGTGAGCCGCCACAGTTGTGCTGGTGGGCTCAGTTGCTTTCGCTGGCGTTTAAACCCTCCCTGCAACAAAGCCAGGCTCAACCCCAACCGCTGCACCGCCAAGTCGTTTTGCAAACCTGGGTGGAATTAGCAAAAGGAAGGGAAGGCTCAGCTTTCAGGAAGGAACCGTCCCAGCTCAGAGCTATGGCTATCCCCCAACTCAACCCCATAACAAAGCTGATGCCAAAATCCCAGTTCATTATATGGAGACTCTTGTGTGGCTCCAAGCTACCTGTATCTGTCAAATCTGATACAATATGGACATCCCCATCACTTGTCTGGAAAGGCCATTGGGAATGAATGACTGGAGTGTGTAGAGCAGTAGCACTTAGTGACTTGCTTTCCATTTCTCCCTTTGAATTTGTGTGTGTGTGTGTGTGTGTGTGTGTGTGTGTGAAGTTCAAGAATCCCAGTAAAAATTTCCAACAAGGTCTCTTTTCCTTTTTTATAAAAATAGATTTTTTAAAAATCTTTCTAAACGTTTGCTGTTGTTTTCATTTTGTTTCCCATTTCAGCCTTTTTAATGTATCATTTCCCCCTTTCATTCAGTCATTAGATTGATCTAACATTGAAAAAGAGAAAGGGAAAACTCACCCACCAGCCCATTCCCACTCCTGTACCTCCCCCTTTAATCAAAAACAACTTTCTAGCTTATCAGGATAGTCAACTAACACAGTTTGGGGGTGGGGGGGGGGGTTGGCTCCCTCCTCTCTCTCTCTCAGATGGCCCCATGCTTGGTCTTAACAAATTCTTCGCCTAAAAATTTATAAAGAAAGAAGGAAAGAATGAAAGGCTTGATTTTAGGAGAGGAGGCAAAACAGCAGGTTTAAATTGTACCACCACCTGATTCAAGTCCATATTTCTGACCCGAAAAGAAACTTGACCCATCTAGTCCACACAACCTGATTAATCGACTAGGAATCTTGGACACTGTGCCAGGTCCCTGGCCTCTCTCGCTTGCTTATCGCCATGACCCACACTCCTTACTTTAATCCCAAATTATTCCAGGACGTAAGCAAATTATCAAACCTGATATGCAAACTTACAAAACAGAGCAGAAAAAATATATATGTGGGGCCTTTGCTTTCCCCCCAGGGAATGAGGCTTCTCTGGGGAAAGGCAAGAAGGACCCCCCGTTCAGGACATATAGGGGTGGGTTTATTTCCCAAATACAACATCATTCTAATTAAGGGCCAGGCAAGGTGGTAGGATTAACAAACAATATCGCTAACATTTTAGACCAAGGGATGAGATGAGAGCATTGTCCACCCACCACATTTGTACTTTTTTGTATTTTATTTTTTTTTTGCATCCAAGAAGGACAAAAGTGGTGAGCTGGATTGTTGTAACTCCCCCCCCCCCCCAGGCTAGCTCAGAAAAGCAGTCGTGACAATTCTTGGATTTGCTGATCCGCAATATTTTGGGGGGGGGGGAGAGTCGGGAGTGTTTCTATATCACACCTTACAGGAGAGAGTGGTTTTCATCCCCCACCCCGGGGCCAGGAAACCTGCCCATCCAAAAGGAACAATATAAGGGGTCAGAATTCAAAGAGGGAAGGAAGGATGGAAGATTGGAGAAAGCTTCTGACTTGGGTAAAGTATGTTAGAAAAGCCTAGGACAAGGGACCGGGTTGGGGGGGGGGGGCGCAGTAGGGTCACAGAAACAGAGAGGTGTTCTATTCTGAGTGGATGTCTCCCCTGCACATTGCCAAGAGCAGGGATCGGTTTTTCAAAAGGTGGCTGACATGTTGCCACGTCCGTGCTCCCTGCTGGGCTGTCGGGCACAGGGGAGGGGGAGCGGGAGAAGCCTCCTGCTTCCCAGAGAAGATCACGGTGTCTGGCGGTTTTTTTGTTTTGTTTTAAATATTCTGCAACATTTGAGTCAATGAACATTTCCGTTCTCGTGGCGAGTCGGGGAAGAGGGCTGTTTTTCCAGCATCCTTGCCGCTCACCCCACCCCACCCCACCCCTCCCGCCATCTCTCTCGCCCCGCTTGCTCGCTCATGCCTTGTGTTGCTTACTGGTCTTGAAGGAAACCTGGAGAATTCGGTCGCCCAGTCGGTAGCCATTGAGGCTGGCGATGGCCATGGCTGCTTCGTCGTAGTTGGTCATGGTGACAAAGCCAAAGCCCTTGCACTTGTTGGTGGTGAAGTCGCGGATCACTTTGACGTTGGTGACTGCTCCAAAAGGCCCAAAGAGCTGCCACAGGACACTCTCATCGGCCTCTGGGGAGAGGTTGTACACAAAGATGCACCAGCCGGCACTGGAGGCCCCTGTCAGGTTGACTCCCGCCAGGCTGGTCATGCTGTCGATCGTGATGGGAGAGAACCTGGAGATCAAGGAGAGAGGACTACTTTGGGTGTAAGGCTGGCATTCTACCAGCATGAACTCACTGCAATATGGACAGGTTAGGAACAGCACTGCCTACTTCTCAGGGGAAAGGGAGAGGCACCGGCAGCTCACTCCCACAAGCCTTGGCTCCAAGGGGCAGGAGGGAAAGGGCACAAGCAGTTCCTACCAAAAGACCTGGATCCTTCAGGTTGAATTTGATGTACAGTCGTACCTTGCTTGTCGAACTTAATCCGTTCCCAGAGTCCATTTGACTCCCGGAACAGTTCAAAAACCAAAGCATGGCTTCCGATTGGCTGCGGGATCTTCTTGCACTCAATTGGAAGCTGCGGAAGCAACGTCGGACGTTCGGCTTCCGAAAAACATTCGCAAATTGGAACATTCACTTCTGGGTTTGCGGCTTTCAGGAGCCAAAACGTCCGAGGATCACGGCATTCGACAACCAAGGTACCTCTGTACAAGCCTACCTTTGTAATTTCCCCCACAGATTTTGGTGAGGTGACATTTTAATTCACACTCCTTCTTCAAGGGTATTTCTGCCTGTGCTAGATGTTCCCCCAGCTTGGTTCAGCCTGCAAGTGTGCCACAAGTCTCCCTGTTTGGCCTTCAGGTTTCTTGGCTCTAATAACGAAGTAACCTCAAGGGTAAAATGGAAGGGCTCCTAACGAAGGAGACGGTGGCTTTTCCTGTGCATGATTGAGTTCATCATGCAAGTCCTGAAATTGGAATCCCATGCAGAATCTGGCACAATGAGAATCTCATTTTCCATCTAAAGAAAAACAAACTTAAAAACCCCCCACACCAAGTTATAAACTTCATGGTAGCAAATAACATCTTAGAAATGATTCTAATGAAACAGGGAGGAATTCAATGTCGTGCTCTTCCAATTGTCAGCTCAAGCATTTCAGCTTGCCAGACGAAATGATCCCCCCTCTCTGCCCCTGAGCACTGTTATGGGGGTTCTCCCAAGCCCCCCAAAGCCAATTCTGGCACAGGGAAGGGGGAGAGAAGGAGGGGGAAGCCCATTGAACAAGGGATTCCAGTGGTGGGACTCATTAGGTGCATCCTGCCCAGGATGTGGGGCAGAGCTTGCTGTGAGGAACAGGTATAGTACAAACTTCCCTATGTCTCTCTCTCTTCCCACCGCCCAGCCAGCTATTGTTTTCTGACATGTTGCTGGTGACCACCTGTGCTCCAGTTATTTCCTTCCCTTTCCTCGTCCACCCCAGTTTTGGAGGAGAAGAAAGAAAGAAAATTGAAATGTTTGGATAACCTGGATCTGTGGGTTGATTCAGGTAAAAGGTAAAGGACCCCTGGACAGTTAAGTCCAGTCAAAGGCAACTATGGGGTTGCAGTGCTCATCTCGCTTTCCGGCCGAGGGAGCTGGCGTTTGTCCACAAACAGCTTTCCAGGTCATGTGGCCAGCAGGACTAAATTGCTTCTGCTGCAACGGGACATCGTGACGGAAACCAGAGCGCACGGAAACGCAGTTTACCTTCCCGCTGCAGCAGTGCCTATTTATCTACTTGCACTGGCGTGCTTTCGAACTGCTAGGTTGGCAAGAGCTGGGACAGAGCAATGGGAGCTCACCCCGTTGCAGAGATTTGAACCGCCAACCTTCTGATCGGCAAGCCCAAGAGGCTCCGTAGTTTAGACCACAGCGCCACCCGCGTCCCTCTGGGTTGTTTCACACCACAACTCTGTATATGGATGTGTAATTTTTGTTATTGATCCAGAACACACTGTTATTCGTGGCTGAAAGGCTCACCAATACTACCTGCCTGCTGCAACTAAGCTTTCCTAATACAGGTTGAAGTGAATGCATCGGAGTGGTTCTGTGCAGAGAATATCTTCAACCTCCAGCCTGCTGCAGTAGAGCAGTCGTGTAAGTGTCTGCTAATTTACTTGACTTCAGCGGCAATCATTCTATGCTCGTTTACTTGGAAGGAAGCCCCATTGACTTCAGTGGGATTTACGTCAGAATAAACACATGCACACGATTGTGCTATTGCATAGAAAATTCTCTGTGAACAACAACGCTCCCCTCTAATCTTGTTGGGAACAGGAAGCGTGAAGGAAGGCAGTTCTGCAGAAGAGTCAAGCTTCTTCTTGCTGAATCTGAGGAAACAGCTGGGCATTGCCAGGAATCTCCAGGGCAGACTGGACCACTCATGAAGGATGCTGGCATAGCAACCACTTAAAACGACACAGGCTCAATTTGGGGCCTAGGAATTTTGGACCTAAGGAGGAATGAGCTTGCTCAATGCCTGCATGTGAAACTACAGAGAGCTCCATTTAAGCTGCTCTGAGCTTTCGAAGGAAGATTGGGACGTGAAATATAAACAGTAATTGTTGTAACATGTTTGACAGCCTTCTAGCTCTCAGATGTATCTGTCTTTGGTATAAAGTTTGTCCGCCTTCCCAATTCACCTTTGGAGCAACCGTCTAATTTCTGTCCTTCAAGCAACGCAACTAAATGAAACCAAGAAGCACCCAACACAGTGACAACAGATAAACACAAGACCAAAAAAAAAAATTATATAAGGAACAGCCAGTCATCTGAGCAAAACAGCAAACCCTTCTCTCGAACCAAACCCAAAACAGAACGAAAAGAGAGGCATGAAAGGTCTGTAGTGTGTCCCCCAAGACACACAAACTCAAATTCCACAGGCCTAAGGCAGAAGATGGAGGGATTCTATTGTTTTAACTTTTATAGTACTTTTAAATTCCCATGCTTGCTGAGGGAGGTGGTGGGAATAAGAAAAAAGAGGGGAAATGATTACAAATTAAAAAACTAGTATTGGGGAGGGGTGGGTATTGAACCAAGCAACCACAAATAAAGTTGTCTACGTTGTTTTTTTCTCCTTTAAGGTTAAGAAAAACAGTCAGATACCTTAGGAGACTACCAATGTTATGTCTAATCGTGACACCCACATTTGCTTTCTAAAAGGATGAGTGCAGCTGCACTGTTAAGGCCGAGGTGGGGTGGGGCCTCTCGCCTCTGGGGCTGTGTTGACAATCACCTTTTTAAAATCCAGCCTTGTGCTGTGGGCCAAGGTGGGGAGGGAGGGGGGGGAGTGGCGAGGAGCGTAGGCTTTTGAAGGCTATTTACCTCTTGACGCCGTATGCCATGTTTAGCAAATTGTCGAGCCTGTGGGAGGAAGAGGAAGACGAGGAGAGGCCATTGTTAGTAGACGATCTCGTAACAAGAGGGTCCTGTGGTGCCATCTGGCTTGGCTATTAGTGCCGCAGCAAGGCCGCGCCTGCTTCCTGAGACTAAGCACAGGTTGCTGTTTGCATATGTGCAAGTGCACTTGGAGGCCCCTGGTGGAATTTAAATGTCTTAGGTTTGGAAATATATATATATATGTGTATATATATATGCTGAACAGCAATGGGAAAGGATCTCCATCTATTTTGTTTGTTTATCATCTGTTTTTCACATACTGAGATGCATGGGTAATGGACAGGCACTAATTAATTAAGGGCAACGGTGTCTGCATTTCAAAAATGATGATGATGATTATGGTAATAATCAATCATTTTTTTAAAAAAGAGAGAGAGAGAGAGAACACCTAGAACAGAACATGGGAAACATATTTACAGTTACAACTTGCCATCCCCTCTTGTTAGGACTTACTTTCCTCTGCAGAGCTGTGTCCAGATTTCATGCGGCAACTCTGAATTGTCTTCAATTGATTTGCTTAAGAGTCTGCATGATTACCATCATGCCATGGAATCTAGGCAGCTTGCCTTACTCTTTATTTTTTAAAGGCAAGAGTTTAGTCTTAATAGTTGCTAGCAAAGATCTGAAAACCTGCAGGTTGCCTGAGCTTCCAATGGGCGAAGCTACCAGCATTGGACTTTTCCCTATTGGCCTTCCTGCTTCTACTGTCCTTTAAAATGGTCCCTCATCCCATCAACTACACATATCTGGATTTCCAGAATCTCATCTCTTCAAAGAATGCGGTGCAGAAAGGCAAAATCTTGCTAAGAACTCCCCCAAACGGTGCAATTGAATACAGTATACACATTTCAGTAGCACAATTTTTATAACTTAGTAATAGGACTTGGGAGTAATTTTTCCTAGTGCAGATATCCAGGCCTTACTTATGAGGTGCATTTCTAATGAACTAGATTGCACATGCAGGAGAGAGCATTTAATGGGTGAAACATAACACCTCCCAGATCCATGGATGTGTTTATTAGCATATATGTTGTGGCTCCATCATAAACGGAAGTTTAATGAGCCAAGACACAGAAAATATCTACGTCCGCATGTTCCATGCATATGTATGACTTTTGCATGTTTGTCATGTTATGGCATGTCGTACACCATGCAGATGCCATGCCTATGAACATCATCTGCGTATGGGTCCACCGGATATGTATGAGCAGGGAGTTCAAACATAAGTGACCCGAACCTACAATTCAGTCCATTACTTCACCAAACCGAACCAAAATTTATCCTGCCTGTTGGGACGTAAATTGGCTTTTGACCAAAGGAAGAAGTGGGTTATCAGAAAAGCCTTCCAGCAGCACAAAATTCCTTGTCTAGTAGGCAGAGAGGCTATTTTAATTCTTCTAGTGTATTGTTATTGCTTTCTTTCTGATAAAGGTATGTTTTAGATACTATAGCTAAAAGTTGACCTGGATTGTGGGAAAAGTAGCTGGGTTGATAATCCCACTTTTTGGGAAGGGCTTAGACACATGGCCTTCTGGAAACACTGTATTCCTCACTTCTACACAGTACAGTGGTACCTTGGTTCTCATAAGCCTTTGTACTGAAACAACTTGGAACCCAAACACTGCAAAGTGTTCCAGTTTGCGAACTTTTTTGGGAAGTCAAGCGTGCTCCGTTTTCAGTGTTATGCTTCCAATTTGAGTGCCAAAACTTCAGTTTTGAGTGCCACGCTTCCATTTTGGGTGCCATGCTTCCGTTTTGAGTGTTATGCTGAGCTCTGTCTGTTTTTGCTATTCATTTTGTGTTTTTGTTTTTGCGGCTTTTTAGTGTGTTACTGTGTGGAACCCAGCTCAGCTACTGATTGATTGACAGTGTGACCGCAGTACATTGTTTACTGCTTTCATTTTATGGATCAGTGGTCTCGTTAGATAGTAAAATTCATGTTAATTTGCTGTTTTAGGAGTTGTTTTTAAAAGTCTGGAACGGATCGATCCATTTTGCATTATTTTCTGTGGGAAAGCATGCCTTGGTTTTGGAACGCTTTGGTTTTGGAACGGACTTCCGGAACAGATTAAGTTTGAGAACCAAGGTACCACTGTAATTCCATTTGGTGGTTTCTCTCTACCTGAATTGTCGGAATGTACCTGTATTAGCTGATGGGGTTAAAAGGGAAATTCACCACAGACATCTCTAAGAAAGAGGAGAAGGAATCACCAGATTCTAAACCTGGGTGTGGCAGCTTACATTAGACCTTTCAGGACAGAAATCTGAACTAGCCTACTAGCAACCCAAGGTCATTTTGCTCTCCATGGGAGAAGGCAAATGGAACAATTACAAGAACACTCAGTGGCACCATAGAACATGCCTGGAAGCCAAAACCCACTCCTTTAAATTCATCACAACTTCAACCAAAAGCGAGGCAGGGCTTTGGGATACAAGAAACCCCTTGAGCTTTGAACAGCCTGTTTACCCTGAGGAGTTCTCCCAGCCCCTGCCACACTTTAGGGCCAAAATAGACAATACAGTGGTACCTTGGGTTTCATACGTTTCAGGTTACATACGCTTCAGGTGACAGACTCTGCTAACCCAGAAATAGTACCTCGGGTTAAGAACTTTGCTTCAGGATGAGAATAGAAATCGTGCTCCGGCAGCGGGAGGCCCCATTAGCTAAAGTGGTGCTTCAGGTTAAGAACAGTTTCAGGTTAAGAACGGACCTCCAGAACAAATTAAGTACTTAACCCGAGGTACCACTGTATGTAAAACTATCATATCACCCGTAGCATGGCATAGCATGCGTGTGTTTGTATGTGCATGGTTAACCCAGCCCCACTTCCACCATCCTGACAAAAATAAATAAATTCCTTCCCTGCTGTAAAGGTGCTATTTGCTCCAGGAAGAGAAGTTGCCATTGATGCCTGTGCAAAACAGCAGGGGGGGGGGTGTTGTTGGGGCTAGGCACATTCAGTGCAATACACAAGTGTACCCTCTGCTCCAAGTCGGTTCTTCTCAGACACAGCCCAGAATCCTTTGGGCTCCCATCCCAGCAAGAAGTGGACACAGTGTATGGCCAAGGTGGATGGGTGGAGGAAATAAATATGAAGAACTCGCCCACCACCTGAAGGACATGGAATGTGGAGAGGCAACAGAAGGTAGGATGGTGCAAGATACTGTTCAAAATACAGTGGTGCCTCGCAAGACGAAACGAATCCGTTCCGCGAGTCTCTTCGTCTAGCGGTTTTTTAGCAGCTTAGTGCCTTAGAAAAAGGGGGCGGGGAGCGTAAAAGAATCGCAAGACATTTTCGTCTTGCGAAGCAAGCCCATAGAGAAATTCGTCCTGCGAAGCGCATTGAAAAACGGAAAACCCTTTCGTCTAGCGGGTTTTCCGTCTTGCGAGGCATTCGTCTTGCGGGGCACCACTATACTCAGTTTCTTGTTCTCCGACACCCAAGTGGCAACTAACCTCTCTCTCTATATATAGATTTTAAAATCCATTGTTTCTAGGCTCCGGTTACAATATCGATATATCTAAACCTATGGCCTTTTTAGTTTCGAAGCAACCCTACAAAGTGACAAAGAGGCACATGAGTGCAACAGAAATGTCTTCTGCTCAGATGATAAGGGAGCAACAGGAGATTATTACCGGTTCAGCCTCACGGAGACGGGCAACAGAATAGTTCAGGAAGTCTACCTCCCAATCGCAGCAATTTCCTTCTCCAAGAAACAAAGGAAACACCCATAACAGTCCTCTGGGGAGGCAAGGCTAGATAAATCTCTGTTCCCTGCTGCACTCAAAATGTTTTTAAGTCCAAATGGCACAGCTGCTCACTCGCACTACCACAAACTTCCTCCACAAGCCCTGATATGATTCTAGTATCCAAACCACCTTTCCTACTGGGTCAAAAAAAAGAAAGAAAGAAAGAAAGAGAAAAAGTAAAGGACCCCTAACAGTTAATTCCAGTCGCAGACAATTCTGTGGTTGCGGCATTCATCACGCTTTACAGGCCAAGGGAGCCGGTGTTCGTCCGCAGACAGTTTTTCCGGGTCATGTGGCCAGCATGACTAAACCGCTTCTGGTGCAATGGGACACCAAAACCAGAGCAGCGCATGGAAACGCCGTTTACCTTCCCGCTGGAAGGTACTTGCTTTCAAACTGCTAGGTTGGCAAGAGCTGGGACCGAGCAACGGGAGCTCATCCCATCAGGGGATTCGAACCGGTGACCTTCTGATCGGCAAGCCCAAGAGGCTCAGTGGTTTAGACCACAGTGCCACCCACATCCTAGGTCAAATATGCACAGCCTATGCCCAAACCCATCATGATGAGCACCACCGCCTAATACAAGCCTCTGTACATTTCTCCTTGCCACTGATCTTTCCCCACCTTTGCCAGTTGGATACAGCAAGCTGAATTCCTTTAAAAACACAGCCACTTCCTGCAGCGAGTGCTCTAATCTTGCTATTTAGCATAAGATGCACAACACAACTTCTACTGCTCGGTGGGCAACATGAAGAGCTCAAGACCCAGGTTACGTTCCACCTCAGCTATGAACTTCCCTGTGTTATCAAAGCCTGGGAATTGTTTGAAACTCCCATTGTTCTAGGTGCGTTTTGCGACAGGGGATTTCATTAGTGCGAGTAGTTTCTGAGCTCTGGGCGCAGTACTGCGCCTAAGATTTCAGATTAAAACTTCAGAGTGGAAGGAAAGGGGGACCTTTTTCTGCCTCCCCACTTCCAGCTACTCTCTGAAGACTGGAGAAGAGACCCTCTTTTAAGAAAATTAGGGGAAGGTGACCAGGGAAAGGACTAGACCATGGGGAAAGTGAACATAATATTTTAGCTGCAGTTCATTCAATTTCAGCTTTGTATTCTCGTTATAAAAAAGCCCGCCTAGACATTCCGTTGTGTGCCCATAACCTAGGTTTAAGGTGCCATTTAGCTCCTAGCTTTCGTATCTCAGTTTCCCTCCCAGCTCTCAAGCTGTTAGCTGGGACTACCAGCCATCCTAGAGCGTTAGGAAGATAAACAACTTCAGAGATTGGGGGACAGTATGAAACTGAATAAATATGTGATGAGTAGGTACCACATAATGAGTCTCAAATAACGTCACTTTGAAAAAGAAGTGAACAGTTCTCTCACACATGATTATTTTTCCTGTTTGGGCATGAAGATAAATCTGTGGTAATCCATGCACGCTGCCACACATCAAAGTCACATCGAAAGCAGACATATGCACCATCTTCACACCCAGCACGGTGTTTTTCGATGCCATGTGGGAAAAATATCACGTGTGAAGCAGCAGATAACAAAAGAATCCATGAAAAATGTGGGAGAAAACATACATTTGATGCAGATCGGGAGTTCAGATGCAACCAGGCATTTGACGCCAAATGACGGGGAGTGGGGGATTAACAGCCTTGAGGCTTTATTTCAGTTTGCCTAAGACTTTTCAAATCCAAACGGGCCAAGGGGCTGCTTAGGGATTGCTGCAGACCTTCAGGTGGCCCTCATAATCTGTCCCTCCCCATCTTACCTACAAATTGAAAAAAAGAAAATGGGGTACAGTGGTACCTCGGGTTACATATGCTTCAGGTTACAGACTCTGCTAACCCAGAAATAGTACCTCGGGTTAAGAGCTTTGCTTCAGGATGAGAACAGAAATTGTGCTCCGGTGGCGCAGCAGCAGCAGGAGGCCCCATTAGCTAAAGTGGTGCTTCAGGTTAAGAACAGTTTCAGGTATAGAACGGACCTCCAGAACGAATTAAGTACTTAACCCGAGGTACCACTGTATATGAGAATTCATGGATCACGATTTCCAAAACAACGTACAAAAAGAATTTCCTGTTTCTTACAGGATCTGTCCCATACAGAAGGAATCTGGACGCTCATCTGTCCCAACCCTGCCCCCTGAGGAACACAATACAACTGGTAAATGGCACACATTGGCACTTAGGAAGATGGCACTTCCTCTGTTTACACCTGATGGAAATGTGGCTGCCCTCTAGATCCAGCAGAACCTCAAGCTATATCGACAACCGTCCCTTTACTGAATACTGAGATGTGGCTATTTCTGAAGTGGAGCGGCAGGATCAGCTGCTGCTAAAACTATTAGGGGAAAACACAGCTAGGCACAAAGAGGCCCACTCACAGTGGAAGTGCCTGGCCTCACCACCACCAATCCTAGCAGTTTTCAGGTGAGCATCACTGGAGCTCACAGACCACTTCTAACCATCTGGTAGACCAGATGCCCTGTAATCTTTTCCAATTCAGCATAGCAACAATCTGAAAGAGACTTGGTCATAACATGGTCCCTTCCTGCCTTGAAGAACTCAGCATGAGGTAGCCACTGAATGGTACTGTTCCTGTCTGCCTCGTTATTAAGACCCAAATGTAAGGCATGGGCTCAAGAGAAGGAGGGAGTCCAGGAGGAAATCCAGGAGCCCCCCAAGGTGCACTGATCCACAGTATATTAAGGAAGTGCACAGAGCCAGTGGCGTAGCGTGGGGGGTGCAGGGGGGGCCGGGCGCAACATCTGGGGGGGGCGCGCTCGCACTCGCAGCTCTCTGCCCCTACCTGGCTCACTCACTCTCTCTCACTGCAGTGCTGGCTGTGCGAATCCGATCCGAGCCGCCGGGTCGCCACCCACTGTGGAGGGGAGGGTGCCAGGCGTGCGGTGCGGTGCGGAGAGAGAGCGAGGGACTATCTGGGGGAGGGACAGTGCAGCGGGGGGGGGGGGGCAAATTACTTGCCTTGCCCCGGGTGCTGACAACCCACGCTACGCCACTGCACAGAGCAGTACCAGAACAAGGTCCAAGCCCAACGGGTCAGCTTTACAGAAGGCAATCCCTTAAGGAACAGCCAGTGGGATTGTGCTAAATCTCTGGAAGGTGGCAGAGGATTCAACCGCACATCTTCGCCTTGTGTTTACTTAGAGACTAGCCACACCTGTGGACACTCAGCTCTAACATACAGGCAAATGATGAGGCTGGGTATCTGAGTCCTAGGTTTCCCCCAAGCATAGGGCGGCAGCTGCCAGGGACCGGGTGAGGAGAAGAACAACCTGAACTGTCAGCCCTCCAGCAGAGGAGAGGGGAAGGTGTCTCACCTGAATCGCTGAGTCTGGTGGTGCAAAGGTCCCGTGTACCGCCGAGCTGTGGTCTGGTACAGATGCGTGAGCAAAGCTTGTCCTGTCTTCTGGCTGGGGTTGTTGGCAAACTTGACTGTGATGGGTTCGCTGGCGCCCAGGGGCTTCTGCCCGTTCAGCCCCTTGATGGCCTCCTCAGCTTCTATCCTCTTGTCGAAGCGGATGAAACCGACTCCTCTAGAGACACCTGGAAGAGTAGGAGTCAGAATGGCATGGGTGTCATATGAATGCTGGTGAGGGCACCTGCTTTGTTGATAATGCGGGGCTACAATATGGTACAGTCAACCCTCGGTTGTCAAATGTAATCCATTCCGGAAGCCCGTTTGGCTTCCAAAATGTTCGACAACCAAGCCATGGCTTCCAATTGGTTGCAAGAGCTTCCTGCACTCAACCGGAAGCCGCGACGGACATTCAGCTTCCAAAAAACGTTTGAAAACCGGAGCATTTCGTTCTAGGTTTTTGGCGTTCGGGAGCCGAAACGTTCCAAAACGGAGCTGTTTGGGAACTGAGGTTTGACAGTATCTCTCATCTGAAGACAGACACTTCTTACATTTTTTCCCCCTAGCACCTTGCATTCTTTGTAATATCTGTTTAATTTTCCTTTTTAGTTCCCCTGAATGTTTGAAATACATACAATATATAAAAGACTGGATAGCCACCATTTAATAAATCAGACAACTTAAGTTAAGCTTTAAATATCTTGTCTAAGTACCCCAAAATAATCTTGGTAGTTTCGGAAGTATCATCCCTCAACAAATATTGGATTACAGACTCCTTGCAAATCAATATTTTGAGCTGTGTGGGAGTCACTAGGAGATCTCTGCGAAGGGTGTCAAGAAAAGGGCAGTCCAAAATTATGTGGTGTATTGTATCGGGTGTTTTCTTATTACAGGAACAGAATCTGTTCTGGAAAGGGATTTTTTGAAACCTTCCAAACAATTGAGAATTCAAGAACTTCTAAGAAGTGATGGGGAGCCTGGCACCCACACAGTCTCAGCTTGAAGTCCTTCCCATAAGTAGTATGGATCGGTGTAGCTACTCAGTGGAGCAGGAGCACCTGACATATGTAGAAAGCCGTGATTTCTGACTTATTGCTTGACATGTTCTAGGGTTGAGCTCTGCACTCCCAGACACACAGCAGCGTCATGGAAGAGACGGGACAAAGAGATGGAGAAATAATCCCTACTAGGATGGAGAGTTTACCAGAAATGTGGCACAGTTTGAGCTTGCAAAGTTAGAAAGGTGTTGATTCTGGGGACGAAGCAAGGGTGCCCTAAGTGCTTTAGAAATGGGGGAAAAGCAGATGGAATTCTTACAGAATTGCGCATTATTTGTACCTCCACATACTTGGGGTGACAGGAGAGTCCCTCCTCCCCATTTCCCTTCCCTAGTTACATAGCAATCACACTCTGATTTTCCTCTTGGCGAGCTCCCCACTATGGATGATCCTCTGGGTCCAGGTCTACTAGGAATGTCTCCTATCGCATCTCCAAAGAAGTGGTTGGAGCCGGGAGAAAAGGAAAACCCGGTATGAGTGGCAGAATGGAGCAGGAAGAGGATCAAGAAGCAAACAAAGGAAAAAAATGCCTTCCAGTATGGCATTCCCTCCTCTTCTCTTTTGCCGTGCCTAGAGCAGTCGCCAAAAACATCCTACCACAAGAGGTGGAACTGGGGATAAAGGGGTTGTCCCTGCCCCAGGTATATTCTCCAAATAAAAGGTTACTTCCTGCCGGTGGTGAGATGGGCTGGGACAACCCACACAGAATCACATTTCTCCCCTACAGGAGAATGGACAATATTTCTATTTTTAAAAAAATGTATGCATGCCATAATCACTCCAAAAGACAGTCTGTGCAGCCTATGCCTGTACTTACTTCAAAGGAGGATCCCAATAGGTGTCCTCTTTTTTTAAAACCTGCTCCATCTGTGTATGGCTGCTTCGTAAGAACTTGCAAGGACTCTGCTGGTGAAGCAGATCTATCTAGCCCAGTATCCTGCTTCCAAACTTAGCCACCAAGTGCTTCCAGGAAGTACACAAAGAAGGCTTGAAGGCAACAGCTCTCTACTGTTGTCTCCACTACAGCAACTTGTATTAGAGTCACAACTAACAGTTTCTGGTAGACTTTTTCCAATCCCCCTTTTAAAGCCATCTAAAAGCTAGTGGTCCTTCTGGCGACAGAAGGCAGCCCTGTTTAGGGAAGTTTTTAATGTTTAATGCTGTATTGTGTTTTTAATATTCGGTTGGGAGCCGCTCAGAGTAGCTGGGGAAGCCCACAGATGGACGGGGTATAAATAATTATTATTATTACTGTATTTTTGGCTCCATAAGACGCACCTAGTTTTTAGAGGGGGAATGCAAGAAAAAAAAAATTCTTTAAAGGGAGCACTGAGCAGAGCCTGTATGCATCCCAGGCTCTGCTCAGCGCTCCCTTTCACGAGCCACGTGGAGCGTGTTTGCAGCTCTTGGGGGCTTTTCCCCAAGAAGAGCTAGGCGCGGCTCTTTAAAGAGCATGTGGTTCCTGCTGGCTTTTGCGGGAGGTGGGGAAAGGGACAGAGGACAGCTCCTCTGTCTCTTCCCCCACCTCACGGAAAAGTCAGCAAGAGCCGTGCTTCCTTTAAAGAGCACGCGGAGCCTGTGTGCAGCTCTTGGAGGCTTTTCCTGCCTGCCTCCCGCCTACCTTCACTCCATAACATGCACACACATTTCCCCTTTTTAGGAATGAAAAAGTGCATCTTATGGAGCGAAAAATATGTTGTTTTTGTTGTTAGCACATGTCTTTGGGTTTGCATCTGTGCTTGGAAGGCCAATTCCATGTACACCCCCCGCCCTCCCACCTTGCTATAATGGAGACAAATTCTATGAAGGGGTAATAGTGTACTCTTTTCTCATTTTAAGTCTGGCACATATTGATTTTTTGAGAGGAACACGCAACTGTGGAGTTTAACTGGACAGCCATGTGTCCCATTCCACACATTGCAAAATAAGGACACCTAGATTTGTTGCTGTGCATACACTCAACGAGAAACTGCAGCCAATTTTGGCTCTCCGCTGAGCGCATCTGTATAACACGTGAGCTTTTAATCCCTCCCTTTTTTCCATGATTGCACTCACACTTTCCATTTTTTAGTGTTACGTGCAAAAATGTCATGCACAAAACCCTTCAGTACAAGCCATTCTTGCTACCTGTGACATTATCACAGAATTCGAGGCACCAAGCAATAAGGAAAATGAGTGTCCAGGCTCAATAAAGGCCCCAGATTACAATTAATCTAGCCCTGGGAAGTGCAAAGTGGTAATACAATGGAACCTTGGTTCTTGAACAGCTTAGTTGATGAACAAATCGGCTCCCAAATGCTGAAAACCCAGAAGTAAGTGTTCCGGTTTTCGGAAGACGAACGTCTGACGCGGCTTCTGCTTGAGTGCAGGAAGCTCCTGCAGCCAATCAGAAGCCATACCTTGGTTTTTGAATGGTTTTGGGAGTCAAACGGACTCCTGGAACAGATTAAGTTCAAGAACCAAGGTTCCACTGTATAGGCAAGAGTGTTTCCGGGTATTTGCAGAATGCATATGGAATCCGGGTGAAACTCCACTGTTCCTCAACATGAGAATCAACCTTTGCCTGTGTGGACAAGGCCTGAGCCCAAGTACCAAGTGTGATAGAAAGGATATGCAAATCAGAGCGTAAGCCCATGCAAAGGCACGTGATGTCCTACACTGATAGCATTATAGGCACATGTCCAATTAAGCACAACCCTTCCTGCTCCGATTGAAGGACCCCCAAGGACTATGATAAATCCTCTCCTCGCTCTGCTCAAGTCCCTTTGGCAATCTTTTTCCACCAGCGGCACTGGTGGCAGGGTACCTATGCGCTTCTTAATACCTGTGACCTGATCGACAAGGATGCGGGAGGTGATGATGCGCCCATACTGCGAGAACAGCTGCTCCATCTCTTTCTGGCTCATCGTCTTGGGTAGGCCACTCACGTAGAGATTGGCATCACGGATGGAGGCTGAGCTAGGCCGGGCGTAGGACACCTGGTGGCAGAGATGGCAGAATTACAAACACTCTCAAGAAAGAGCTTTCTGTTTCCACCTCCCACTTCAACCCCAGCAGCTCCCACTTTCTTCCAGGGGAGCCAAGGATTCCTCCTTTATTCCTCCCCTGCCTACCTTTGCATCCATCTTCCATCCACTTCCTCTGTAAGCAACCTGAGACAGGAACCTCTCTTTTCACAGTGCTATGCATATTAATTGTGTGGTAACAATAATAATGAGGGGGGATGCGGGTGGCACTGTGGTCTAAACCACAGAGCCTAGGGCTTGCCGATCAGAAGGTCGGCGGTTCGAATCCCCGCGATGGGGTGAGCTCCTGTTGTTTGGTCCCAGCTCCTGCCCACCTAGCAGTTCGAATGCACATCAAAGTGCAAGTAGATAAATAGGTACCACTCCAGTGGGAAGGTAAACAGCGTTTCCGTGCGTTGCTCTGGTTCGCCAGAAGCGGCTTAGTCATGCTGACCACATGACCCAGAAGCTGTACGCCGGCTCCCTTGGCCAATAAAGCGAGATGAGTACCACAACCCCAGATTCGTCCGCTACTGGACCTAACAGTCAGGGGTACCTTTACCTTTAACAATAATAATTAACAATACTAACAATAGTGCCACCCAGACTCTGCCTTTACACCCCTTCATAGGCTCTGGCCTCCTTCCATCATTTGCACGGATTTGTTGAGATCAGGGTTTCCCCAAACTTGGGTCTCCAGTTGTTTTCGAACTACAGTTCCCATCATCCCTGACCACGGGTCCTGTTAGCTAGGGATAATGGGAGTTATAGTCCAAAAACAGCTGGAGACTCAAGTATGGGAAACCCTGATTAGATGTATAGCTTAGGGCTCATCCAGACATCCTTTCATGCCACTTTTCTAGGCACAGGTCCCGGTTTTAAAGCTCTGTGTCCGAGCAGTTTGTTTGTCCCAGCGCTTTCCCTGGGAACACCAATGTCTTATTGCAAATGTCAATCTGCAAAAAAACCACCTGTTTGCCCTGATTCAGTGGTAAAATGTGAGTTCTCCCGGGGAAAGTGCCTGGAACAACAACAAAAAGGGTGTCTGGATGACCCCTTGTTCTATGCTGAAGGCCCTAAGTGGGTGAATGTCAGGCTTCAGGGCATTGGCTTCATCCCCCCCCCCCCCATCAGTAGATAAACAGAACAAAGTGAAAGGAGTCTCTTACCAGTTAGAATTTTTAATGATCATAGCGCAAGAACAAAGAATCCATTCCTCGGAATGAAAGTGCTCCCAATTAAGGGTTCCACCCACTTCCTCCCTAGTCACTTCTGCTCCTTGCAACCTGATCCCACAACCACTGTACTTTCTGAGCAGCCACCTTATCTGCTCTCCTTAACCTTGGACTGAGCAGATGGATGCTTTCCAGCGAAACAAAGTCTGTTAACTCTCTCTCTCTCCCTCCCAGTTCTTCTTCTCGTAGCTCAGCAGTTCTCAACCTGTGGGTCCCCAGATGATGTTGGACTACAACTCCCATCATCCCTGAGCTCTGGCCTTGCTAGCCAGGGGTGATGGGAGTTGTAGTTCAACAACATCTGGGGACCCACAGGTTGAGAAAGGCTGTCCTAGCTGTTCATCACCCAGTTCTTCCCAACTTCTGCCTTCTGAACTATGCCCCTCTGCAAACCACTATTCCAAATCTATACTGTCCCATGGCTGCTGGGAAGATTCAGGACCCTGTGCATGAAAGGAAAGAGGGTCTGTGCCCCTTCAGATATGCATTCCAGCCTTCCTTTCATGAAGGCACCTTGAGGGCAGCTTGCCCACCCACCCCAACCCTCCTCACCTTGATTGTTTTTGTCTGTAGTTTGAGCCCATTCAACGTGTTGATTGCTTTATCAGCATCGTTGGAGTCAACATAATTGACAAAGCCGTAGCCTAAGCTCTGCCCTGGTGGGGAAGAAGGGAAAGAGGTTACAGTGGAGGAGCTGCCAAGGAAGGAAGGAAGAGACGCAGAAATGGAGAAGGGAGGTTTCTTTCAAACCAAAGGGGGAGAGAATAATTAATGTGAAGGCAGCATTTTCAAAAGAGCTAAAACAAAAGCTTAAAGCTCTTTAAGTCTGATGCAATTTTAACATCTGAATATAAAGGTTAAAATTGGAATATAAGGGTTGTTTCAGTGGGTTCAGAACTATCCTGTGAATGCTGCAGTACAGTGGTGCCTCGCAAGACGAAATTAATTCGTTCTGCGAGTTTTTTCGTCTTGTGAATTTTTCGTCTTGCGAAGCACGGTTTCCCATAGGAATGCATTGACGGTTTTAAGAAAAAGGTGCAAGATGTTTTCGTCTTGCAAAGCAAGCCCATAGGGAAATTCGTCTTGCGAAGCAACTCAAAAAACAAAAAACTCTTTCGTCTTGCGAGGCATTCGTCTTGCGAGGTACCACTGTATATCATTTTGTGCCCCTCACTCCTTCCGCTCCTGCCTGCATTGCTCAGAATACAAAGTGTGGCCTATCGAGTTATTTTGGGGGCCACAAAAGACATGATGCAGGAGAGCTGTGGACCATCTCCAGATGGTTTGGGGTTTTTTGGTTCCTTATTGAAAAGCAGATTTGGGGGTGGCAAATTTGACCACAGCAGAGATAGGGGAAAGTCGTGCCTAACCCTTTCCCCTCCCCAAACTGACCCTCACACACTTGTGTTTTTCTCAAGCAGGGGAGAAGATACAGGGATCCGAAATCTATATCCTGCAGGTGAGGAAGCATCTTGGTGGGAGCAAATTTTGATCAGAAAAATGGTCCACAAGTTAAACACTTATCTCCCCCACTCATGGTTTCTTTACTGTATTTACATATTTATTAATCTTACACCCTGTCCTTCCTCGCAAAGGAGCTTAGGGCGACAAACACACAAGGGATCAAACAATTAAAGCATCTTAAGAACTATTCCAGTACAGAAACTGGATAGGATCTGCACTTTAAAAGGCTCGTTGGAAGAGGAGAGTCTTCAAGCAGGCCACCGAAAATACAACAGATATGGTGCCTGTCTATTATATAATGTTGTCCAATCAAATTCACACAAGTACCATGTGCATGAATGGGAAAGGCCTACAGCACCATGGTACAGCACCTCATTTGCAGTTTCAGTCTCTGACACCTCTGTATAGGGCTGGGAGACCTCTGCCTAAAAGCTTGGAAAGCTGCTGTCGATCAGTGCTGACACTACTGAATAGCTGGACCAGTTGTCTGGGGGCTCATTTAGACTTCCTTTTGCCCCAAGCTTTCTAGGCAAAGGTTCAAGCACTTTGTCCCACCCCCCCATACTTTCCCCACGAAAACTCGCTCTTTACTGCTGAATCAGAACAAATGGCATTCCATGGAAAACCTGAATCGCTGTTTGCTCTGATTCAGCAGTAAAGAGCAGGTATTTGCAAAGAAAGCCTCTAGAAATTGCGGGGCAAAAGGTTAAGTGTGGATAAGCCCTGACTTGGTAGAAGACAGCTTCTACCAAGCATTTTAGCTAAACCAAAAATATTTGGAGATTGGCTCTCCCACACCCTGTCTGTAGTTTGGTCTTGGGGCAGCATGCAATTTTTTCATGGGTTCTTTTCATCCACTTTAGTCGGATGTGGAAGCTAATGGTCTAGAGCAGAGCTTCCCAAACTTGGGTCTCTCTCCAGCTGCTTTTGGGCTACAACTCCATTCATCCCTAGCTAGCAGGACCAGTGGTCAGGGATGATAACTGCTGGAGATGCAAGTTTGGGAAGCCCCTGGTCTAAGGGAACTGCACCCTATAGACGAATTCAGGAGGGCACTGCAACACACCTTATGTTTCAGCCAATGACACAACCATCCTCCACAACCTAAGAATACCTACAAACTCAGGTCCCAGAGCCCTAGTAGGAGGGCCTCACATCATTATGTAACTGGGTGTCAGAAACATGACCATGCTCAGCATTTGCTAATAAACTCTCAAAGGAGTACCGTATTTTTCGCACCATAGGACGCACCAGACAATAGGACGCACCTTGTTTTAGAGGGGGGAGAACAAGAAAAAAACATTATCCCCCTCTCTGCCCAGCGCCCCTTCAGTGAAGCGGCAGGAGGCGCTGCACAGAAAGGGGGAGAATTTCCCCCCTGTTTTCCCGCTCTAAAACAAGGCGCCGTTTAAGGTGCGTTCAGGCAGCTACCTTGGAAGCCAGGCTTCAGGTTCCTTTCGACCTGCTCTTTGGGGCTGGTGGGCGGAAGCCCACCACCAGCCCTAAAGAGCAGGTCAGGGAGCAGCGGAAAGGCACAGCGGAGAGGCTGCTGCCATAGTTGCGCGTCACCTCTCCAACCGGGAGAGGGTCGCGGGGGGCTTCTTTTGCCCCTCGCGCGCTCTCCCGGCTGGAGAGGTGACGCGCGGCTGTAGAGGCTCCTGCCATAGCCACGTGTCACCGCTCCAGCCGGGAGAGGGTCGCGGGGCTATGGCGTCTTCGCTCCATAGGACGCACACACATTTCCCCTTCATTTTTGAAGGGGGAAAAGTGCGTCATATAGAGCGAAAAATATGGTATTTTTAAACAAACTGGTTTCAGCTCTAGCCTATGCCAAAGTAGCAACCCTTCCATCGGCTATTAGAATGAGAGTGATCTGGAAACTAGTCCCAGAATCCTGTTTTGGGCTAACAGGAGCACTAGACAACAAATGAACATTAAACAAAAGCACTACTAAAAATCAAGCTACTGATCGGAGGGGGCCTCATTTAATTTCAGCAGGCACAGACTCTTATTAATAGAAGCAGCAGTTCTTGATTAACAGTCCCTAGTCCAGAAGGCCCTAATAGAGAAACAAACGGGGACTCAAAGAAAATGTGTTGGGTCTCTGGGCTGCTGCTGTTTAGACCTCCCACCTGTTCAGAGATTATGCAGGGGTTCCGGGTGTGTGTGAGGAGCGGCTCATTATTTCCTTGGTCACTTAAATGGCCTCGTCCCAGTATACCTGAAGGAGTGCCCCCACCGCCATCGTTCAGTCCGGACTGTGAGGTCCTCTTCTGAGGGCCTTCTGCTGGTTCCCTCGCTGCGAGAAGTGAAGTTACAGGGAACCAGGCAGAGGGCCTTCTCGGTAGTGGCGCCCGCCCTGTGGAACACCCTCCCATCCGATGTCAAGGAGATAAAGTATTACACAACTTTTAGAAAACATCTGAAGGCAGCCCTGTATCGGGATGTTTTTAATGCTTGATGTTTTTATTATGTTTTTAATATAATAAAAAGCCACCCAGAGTGTCTGGGGAAACCCAGCAAGATGGGCAGGGCATAATAATAATAATAATAATAATAATAATAATAATTTATTTTTTTCCTCCCCTCCCCAGCCAAAGCCAAAAATAATTATTAAGGGAATCTTGCTTGTTTTTTTTTAAACCTCACTGCATGCATGCCCTGACTTTAATCTCCACTTCCAGGTTGCTATAAACCATCAGGGCAGATATAGTGAACCCACAAGCCAGATCAAGCTGTGCAGCCCTTTGAAGTGGCTCACCAGCCCCCCCCCCACACTTGAAACACCCCCCCCCCATCACAACACTGAGCTAGGATGAGAGGTTTAACCCACTCCACCCAGCCCAAAGTTGCAACGGGCAATGTCCACACTGCAGCAGTGAGCTTGGGAGGTTATCTGCGTGTAAAATGGGGAGGGTGATCTGTGTTTCTGTATGTATGCGTGAGAGCATATGTGTTGTATGCAGGGCCAGATTTAGGTTTGATGAGGCTCTCAGCTACTGAAGGTAATGGGCCCTTTATATATCCAGCTGTCCTTTGCCAACAACAAATTGCTGCTGTTTTTTGTGTTGAATACATGCCATATGGTAATTTATGGACCTAATAGGTATCTAAAGCCATTTGCACATGTTGCCATGCAACCCGTCCATGCAGAATGCAGGCACCCTATATATAGAAATGAACAAACCAGTGATTATTTTAGGGAGCAGGCTAGCAGGTGGGGCCCAATACAGTGGTACCTCGGGTTACGAACGTAACTATTCTTAACCTGAGGTGCGCTTTCGCTAATGGGGCCTCCTGCTGCCCGCCGTGCCACTGCCGCACGATTTCTGTTCTCGTCCTGGGGCAAAGTTCTCAACCAGAGGTACTACTTCTGGGTGAGCGGAGTTTGTAACCTGAAGCGTCTGTAACCCAAGGTGTCTGTAAACTGAGGTACCACTGTACTTACATCATAGGAGCCTACACAACACAAAACGCTGTTGCTGTATGTAGGTTTTATTTTGTTTTTTTATCTTATATTTTGGAAATGTACATCCAGTTTTTCCCCCCTTAAAATTTTTTGGGGACCCCAAGAGAGTGGGACCCTAAGCTAGAGCTTGTTTAGATTATATGTAAATCCGGCACTGAGCTTGTGTGTGCTGAACCATAAGGTTGGTGTGTGGTTGTTAACCACATTGGAAATGACCCTCATCTGCGCCTGCTGCCATGCAGTCCTTGGAGGGCCCCAAAAAAAGGTTAGCCATGCGGGTGGCGCTGTGGGTTAAACCACAGAACCTAGGACTTGCCGATCAGAAGATTGGCGGTTCGAATCCCCGCAATAGGGTGAGCTCCCGTTGCTCGGTCCCTGCTCCTGCCAATCTAGCAATTCGAAAGCACGTCAAAGTGCAAGTAGATAAATAGGTACCGCTCTGGCGGGAAGGTAAACAGCGTTTCTGGGTGCTTCGCCAGAAGTGGCTTAGTCCTGCTGGCCACATGACCCGGAAGTTGTACGCTGGCTCCCTCGGCCTATAGAGCGAAATGAGCGCCGCAACCTCAGAGTCATCCATGACTGGACCTAACGGTCAGGGGTCCCTTTACCTTTACCTCTGGGTTAGGGCCTCAACTGCTTCTCCACACCTTTTCATTTCCCCAGCTGACACCCTCAGCATTGATGGAGGCTACTACGCAAGCTCAGTCCTCCTTGAGCTGCTACCTGGGGAGTCTATTGCGGAAGCAGGCAGAAACTATTCTGTCTGTAGGTGGCCCTGTTCCACTGCCAAACTGACAGATACAGGACCACCCAGTTCAGCATTTGATTATGCTGATGACAATGACTAGCTGGGGGAATTCTCTGCAATGTTCCTCACATGCTGAAAAGGAAACCTACTCATCTGCTTAAATTCTGAAATTTAAACTGAGAGGTGGTTTGCATTTTTAAAAAAAGTGCTGCAGACTCCTCAGCAGAAACTTCCAAGTAATACTACATGCACATCGCCACAGCCCCCCTCCTCGCAGCTTTGCTTGTGTCATGTAATAAAAATTTAAAGTCTTATATATATAATAAAAGGGACGCGGGTGGTGCTGTGGGTTAAAGCCTCAGCACCTAGGACTTGCCGATCGAAAGGTCGGCAGTTCGAATCCCCGTGGCGGGGTGCGCTCCCGTTGTTCAGTCCCAGCGCCTGCCAACCTAGCAGTTCGAAAGCACTCCCGGGTGCAAGTAGATAAATAGGGACCGCTTAATAGCGGGAAGGTAAACGGTGTTTCCGTGTGTGGCTCTGGCTCGCCAGAGCAGCGATGTCACGCTGGCCACGTGACCCGGAAGTGTCTTCGGACAGCGCTGGCCCTTGGCCTCTTTGAGTGAGATGGGCACACAACCCTAGAGTCTGTCAAGACTGGCCCGTACGGGCAGGGGTACCCTTACCTTTACCTTTATATATAATAAATGTTCATAAATGTACCAACCAAGCACGTACATAGATATGGGGACCACATGTCTGGAGCAGAACAGGAAGACCGCCCTGAAACCATTTTGACTCCCAAACTGACCAAATGTGTTCTCTGCAAGGAGGGAGGGGGTGAGGGAACCTTCCCATTGTCTCAGGAATTGGGTAATCACCATCTCAAAAGAATGGCCAGACTATCAGGAAAGACAATCAGATAAGACATTATCAGATAACCTGGCAGACAGGGAAAAACAGCATTCAAATTTCTGTTGTAGACCGCCTTTTCTGTGGTATGATGTTTGTAGGGGGTGGTCTTCGGTTACACCCCTGCTGTGATGTATGTATGATGTATGGAGGGCTGGTCTTGAGCTCCAAGGCAATTTAAAATGTCTATATAAGGGCAGGCACACCTTTGTTCTGGGTCCTCTTCCTTTCCTGCGTGTGAGGGGAGCACCCTGTTGCAACAGCTTTAATAAAGATCAGGCTTACTAGCTGCTTTGCTTCTCAATATTCTCTGGTTGGCCTCTGTTATTTTCTCCTACCGATAGGGAACCCACTTAAGGACTCTGTACGGGCTCTTGGATACCCCATAAGGGAAGTAGGGCAGATTTTGTTTACAACAGTCACAACCAGGGCAATAGTTGAGTTTCAATCTGGGAGCCTCTCACAGATGGGACCACAGCTCACATCATCTTTGCCTGACAGTTTTGCAGGCTGGAGCAGAGAGGAGCTGAGAACCCAACCCCACCTCTATTCTACACAGTGGCTTTAAGGTAAGAAAATGCGTGGGCTTGCAGCAAGCAGGCAAACCAGTATAAGGGTTTTAGTAGAAAAATGTGTAAGATCCGCTGATGTATAACAGAAAATGCAAATTGTAGCGTGACACTTTTTAATTCTCTAACAAGATTTTGCCAATTTTCTTTTTTGATTCGTTAATATTAAAATCAACAGCGCCATGAGCTTTGTGCTGCTGACTTCACAAAAGTTAAGACATCATAGCAAAAGTTGCACCTTCAGACACAGACCAAAGACGCCTTCAAACGGCATAATCACCAAAATGTTACACTTGCAGGGGACAATCTCAAGAGTTATAGATTTTTATATATGAGATCAGACAAAATATGCCTCTGTGCTATAAATAATTCAGATTTCATTTGACGTTTTGTACAGCACAAAAAACAATTAAAATAACATATCCAATTTGATAAATGTTATTAATAGAAACTCCAAGGTTTATCACTTTAACGCATGATACAGCAGCTTTAAGATACCCAGATTTCAGTGTCTGAATTAATGTTAACTGTAATTGTAGAAACTACATTTTGCCCTGTTTGCCTAAGGGCAAAACGAGATAGAGCTTGCATTTCCCAGCATTTTTTGATTGCCCAGGCTGAGAGCAGCTGCAGGGGCGATTAGGATTGTGGCAAACACAGGGAGGGAGGGTTTTTAATCCCTTCTCATGTCAATTCTCCTGATGCTAATTTCCCCCTCCCACCTGGAACCATCATTAGTTGTAGAAGAAAAATTATTATTATTATTATTATTATTATTATTATTATTATTATTATTATTATTATTTATATCCCGCCCTCCCCAGCCAGGGCCAGGCTCAGGGCGGCTAAAACCAAATATAAATTACAATAAAACGTAATAGGGGAAAAACGGTTAATTAAAACACAGCTTAAAATACAGTTTAAAATGCAGCCTCATTTTAGTAGTAGCCCATAGATCAAGACCATAAAAGGAGGAAACATCAGATATTCACCCGAGCCAGCTATCCATGCTGGTCCTACATTGGCCAGCAAAAAAGTCAAGTGAAGATTTATACACCAAATCCTATATAAGGGGTCAGTGATTCTAAGCCGAAGGCTAGCAGAACAGCTCCATCTTGCAGGCCCTGCGGAAAGATGTCAAATCCCGCAGGGCCCTAGTCTCTTGTGACAGAGCATTCCACCAAGTTGGGACCAGTGTTGAAAAGGCCCTGGCTCTAGTTGAGACCAATCTAACCTCCTTGAGGCTTGGGACCTCCAAAGTGTTGTTAGCATGTGTCTCCAGCGCTGTGGGCTAAACCACAGAGCCTAGGACTTGCCGATCAGAAGCTGTAGGCCGGCTCTCTCGGCCAATAAAACGAGATGAGCACCGTAACCCCAGAGTCAGCCACAACTGGACCTAATGGTCAGGGGTCCCTTTACCTTACAGCAGTATGGGGTGGGTGTCAACAGGCAGTGAGTTCCAAAGTATTGGTGATGCCACACCAAAATATCAACTCCTCATGAATTTGAAACAACCATCTGGGCCCTTGGAAAAGTGCAAGTTCTGCAGATCAAAATGGTTAAGAAGGCACATATGGTCTATAGTCCATGCCGTGGACTATGCCGAGATGGCAAAACTGACTGGAAAACTCAGAAACCAAGAGGATAAAAGCTTTATAAAAGAATGGGGAAAAAGTTATTTAGGAGACCACTGTAAGCAGATGGAAACATTAGCAGGATTTTGATTTCACTTGTGGTTTAACAATTACCATGGACAATATGGTTTGATATATAAATTGGAGTATGGAAGAATATGAGGTATTAAATGTTTATAACGGGACCTCATGGAGGGGACGGGAGGAATTTCTGAGATTCAAAGGAATGTATTTATATGGCTATACTTTTTGATTCTCTGTTTATAACTTTGTATTTGTAAAACTAATAAAAATGATTTTATATATATATATATATATATATATATATATATATATATATATATGGGACGCGGGTGGCGCTGTGGGTAAAACCTCAGCGCCTAGGGCTTGCCGATCGCATGGTCAGCGGTTCGAATCCCCGTGGCGGGGTGCGCTCCCGTCGTTTGGTCCCAGCGCCTGCCAATCTAGCAGTTCGAAAGCACCCCCGGGTGCAAATAGATAAATAGGGACCGCTTACCAGCGGGAAGGTTAACGGCATTCCGTGTGCTGCGCTGGCTCGCCAGATGCAGCTTGTCATGCTGGCCACGTGACCCGGAAGTGTCTGCGGACAGCGCTGGCTCCCGGCCTATAGAGTGAGATGAGCGCACAACCCTAGAGTCTGTCAAGACTGGCCCGAACTTGGCCCAGTAACAAATCAGTAGGCAGTGCAGATCTTTGAGCAGAAGTATAATTTTCTGGTTGGATCTCACCCCTGCCAGCAACCATGCTGCAGCATTCTGAACTAGTCCAACCTTGAAATTACCAACACCTGGACTCCTGTGCCCAAATTATGGTTGTAGCAGTCGTGTTCAGCTGAAGCTGGTAAAAGATGCTCCTAGCCATTGAGGCCACCTGTGTCTCCAGTGGCAAAGGTGGATTCAGGAGCACAGCCAGGCTGCATACCTGCCCCTTCAGAAGGAATGCAACCCTGTCCAGATCAGGCAAAGTTCACAAACATGGCAGCCGCTCACCCACAGAGCTCTGTCTTGCCCGGAGTCAGACTTTGTTTATTTCTCCTCATCCAGTGCACCACTGCAACCGGGCACTGAGCCAGGGTCTGCACAGCCTATTCTGAGTCAGATGTGATGGGGAAACAGAGCTGAGTGTCCTCAGCACAGTGATGGCACCTTGCCCTAAATCTGCTAATGACCACTCTCCCAAGTGCTTCATTTAGATATTAAATAGCATTGGAAACAAAACAGTGTGGCTTTCAGGATGCCTTCTAAATCCGGCCCGCGGACAGTCCGGGAATCAGCGTGTTTTTACATGAGTAGAATGTGTCCTTTTATTTAAAATGCATCTCTGGGTTATTTGTGGGGCATAGGAATTCGTTCATTATTATTTTCCCCCCAAAATATAGTCCAGCCCCCCACAAGATGTGAGAGACAATAGACTGGCCCCCTGCTGAAAAAAATTGCTGACCCTTGTCTATTGTTACTCTCTAAAATGAACACTCAGAGGCAGGGAGCAGGACCACTGTAACACAATGCCCACAATATAAACCAACAGAGCCAGTCCAGGAGGATACCATGTTCACAATGGTATCAAAAAGCCACAGAGAAATTGAGAAAGAGAGAGAGAGCAAGGTCACACTCCCCTTGTCCCAGTGTCAATAAAGGTCATCCATCAGGGCGATCAATTTGTTCCCATGGCTAAGTCTGAATCCTGATTTGAATGTGTCTGTACAGTCGTACCTTGGAAGTTGAACGGAATCCGTTTCGGAAGTCTGTTCGACTTCCAAAATGTTCAGAAACCAAAGCGCAGCTTCTGATTGGCTGTAGGAAGCCCCTGCAGCCAATTGGAAGCCGCAGAAACCCCATCAGACGTTTGGCTCCCAGAAATAGTTCGCAAACCGTAACAGTCACTTCCAGTTTACGCCGTTTGGGAGCTAAAACATTCAAGAACTAAGCTGTTCGAAAACCAAGGTAAGACTGTATTATCCATGAATGCCTGAACTTGTTCCACCATAACCATCTACCAACTTCCCTAATTAAGGGGGGTTTGTGGCTAGTTGGTAGCTAGTTTGTCCAAACCAATGGGTCCAGTACTAGTTTATTTAGAACTGGCTGGACCACCACCTTCTCCAAAGTGACAGGGACCATCCCAACATGCAGCAAAGCATTAACCACACCCTGGACCCAACCAGTCATAGCTCCACTGCTAGAGTTAGTAAGCTAAGAGAAACAGGGATCAAGGGGGCAACATGGCTGCGCAGAGAGCTGAAAGCACCTGTAAGTGGAAGGTGATCCCACCACACATCGAGGCTTGGCCATCGAAACCTGCCACAAATGCAGAGTTAAAGCAACTTTATCATCAAAATGTGCAGCCAGTTGGTCTCAAGCAGGTTCTTGAGGGGCTCCAGTGCGAGTCAGCAGTTCCAAACTGCACGGAAGAGCTCCAGTTGTGAGCTGCTTGAGGCACAAAATGCATCTTCTTCAATGCCTTGTAGGCAAAATGATGCACAATAAGTGTTTGGTTGACCCTTCAAGGGAACTTCTGAACTGCTTGAGCTCTAGACTTTGTCCAGCCTGTTTCATAGCCCGCAGCTTCTCCAAATACCAGGGAGCATACTGGGTTCTACCAGACTGAAGAGGACACTCAGGAGTGACTGTGTCTCATCTCACCGTTCCACAATAGGAACCAAGGTTTGGACAAGATCATCGGGCTTCTCTGCTGCCAAGTTCCCCAGAACATTCAGAAATCCATCAGTTTCCATCAGACTTCAGGGCAGACCCTCCGAATGGGCCCATCCCAGTTGCAGGGGGGAACTGCCATCACCAGTCCAAACTTTACCAGATGGTGGTCTGATCATGACAATTATTTGCCCTGTACACACCCCAACTTCAGGCCACGCATTGCATCACTCTGGGTAAAGTCTGTAAATTAAGGGCAGTAAGTTGGACCGAAGGCCATTTGAGACAGCCCCATGGTGGTTGTGGAGGCCATGAAGTTCTGAGTTAGATCTATAGCAGCCTCTGTGTGGATATTAAAGTCATCTAGGGCTTCCAACACCATGCTAGAGATCACTTTGGCCAACTCAGTCTGGGAGGCTGCTGGGCAGAAGAAAAGTGGTTGGTACACCCCCAGTATGCTCCCCTGGCCCAATACTAGGTACATGGTCCTCTAAGCCCACCTGAAGATCAATAAGTTTTTTTGGTAAAGGGGATGGAAGTCCTATGGACGATGGTGACACACAGACCCAGATTCTCTGGTTTGGCTTAGTACTGCACTATGTCCCAAGGTAGCAGAGCTGAGTTGGTCAGACCCACCCAGCTCGCCCACCCAGGTCTCAATATGCACACCAAGTCACCCCCTACAACCTCAATCAAATGGTGGTTAAGTATGGTCTTTTTATGGAATTAAGTAGTAGCAATGCCAGGCCAGAGAATTCAGCCCATAAGCGACCAGGTACTTCTGGAAGCAGAGCAGCTGAGAAGCGAAGCATCTAGACCTCTGCCTCAGATGGTAGCCAACCCCTCTTTCCAAATAAACAGCTCCGCTTACCCACAATGACCAAAAATAAAACAGCACACAAATAATGTTGGGAAATGCTTCCAGGCATCTTCCATGCCAAGTTTCGTTTTGCCTCTAGAGCAACAGACAGCCATATTCTGACACTCAGTGGGCAAGAAGAAGGCCTGCCCCCATTGAAGAAGGTTGGTTTCTACTGAATGACGATGGTGTCTTCCTGCCATTGCGTAAGTTGCCCCTCAATGTCTTTATCACCGCCATGTGATAAAGGGTACATCCAAGTTCACAATCGAAACATTCCAACTAATTGGCACTAAACACACATTTCCCTGCTAACTTGTTTGTGACAAAGCTTGTACTTCGAGAATTTAAATCTGGAATCTACATTACAGTCCCCGAGGGGGGAAATGACTGGCATTCAATATAAAATATGCCACCCAGTCCCTCTTTCTAGTTTTTGAGTTTTTTAAAAAAATAATTGAGAAAGTATCTTACTAAGTTTCTGGACTGCCCCTTTCACCTTGCTGCTGTTTCCAGCGAGACCACATTCATTCTGCATCCATGAAACGACTACAGGTCAGGAACAGACAATTTGCAGGCAGGGTATTTTGGGCTTGGGCAGAACAATCCAATGGGGCAAGGCAGGGATGAATTTGTGGTGCAAGAGCCACTAAATTCAGAACTCTCTGGGCTCATGCCAGAAGGTGGGGGGGCCCAGAGTTTTCTCCTGCCATCCTGCACTGCTCCACCCGTTTTTCCTCCCAGCGGTATCAATCTGAAGGCAAACTGGGGCATATCTACCGCTGGAAAACTGGTGCTTGCAGAAGAGCAATGCCACTACAGAGAGGCACCTCCCTCTCCAGCTGCAGAGAGCTCCACTATATGTTAGGATATTTCCGTTCCACCTTAAAAAGGGAGCAGGCTGTTGTGTGTCACAAGCCTGCGTACTTCCTGCTCACAGGAAGTTTCTGTTTTGTATATAGCTTTCGTTTTCTGTCTGTTGCCTCAACACGAAGGCAGGCAGTCATGTTTTCTTTTGTTCTGACCAACGTGGAATAAATCTGTAAAATATGCTCTCCTGGGTGAATGTTCCGTTGTGGAAACTCTGCGAAAAGGGAGTGCACAAGTCCTGGAATGTGGACAGCTATTTCTGAGGCTCGTGTCGCTAATTGACTGATACTATTCCATGGGAGACCGGGAGACGACGTGGAGGCATGATGGCCTTTATTTCCCTGGCAGTATCCCTACTGTTCCTGGAACACCCTCCCAGGGAACTTAGTTTTGCACCCTAAAAAGACAACCTCTTGCAATTCCCATGTACTTTCCATGCCATGCCGACCCTGTTGTATCTCAGCAATGCCTATCCATCTGTCAGTGTGCATGTGCTTCCTTCCTTTAATGCTACAAATTCTCTGTCGATATTTCAGTTTTCTTTTATTAAACTTGATAATTTACTTAAGAGTTAGATTTTGCCTGGATTTCTAAGTATATACTAGATCTTCTGAGTTATGTGGCCGGTCACACACTGCCAAGGTGTTGCACAGAAGCTCAGTGCACCTGGGTGAATTTTGGACTAATACTACCAAAGAACAGAACTTGACTTCGAGCCAAATAAATTGCAAACTGTGCTTAGCTTGGGCTTCCTTCTTGCTTTTATAGAATGTCGGTGGTGACACAACAGGGGACAGATTACATACTAAAACCACCTAGAAACAGTAAATAGAAGTTATCGCATCTGGATCTGAAAGGAGGAGAGAAAGAAAACCCTGGATGTCAGCAGCCCAGAGGTGTGACAATCGCCCTCCTGGATTTGGCAATTAGATTAAACAGCGGTCTTTGGAGCAAGCATAGAGAACTGGATCAGGTCAGTGGGCTGGAACCAGATCTTCTGCAAACCCCATGAGCCATTTTGACAGGAGAATGAAGCTGCCCACCTGACAGTCACCTGATTCCACCATTATTTCCGGTGAAGCATTCCTGTTTGCTGAGACTCTGCCTGCTGCACAGTTTGATTTCAAACTGTGTGGGCAGTTTGCTAGGCACAGGCAATTAGCTGACCTTGGAAAGCCTGCAAACTTTGCTTTCGGCAAAGATCTTTATCTTTGCCTTCCCCGCACCTGATATCTTGTATGATGTCAGGTGGGGGACAGGTGGCCATGGCCTGGGGATAACAGCCTTGCAGGCTAAATTAGGATCCCCATCAGGCCTAACTAGAGTACAGGGTGTGCAAAGTTTAAGCTCAAATTTCTGCTTAATTTGAAATTCACTGAGTGGCCTTTGATAATCCACATGGCATATTTTCCTGCACAAAGGAGGCCACTGGGAGAAAGGTGTGCTACAAAAGTCCTGCTGGCTTCATTTGTTCCTTAACATCTGCAAAAGTAGAAGGCTTCCTCTCTGGAAATACAGTCAAACCTCGGTTGTCGAACATAATCCATTCCGAAATGTTCAAAAACTGAGGTGCAGCTTCCGATTGGTTGCAAGAGTTTCCTGCACTCAAGCAGAAGCCGCATCGGACATTCAGCTTCCGAAAAACGTTCGAAAACCAGTGCATTTACTTCCGGGTTTTCGGCGTTCGGGAGCCAAAACGTTCCAAAACGGAGGCGTTTGGGATCCGAGGTTCGACTGTATTTCACATGAAAGGGTAGCATGCAAATTAAATGGAAGTAAATAATAACAATAAAATCAAGTAGCTAGTTCTGAGAACCGGACGGCCTGAAACCAGACTATTTCTTTATTCAGTTGTGTACTTGAACCTCAACACAATGCCCCCCCAATCCAAACTCCAAGTCACAAACTGCCATCTTCAAAGCCAAAAATCAAAGCTAGTATTTTTTTCCCCCCAAAGGGGGCTGTCAAATTTACTTGCTGCACACATGTGCTGGGAATTCAGACACAGCTTTGCCATTTGTAAATATCAGGTGCTCAAATCTGACCTTCCCTTTGAATAAACACCAGCAACAAGCCAATGCAACAGGTAATCTGAACCGGTACCTCAAGGCCTGGTTTCAGTAGCAGCCTGTGGAGCTGCCCTCCCAACCTTGGCATCAGTACAGCTTACCCAAGGTTGAGACAGGGAGTGGGAAAACAGCTGTGGCATCAGGGCCGCATGCGCACATCATCACGAGGTGCCGAGGTGCCCAGGCAGTCACAATCTCACTGCCACCCTGTGATGCCCTGGCCCTTGGTAAACTGAAGCTTTAATACCGGTGTCAGAAGAAAAGTTCCATGCCACCTCATGGTCTGCTATAGTCTCTTTTCATCATATTCCATCCACAGCTAGCTTGTCATTATCATAAAAAAGGTGTATCGCGATAGTAAATGACGATATAGCAAATCCTGAGAGAAGCACAAATGCACTACAGTGGTACCTCGGGTTACATACGCTTCAGGTTACATACGCTTCAGGTTACAGACACTGCTAACCCAGAAATATTACCTCAGGTTAAGAACTTTGCTTCAGGTTGAGAACAGAAATTGTGCTCCGGCAGTGCAGTGGCAGCAAGAGGCCCCATTAGCTAAAGTGGTGCTTCAGGTTAAGAACAGTTTCAGGTTAAGAACGGAGCTCCGGAACAAATTAAGTACTTAACCCGAGGTACCACTGTACAGTTCCAGGCCTGCGATCCATTCACCATCTATCAAAAGCTCCTTAAGGCCTCCACAGCCAGTGCCAGATTTATGTATAAGCTAAACAAGCTATAGCTTAGGGCCCCACACTCTTGGGGGCCCCCCAAAAAATGAAAGGGGAAAAACCCTGGATGTACATTTCCAAAATATAAGATATAAAACAAATAAAATAAAACCTACAAACAGCAATAGTGTTTTGTGTTGCGTAGGCTCCTATGATGTAAGTAATGGGCCCTGCCTGCTAGCCTGCTCCCTAAAATATCACTGGTTTGCTCATTTCTATATATAGGGTACCTCCATTCTGCATGGACTGGTTGCATGGCAACATGTGCAAATGGCTTTAGATACCTATTAGGTCCATAAATTACCATATAGCATATATTCAACACAAAAAACAGAGGCAATTTGTTTTTGACAAAGGACAGCTGGACATATAAAGGGCCCCATTACCTTCAGTAGCTATGGTGCTCATCAAACCTAAATTTGGCCCAGTCCACAACAAACAGAGAAGTGTACCACAACAAGCTATAAATGAAATCCCACCATCCTAAGTATAATAACTGGCCTGCTGGATCAGACCAAAGGTCCTTTTAGCCCAGCATCCTACTGATTGTAATTTTAATCAATTTGTTTTTATTATTGGTTGTTAGCCACCCTGAGCTCGGTCTTATTATTATTATTATTAAATTATTATTATTACCCCACCCATCTGGTTGGGTTTCCCGAGTCACTCTGTGCGGTTCCCAACACAATATTAAAAACACGATAAACCATCAAACATTAAAAACTTCCCTGAACAGGGCTGGCTTCAGATGTCTTCTAAAAGTTGGATAGTTGTTTATTTCCTTGGCATCTGATGGGAGGGCATTCCACAGGGCGGGTGCCACTACCAAGAAGGCGCTCTGCCTGGTTCCCTGTAACCTCACTTCTTGCAGTGAGGGAACCGCCAGAAGGCCCACGGAGCTGGACCTCAGTGTCCGGGCTGAACGGTGGGGGTGGAGACGCTCCTTCAGGTATACTGGGACGAGGCTGTTTAGGGCTTTAAAGGTCAGCACCTACTATGCCAAACATATTTACCTCCGTCATGGAATTTGGGTCTCCAGGCCTCTTTTTCCACAGCTGCCGCCTTATGGCGTTGACGTTTTTACCGAGCTATCTGCCACAATTGCAGGTTAAGTCACTGCTGCTTCTGACTCCATTACTGTACATGGAGTTCTGTTTGCCCCAATGTACCTCACGTTACGCTATCCCACTCGCCATTTGGTTGACCATCAACTCAGTTTGAATGGAACCAGTTGGAGCTCTTCAAAAGCTGCTTGGTTGGTTTTTATATCATCATCATCATCATCCTGTGGCTTATCATCATACTGTGGCTTATCTGGTTTGGCTTATCGTCACAACATACTGCGGCTTATCGTGATGTCTGAGTCAAACCAGAGCCAGGATCCCTCCCTCTCCCCACCCCCCCCACCCCCACCGCCATATTGCCTTACCTGTGATTTTGTCTCTAACCAGCTTGCAGGATTCAATCTCTCCGATACTTCCAAAGAGGCTCTTGAATTCTTCCTGTGTCATGTTCTGGGGTAGGTAGTTGACTATGAGGTTAGTTTTGGAGTCATCAGTGGCGCCGTTGGCACTAATCAGTGGCCCATTGGGGAGGGAACTGTTGCTTGTGGGACCATTGGACACTTGGGTCTCCATTGTGCTGATTATCTGCTGAAAACAAGAGGGAGTGGGGGGAAGGGGGTTACTGTTATGAAGGAACTGAAAGCAGAACCCAACAATCTGTGTCAGGCTTGGGTGTTTCTGCTTGCAACTCCAAGGATGTCGGGATGGGAAGGATCTGGCTGGCCATAGGTTTGCCTGGATGAATCAGGGTTCCTGTTATGATCCATCCAGAAGTTCCTTTGACAAGCTTTGTTTTGTTGGAGAGGCATTTTGCCTGCTGGCTTACTCAGGTACCACTTATCCCACTGAGCCAAGATGTAGGGGATGAATACATGTGAGGTGAAGCACACAAAAGGCATTCTACAACTGTTTATTACTGAATTTGCACTTATTTTGATTTATAGCCCATTCCATGTCAAGGGCCCAGGCAGTGGCGTAGCGTGGGGGGTGCAGGGGGGGCCGGCCGCACTGGGCGCAACATCGGGGGGGGGCGCGCTCGCACTCACAGCTCTCTGCCCCTACCTGGCTCACTCACTCTCTCTCACTGCAGTGCTGGCTGTGCGAATCCGATCCGAGCCACCGGGTCGCCGCCCACTGTTTAGGGGGGGTGCCAGGCGTCCGGTGCAGTGCGGTGCGGAGAGAGAGCGAGGGACTATCTGGGGGAGGGACAGTGCAGCGGGGGGGGGCGCAAGTTACTTGTCTTGCCCCGGGTTAGGGGGCGCAAATTACTTGCCTTGCCCCGGGTGCTGACAACCCATGCTACGCCACTGGGCCCAGGACAGGAGACAATACATTAAATCACAACACACACACCCTCAAGTTACACAGGTTAACTGGCATATTCCCTGGTCATCAAAAGCCCATTTAAACAAACAAAGCAGTATTGTTTTTCAAAGCAAAGTTGCCAGGGAATGCTGGAGTTGAGGACAGAAATGGAGAACACCCTCCCCCATTAATAAATGCACCAGCCATGAAGAAATGTCAGGTCAGCTGAGCCACATGTTTGCTTCCTTACACACACAACCGAGGTTGCCAACCCTGCTATAACCCTGTGGGATCTGGAACACCGAGCAATACAGTCCTGAAAGCCATTTTCAACACGGGGTGGAGCTGCAGAGGTATGAAGTGATGATTTAAAAGTGTGGGGCAGAGAGCCTTTGAGCATGTGCAACAGATCCACAGGCACACAAAATATGCAGAGGGGATTCCACTGATCCCTAAACGAAAGTTCCTGGGATGAGTGTGTGAAATAGAGGCAAGAAGAAAAATCTGCCCATTGATCATTTGTATATGCCGATCCACATAAAGTAGGAGAATTTCAAACTATCCCAAAGTACCTCTGACTGGCAGAGAGAGAGAGAGAGAGAGAGAGAGAGAGAGAAGAATAGTACTGCACCTGAATGTCCTGAACTTCCACAGCTCCCCATTCATTCATAGATATATCCCACATAGGGACACTGGTGGCGCTGTGGTCTAAACCACTGATCCTTTTGGGCTTGCTGATCAGAAGGTCAGCAGTTCAAATTTGCACAATGGGGTGAGCTCCTGTTGCTCTGTCCCAGCTCCTGCCAACCTAGCAGTTCAAAAGCACGCCAGTGCAAATAGATAAATAGGTACCGCTGTGGCGGGAAGGTAAACGGCGTTTCTGTGCGCTCTGGCACTCATCATTGTGCCAGAAGCGGTTTAGTCATGCTGGCCGCATGACCTGGAAAGCTGTCTGTGGACAAACACCAGCTCCCTCGGTCTGAAAAGTGAGATGAGTGCCACAACCCCACGGTCACCTTTGACTGGACTTAACCATCCAGGGGTCCTTTACCTTTTATGTCCCACATGCACAGATATATATGTTCCCCATCACTACAGTCAGAAGTCACATAGTCTTTGGCCACTTCATATGGCTCATATGACCATTTTTTCATTTGCATCAATGAATCCATTACAATATACAGTACACCAATTCAACAACAGTCTGTTGCCTCGAGTTGAGAGCATGACTGGGAAATCAGTTGCATCTGCAGAACAATCCAGGCATTCTACAGGTGCCTCCCTCCAGCAATAGTGGCACAATTCAGTTTCCTCCTCCCACATTTGTCCTGATTTCCACAAAGCCTCTGTGCCCGGGCTCAGTTCCCTTTTGCCTTCCAGCAGACTTCTGTTCTGCTAGCAGTGCAATGGCTCCCTGTTAAACTATTGATCAGGCCATTGATTCTGCTATTATCTCCAGCTTCAGGCCAGGATTGCATAGCATCAAAGGAAAATGCTTCGCTGCCTGCAGGACCTGTCATTAATTCTGCTTCCAAAGACAATCAATGACATGCAGTCTCACTATCAATACATATTCCCCCTCCCCAATGGCTTTGAGAACTCAGCGTCAAAAATCCAAAAATAAGAGAGGGAAAGGACTCAGGCTTCCAGACTGCTCTCCACCATGGTGGCTGTTTGCACCATCATTTTTAACATCTTGAAATCAATACTAGATGGGTTTCTCAGAGTGTGTGCTGAGTCTTGAATGCTCTGACGTGTGCATTTGGAATTTCACCACATCTTGGTTCAAGCTACCTTAGGTTATATGGTGAGAGACACACTGAGACTTTCATCCTGGGCCAATTGCCTTTAATATGCTCAAAAGCACTGCATGAATAGGGCCTTTGCTACATGAACTGAGGCGCCTTGGGATGTCAATATCTGAATCAATCCCATGTTGTTCTATTTTTGGTCGGACACTTTGGCCTCTCCAGACTGGGCTTTGAATTGGGGGGTCTTGGCTCAGGTCTCATCTCCCTCTTTGTGAAGCGAGTGGGTTTATGCCCTTTGCCTTAGTTTTTTATCCTAGGTACATAAAGCTGTCACGGCCAAGTGCTTTCTTTCAAAATGGCTCTGCGTCACACAGCCTGCAGTCGCTCTCCCTAGTTCTGTGTAGCAGCAAACAATTTGCTGACCAGCCTCCACCAATGATTCTGTGCAACACATGCAGCATGAAAGCCAGGCACCATAGAAGCAGCCGGCGTCCTTGCTTCAGTTTTCAACTCAACCCAGCCCTACCCTAAAGTATCACCAGCAGGAATGGAAGAAAGCAGCACTGTCACGATGCTGCAAACAGAGCAGACATTACACAGTATTTAAAAGGGATATGATACCCACTCAGGGCCAATGTGCATGTTCTGCCAAGTGAGCATCACCAACAGGAAGAGGAAGCTACTCAAAGCTCCCCATTAGGAGTGTGATAGCTCTGAAATGCTACTCATGGCATTTTTAGGTGCCCCCCTCAAAATGTAATCCGTGAAGCAGCCCCAAAATATAGAAACACGCAGATATGAAAGAGACTTAACTGAGTAGCAGGCAGCAGAGACTGATAGTTGTTGTGTGTTTCTGTTGTCTTGTGAATAAGGCCTCGATATGCTTCGGAGAAAGCAATTCATATATGAAGAAAGGTAATAATAATATTTTTTATTTTAAAAACCCAGGGAAACTGAAGAAAAATGGGGCACCCGTTTTATCATCGTCGTCGTCATCATCATCATCTTTTCCCCATAACTGAGATTCAAGATAGCTTACCAAAAATTAAAACAGCATGAATAAGAACACAGAAAGCTAAAAACATATAAAAAGTAATAGCTAAAAAGTCAACAAGCCATAATGGAATTGAAACAAATCTATTAAACTACAGATAGTAAAAGCAGCACAGCTCTTTCGTTAAACTGTCACTTCAAAAAAAATCCATCTTCACTTGCAGATGGGAGGGAGCCAAGTGTAGCATCTCTGGGAAGGGAATTCCAAAGTCAAAGAGCAGCCTCCAAGATGGCCATCTTCCGTGAACATGCCTGTAAGGGTGGGTGGGACTGAGAGAAGGGCCTCCCCCAGACATCTCTGTGCCCGAGCAGGGAGAAAATGGTCCTTCAGATAGCCTGGGCCTAAGATACCTAGGGCTTCATAGGTCATAACCAGAATCTTATTCCAAAGTTTTGGGGTCACAAGAAGCAGCAGAAGACATTGTGGGGCAGCAATGCTCACTTGACCTCCAGTCTATAATATCACTGATATTACCAGGAGGCAGTGGTCAGGTCAGGTCACTTCTGGGAGTTAGCAATGCAAGGAGATGAACAGCACCATGCAGGGTGCCAGATTTGCAGGATCACTACCCTACAGTGATTCCCAGACATATTGTGTTTAACCACCACTAGTTCTGCTACTGCAGAAGGGTTACATCAGTTCTGCAATTCCATCCTTTATAATGCAGATTGACTTGTTAAAGTAACCTGTTTTCATCTCACAAGTCAAGTAATGGGCTCCTTAAGGCTGCAAGCCTAAAGGGCAATCCTGTGCAGGTTCCGTCTGCAGTAATGCCCAGTGTATTCAACAGGATTCACTCCCCGTTAAGCATGTTTAGGACTGTGGCTTTAACTGCAGAGTAACTTCTTACTGAACTCGGTGAGACTTACCGTATTTTTCGCTCTATAAGACGCACCAGACCACAAGACACACCTAGTTTTTGGAGGAGGAAAACAAGAAAAAAATATTCTGAATCTCAGAAGCCAGAACAGCAAGAGGGATCGCTGTGCAGTGAAAGCAGCGATCCCTTTTGCTGTTCTGGCTTCTGGGATAGCTGTGCAGCTTGCATTCGCTCCATAAGACGCACACACATTTCCCCTTACTTTTTAGGAGGGAAAAAGTGAGTCTTATAGAGCAAAAAATACGGTAATTGTGAGTAGAAGATATGCTGAAGACAGGTACAGGACAGGTACTTGATACTGTAAACAGGTCGTTCTGGTATCACAAACAGGACTCGGGCAAAAGTAGAAATCCCAATTCAGTGGGGGGGGAATCCAGGCTAGCATTTGTATGCCGCTGATGACATTGTGTGGCTGCTGTGAAGACTCTGCCTGCCTGAGGAGCACCAAGCATTCCTCGTCTCCTTATGCAAGACGTGTTCTCATGACCCAGGACCCTCGTTGCTCTTCACTGCGCTCACTTTTAATTTCCAGAATAATTTTAAAGCTTTGGAAGTCCAGCTCAAACATAACAGGATGTCAAATGCTTCTCACCAGAGACAGCATGCGCGAGCAGGGAAATTATCAAATTATTTATGGAACCGGAGAAGGACACAGAGAAAGAAATGGATGCAAGGATGGAGCTGACAGAAGCAATTCTCCAAAACCCCCCCTTTTTTTTCTTCCCAAATCCAAACTTTATCTATGCTGGGCCAACATACATTAGAGCCTAAGTGTTTATCCATACGTTACCTAGCACGTAATCTTATGGTAACTGTGCTAGGGTTTTTTGTTGTTTGCTTTTGCTTTTGCCTCAGACATGGTGCAAAATAGCTTTCAAGCCCAGGATATGTTCTGTGGACAGGGATGCACCTGCAGAACACTGTGCTGTCCCAGAGATTTAAGAGAAATAAGCATTGGCTCCCTCCTGGATGCAAGATGTTCATTTGCGAAGGACATCAGAAGGAGCGCCGCTGCTCCTTCTTAATAGCTGTGCAGAAGAGGGAGATTTGGCAGGTGCAGCCTGGAACGCAGGGATAAGCAAAGCCGCACCTGCTGAAATTTCCTTTTTTTACATAACGGTTAAAAGGAGAGAAAGTCCTGCTCTCCTTTGCACCCGGGTACAACCAGGTTCAGGAAGGTTACTAAGTTGGGAATTGATGACTGAAGAATTGATGCTTTTGAATTCAGGTGCTCTTGAGAGTCCCATGGACTGCAAGAAGATCAAACCTATCCATTCTTAAGGAAATCAGCCCTGATTGCTCACTGGAAGGACAGATCCTGAAGCTGAGGCTCCAATACTTTTGCCACCTCATGGGAAGAGAAGCCTCCCTGGAAAAGACCCTGATGTTGGGAAAGATGGAGGGCACAAGGAGAAGGGGACGACAGAGGATGAGATGGTTGGACAGTGTTCTCAAAGCTAGTAACATAAGGTTGACCCAACTGTGGGAGGCAGTGGAAGACAGGAGTGCCTGGCGTGCTCTGGTCCATGGGGTCACGAAGAGTCGGACACAACTAAACGACTAAACAACAACAACAAAAGCAGCAGAAATATGCATGGTTCTTTCATTTTGGGACAGGAAGTCAACTATGTGAAGCAGTGATTTGAGTACTGGGTTTCAAATTAAAAAGCACCACCTCAAATTCCCACTTAGTGCTGAAGCTTGCTAGCTCTCAGTGTCATCACTTGAGTTCTAAGATGGAAGCAACGTTGTGCAGAAATGAAACAAGGGAGCAGAAGAGATGTCATGGGGCTAAAGTACAACTCTGCGCTTCCTGGAAGAGTGAGGTACAAATTACTATTACCAATCATCATTAAATTTGTATAACACCCTTCATCCGACGATCTCAGGATGGTTCAGCACTAGAAGGTTTGGTCGGTGCTTTTTTCTGGGGGTACGCATACCCCTAAACATTTTGTGAATCTTTGTACTTTTATCCATTTACTGTATTGATCTTTCCCGATTTGAACTATAAAATGGTGATTTTCTTGAGTCAAAATGAGAGTACCCCTAAAGAAAAAAACACCACTGGGTTTGGTTATATGGTAATATTTAAACAGCGTATAATTTGAAAGGCTTCAGGAAGGTCAGGCAGAAAGGAGATTAGGCAGGAAGGTCTTGGGGAGCTGTTAGCTCTCAGTTTTGGAACAGCTACCTCCTGTTTTCCTTCCAGACAAGATATTGTGCTCCCCCAGTTACCCACAGGCTGCGATCACACAGCCTAATCTGGTATCAGTTTCAAGCTCTGGCCCACTTTAGCCCTGCTAAGCCCTTAATTGGGATGATCCTCACTCTCTATCCTCTTTAGAGCCACACAATGAGATTTGCCCCCCTTACTCCCCCTCTCTTGCCAACAAACATATGTTGGCAGGGGAAAGCATGGGGCTGGGAATTGGATTGAGATATGCACACCCCCAGGGTCTATTCTCTAGCCCCCTGTCCACCCGGACCCCCTTTCCCACATGACAGCCATCTGTCCTAGGTTGCTGGCCCCAGGGGCCTGCAGGCCTGGTTGCCATGGCAGCCATTCACTGTGTGATGCCATGGCAGCTTAAGCTGCTACCCCTAATCTGGTTGCTAAAGGACGGATGGGGTCTGTAAACACCATAGGTGCGGCTCTTGAAGCTGTGATTAGAGAGCTGGGACCCACACATTCCCCCTCTTGTTCAGCCCCCTGCCCCTATGGAGATAGCACCCTTTTTACAGGGTACGGGTGTTTTAAAGTGATGTCTGCATTCTCTGCAGTTAAGCGAGGTGCTGGAAAAATCAGAACCAGATAGTAGCAGCTGATGAGAATTAGACCCTTCTGTGCCTGAGACCTTGGGCAGCCCCTGCCAGTTTAGACAAGGCTGGAAAAAGAGCCCGGCCTGGTATAAAGCAGGGGAATGAGGATGTAAACAAAAACCAGGCATTTTGTTCTATGCCAGTATTAACAGCAGCACTCTTTGCTAGGACACCTCGACAAATCTCGCAAAGGAAGAGGAGCCACCATTGCAAGGAATTGCTCTAGTTTGGGGTGGAGACATAAAAGTGGGAAGTCAGCATAGAATTCTACATATTGTATGTTGCTGCCCCCCCAATAGCCACAAACGTGCAGAATCCTGGCAAAATTCTATAGCACACGTGGAATATAGACGGGCAGCAGGATCTTTCTAAGACCCTGCTCAAAAATCTTAACACCAGTTTTCATTTTTCGCAGCTTCGTCCTCTTCCAGCAATGATGGTTCCCCAAAAGTCAGCACTGTATCTAAACAGATTTCCAGTGTTCCTCTGTCTACACTAAGCTATGATCAATAAATAGTTTTCAAGATGGCACCCTGATCCTTGACAGCTTGAGTCAACAACCCCAAGATTACGAAATGAAACCGTGTTGTAACTGAAACTGCTTTTAGATGTTTCTGTTTTCGCTTTGTTCTAAATTGTGGGTCCGTTTACCACACCAGGGGGAGGGTGGGATATAAATTTGATAAACAGCAACAACCAACAGCAACAACGGCACAAGGGAGCAAATTTTGTACCTACTTTAATATTATCTCATGGTGACACACCTTTGTATCCGGCCATCATAAATGCTATGCATCAAGAATCTAAAAAACTATCTAGGCGCTGTACCAAAATATTCAAGATGACAGGATGCTGCCCACAGGCTGACTATGGAAAAATAGCAATACGTGCAATGAAAAGGGGGGAAAGATGGAAAAGGAGAATTGGAAAAGGAGACAAAAGAAATCATCTTGTGCTGAACAATTAAGAATATACTATCTGAAATAAATGGGACACAAGACAGTTCGGAACAGAAGACTGGGTTGATTTCACTAGCACTTAGGAGGGAATTCCAGAGATTAACGTCAGAAACAAGAAAAAGGGAAAGATCCCACTTTCATAAAAAGAAAAGAACGAGACCAATACAAAGAAGAAGAAAGACCTGACTGTGTTTTGTTCTTTTTGCAGTTTTTGTTAAATATTATTAGTTGCTGCTCCTGTTGCTCTGATGTGTTTTGAATTTCGTATGTCTTTTCGTTGGATGACATGTTCTGGAGGGTGTGTGTGTTGTTGTTGTTTTAAAGACAAAATTATGATAAAAGATAAGGTGTAGCAAGTAAACATTAAGATGAGGGACTGAACCATAAACAGAATATGGAATCTAAAATAAAACCACTCAAGAGCAGTAATCCAGGCAGGGGTGTGGAAAATAAGATAAACAAGATGTAAACATAGAGGCTACTTGGAAGGCTTCTGAGTGGTAATGCTTCCTAAAAACAACTGTATAATGTATTAAATATGTAAGTAAGGAGCTTAAATTAGACATACATAAATCGGTGGTTGGCACTGATGTCCCAGTGGACATAGCAATGGAAGAAAAACCTGTCCACCATTTCTGACCTTGGATGGTTCAGGTGCCATGAAAAAGGGACACCATTGTGGTTATTATTTTTAACAAGGCAAAGCCTACTTTTCTATAAAGATCTAAGCCCAAAGCAGCTTATGAAGCCAAACATTCAAGAGAGAATATGAAGTAACAAAACAATGAAATGGTTGAAATGCACAATATCCAAACTGCCCATCGCACACGCCAACCAAAACAAAGTCAAGCAAGCTTGTGATAGTGTGTCTATCCCTCTCTACTCCTCTGACCTGTCACACCCTCTCTCAGTGGAACAGGCCACTCAGAAATAAGATTCCCCAGATTTGCAAAAGCATTAGTTTGCAAATTCTAAAGCTTAAAAAAAAGGTCTTGTAAGGGTCAGTTTTCTTCCAATTACATGCCTACCTGTCCCCTAGATTTTCCACCCGAGTTGGTTGTGTTTTGTTTTTTTTTGTTTATGTGCTTAATTGGTCTATTGTTTTTTCCTCACTGGAATTGTGCATCTTGAAATGCAGTTTTAATGAAACTGAATAAAGACTGCTCAGTGACCTATGGAATGTCAAGGACAGATGAATCACAGAATGCAGAGCCATGGTTGTCAACTGGAGGAGACACAAAAAAAGAGACTGGGGGAATACAGACCTGTTTGAGCTCCTAACAGCTATTAGTATCTTATATTGGGGGCATGGTAGGGTGCATACCATGAGGTTTAAAAAGCCCTTTCCTTTCCAGAAGGGACCTTTGGTCAAATTTTATGTTCTTGGCACACACACAGGAGCCCAAACTCCCACTGCAAATGTCTCTCCCTCCCTCCCCCCCCCCCCCCCGACTGCCACTGTAACCTCCTGGGACTAAAGGATGGTCTGGGGCTTTTCCTAATGGGGGCAAGGGAAGGGTGGTATCCAAGGTAGTTTTACACAGAGAAGACCAATTAAAATTAATGAACATGACTAAGCTAAGTCTAAGGGACGCGGGGGGCGCTGTGGTCTAAACCACTGAGCCTCTTGGGCTTGCCAATCAGAAGGTTGGTGGTTCGAATCCCAGCGACAGGGTGAGCTCCCGTTGCTCGGTCCCAGCTCCTGCCCACCTAGCAGTTTGAAAGCACTTCAAAGTGCAAGTAGATAAATAGGTAGCGCTCCGTGCGCTGCTCTGGTTTCGCCAGAAGCGGCTTAGTCATGATCTGGGAAAACTGTCTGCGGACAAATGCCAGCTCCCTCGGCCAGTAAAGCAAGATGAGTGCCGCAGCCCCAGAGTCGTTCGTGACTGGACTTAACTGTCAGGGGTCCTTTACCTTTACCTTTTAAGTTAAGTCTATTATTTTCAGTGGGTCCACTATGAGTTAAACTTAGTTGAACACCACCCGAAGTGATGAACTTATTCTATTGCTGCAGACCAAAACCTACTAGGTAACTACAGATTCCTCCATTTCACCGGAGCAAAATTGCTTAATGGGATTTAGTTTAGTTTAGTTGTTGTTTTTATGTGGTATTTGCATGATTGCCATTGGGATATCAGAAGTGGCACCCATTTACGACGTTTTGCTTTCCCAACTTCGAATGGTGATCCCAGAATGGAACTGCAAAAAACCCCTTACATCTAAGCATCCTCCTGACCGTACAGGAGATGCTTCTCAGTGTACCAACCTAGTGACACCCATTTGCAATGCAGAGGGAAGCAGGCCAGGCTGGAGGAGGGATTTGGACTGCAGGGGCCAGAAGCCTCGGAAGCTCACCAGGAAGCATCGGATGCTTATCCAAACCATCCCAGAGGTAAGCGCACATCCCTGAATTAAATTGGACAGCTGCATCACGCTGCCATCTCCCAGCCAAGCTCATCTGCTGACAGAGACAATTGTGGAGGAGGAAATTGTGGAGGAACCTGGAGTACTGTGTCCAGTTCTGGGCACCACAGTTCAAGAAGGACACTTTCCGTGTGCTTTACCTTTACCTTTTAAGAACACTGGCAATGTAATCCTCCTCCTCTTCAGAGCTTTCTTTCTTTCTTAAGCAGGGCCTTCTCCATTCACGACAGCCCCAGGAAATGCACCTTGTCCCCGAGCATTCACAAGCCAGATAGGTGCATCTGAAAATACCAGCTCACGGTGTCTTCTCAACACCTAAATAAATCTATAACTCAGCCCCTTGGTCAGGCCAAAGTTTATCCTCTAAACCAGGCTTCCTCAACCTCAGCCCTCCAGATGCTTTTGGCCTACAACTCCCATGATCCCTAGCTAGCAGGACCAGTGGTCAGGGATGATGGGAATTGTAGTCTCAAAACATTTAGAGGGCCGAGGTTGAAGAATCCTGCTGTAAACTGATGCGGGTCTTCTCATGTCATCCTAGGACTTCCTGAGCAAACGGCCATACTGAGCAGCGTGCAATGCGGCAGAACAGAGCAGACTGCATGACCAGTAGTCATGATTATGGAAGTTGGGGGCATCCTAAACAAAGCTCACTGGGAGATTTTGGACACGAGGTGCTTGACACCTCAGATGAATCAGTGGAACTCAGAGTGCTGTTGTGAAGCGAAAAACTGTCCCGCATTCTTTGGAAGAACAGTGAGGTGCAAATCTACATAATATTCATGTAAACACATTCTCCAAATGCCTATCCTAATGCAGCCAAAACAGAGGGAGAGATGGGGGAACACCGAGGTTTACAGATACACACACATCCCTTTAAAAAAAAACCCCCAAAGGGTGGCAGGACTTCCCAAAAAGTCCAACAAGGACTCAGCATGATCAATAGCACGAAATGGTTTGGGGGACAGAAAAACAAGCCAGGGGAGTAATGAAATGAACTATTCTGGCAGAAGCCATAGCTGAAACCCTGAAAGTGAGGGAGGAATTCCACCCAGCAACATTTTATAATAATCAGCCAATAATCTGATGAAGCGTTTTCAATGCTAAGTGCTGTTCCACGATTAAGAATGATACGTAACATTCATTTGAGTGCTCTGCACTCAAAACACTTCACGTATGTACTTTGAGAAATCGGTACAACAACTATGTAAGGTAAAGGTAAAGGGACCCCTGTCCATTAGGTTCAGTCGTGACTGACTCTGGGGTTGTGGCGCTCATCTCGCTTTATTGGCCAAGGGAGCTGGCGTACAGCTTCCAGGTCATGTGGCCAGCATGACTAAGCCACTTCTGGCAAACCAGAGCAGCGCACGGAAACGCCGTTTACCTTCCCGCCGGAGCGGTACCTATTTATCTACTTGCACTTGGACGTGCTTTCGAACTGCTAGGTTCGCAGGAGCAGAGACCGAGCAACGGGAGCTCACCCCGTCGCGGGGATTCGAACCGCCGACCTTCTGATTGGCAAGTCCTAGGCTCTCTGGTTTAGCCCACAGTGCCACCCGCATCCTATGTAAGGCAGACAGGTACAATTAGGCCCATTTTACAAATGAGGACAACTGACGAAACACCAGCCCTCTCATGCCACCTCATTACTCTGTGGCTAGGGTTGCCCTATTTTGGAAGAGCAAAAAAGTGAACAGCCCGAGCCGCTGCCACCCTGAGCTGGGAAAAGAGGTGCATGGGCATGGTGGCAGCAGCCACATGCACCTCTTTCCCCAACTCAGGCTGGCAGCAGCTGTGGCATGCGGAGCAGCCCGAGCCTGAGCCGCCTAAGCCCCAAAAACCCAGACATTTCCGTTAAAATGTAAAACTCCGGCCAGATGGGCATGTTTGCTCCCAAAAGGGTTTTCCCAGACGTATGGAAACCCTGTCTGTGGCTGAAGCAAGATGAGAAGAGCAGGGAACTTTCTAGTCTGGGGTCTTTGCCACCATAATGTCTCATCAACGGAACATCAAGCTAAGGATGCAGCCTGTGGATGTGCTGCTGGCCTCTGAGGCTGCAGCCTGAATGGCAGGACATATGGCCCCCCAGAACATTTTTCTGGCTGCCGATGAAGAGCCCCCCTCTTCTTCTGTATAGGGGGGAAGAAAGATGCCCTGGCAGGAGGAGCTGGCCCCCGATGCTCTCAATGGGGTGGGGGAACAGGGTGCCTTCTGACACGGCACACATGCTTCAGCTAACAGATACAACCCCCTCTCTCCCTTTTGCATCATGTCTTTGTGCTGTAACAACCCCATCCAGCTCCAGCTGCTAGAAATGCAAGACTTTTCAGCGTTCCCTGGCTGGCCCTCTTGGAGCTCCGCACGGTCGAGGCTCAGATGCCTGCGAGGGCATTTGGGCTGGCAGAGTGCACTGAGAATCGGGCGTCCTATCCTCTCCTCCTCCCTCCCTGTCACACAGAGACATACACCCAGCCACTTGCTAAGTGTGACTGCAGAAATGTGCCCTACTTGCTCAGCCACCGAAAAGATGCATAAAAAGAGAGAGAGATCGCATTTATTATCATCCCAGGATTTGGGGGAGGAACTGTCAAGGCTGTCTGCAGACTGTGCCAGCTTAAACTACCTTTGAAATTCGTTTTAGAATCAAGAAGCCTAGTGCCAAGAGACACTGCAGAAATCCTTCACCCCTTCTGTGCCCCACCACACCTCTTCATTGCCCAAGAACTGGGCAGCGTTCCTTGAGATCCCAAGAAGTCTACAGTCCAATGGCCTGGTCCTTGCATGCCCAGTTTCACAAACTCAGAAGTCCTGACCCCAACCTTCTCTCTGCATCAAAAACGTGGACATCACCATAATATGTTACTGTGCAAAAACAAGGGGGGAATCGTAAGGGGACAGCAGACACACAAATGCCCACCCCTGCCACCTTTATTCCTCCCCTCTCCCCACACGGAGACAAGCACGGCATGCAAAACAATGGCCTGCCCAGCCGAGCCTTGGGGACAATACAGCATTGAGTGCCCAGGCGACAGGAGGCACAAGGACTGCCAGCCACCGAATGTTGCTATTCTTACATGCATCCGACACGCCCACCCCAACAATGACACACACAGTTCCCTCCTCTCCAGAAAGGGAAACTGCAGGGAGAGTGGAAGACAATCGGGGAGGAGGAGAAGGAGAAGGTTGGCTGGGAGTGGGGGTGGGGGAAGGAGAGGAAGGTTTTCTTCGTGCCCTGGGGGACTGGGTCATTCATGACTGGGAAGAAAAGTCAGGATTCCTGGTTTTCTACTTTGTGAGAGGTGGAGCAGGAGGAGATTTCTGAAAAGCTGGACTCCTGGATTCTCCTCTCTAATATTTGAGCATTTAGACTGCATACACTATGTTCTTCCTAGGTAAAGGAACCCCTGACCATAAGGTCCAGTCGTGACTGACTCTGGGGTTGCGGCACTCATCTCGCTTTATTGGCCGAGGGAGCCGGCGTGCAGCTTCCGGGTCATGTGGCCAGCATGACTAAGCTGCTTCTGGCAAACCAGAGCAGCGCACGGAAATGCCGTTTACCTTCCCGCCAGAGCGGTACCTATTTATCTACTTGCACTTTGACGTGCTTTCAAACTGCTAGGTTGGCAGGAGCAGGGACTGAGCAACGGGAGCTCACCCCATTGCAGGGATTCGAACCGCCGACCTTCTGATCAGCAAGTCCTGGGCTCTGTGGTTTAACCCACAGTGCCACCCACGTCCCATGTTCTTCCTAATCAGAGGCAAAATCCACCGTACTCGGAGTATATATATTTTCAATTTTTTCTACACTGATTTATTTCATACACACACACACACACACACACAAGCACCTCAAGGGCAGAAAATGTTGTTTTCCTGTGGCTTCCTGAGCAAGGTACTCCTGGCAATATGTGCATGCAGGGTCTTCCTTTGTGGCATGGCTCTCAAGCACCCAATGATAAGCAAGGGTTTGTATTAACATGGCACATTAAAAGCGTATCTCCCGAAAATAATTGGGAAGTGAGAGCTATACAGCATGTGGAATCGGGCTTCTGTGTTTCTTAGAAACTCAGATATATAAGCTAGGCACCAAATGGCTCCTTAAACCTAGGTCGCAGTCGCCAAAACGGAATGTCTAGAATTCCATTTTGCAGTCGCCAAAACGGAATGTCTGCACTAAAATCTTATTTTTCAAGTGATGGACTGACTGTGCTTGATTCTCAGTTAAACAACTGGCTGGTTCAGATGACATGACAACCTTGAACTAGGTTAAGAACTTTGACAACTTAAAGAAGAAAAGCCACTTGATCAGGGACAGCGCACATACAATATTGGCTGCTCCTGCTCAGGCTGCACAGAAAAAAACCTTTTGGTTCCAGAAATTCATTCTGATTGTGGAGATAAAATATAACTGATAGAGTTTAAGAGGGGTAGGGTATTAGTGTGTGAAAACAGTCCAGATCCAATAATTCCCAGGCATGCATCCTGGTGCCTGAGAATCTTCACTTGGTCGCAAGTGGTCAAAAGCCTGTGCAAAACGTTTCTGGCATGCACCTTACATGGGTGTCACGCTGCACATGCAGCTCCTCTCCCTGCTCCAATGAATGTTAGACAATGATGTTGTCTGGATCCACCGTCCAAATGGGGAAGGGCAACTGAATTCATGCCCTCTTCCATTTAATATACAATACTACACAACACCCAGAGACCCTCGAGGACAACCTGTCCCAGCAGACGACTATCGACGACACACAATGAGATCTTGAAACTTGTAGTTACTTTGCTTCTGTGCCTGCATTGCATGGAGCCACATTCTGTAGCCCAGCCATGTCCAAAGTCCATTTTGGGGGCCAAAATCGGCCCGCTGGTCAATTTAATCTGGCCCCCGTGGCAGTGTATGTCCTGAGATAAAATCCTTTTAAAAAGCACTGCAACTTTGGGGTAAAATTGAAAAAAAAGGTCAACAACTTTGGTCGGCCCTCAGGCATGTTCACTTCATCAAATCTGGCCCTCTGGCCCTCTTTGAAAAAAGTTTGGGCACCCTGCTGTAACCCATTGTTAACTTTCTCTTGCTTCTGCTTTCATGACACTAGTGAGGAGAAGCCAAACACTATGCTTCCCCATAGCCAGAAATAATTATTACTAACCAATGACTCACAGCTTACCCAGTCTTCAGGGTTTGGGACAGGACTGTTAAGTTCTCTAACCTATCCTGCTCTATTATTGGAAATCAAAAGGCCCTTGAAATAAGAACTGAATCTGTAGGAGTTACTTTAGCCATGAGTGACCATGCATGAGTGTGTGATGATGCACAGTTCAGGGATGGGGAACCTGTGGCCCTTCAGATGGTGCTAGACCCCCAAATCCCATCATCCCTGGCTATGCTACCCTGGGGCTGATGGGAGCTGGAGTGGGATATATGGGTGGAATATAAATAATAAAATTATTCTTATCATTCAGTCTAACCTGCTGCAATGCAGGAATCTCAGCTAAAGCATCAATGAGAGATGGCAATCCAACCTCTGCTTAAAAACCTCCATGAACCCCTTCCTGGTCCTAATTAATTAATTAATTAATTAATAATTAATTAATTAATACAGTGGTACCTTGGGTTACATACGCTTCAGGTTACAGACTCCGCTAACCCAGAAATAGTACCTCAGGTTAAGAACTTTGCTTCAGGATGAGAACAGAAATCATGCAGTGGCAACAGAAGGCCCCTTTAGCTAAAGTGGTACCTCAAGTTAAGAACAGTTTCAGGTTAAGAACGGACCTCCAGAACGAAATAAGATATTAACCCGAGGTACCACTGTAGTTGTTTTTCTCTTTGTCATCTGGTGGGAGGGCATACCACAGGGCGGGCGCCACTACCGAGAAGGCCCTCTGCCTAGTTGGCTTCTCTCAGTTGGGGAACTGCAGAAGGCCCTCGGCACTGTAACTCTGTGTCCGGTCAGAATGATGGGGGTGGAGACACACCTTTAGGTATACTGGGCCGAGGCCATTTATCACTTAGCATTTAGCACATTCAGCATCAACACTTTGAATTGTGCCTGGAAACTTACTGGGAGCCAATGTAGGTCTTTCAAGACTGGAGCTATGTGGTCTCGGCAGCCGCTCCCAGTCACCAGTCTAGCTGCCAACAATGTTTTGCACTGAACCTCCTGCTAAAGTGAAGATTTTTCTTCTGTTCTGGGAGGTGCTTTCAAAGTGCCAAATCACTCGAGGTCATGAATTCAAGAGGCAATATTCAATGTTAGTCAGACTTATAGGAGACCTGCTGTAATTAATGGACTTCAGTCACTTATGTCAGCTTAGTTCAATGGATCTACTCTTGAGTATTGCTGTGTACACGTTACCAGCTTGAAACGCACCTAGGTCATTCTTTTCCTCAATTGGTGGGAGCACTTTAGATGCCAAGTCAACAGGAGCTATAAGTAACACTGGATATCACCCAATAGGCTGATTTTAGCTTTGAAAGTCCTAAGCTCCCTAAGTTTGGAATAGTTAAAGAGTTCACCTACCATATGTAAACACACATATTATAGTATATTAAGAATGATGCATAAATGCTGCTTCAGGTGTTGCCTGCATCTAAAGTAAGATTAATATACTAGAAGCATAACTTTTTCAGTAAATGCATATATTGTAGGATCCATCCCCACCTTCCGAAAATTCACTAGATCTACTTTTTTAAAGGCAACCTGTAAATATGTTTTATTCCCTTAATAATGATTTCCAAGAGAACTAGGTTGATTTCTTATTTTCAAAATTAGATGGACTGCTGCAAACTTCTCTATGTTTTAAATAATCCTTTCCTTATAACTTTAGTGGTTTGAGAGGCAGCTTTGTAAACAAGAGCATTGGGGCTGGTGTAGATCATGGGTAGGCAAACTAAGGCTCGGGGGCCGGATGCAGCCCAATCGCCTTCTAAATCCGGCCCACAGACGGTCCAGCAATCAGTGTGTTTTTACATGAGTAGAATGTGTGCTTTTATTTCAAATGCATCTCTGGGTTATTTGTGGGGCATAGGAAACCATTCATTTCCCCCCCAAAAAATATAGTCCAGCCCCCCACAAGGTCTGAGGGACAGTGGACCGGCCCCCTGCTGAAAAAGTTTGCTGACCCCTGGTGTAGATGATGCCTTCACATACTTCACCCAAGCAGGCCCACACCTGATGGGAAAGGGAAAAGCTAATGCGCTGTGCATTACATTACAGGCCGCCATGTGGCATATCTGACCCCTAGAAGTGCACATGCCTCTACCAGCACTGGACCATGCGGAGAGATTTCTTCCAGGTTGGACCTCACATTATCTCCGAGAGTCCTACCAACCAAGATAGCCTGAGCTTTACCGCCTTCTAGCCCATCCCCATTGGTGCTGAGTTATTCTCACGCTTTTATTGTGCATCTCAAAGAGGAAGCCTTCAAAGTGTATGTACTTAACAGCTCCATTCCGGGAACCTTGTGATTATGCGAAAAATCGCACCTTATTTTTAAAAGCAACATCTTCCATTCCTCACCCTTGTTTTAGTGGGGGAAAGCCTGGAAGAAGAAGAAGAGGAAGAAGAAGAAGAGGAGGAGGAGGAGGAGGAGGGAGAAGAAGAGGAGGAAGAGGAGGAGGAAGAATAGTTAGAAGAGGAAGAAGAGGAGGAGGAGGGAGAAGAAGAGGAGGAAGAGGAGGAGGAGGAAGAAGAATAGTTAGAAGAGGAAGAGGAGGAGGAGGAGGAGGAAGAGGAAGATGATGATGATGATGAAGAAGAAGAAGACGATGACGAAGAAAAAGAAGAAATCCAAACAGCTCTATTGCCACCACAGCCCAGGCAATGGAAAACCCAGGAGGGGACTATGTAGGACTTTATGACAAAGCTGATGGTTTGCTGAGCTGCTGAGCTGCTGATGTGAAATGTCTGAACTTCACAATACTGTGAAAAACTAAAAGTAGATGTGGAGTCCCACACAAGGCCCACTGAGCAAAATGTGGTTAGGGAGCGGAACCATGCCCAGGGCTGCTCTCAAGAGTTTGCACCTAGCAACACAGGCAACTATTCACCCTTTTCAAAAAGGGAGGAGAAGGAATGTAAAACTGGATCTACTGGCAGATTGCTGGAGGATCTCCAGCAGTTCAGCAAAACCTGCAATTGCTTAGTAACATCGAACAGTAACCTGTAACTCATCCAAACATAGGCATGTCTGTGTGTGCAAAACCTCCACCTGTGGCTCATGAATCCCAGGAGGTCATCCATAGAAGTTGGAAGGGGCTCCGAGGGTCAACTAGTTCAAACCCCTGCAAATCGCATACGTGGGCAGGGGTCACCATTGCCTCTTGTGGAAGGGAGTTCCGTAGTTCGTTCTATGCACTGCGTGAAGAAGTACTTTCTTTTTTCTGTCCTAAACAGTGTTCAAAACTCCTACTGTTCTAGGCGCATTCTGAGACAGAGAATTTCATTAGCGCAAGCAGTTTCTGAGCTCTGGGCGATGTACTGTGCCTAAGATTTGAGATTAAAACTGCAGAGTGGAAGGAAAGGGGGACCTTTTTCTGCCTCCCCACTTCCAGCTACTCTCTGAAGACTGGAGAAGAGACGTTCTTAAGAATATATGGGGGGTGGGCAGGGGAAGGACTAGACCATGTGAAAAATGAACATAATATTTTAACTGCAGTTCAATCATTTTCAGCTTTGCATACTTCTTATAAAAAACTGTGCCTAGACATTGCAGTGTTGCGTCCATAACATAGGTTTAAGATGCCATTTAGCTCCTAGCTTTCATATCTCAGTTTCTAACATTGGTCCTAAATCTTCCAACATTCAGCTTCTTTTGTTGTCCACAAGTTCTAAGTTTATGATAGATCTTTTCTCCATCTAATTTCCCCATGCCATGCATAATTGTTCAGCCCGGACACTGAGGTCCAGCTCCGAGGTCCTTCTGGTGGTTCCCTCACTGCAAGAAGTGAAGATACAGGGAACCAGGCACAGGGCCTTCTCGGTAGTTGCACCCATGAAATGGAATGCCATCCCATCAGATATCAAGGAAATAAACAACAATCTGACTTTTAGAGGACATCTGAAGGAACCCTGTTTAGGGAAGTTTTTAATGTCTTATTTTTTATTGTATTTTTACTATTTTGTTGGAAGCCGCCCAGAGTGGCTGGGGAAACCCAACCAGATGGGTGGAGTATTAATAATAATAATAATAATAAACTTTTCATCATGCCACATCTTATTCATCTTTTCTCTAAACTAAAAAGTCCCAAATTCTCTAACCTTTCCTTATTGGGGGAGTCACACCACCCCTTTGACCACTGGCATAATGCTGATGTACTCACACATATGATAGTTCCATCAGTAGACTTAATCTCTGGGTTGTGAGTCCGCGCCCCATGTTGGGCAGTAGATTCCTTCATTGCAGGGTGTGGAATGACCCTCGTGGTCCCTTCGATCTCTAAAATTCTGTGATCTATACACTACCATGGCTCATTTTTGCAACAGAGCACCCATCTCAATGCAAAACGATCCCAGGCGTAATTGCATTTCTGGGGAACAGTCCCGTGCTACACTGTCCCTTTCAAGATTTAGAACACCTCACATTCAGGCCCCAACTGTCACTGCTGTGCGGCTGGCTGCACAAGAGCTGCTTAATGCAGCCAAATAACTGAGATTAGGAAAATAGGAAAACAAGACACTGCAAAGCAAGAGACAGAATGAGGAAAAGCTGGGGAAAGCAAATGAGCTTTCTGTGACCAGAGGAAGAGCTCTCTCTGAATGGAACTGAGGCTGCTGCCACAAAGGGAAAGGAACTTAGCCTCTCTTCTCAGCATTGGAACGCATGATTTGCTCACATCAACAGGGAGCATCATGACGAAATGGACGTGACTGCTACTCCCACAGCCTCCCAGCTGGTCTCCCTCCCATCAGCTGCTGCTGCAGACTTGAGCTTCCTCCATAACAACAGATACTGTGACCTGCACTGAGGTCTTGTTGTCAAGGGATGCCAGGTATCCAGATCAACACTGAGTTCCACAAGCAGTCATAGCTACTCAATGAACTCTTTAAGCTGGGACCTAAACAAAAATAATAATCAGGCCAAGCATTTCGGACCCGCATGGTCTAACTTTTGCCCTTTGGTCCACAATTTACAAAGAAAAGGAAAAAAAATCACATTCACCAGCTTTTAACAATGTAAGAGCAGCCCTGCTAAATCACGCCAGTGGCTTGTCTAGTCCAGCATCCTCAGAGTGGCCAACCAGATGCCTAAGACAGGGTTTCCCAGACTTGGGTCTCCAGCTGTTTTTGGACTACAACTCCCATCATCCCTAGCTAGCAGGACCGGTGGCCAGGGATGATGGGAACTGTAGTCCCAAAACAGCTGGAGATCCAAGTTTGGGAAACTCTGGCCTAAGGGAAGAATCTGAGTTCAAGAGCATCCTTCACTCTTATGGTTTCCAGCAACTGGTATGTAGAAGCTACTATCCATCACTACTATTCCAATGTCAACAATAGAGCATTATCCTCTAAGAATCTGTCTAATCCTCTTAAACAACCAGTCTGTGTTAAATGACCCTGACAATGCACTCCTCCTGAAAAATATTGAAGGGAATACCACATTACATTAATTTAAAAAAAAAAATCTAAACAGGACACTTGCATTTTGAAGACAAGCTGATCGGGAGCAAACTCCCAAACTGAATGGGGACCACATTTGACATCTTCCTGCTGAAAATTGTCCTGTTCCTTTAAGGCACCCTAGGAGCAAGTATGTCAAGCCAAGAAGGTACCATTTTCAGCAGAAACTGGCGCAGGGTCCAGATCAACAGCACGTTCCAAATTAGGGGCCCATGTTTCCCTTTTCTTCAGATTAAAAGAAGCCAATTTAAATAGGCTTTTTAATAAAGTGTGAATAGCATGACATAGTCTAGCTCCCAAAGAACTCTGCAAGGCCCACTGCTGCTTCTGTTCCAGCAACTAAGTAGGGGATAAGTTGTTGGCATCCGTCTGTCTTGAGAGACACTGGAGTGGGCTTCTGGGGATGAAGTCAAATCACTGTGTTAGCAGCACCAAAGTGACCTCTCCAGGGCACAAGACTGGCCAGTGCGCATGGAGGTCCTGGGCTGCCCAGATGACAAGTCTCTCCTCTTGGCCTTTGCTGGAAGGTGGCGTACAAGCTGCTATCCAACCATCTTAGAGACTCCACTCCAGATTTGTATAGGGTTTACTCTTTAAGCTTTTCTTCTCCCAAAGATATCCCACAAGCCAGTGGAAGTTTAGGACCAGAGTTTTCCTTCTCCAGGCTAGGAACCAAAGGAGGACAACCTACCCCAGAAGGAGCACAGAGGTACTACCTTTCCCCCTAACATCACACATTCCACTAGGGAGTAAGTAAAAAGGTAAAGGGACCCCTGACCATTAGGTCCAGTCGTGGCCGACTCTGGGATTGCAGTGCTCATCTCACTTTATTGGCCGAGGGAGCCGGCGTACAGCTTCCGGGTCATGTCGCCAGCATGACTAAGCCGCTTCTGGTGAACCAGAGAAGCGCATGAAAACGCCGTTTACCTTTCCGCCGGAGCGGTACCTATTTATCTACTTGCACTTTGATTTGCTTTCGAACTGCTAGGTTGGCAGGAGCAGCGACTGAGGAACGGGAGCTCACCCCTTCGCGGGGATTCGAACCGTGGCAAGTCCTAGGCTCTGTGGTTTAACCCACAGCGCCACTCGTGTCCTTAGGGAGTGAGTAGCCCCCCGGAAACTTGCTAGTACAGTGGTACCTTGGTTGTCGAACTTAATCCGTTCCAGGAGTCCATTCGGCCCAGTATACCTGAAGGAGCGTCTCCACCCCCATCGTTCTGCCCGGACGCTGAGGTCCAGTGCCGAGGGCCTTCTGGCAGTTCACTCATTGCGAGAAGCAAAGCTACAGGGAACCAGGTAGAGGGCCTTCTCGGTAGTGGCGCCCGCCCTGTGGAACGCCCTCCCATCAGATGTCAAAGCGATAGATAACTACCTGACATTTAGAAGACATCTTAAGGCAGCCCTGTTCAGGGAAGTTTTTAATCTGTGATATTTTACTGTATTTTTGTTTCTATGGAAGCCGCCCAGAGTGGCTGGGGAGGCCCAGCCAGATGGGCGGGGTACAAATAATAAATTATTATTATTATTATTAGACTCCCGGAACCAATCGAAAACCAAGGCACGGCTTCCGATTGGCTGCAGGAGCTTCCTGAACTCAATTGGAAGCCGCATCAAATGTTCGGCTTCCGAAAAACGTTCGCAAACTGCAACACTCTCTTCCAGGTTTGCGGAGTTCAGGAGCCGATTTGCTTGGGAGCCAAGCCGTTCGAGAACCAAGGTACCGCTGTACTCTACTTTCTACCAACTCCTGAGTGTTTTTACCACCTGTTCAGTAGGCAAGGACCCAGTGTGAGCATAGGTAGCTGTATCTAGTCCAAATACCGCCTCCTCTGACTGGCATCAGTTCTCTAGGAACTCAGGAAGAGGTCTCTCTCCTCTCCCTGCTTACCTGATAATTGTCACTGAAGATGTTAGGGATCAAAACTGGAGCTTTCTGCATGTGCTGTATCACTGAGCTGTGGTCCCTTCCCAAGCCCATGAGCTGGGCAGAGAATAACAGCTGCGCTCCCAAGGAATAATCCATGCAGAGAGCATTGTCTGTGAGACTGAGGTGGCAACACACCCATAAGAAGTCTCTCTGGAATCGCATCCTGGAAATCGCGACAGCACAGAGGTTAAGGCCAGGAAGGGGCCTGTGTTGACTCAACAACTTGACTGCCTACCACCTAAAAGTCTTCATGGGAAACACGGGGGAAAGCTTTCATCATACTATAAACACAGTTTTTGTTACTGCAAAGCCAGTCATTCCACCACTCCCTTCCCAACCTATTTCTGTGACAGAAGCCCACCGGTTGAACCACTTCAGAAACGTTTCGCCACTTTCCACACATTCTTTAGGACCAGCACGTTTGTTCCAGTCTCTCTGTTTGTACAAATGAAGCTTCAGAAAACAACAATCTGTAGGGAAGCTTCAGCACATGACTGCATTCTTTATGGGACTTTCAAACCAACGCTGCCATGGATAGGGACATGATTTGTGCGACTGGAATATGTGGGGATATTAGTGCCATGATTAGGACAAAAGAACACCAAGCTGGTGGGGACACAGAGGAATTTCTTACAGTGGACCCTCCGGATATGAATTAAATTCACTTCGGGGGTCCGTACTTAACCTTAAACGTCCGTAACTGGAGGTGCCGCTTCTGTGCGCATGAACGGTGTGATAGAGTGCTTCTGAGCATGTGCGCAGGGTGAAACCCGGAAGTATACACTTCTGCCGTGTTCGCAACCCAAAATTTACGTATCCAGAGTGGTACATAACTCAAGAGTCCACTATACTTTGTTTTCTTTGGAAATTCTGGGTGGGTTCAACTAAGTTGTTGTGCAAGCAAAACGAGGCCTGCTCAATCAAAGGGCCTTTGTCCCCACCCTGGGTAACCATTAAAACTGCTCCGGAGGGTTAGGGGAATACCCCAGGACAGGTTTAGGAGGCGTGTGGGGAGGAGAGTGGGGAAGTACCCGACTTACAGCTCTGTTGAATTCCACCCTCTGCATTTCTCCCCAAGCCAGCTTTGGTTCAAATTGAGAGAGTAACCAAGCTGCATTTCAAGCCAGCAATGTGTACACAACCTAAGTTCCTCCATTTCCATTTGAAAAGAATCCAACACTTATTTCAGCAAGGCAGGAAGAACCTGGGGCTATATCAGGCTTGCTCCCTTGTCGAACCGCACAACCTAATAGTTGCTTGGAGACGACAACCTTTGAGTGGCACCTCAAAGCAGAGTGTGTCAATGAAACTGGGGTGTAATGCCTGCTTCTGTCATGAATCTTAGACTCGTTCCTTGTGCTTCAGTGGAATACAACAGCCATGTTTCTCTCTGCCCTAGTCAGTTCAATAGGTGACAAAAGAAGATACCAGCTGCTGCAGCCTAAATGTAGATTGGAACTAATTACCAACCTCCAATTATCTCTGGTTTGAGAATCGGGATGCCTGTCTGTGAAACACAAACCATCTTTTCCTGGCTGAGTCAGTCACACCTTTGTCAAAGGATCACCCAGCTCAGCCCTCTTAACTGACAAAACTTTCCCCTTTGGGGTTTGCAGCCAAAATCACAAATGCATATTATTTTACTGTAACTCAGAAGTATTTTTCTGCACACTGCTGTATTTGCTGCCTGCACTGAAATGTAAGTAAATCCTTTTTCTGTTTATCTTACAAAAACGTGGTTCATTCTCTGCAACGGTGGTGAAGGGGGAAAGGTCAAGAGCCCACAAATAGAAGGGATAAAAAGGTATAACTGCCTAATTCCTAAGCTTTAATAAACTGCAAAACTTCCAAGTGTTTTTACTCTGCTAAAAAGGCTTTACTTTGCTTTAGTACTTCTCCCACACACATGGGATAGAAGGTTCAGATTTACACCTACAGATTTAATCCTCAATTCATTTCCCACACCCTCAATCCCTGATATGACTCAGACTCTAAATGCAAAAACTGCATTTAAAAAATGTTTGTATGATTTTCACACTTGCACACATGCCTATCTTGCCATGTTTGAAGGCTGCAGTATGGATGCGCTAATAACTGCAGCACTTTTGCAATGATTCCTCCCCTCCTCCAGTGCTTTCTGGGCTACAATTAACACTAGGGAAATCAAAGAATGGCTGCACTGCTTTTAGCAACGGGACGAGAGTCAAGTGTCCCCAAGCATGTTAACCTGGAGCTAGTGGCTTCTTGCCATTCATGTGTGGGTCCAAGCCACTTCAAAATGACACCTTGAAACGTGGCCTCCTAAACCACAGCCTCCTAAAATATGTAAAATGGAAACAACTTCAAGACCAAGTCAGAATCTTTTAAAAGCTTCAAAATACATTCCATGGCCTCCCTAAAAAGTTGTGTTCCATTACCAAATGGCTCTTGCAAATTAGGAATCTTTTATCTTGAACTTCCTCTGCTTGGCTCATGTATTCTGCCCTTATCCTTTTCGATTTTGCTGGGATGTTTAAGTGCTTTGGCCTTCAGCTACCAAGTGTACTATAAGCACTACTTGAAACTTAGTCAAATACGTTTAGTCAAAACTATTCCAACATAAAGTGGAGAGGGTAGATCCTCCACATTCATGCTCATCCCGTTGGGCTAAATCCCTCCTTATAGCGTATAGTTCATGAGCAGCCTTGCAAGCCCTTGAATACATCTTACTGGACAACTGATGCAAAACAAATTCAAACAGACATGAGATTAAGCCAAATCTCATTTTACACGTTGCACACAAGGACTACCTATAATGAGCACATTCCGTTATAATTTGGTAAATGCCTCAATATAGTACTTAGAGGCTATGCAGGGAGTGTGGAGAAGCTTCTTAGTATTATAAGGGGCCATGAAGCAATTTTTACATATGCAGAACCTTCAACACTTGTGTTCTGCTCTGGAGGGTAGAAGATAGACCAATGGATTCAAGCTACAAGAAAGGAGATTCCAACTAAACATCAGGAAGAACTTTCCAAGTGCTGTTTGACTGTGGGGTGGACTCCCTTGGAAGGTAGTGGACCTCCTTCCTTGGAGGTTTTTAAGCAGAGGTTGGATGGCCATCTGTCAAGGATTCCTTAACTGTGATTCCTACAGAGTGTTGTATTAAATGACCACTGGGATCCCTTCCAACTCTACAATACTATGATTCTATGAGCCCTTGATGGGTGCTGTTGGTACCCAACTACAACATGAGAAGTTAGAACCAGCTCTTCACCACTTCCAAAAGTGGCCTACTGTTTCAGAGTGGCCGCCGAGACCATATAACACAAGTCCTGAAAGACCTTCACCGGCTCCCAGTACGTTTCCGAGCACAATTCAAAGTGTTGGTGCTGACCTTTAAAGCCCTAAACGGCCTCGGCCCAGTATACCTGAAGGAGTGTCTCCACCCCTATCGTTCTGCCCAGACACTGAGGTCCAGTGCCAAGGGCCTTCTGGTGGTTCCCTCGCTGCGAGAAGCCAACCCCCTCCCATCAGATGTCAAGGAAATAAACAACAATCTGACTTCTAGAAGACATCTGAAGGCAGGCCTGTTTAGGGAAATTTTTAATGTTTGATGGCTTATCGGGTTTTTAATATTCTGTTGGGAGCTGCCCAGTGTGGCTGGGGAAACTCAGCCAGATTGGCAGTGTATTATTATTATTATTATTATTATTATTTTATGTTATTTCAAATCCAAACTAACCAATATGTTAAACGTATGCTTTAAAGCAGGCATAGGCAAACTTGGCCCTCCAGATGTTTTGAGACTACAGTTCCCATCATCCCTGACCACTGGTCCTGTTAGCTAGGGATGATGGGAGTTGTAGTCCCAAAACATCTGGAGGGCCGAGTTTGCTTATGCCTGCTTTAAAGTATGGGCATCAACTCTAAGGAACCCAGACCCCTCCACTGCCCACCCCCAAATATTTGGGGGGCACCCCACCCCAAATTGACTGTGCCAAGCTGCCTCAGCCTCCTTCTCCACCGCTGCGGCATGATAGCACAGGTAAGGCCCCCAATTGCCTACCCTTCTCCCTTTCTCCCAGGGCTCCTTCCTTCCTCTCCTCTGACGGTCTCAGCCTGGACCCAAGCACCTCGCAAGCCCCCTGCCATGAAGGAGACTTTGATGCCTCCTGGTATCCAGGAGTGGAGTGAAGGGAGTGTTTTCAGGCTGGGCTTGCCGTTGTCCACCAGTGAGACCTCTGGCTCAGCCTCTCAGCACTAGCCCCAGCCCGAGCAGTGCTGCAGTGGCATAGCGTGGGGGGTGCAGGGGGGGGCCGGCCGCACCGGGCGCAACATCTTGGGGGGGGGGCGCGCTTGCACCCGCAGCTCTCTGCCCCTACCTGGCTCACAGGTTAGGGGGCGCAAATTACTTGCCTTGCCCCGGGTGCTGACAACCCACACTACGCCACTGCAGTGCTGCCTCCCATGCCTGGATCCAGGCGAGGAAGAAAGGTGGTTCAGCCTCTGCTGGGCCCAGAGAGGCCTCACCCCGAAGGCTGTGCTTGTTTGGCTCCGGCCTGCCTTGATTCCTGTCAGGGGAAGGCTTCCCCACTACAGTGGCACCTCAGGTTACATACGCTTCAGGTTACACACTCCGCCAGCCCAGAAATAGTGCTTCAGGTTAAGAACTTTGCTTCAGGATAAGAACAGAAATAGGGTTCCGGCAGCACGGCAGCAGCAGGAGGCCCCATTAGCTAAAGTGGTGCTTCAGGTTAAGAACTGTTTCAGGTTAAGAACGGACCTCCGGAACGAATTAAGTACTTAACCTGAGGTACCACTGTATTTTGTTCAAGTTGGCACCACTGCTTTACGCTGTGATGCTGCAACCATTATTTCCTCCAAAGGAACCTGCTATGGGGCCCTGATGTGGATTAGGACCGCACTATGTCTCCCCTGCCCCTCAGCATACACCACCACCACAATTGTCCTGACACTGCTGTTAACTACAAAGAGAACTTCCGGGGGCAAATCGAAGTACAGTGGTAAAGGTAAAGGTATCCCTGCCCGTACGGGCCAGTCGTGTCCGACTCTAGGGTTGTGCGCCCATCTCACTTAAGAGGCCGGGGGCCAGCGCTGTCCGCAGACACTTCCGGGTCACGTGGCCAGCGTGACAAAGCTGCATCTGGCGAGCCAGCGCAGCACATGGAAACGCCGTTTACCTTCCCGCCAGTAAGCGGTCCCTATTTATCTACTTGCACCCGGGAGTGCTTTCAAACTGCTAGGTTGGCAGGCGCTGGGACCAAGCAACGGGAGCGCACCCCGCCACGGGGATTCGAACCGCCGACCTGACGATCCTAGGTGCTGAGGTTTTACCCACAGAGCCACCCGCGTCCCCTACAGTGGTACCTCGGGTTAATAACTTAATTCGTTCTGGATGTCCGTTCTTAACCTGAAACTGTTCTTAACCTGAGGTACCACTTTAGCTAATGGGGCCTCCCACTGCCCCAGCACCACCACTGCGCTATTTCTGTTCTTATCCTGAAGCAAAGTTCTTAACCCGAGGTACTATTTCTGGGTTAGCGGAGTCTGTAACCTGAAGCGTCTGTAACCTGAGGTATCACTGTACTGGTGAGGTGATGCTCAGCAGGAAAATGGCATGGGAAGGAAATCCATCTCCTCTCCTCATAGGGTGGTGCCAGCCTGGATTGGGATCTTCCAGGGTTTGCTTTCTGCAACTGAAACATGGTGGCTCATTGCAAACGCACTTTTATGATGTCCATTTCTGACCTGCAGTTTGACCCTCAGTGCTAATTCTTAGGTTTGGAATGACCAGCAGGAATTCTCATAGGTCTTTTAAAGCACAAGAAGCATCATCATTAAGGATGAGACCGTGATCTCTATAGGCCAGGTAATCCCACAATGGATTAATGTGAGGAGGGTCTTCTGCATTCTTCAATTTTGGTGAAGAGGAAAATAAGAAAGATGGATTTTCCTTCTGACGATGGCTGGCGGCTATTGTTAGCTAAATTATAAGCTCTCGCAGTTGAGATGCTGTCGCGCTTCCTCCACAATCCAAGGAGGTTTTCCAGTGTGCAAATGTATTTAAATCTATTCATCGGTTCAGAAAATAGACCGCTGATCCATTTTAAAAAACCTTAATTGGTTGGCAACCAATTAGGATTTTTAAAAATGGATCAGCAGTCTTCAGAAAAAGAGCCATATTCAAAATGTTCCTGCTAGAAACAAGAGTCAAGTTTTGCACTGTCCACGAGTATTAAACCACCACAGGCCCAAAGAGGTAGGAAAAAACCAGCAGATTATTTCCCCCCTTCCTCCACAAACAGCTCTGCTCAGTGAACTCTGTGCTGCTTCAGGATCCTCAGGAACAGTCTAATTTGCCGCCAAAGTTGAGGAAATGAATGGTGATGCCGCCTCCTATTCAAAACAGGTAGTACTAAAGAGGCTGCTCAAGTCATTTCAGCACTGAAGAAGGATAACCAGCCACTGCCTTTACCCCTCCGCAGTAGTAAATAAATAAATACGGTAATAAATTAAATTACTTGCTTTCATTCCATGAAAACCCAAAGCCTCACTGTTCCCAATGAATTGGCCAACCCAAAGGGTTCTGTTCAGACCCACTGAAGTCTTAGCTGTCAGGCCCTGGATTAAGTAACCAGGAGGTTGCAGAAGGTCTGAACACAAATGATTTATAGAAGCTTACAAAAATGTATTCCTTGCTGTCCTATCTGGTCAGAAACCTTGATCGATTCCCAATTGTGCCCAGTCAAATGACCTTGGCCCAGTATACCTGAAGGAGCATCTCCACCCCCATCGTTAAACCCAGATACTGAGGTCCGGCTGAGGGCCTTCTAGCGGTTCTCTCACCACAAGAAGTGAGATTACAGGGAACCAGGCAGAAGGCCTTCTCGGTAGTGGCGCCCAACCTGTGGAACACCCTCCCATCAGATGTCAAGGAAATAAACAGCGATCTGACTTTTAGAAGACATCTGAAGGCAACCCTGTATTGTTTTACAATTCTTTATGTGCTGCAAGCTGTCCAGAGCGGCTGGGGAAACCCAGCCAGATGGGCAGGATAATAATAATAATAATAATAATAATAATAATAATAATAATAATAAGCTGAACATAGGGGCTACAGTCCTAGTCATGGCAGCTACATTCCCTCCCCTTCCCTTCGCACTCCCAAGTTCTTTAAGGGAGGGAAACCCAACTTCCCTTTCCCCCCCCCAACCTATCCTGGGGGAGGAAGTTTGAGCAAAATGGGAACAGAGGTGTCAAACTGGGTGGACCATTTCCTTGTAGCATAGCATAAAATGGGGGAGTAGACACCCACTCACATATGGTTCCTGGGATCCTCACTAACCCAGAGTTTTTAAATCTATATAGTAAACAGATTTTTGCTCAGCGTATCTGCACAGGAGGTAACTTTCTCAAATAAATTCTATATAGTATTGTTTGCCTTTCCGTCCTTCCACTGCGCTGCCCTTTGGAAAGTTCAATATTATTACACAAGCGGCACAAAAAAAGAGGGAAGGCTGTCTGCATTTTGTTAAGGGAAAATAGCTATGTAAATCTTCTCTTCCAGACCAGCACAAGGATCTGAAAGCAGAAGCCTTCCAAGCATACATACACTGGGAGGAGGGCGGACCTATTAATCTCACCTTACAAAGCACGTGTGTGCATACATGAATATGGCTCTGAGATTATAATTTGAGAAAATGACATGCAAAACGCACACCAGGAAAGCTTAATGTCACACTCAGTGTTAGATCATGCACTAACTATGTTCATGAGTGAAGGTCTGCAATATGAAATTATAATGCAACCAGCAGCCCATAGATCTGCTCCCTCTGAGAAACTTTAGACTGGTAAGAGCAGTGACTAGCATTTCAGCTGCTGGACAGGGATTTCGGTAGAATGTCGTCAGGTCCCTAGCTTGACTGAAGGGCTTCTGCTCAGCCAAGCCTTTTTAATTTCTAACCCTGCTCTCAGTAGGTCTGCAACATTAAACCAATTAACTGGTTGGGAGCAATTAAACCCCTTTCAAGTGACTGGAAAAGCAATGCCCACTTAATCACCTGTCAACACACTGAGCTACATATGCATATTTTTAAGTATTTAAAACCAAAAAAGAAGACACCTTGCAACTTTTCTTGTGACGTATTAGCAGACAACACATATGTCGTCATCATAGCAGAAAGCGGAAGACTTTCACTGAACTTAATTTTTTTAAGAAGCACAAATTGTGCGGCATGCAGATTTTGGTGGGCACATCCCCACACGCTGCTTGTTCACAGCAGCAAAGGGATCATTAAGGCCTAGGCTTATTTGGCTGCATAAGGTTAGTTGCTGGAAGCCTCCGATACTGTGCTAGAAAAAAAAATGCAGAGTCTGCAATGCATTGTGAAGTTTCAGCCACATGTGCACTAAATGCTGCTTCTGATGCTGCTTTGTGGATACCTGGATTTGACTACAGGAAATGCAAATGGACACCTCATTACTCTCACATTCTGAGCAAACATTAGTACCTCTCGGATCAGAACCTTCCTTTTCCACACCACCCACTTCTTGCTTTTTTTATTGACAGATCAGGAAGTGCTCTCACCACTGAAAAGTTTCAAAGCCTAGCATTCTGGGGCCAGTAGAACTGGATTTGACGCATGCCTGGATCAATATGAAGAGATTGGACATCACAACTGACAGTCTGTCAGGTAACACAGAAAATCACAACCTTGGGGTAGATAAACATCTTGTAATGCATCAATGCATCAGTGTGTGCTGAGGCATGGTGCCTAACAAATCCTATAGAAAGGAGGCATATGGAATTGTGTAGCATCTTCTCTTAAGATCTGGAAGCTATGCAGCGCCAATAGGGAACTGTCCTTCAGCACAGAAGAGAACTCACCCACACACATAATCCATCAATCAGATAATGTACTGGACCCGAGGCAGGAGAGTGCTGGGTTCATTCCCATTTGACCTCCAACATCAGCAAATGACCTTGGGCCAGGCTCCATCTCAGCCTACCTATTTTACAAGGTCACTGTGACTATTATTTAAAAGGAGGAGGAGAAGTGAGGAGATTATATATATATCGCCTCCCCTGATGTCCTTGGAGCACAACAAAGGTAAAGTGAATGTACGAGGAGCAAGAATGTAAGAGCATCGCCATCAAATGGACTGCACCCACATGCAGGGGATAGCGACCGCCATCGCTTGCACATCTGTCAACACTTGGGTTGCGATTTGGAGCAGATACCAGTGTTTCCTTACTGTTCGGAGAAGACAGCGGAAGGCAAGCTGCTGAGTCATTTCGATTTGTCCAGTGGAGCTTTGCAGCAGTTATATAACAAGCAGTGCTCTTTCCTTTCCTCCTAGAGCTGGCAGCAGAACTCAGAGGAGTTCTGGCCCCCAGCCTCGCTCTTGCCAGTGCCCGCCTCCTTGCCCACTGCTTCCAAGCATCCCCTTAGACCCCCGCTCTCTTCCCTCAGGACAGAATCAAGGAGCCCTGGTCACCAGAACTGGCCAGGTCGCTTGCCCTTTAGATTGCTGGTCGTTGCTGAAAGCACAAGAGAAGCCGCTGTGATGGAACAGCTGGGGGCGGTAGGTGGGGGAGGGAAAAAGGGAAGAGATTTGAGGGCAGAAAGGAGGAGACCCCCCCCCTTCTGCCTGTCTGTGAGGCAGGGCCAAGGGACCTGATGAAAGCCGCTGAATAATGGATAGGCAGAAGGCACAGTGGCAGGGGAGGAGAAACGATGCGCCTGCTCCCTCTCACGCAAACATGGCAGCAAGCACTGAATATTTCATGCACAGCGTGAAATTGAGCATTCAGGGTGCTGTGAGGCCAGGCCGCGATGCTCCCTGCGTGATAAGGCCCAGCTGCCTTGCTCAGTCCGACGGTGCCCATTGAGTGGGTTTAAAAATGAAGGAGGGGCTGCAGGGGGGAGACGGTTTCCAGTTACGCCTCAGGAACCCCAGTCAGTGTCCATGGCCAACTTAGTAGTGCAACTGCCCAACGATGCGTCCGTACAGCACCATGAGCATTATGGCTGTTGCACTGGGTGGGACGGGGCTCTCGAAAGCAGCTCTGTCTCATCGCCCTCGCCAACAATCTCCAAAGCCCCCGAGGGGGGCAAAATAAACTCTTGGGTCAAACTGGGGTCACGATGAACAATAAGGTATAAGCCTACATTTCTGAAATCTGAAGGTTTGAGTCTCTGGCTACGATCCCATGCACGCTTACCTGAGAGTTAAGCCCTGGAAGAGACTCTGAAAGACCCACGGATTTATTGTGGCATCCGCTTTCAGGGGCTATGAGAGGCCAACCTGATAAAAAGTGTTGTGCTTGCTTGGAGTACAGAACACTTTGTGCATCTGGTTAAACTGCCTCCAAGCCCAGGGCAAGGGCAGGCCTCAGGCTTGTGGGCTCTACTTTGTTGTTGTTTTTATTCAAATCCTAAGGAGAACCAACCAGAGGCAATTGCAAAAATAGTGGCTGGCTGGGGAGGGCCCAACCAGAGCCATGGTAGGTCAGGGGAAGGGTCTACTGGGACCCAAGCATTGAGATGATCTGCACATAAACATACAAATCTGTACCGGAGTGAGTTACTGCAGCTTAGGGGATTGGCCTACTTTAGAAGGCTGGAGGGATGCCATTTTGTTGTTGCTATTTAACAATTAAGAGTCAGAAACTCTTGCCAGTCGTTCTGCTGCAAATCATCCAGTGATCCATCAGAAGATCCAGATTTGCTTTATTGCCCTCCCCAGCTCTCGTCTATGAAAAGATAATCCTTCTTCATTCTTTTCATCTTTCAGTTGCCACAGATGTTGTTTTTAATGCAGCAAATATGGCTCTAGGTTTTCACTTAAAACCATGTGGGCAGGATCCAGTTAAACTAAACATCTGAAGCCAGAGGTGGAATGAGCTTCCAGTGGTCAGGGTTGGGTATCAATCAGTCCATCCGTTGCGTAGTCCTGGTGCCCTCTATGTCCTTCATGCTTTCTGTTCCCCTGCTCGGCATCATATATAAATCCTGAACACCAAAATCCTGAGCACAGATCCTATTGTGCAAAATAGACACATGTGAGCAACTTGATCTTCATGTCATTTGTTTCATTCTGAGAATCTGAGCTTCCGTGGTGCTGAATCTGAAATGTTCTGGGACAGAACTTAATGAGTTGTGACTGAAAGCCACGGAAGACGGAAGGCAGGCTCTTGAGCAATGGCAGGGCCAGAGTGCTTTGAGTCGGACTTTAGAAGACCGACAAGGAAGGGAAGGAACAACCAGTGATGCATCCAGGTGCAAGAAGAGTGAATGGCTTGAAGTTGCAGGGAAGTACCACCAAACAAAAGTTAGCAAGGGCATCCCTTCTGCAAGAGTTCCTGGCGGCTGCCCCCAAAAAGGAATGTGTTCTGGGGCACAATTGGAACAGGGGCACAGCAAGATGATGAGTTAGGGGAAAAGGCTAACTAGAAGCAACTGCAAGTCCTGCACATGCAAGCCCAGCATAGCAACCAAAGGTCAGAAGAAACAAGCGCCCTTTTCAACCACCAAGAGAATGATGCCAAAACACAAAGGGCTGCAATTATTCATGGAGTACCTATAAGCATGTAGCTTTAGAAGACACACAGACACAATGGGGAGAACTTCCTAGTGCATAATGGAACCAGCTGCCTATAATATTATTGAGCATATAAAGCACAGTGCTTTGGAGTATTCTAAGTGTGTCATATTGCTACAAAAAATTGTAGAAACCTTTCAGGGAAAGGCTGAATGGAGCATCTGTTGGATTTGGTTTAGTTACAGAGTGGCCAATCCAGACTACATGGTCTATTGTGACTCTAGTTCCAGGACTAGAATTAACAAGACAACCCTCAGAAAACTGCATCTGCCAAGAACCATCACAACCACTGGAAAGATGAGACAGGAGAAGCTGATCATCAAAAGCCAAGTGAAAAATGACCCCAAAACACCACCCTGGGCTTGCATGAAACAACCAGAGAGCATGAAGAACTGAATTAAAGACCAGCAACCCCAAGGAGAGGTGAAAATCACAGGCACATCATTCTCCCCAAGACAATAAAAAATAAAAAATGCATCACACAAAACAGCTAATGGCAACCACAACAATGTCTCAAGAAAGCACAGAGAACATAATCTCTGCACATGATCATGGGGTCCTTATTAGGTGTGGATATTTTTGAGTGGATGTGGAACACCATCAAGATGTTGTAAGAGTGGAAGACCAGCAAATATATCAGGTTGCTGTAGTGCCAGCCCCAAAAGCTCAAAGTAGGCTATTGAAAAACAAGGAACGCTTAAAACCCAATGGCATACTAGGCAATCCAAGAGGTGTGGAGCCTAAAATCCATTGCAATGTCACCAAGGAGGTTTCCCCAGTGCTACGAAACTCAGATATATAAGCTAGGTGCCAAATGGTTACTTAAACCAGGTTACAGTTGCCAAAACAGAGTGCCTAGTTGCCATTTGGGGGCCGGACGGCTCAAAGGTTTGTTTTTTTCCGTAAGACTTTTCGGATCTGATTATGCAGATAAAATAAAGGAATTCTACAGGACGTGTTGCTAGTGTGTGAAAACAGTCAAGATCCAGGGATCCCCAGGCAGGCACGTCCAGATGGTGATGTCAGGCAACATCCTGGCTCCTGAACTTGGTCGCAAGTGGTCGACAGGCAGGTGCAAAATGCACCTGCCAAATTTCAAATGCTGATTACAGGTGATGTGTTAAAATTAATACTGGAGCATGCACTGCCTTCCTGTCTCCAAGCGACTTGCCCAGGTCACCTGTGAACTCCTGATGGTCTTAATCAGAAGATGGGGGACACTGCTAAAGAACCCCTCCAAATGTTGGATTACAACTCCCATCATCCCTAGTTGCTAGCCATACTGGCTGTGGATGATGGGAGTCAGAGTCCAACAACATCCAGAAGGCCACAGGTTCCTCACCTGATAATCAGATCCATCCATACTATGCACCAAGTTTCCAGGTTCAGTGTGCAAATTTCACACACACAAATAAATTCCAAACTGGCACACTTTGCACTGAAACAAGTATTTGCTTTTGTAGACTTCTGTAGTTTTTGCTTTGTTTTTGCCAAGCATTCGGAGGAGAAGCCTTCGGAGAAATAACAAGGCATGCATAGAACCTAGAAGTAAGATAACAACACTGGGATAACCAGCCAAGTCATACCTACTCCATGTTTCTATATGAAAGACCCTCCAAGATTTCAGTGGTGAATTTCTCAAGAACGTGCAGTTTGTACCAGATCTAAGATATTGCACAGGATTATGTGCACTTTTGGCGTGTAGTAGTCTAGCCATATAAACCACAAGCAGCCCAGGTGACAAGGTCATTTGTTGGCTACTAATTGGAAAGCCATTTGGCAACGCTGAGAAAAGGTCAACTTTATTCAGCTCAAGTCTTACCCAGAGTAGACCCACTGAAATTAATGGACATGGCTCACCCTGTGAGCTGCTGTGTTCTTCCCCCACCCCATGACACAGGAGCACTCAGTTGAATGCCACACTTTCCCTGCCCTCTAGCCCTGATTTACTAGGGTCAGGGAGGAGGGGAGAATGGCGAGGCTGCTGCCACTTGCGCCTTAAGACAGTGGAGAAACAAGGAAAGCGAGGAGTGAAAAACAGCATGTTTATTTACAGAGCCTGGGCCAGGCTTCAGCCACGCCAACTGTTGAAGCACAGCAGCTGCGACCATCTCACACAACACAATTAAGTCCCATTCCCCAAGCTGCGCATAACGACTAACAGAAACGAGGAGGTCTGGCTCCCAGCCGGCTGGCTCCTTCCTTGAGCAGAAACAGGGATGGAACCCCCAAAGGGCCAATTTCCTGTCTGAACTTGCTACTCGGGGGCATTCGTGCTCCACCCCACCCACCTGCCCCTGGCTGCTAGCACCACACTAAAAGCTTTGGGTGACGTGGGAAGGGATTAGGCCCTGGGCAGAGGAAGAACCTTGCGAGTCCTTCCTGCAAAGAGGCTGAAACATCCTAAGCTGTTTCCTGTGTCTCCTGTGATCTCCCCTTCTCCCTTTGCCTTTCTTTCCCATCCCAAGCGATCCAGGATTGGCTTGTGCCCCTAAGTGACAGGTGGAAGAAAAGACCCAAAAGGGGTCTTTTGATGGGCAGCTAAAGGTGGGCAGCAGAGAGCCTTAGAAAGCATACGTGGTAAAGAATAGGGGAAGAAGGAAGGAAGAGACAGAGAGAGCAGAATGACTGGCAGACTGCACTTTTGGAATGACTGACAGACTGCACACTCCTTGCCAGCTTAAAGGACAAGGCTTAGACCATGTACTGGTCAAGGCCATCTTAGCTGCACCCTGCAGGATCTTAGTTCTGCTCCTTCACTGGAGGTTTTAAAGCAGAGGTTGGGTGGCCATCTGTCATGAATGCTTTAGTTGAGGTTCCTGCATTGCAGGGGGGTTGCACTAGATGACCCTGCTACTCTATGTTTCTACATGATCGGTATTTCATCTCACAGCCTTAGGAAGCCCAGGTGATAGAATTATTCACCCAGAGGTTGACTGAAGACACAGAGCATGCAGCTCCATATTAAATAAAAACAACACACACAGCACAAAATCCAAGAGGAGCCAATTGGTTCCAATGGACTGCATGGTTGCCCTTGGCTTGGGGTTCAAATCCCAGTCACCACCAGCTGATCAGAAGCCAGACTCAGTTTAACCATCTGTGAAGTGGAAACAGCAATGGCCTTACATAAGAGGAAGATCAACCAATTTAAGATTTTGTTAGCCAAATCCCAAGGGGGCAGCTGTGACAGTCTGATGGAACAAAAGACAACTAGAAGTCTTGGAAACTGATTTATGATGCTATAAGCTTTTTGTAGGGCAAATGTAATTAATAACTAGACATCATATGGACACCCACACGAAGGCATCACAACAGCGCTGCTTATTTTAAATATGGTGTTGGTAACCACGTTTGTGAAGACAATACTGCCACTAGCCAAATGTAGAACTGGCTATTGCAGGTCTCTCTCCCTCTCCCTTTCCCTCACAAAACGCCTCAAAATCTAAACCAGGGTGTGAAGGGTTGTTGTCTCTCTTTTCTGCCCTGTAATGGATATTGTGGAGATTGCTGGAGTTTCACCAGGAATTAGGGATGGTGGCTCAACCTGTCTGGTGTCAAGCTAAGGCCTTCCCCCTCCTGCTCCAGGCCCCACAGATCCCCATCCAAACTGCCTGCAGAAACAGCATGCCCAGCCTTGGCACAGATTAGCCTCCCCAGTGCAGAAGTCGACCCTTTAACCTGCCTGCGGGAGTGGGGAAAGGCTATTCAAGCTGCCATTTTCTTGCACTGTAACTTTAAGAACCCAGTTCCCCCTCCTCTCCATCTCTCTCTCTCTCTCTCTGCTGCATTGCTGACCCTGTGGCTTTTCTCTCCCTCTCTACCACCCCCCTTCCTGCCTTTACACCCACAAGTGAGATGCGGTGCATACAGCTATTACAGAAAGAAAGCACACATGCATCTAAGCCACCACTCCAGCCCTACACACACACCCCACTCCTTTCTCCCTCCATGCCCATGCTTCCCAGAGGGTGGGGTGCACATTGCAGTACGGCAGGAGTGCACAACTGAGCAATCGCTACAAGGTCAAAATGGCTTTGTGTCATCTACAAAGGCTGCTTTCCCCTTACGGTGGTCCCCGCCTTTTTAAACCCTAAATGTGGCATAAGCAGGCACTCATATCTGCCCCCACCCCGCCTACCTGCAACCAGGCGCATATTGCACAGAGGGAAGTCTGGTCACAGACCCACCCATGCCATGCTTCCCTTGCACGCGCATACACACACGCACGGAGCCCGCTGGGTCTCGCCACCTTCCTCCCTGCTGCTCACCCAAACCTCGCCATCTCACACCCCTATTCTCCCGCCGCCTGAGACACGCGCGCGTCCCCTCCATCCCTTTTCCGCATTTCCACCCCGTCTCCTCCTCCTCCTCCTCCTGGCAGCAATTGCAACAGCCTCAGTACAAGCCGATTGTGCGTCGGGGGAGGCACTTAAACCCCTCCCTGAAATGCTGCCGCCAGCTCCTTTTGTTCGCCTGCAATCCCCCTGCCTGCAGACTCGCTCTCCAGCTCGCGGGGGGTGGGTGGGTCGGTGGGTGGGGTGGGGCCCAGATGGGAACGTCTCTCTAGGAGAGAGGACGAGGTTGCGGAGGGGGGGGGGAGCGGGAGAGCGCGATGCTGCTTTTCAAAAGGATGGCATTTGCAAGCGCGCAACAAAATGCAACGCGCCAAGGAGGGCGGCGCGTCCCTCCCCCGCTTGCGTGCAGAGGGGCGGCGGCGGCGGCAGCAGCGGAGAAATGCAGATTCTAGATAGACGAAGCCCCCTTGCAACAGCATCGTCGGCTCCCCCGCCCGTCCCGTGGCAAGCCGGATCGCTTTCATTTCGCCGCTTGCCCTCCCCCTCTCCAAAGCACCGTTGGCGGAGGCAGCGGGCTGCTGCAGCTCCGAGGAGCAGCTTGGAGATGCGCGCCCGAGGGCGGCATGCGGAGAGGGCCACCGCGCGCCTTCCCGGCCCCGTCGAGCACGAGGTGGCCCGCGGGCGGCGATCCCACCCAGCCGAGAAAGCGGCGTGCCTTACGCGCGCCTGCATGGCGGCAGCCAGACGTGCACGAAGCACCAACGGTTGCCCGCGGCCAGCTCGAGAGAGACACACCCCGAAGCGACCGAGGCGCACAAAACGCCCAGACACCGCCTCCCCTCCCAATTCCTACGCGCAATATGTCTCGGATCTCTCCAGAAACCCGTCGGGTTGCATCCAAAATTGCAAACCGCTGAGCTAGAAATCGGGCTTAAGCTGGGCCACCCTGCGGAGGCAACGTGGGGGGGGGAGCGCAAAATGTCCTTCTCTCCCCTTCTTGCACGACCTCCACGGTGATGGATGCGTGCAGGAAAGGACTGTTGTATCTGCATAACCGTCCCTCCCTTCCCCTCCAAGGAAGAAAAAAACCCACACGCATAGGAACCCCCCCCCCTATTATAATAGATGCTTTGGTGTGTTATGGTCGATTCCATCGTCCTCCGAGACGCAGCTAGCTCCGCTTCGGCCATGCACTCGAATACGCACACCCTCCCCAAGGAAAACCCGAGGGAGGCTCGCCCTTCTCTCCGACCTGCACAATGTACTATAGCGGACACAATCCAGATACGTGTGTGTGGGTGTGTTCGTGTGAACACGCTCTTTAGCCCTTCTCCGGCCGCCCGCAATCTTTCAACTGGGCGGTTCGGGGTGGAAGGGCGTCGTATGGATCCTTTCTGTCTCCCGGGTCTCCAAAGAGCCCCCCTTGCGCGCGCGCGTGTCCCTGGCGAAGGGGGCGAATGCGCCCGCGGAGAGCCACCGCGGCAGAGATTTCGCCTTCTCTTTCACCTCCCCGTTCAAGGCCAAAGCTCCCCCGAACGAGCAGCGGGGAGGGGCAGGGCTCTCCGGTGCGCCGTCTCCGCTACATTTCCCCCTTCCCCCGTTTATCCATCCAGCCCGCCGCCGCCCCCGAAGCATACAAAGGAGCGCCGGAGCCGCGAAATACCTACAGTGACCATGCTTAGGGCGCGCCGGGATCCTGCCGGGCAGCGGCGGCGGCGGCGGCTCCGTGGACGGCTCTAGAATCGGGCTTCTTCGCCCCCTTCTTCTTCCTCCTCCTCCTCCTCCTCGGGTGGGGCGGGTCGGAACGGATTGGCCCCGGGTGCGGGGCGGGGGTCGCCTTGCCTTCCCGATCGATGGCGAGTTGGACCCCCCGGCGACGGTGGCGCATACAAAATAAGGGGGGGGGACCGTCCGGGTGAGGTGGGGGGGAGGGAGGAAGCGAGGATAAATTGCTGTCCCGGGGGGGCGGGGGAGAAGCGGAGGGGAGAAAAACCCTTCTTTTTATAAAAACAGCTTCCCTCGCGAGGAGAAGGGAGGCGGGGAAGGAACGGAAGAAGAGGGAAAGGAGAAAGGATGGGCGTCGAAGCGGGATTTAGCCCGGAGAAGGGAGCCGTGAGGAATGTTAAAAGGAAAGGAGGACGGAGCGGAGAAAACAGAAAAAGAAAAGAACGCGGGAGGGGGGGGGGAGTAGAACGAGAGAGAGAGAGAGAAATGGGCGGATTATTTTTTTTTAAGGGGGGAAATTAAAAAGGGGGGGAAACGGAGGAGGGACGGACGGGAGGCGAGCGACTCGCGGAGATTCACACAATGGTCCTTTAAACGCCCTTGACTATTTACACCCGGGGATTTTGGCGAGGGGGGGGGAGAGGGGGATGGGCGGGCGCTCTCTTCTCCGGGCCCCCCCTCGGGGCCTGTCCTTGGCCGCGAGCAAGGCGCTAGTCCGTCGGGGGCCCCGGCCGCCGCAGCTGGGCTCGCTCCGCCGCCCGCGCAGCCCCTCAGTGGCCCCCCACCTGCCGGGCCAGAAGCTTTTATGAGCCCCCCCCCCCAAGACTGACAGGGCCCCCGCTCATTGGCTGGCGGCGGCGAGCCATCACGGAGGCGCGCTCCTCCCTGCTCCGCTTAGAACCCCCCCCCACACACACACACACGGTGGAGAGGCTGCGTGGGGAGGTAACGATGGGCAAAACGAAATGCGCGAAGGAGAGAAGACGAAGCGCCCCCCTCTGAATCTTTGCTTCTTCTCCCTTTCCTTTATCTTCCGATGGTGAACCCTTCCCCGCCCCGCGCCCCGCTGCAGACGCCCGTTCAGACGGGCATTTAGACCACCCACCAGCCCAGGGAGGAGATAAAGCGAGGAAGGCGCCATAGAAGGCGCATAGAACAGGTGGTAGAGAAATCTCTCGCGCATCCTGCCCCAGAAAGCGGAGTGGGGGGAGATAAGGGAGATGGTGGAAGGAGGAGGAAAGAGCTGGGATAGCTCCGACAGTACAGCATGGCAACTCTTAATCTCAGGGTCGTGGGTTCAAGCACCACGTTGGGCAAAAAAAAAATCCCTGCATTGCAGCGGGTTGGGCTAGATGACCCTCGGGTCCCTTCCAACTCTGAAATTCTATTATTCTAAGAGAGAGAGAGAGAAGACCCCCCCTCCACACACACACACACACTAGCTTCCTTGGAACAATGAAGAAAGTGCTGGAGCAGAACTATCAGATCATGTAAGGCTGCATGGGATCCACAACTTGCCCCCCACAGCAGCATCCCTGCAGCATCGAAGAGGATGCTGTGCTGAGCACACCCAGTGGTGGACAATTCTTTAGTTGTCCTCCAACATCCTCTGCAATATTGGCAAGGGACACTTGGAATAAGAGCCAGCCATGCCAGGTAAACTGATTCTGGTTGCAAATGAAATTGCTCCAACTGAAATCCAGAATGTATATTCTAGACTTCGGTTCTCTTGCAGGGCTTTGAGGTGGTGCCCATACATGCATGCTGAATTGGCCAAAGGGAGAAAGGGCAGACATCTCTCACAAGGGAACCACGATTAGATCTGAAGCTGAAAGTTGATTCCCTGGTATTCAAGAATCAGTGGGCAAGATGGTGATCGTGGAGTAAGCAAGTGTTCACAGCTAGGTCAGGGAACTAAAAAATTGCTGTCCTCACCAGTGGCGTAGCGTGGGGGGTGCAGGGGGGGCCAGCCGGACCGGGCGCAACATCTGGGGGTTAGGGTTAGGGGGCGCAAATCCACGGGTTAGGGGGCGCAAATTACTTGCCTTGCCCCGGGTGCTGACAACCCACGCTACGCCACTGGTCCTCACAACTGAACTTGTGTTTGCCCATTTTGCATGTAAAAGCATTAGATTGGGAGCTGCACATCCCGGCTCACACAACTGAGTTATTTAATGGCATATCATACCCAATCAGGTACCATATTCCTGCAATGTTCAACTTAGACTCTAGTGTCCTGGGTGATCTCTTGGCACCAGCTTGGTAAACCCCAGACAGAATTACTCATCCAACTAAAAAACAACTGAGCTCCTTCTGTTATAAAGAGACCCACAGTTACTCGAACATTGAGGGCTTCTAAATGAAACATACCTGATAGCGGTTCGTCTGCCTGAGACAAGTCTGAACTTGGCTTTGTTTTTTTAAAATATATAACTGAGAATATTTTTTTGTCACAGATGTCCTGAACATTATTATTTCCCTACTCTAGCAAGTATCCCAGAGATGCGCTGCGCACCTGAGAATCCATTCAGGCATATTAGAATTAAGGTAGGGTTACCAGACGTACCCAGTTCCCAGGGACAGTCCCCCAGATTTGCAAATCTGTCCCCGGACAAATTCTGTCCCCGGAATGTCCCCAGATTTGCAAATCTGTCCCTGGGAAACATGGCAGCAGCAGCCACAGCAGCCCAGAGCCAGCCTGGTAGCGCAGTTGGCTCTGGCTGGCTTCAGGAGCTGCTCGCTGCCATGGTGCCCACCATTTTTCCTTGCTGGAAGTCCCCGTATGATGTATCTTGTGCACAACACATCCTATGGGGACTTCCAGTGAGGAAAAATGGCTCCGGGCTGTTGACTGCCCCTGCTGCCGAAGGGGAACTGAGGACGTCTGGCGGTACAGATTTTCCTGCCCCCTTCCCCCTTTGTTTTGACTGATCGGGGGAGGCTCGGGAGTTGCGGGTGGGCGGCCATTGCCCAGTTTTTAAAAAACTCTGCGCATTTATGTTTCACAGGGTGCAAAAGAAGGGCTTTGCACCTTTATACAATATGCATGTGTGCTTGGGCCCAGGGTCTTTTGCCTCACCATCCCCACTACTGACTCCCTGTTGTACTCAGCTTAAAAAAAATAAAAACGTCCCCGGATTCATTGAAAAAAATCTGGTAACCATAAACTAAGGGGGGGGCAGACTGGGCAGCTACTGCTTAAGGATCCTACCTGCCTGGACAGCTCCCCCCAGCAGAAGCCCACCCTCAAGCAATTTCTCGGTCTTCCCTTAAATAATCTTGAAAATTGTAGTTTGGTGAAGATGATGATGATTTCCCTCTTGGGGGCAAGTTGCTAACCCCCCTCACACAAAACTATCATTCCCAGGGTTCCCCATGGCGAGGGAATAGCTATTGAACCCATTGAAATCTGTAGTGTAAATACACTTCTCTTGGCTCCATGTGAAGCAAGGGTTCCCCAGCCCCTTAACCTCTGCACTCCAATAAAAATATGGAAGTGTAGGAAACACCATTGATTGAATCCATCTAGCTCAATATTGACTTGCAGCATCACTCAGAGGGGTGGGATCATTCCTTGTCCTACCTGAAGATCCTGAGGATTGAACCTGGATCTTCTGCATGCCCTTGGTGCCATGCCCCCCACCATCAGTGTACTTTGTTAGAGTGCATGAGAACCATCCAGACTTGGGGATTGCCCTTAACAGCCCTTTCCTAATCTTGCAATTGACTAATTTCTCTTACAGCGTCAGAATTTTGCTGCCAAATTTTGATCCCGGATAATGTCCTGGACACAAGTATTCACCAAACTGGAGGTGAGCATGTGGAATTGCAGGGACTGCAGAATTTCTAATTTCAGCAAGGGGGATGTGTGTGTTTTCATCTCTGTGTGTGCCTCTTGTCACTTTTCCATTGGCCTTGGTACTGCCGTGTTTCACCAGGCGAGGTCGTCTGTTTGCAAACGTGTCCCAGAAATTTGTTGGTAGGCTTGTTTTAGGGTGGCTCTTTCTTTTTTTGTCTTTTCAGTGTGTTGTTTGTTGCTGTTCAGTTTGATGAGCTAAAAACGTGGCTATTTGTAAGCTCAGTTGCTTGTTCAAGGATTGGCAAGCACTAGCATTTTTGATCTTTAGAACTGGCCTGTGTTTTTACTTTAACTTGTCTCAGCCTTTCTTTCTTTCTTTGACTTGTTATTGTTTTGATTTGGGTAGAACTAGATTACACTATTCCTTTTTATTTACAAGGAGTCGGCAGGAGGGCACATCCCGGTTCTTCCCTGCAGCCGTTGTAGATGGGCTGCATACAGAAAAATCTGTGGCAGAACATTAGCAAGATTTGTACAGTATGATCTCTAGTTCTTTGCAGAACAACAACCATGTGCTGATTTGGTTTCTAGTAGTTCTACCGTATTAAGCCTTTGAAATCATGTTCTCAGTAGGTCTGCTGTACAATTATTCTGTCATGGTTCTGTCATTTTGTTTTTGCCAGCATGGCCTTACCTGCAATTTTCTCTTCTACAGGCCACGCATACATATTTCTATCATCTCTTGCTTGTATTATTTACCTTCCAGTACCCAATGACCTTGGAAATCTCTGAGTTTATTCCAATATGACCACCCTTGCTTGTCATTCAACCTACCGCTAAGTGGGTCTGAAAGAGGGCCTCACTGTTTGCCAAAATCACCAGACCAAATTGTACAAACCCAAAAATGGAAAGGCACTGCCCGCCCCCATCAAAGTCTTCCCTCAAAGAGCAGAAGGTTAATTGTTGAAAGAGCCATAATGAATCTAGCCTGGCTGGCACTGACCTCTGATTCTACCAGATCTGCAGACCTGCAGTCAGGGCTTCTTTTTCTAGAAAAATAGGTGCTGGTTCTCACCATGAAGTTGTTACATTAAGTGCCACACTTTTAAACAACCGCACCCTTGAGTACATAATGGAATATCTTGCTTCATACTCAGGGTGTGTGGCTTCTGGCTCCCCTTCCCCATCCTTTACCATAGTGCCTACACAACATCACCTTAGTCCTACTACCAGCCAATTGCTATCACTATTTATATAGCACTTCAAGAAGAAACCAAACAGTTCTGCTGCAATACACTCAATTTCCCCATGCTGCGGAAGGCAATGGGTGCTTTGTTCCCATTTCCACAAATGGGAAAACCGAGGCAGGTTGGAAAACAGGCTGCCAAAGTAGTTCTGCAAGTGGGATTTGAACATAGCTCTTCCACCAAGCCGTGATTCTGAAACTGCTGGACCATATTGTCCTTCTCCATGGCCCATCATGCAGTTCCTTCTCACCCAAGGAACTGAACTGGGAAGGAAGAGAGACCATGGCTGTAGGTCAGAACACAGGGCCTTTCGCAGATCTTTGCCCCTTCCCCTGTAAGTACTCATTTAAACCACAAGAGAACAATCACCCCAGACTCAGGAGTGCATTCCAGAAGTCCTGCACCCCGAAACGTCCTTCCCTATTATCATGTGACTTCCCTCCAAAAGTAGCCTCTTCCTGTATCATAGAATCATAGAGTTGGAAGAGACCACAAGGGCCATCGAGTCCAACCCCCTGCCAAGCAGGAAACACCATCAGAGCACTCCTGACATATGGTTATCAAGCCTCTGCTTAAAGACCTCCAAAGAAGGAGACTCCACCACACTCCTTGGCAGCAAATTCCACTGTCGAACAGCTCTTACTGTCAGGAAGTTCTTCCTAATGTTTAGGTGGAATCTTCTTTCTTGTAGTTTGGATCCATTGCTCCGTGTCCGCTTCTCTGGAGCAGCAGAAAACAACCTTTCTCCCTCCTCTATGTGACATCCTTTTATATATTTGAACATGGCTATCATATCACCCCTTAACCTCCTCTTCTCCAGGCTAAACATGCCCAGCTCCCTTAGCCGTTCCTCATAAGGCATCGTTTCCAGGCCTTTGACCATTTTGGTTGCCCTCCTCTGGACACGTTCCAGTTTGTCAGTGTCCTTCTTGAACTGTGGTGCCCAGAACTGGACACAGTACTCCAGGTGAGGTCTGACCAGAGCAGAATACAGTGGCACTATTACTTCCCTTGATCAAGATGCTATATTCCTATTGATGCAGCCCAGAATTGCATTGGCTTTTTTAGCTGCCACATCACACTGTTGGCTCATGTCAAGTTTGTGGTCAACCAAGACTCCTAGATCCTTTTCACATGTACTCAGTAGATCATACGCCACATTCTGAGCTGTGGTTGAGAAAGGAATGAAAACAAGGCTCCCCGCTGCTCTCTTCCACAGACATACACCTTGCCAAACTGAGATCAGCACCCAGGAGTCATGTTCCAGCAGCAACAGCCTATTGGACCTCTGGAGAGCTTTTGTTTTGAAAACTCTCTCCCTCTCTCTTTCTGTTACTTGGAAGCATCTTTAGAGGTATGTCGCCCTGCTCCTCCTTCTTGCCCTGCCCTCTGCTTTGCTATGCAACATTGGTCAGACTGTTGAGGAGGGTTACACATAGCAGCATCCTTTCACCAAAAACCAACATCTGTTTTCCCCATCTAGCTTCCCTGTGGACGGTCGCTTCAATCCTCTGAGCCTGTGTAGCCCTGTGATTCCTCAGATCAACAGATCTCCCTCCCTCCCCACCCTCGCCCTGCCAACTTCCACCTGCCAGAGGAACTCCTGTGCAGAGCAAAGAGAAAGCAGCCAGCAAAAAATGTCAAGCTCTCTCATCTGCAAAATTCACTGCTTCCCACCATTCTGGCGCCCTGCAGCTGAGCTTCTAGCCACTCGGAGGATCAATGTGAACCATTTTAAACAGATGCCATCTCTGGCACCCCCTGAGTCCCGACCTCTGCCCCTCCAGCCCCTCTATCTTCCCCCCCTCCCCGGCTTTCAAGTGGGTGGGGACATTTGCCACAACTGAGGGAAGAGGATTGGTTTTCAGTTGAAGCCCCCTACCTCATTTGCACTCAGGAGGTATCGTGCTGTGTCTTGTGGGCATCTGCTCATTTTCAGCAGCATCGCCATTTCTGATGGAGGGTGAGAGAGAAGAGAAGATTACAGTTAGTCTCAGCGGAGGGAGGGAGGGAGGGAGGGAGAGAGACACACACACACGCATAACTAGGTAACGGTTTTGTATCCACGTCCGGTGATTTATAGCTGTGCCGGGCCTATTCCACTGGGGAGATCTGCAAACCACACAGCTTGCGCTGCAGATGAGAGGAACCAAAACCAACCACGCCCACCCACCTTCTTCTCACACATTTTTTGCTTTCCTGTAGGAAGAGAGGCAATCAACAGGGTCCTTTAAAGGGAAACTCCAAGAGGGAAATCAAGGAGAGAGGACTGTCAGCAGGAACCCCTTACCATCCACCCAGCAGAGGCCTGGGAAATCACTTTCAGTTTCAAGTGAGAAGGTTAGAGCAGTTGCCAAGATGCAGCTGGCGCTGAAGAGGGTTCTGTCAGTGATGCTAACAATCCAAACACCTCTGGGGAGCAAGGTAGTTGCAGAGAATCTCACCTGCTCATCATGAAGGAGAGCTATCCCTTTGCTGCAGAGGGCAGGGAGTTGTGGAGTGGGCACAAGGAAAGATAGCCTTCTGTGCAAACATGTCACCAGGGCCCTTGTCGACCAGCCTCCCACCCCCATGACAGGCTTAGCAACCATCATATTGGCTGCTCACCTGGGTTCCTTATCAGCTTAAAGCTGATGGGCAATTTGTAAGAAGCTGTAGCTGAGTGACAAAGCTTATGCCTTGCATGTAGAAGGTACCAAGCTCAACTGAAGCAGCTTCACTTAAAGGCATATCAAGTGACATTGCTCAGAAAGAAGTCTACTGGAGACCCTAGAGAGCCATTGCCAATCAGAGAAGACAGCACTGTGTCCTAGATGGGCAAATGGCCAGACTCCATATAAGGCAGCTTCAAATGACCGGATCCCAGAAGGTTCAGTAGGACTCCTCCTTTACTATGTTCTACCAATTAGTGTAAATGTTTCTGTTCTGAAAAGCTTTTGTCTTCCCTAGCACATGACATGACAAACTCCGTTTAGGTTTTTTTTAATCTGCTGAGCTTGTTTCTATTGTTATGTCGTTGTTGTATTTTTTATTGGTTCTTCAGCATCATCTTTGTTGGACCGGTCATGTACGGATGCCTGATTATCATCTTCCAAAGCAACTACTCTATTCTGAATTTAAAAATGGAAAGCGTAATGCTGGTGGTCAACAAAAGAGATTTAAAGACTCTCAAGGCAAATCTTTAAAAATGTAGTATAAACACTGACAATTGGGAAACACTGGCCTGCGAGAGCTCCAATTAGAGAACAGCCTTTACCAAAGGTGCCATGGGCTTTGAAGATACTCAAACTCAGGATGAAAGGGAGAAGCATTCTAAGAGGAAGGCACGTTTGGCAAACCCTCACCATGATCAACTCCTGCCTGGGAATCCCACTGTGGAAGGATGTGTGGATCCAGAAATGGCCTCCACAGTCACTTACGGACTCACCATTAAGACCATGTTCATGGAAGACAATCTTACTTGACTACAAGTGATCACAGAAGAAGAAGAAGAAGAGGATTTTTTTTAATAAAATCACTGTATTTTAATTGTTGTAAGCTGCAATGTAAGCTGTTGTAAGCTGCTGATTGCCGAAGAATTGATGCTTTTGAATTCTGGTGCTGGAGGAGACTCTTGAGAGTTCCGTGGACTGCAAGAAGATCAAACGCATCCATTCTTAAGGAAATCAGCCCTGAGTGCTCACTGGAAGGACAGATCCTGAAGCTGAGGCTCCAATACTTTGGCCACCTCATGAGAAGAGAAGATTCCCTGGAAAAGACCCTGATGCTGGGAAAGATGGAGGGCACAAGGAGAAGGGGACGACAGAGGACGAGATGGTTAGACAGTGTTCTCGAAGCTACAAACATGAGTCTGACCAAACTGTGGAAGACAGGCAGTGGAAGACAGGAGTGCCTGGCGTGCTCTGGTCCATGGGGTCACGAAGAGTCAGACACGAATGAACGACTAAACAACAACAACAAGCTGCAATGTGAATGCATTAGGAGGGTGGGATACAAATTTTCTAAAGCAAAAGAAAGACGAAACCCAAGTTTTATGAATCAACAAAGGGATTTTGGAATACTGAACTTCTCTGTGAACGCTCTGCTGCATATTCTCCAGATCATGAGTCACCCCAACATGAAAGCATCTTCTACAATGCAGATGGATCAGGACATTTGCTTGGTCTTAACAGCTACTTCCATGGCTGTCATTCCTAACGGGGATGCAGGTTGCTTCTCTGATCTTCAAACCAGAGTGGGATTTTATCTAGTTAAATTACTAAACCTCCACATCTTCGGGACAAGTAACAGCACTATGTCACACCTCACAGAACCATTAAGTAAAAATCTCCCTTTTTGTGTATTTATAAAAATATGTGATATTGGCCATAGAAATAATGCTTGATTTATACTGAATTGCCAAGCTGAGTCCTCTTGTTCTCAGTTCATCAAGGGTTTTGCATGCATTCCACAGCCATTATCTTCTGTTGTTGGACCAGACAACTCCCTGCAGGTATCCCCTGTAATGATGATCACTTTCTCTTATTTCAAACTATAATGACTCAGCTGCATAGTCTCTTTGTCTAATTTGAAATGTAACTGGCCTGCTTTGTTTGGTTTCCAAAAATAACTTGACTTAGGAGGTCATTCACTGTACCTGAAATCATGTGTTTCTTCCATGAGTGATGGTGTGATTTTTCCTTTTGGGAAATGCCAAGCTGAGAATTTCCCGAGATGTCAATGCCTGGAACCCCAAGTTGCCCTTGCTTTTACTCAAATAAGCAAGGCATGGCAAAAATGAGATGATATCTTCTGCTGGTCAGCATAACTGTTCAGTAAAAGATAACGGTAAAGGACCGCTGGATGGTTAAGTCCAGTCAAAGGCGACTATGGGGTGCAGTGCTCATCTCTGCTTTCAGGCCAAGGGAGCAGGCGATTGTCCGCAGACAGCATGACCAAACCGCTTCTGGCACAATGGAACACCATGGCGGAAATCAGAGCACGGAAATGCTGTTTACCTTCCCACCACAGCTGTACATTTATCTATTCACACTGGTGTGCTTTCAAACTGCTAGGTTGGAAGAAGCTGGGACAGAGCAACGGGAGCTCACCCCGTCGTGCAAATTCAAACCGCCAACCTTACTATTGGCAATCCCAAGAGGCTCAGTGGTTTAGACCACAGTGCCACCCACTCCCTAACCTTTATCTGTTCAGCACCCTTCAAGTGACTGAAGTGAATGCTTGGGTGTGCTACTCTAGCCTGACAGCTTTCTTATAAATCCTACTTCTCCTATCTGTTTATCTTTTCACTTGTGTTCTCCTTCCTTCCTTCCTTCCTTCCTTCCTTCCTTCCTTCCTTCCTTCCTTCCTTCCTCTTTCTCCCTTTGTCCTTCAGTCAATCCTTGCCCCTAGTTGTACCCTCAGCCTTCTGCTACTTGTTGGCAACACCATGGCACCATAGCTCCCCTCTTCCCTCCCCTCCCACCTCCATTCTCTGTCTAGGACTGCCATTCTCTCACTCAGCAAAATTCTGCATTCTGTGATCTCTTGCTTGCTGCAGCTCCTCACCTTTACTGAAGCCCAACTTGTCTTCCTCTGACATAGTTACTTCTCTCTCTTCATTTGAATCACTTTTCGTTTCCAGAGGGGTAGCTGTGCTAGTCTGTTGCAGCGGAATCAATACTGAGCCTTGCAGCACCTTAAAAACTAACGAATGGCATAAGCTTTTATGGACTAGAGTCCAGTTCATCAGAACTTCTACTTTTAGTATTCATTCTCATATGGCTTTCTTACACTGCTGCACTATTATTTGAAGAGCTGTGAACGTATCAATGAATTGGATAGATGTACCCAGAAAAGAAGGACATTATGAGAAGCCCCAAAGCACCTGCTTTAACATACCAAAAAATGTATCTTGGTGGTGAATGAATCCCTGCCTCCCAGTGCATAACATCTGGAAGACCCTGTGTCTCAAGAGGAGCTCAGGCATCTGTCTGTCTTGAACCCAGTGCCAACCAAGTGTTACCAGCTCATACCTATTTAGGTAAGTAAACCAAGTGGGTAGGGCAAGAGTGGGGAACATGGACATCTGGACATAGCCAGTGGTCAGGGATGGTGGGAGTTGCAGTCCAAAAACATCTGGATGGCCAGAGGTTCCCCACCCATGGGATAGGACTTGTGTATACTCCATTGTCATCAAGCAAAGGCTCTATAGGATTGCATGGTCTGACCACATCCCTCAGTGGAACAGGAGCATACGCTGCTCCCCAACACATCAAAATATGGGTGTTTATTCCCTAAGCACATGGCACTTAGCATTTGTGGCACAAGCACCCAGTTCCACACTTCTAGGTAAAGGTATAGTGCAGCTCACTTTCCCTGCACAATGCTGAGTAACTTAACCTGTTGTAACATACTTAAAACAGGGGGGCAGGTGATGCCTCTCTGCTACTTGCTCCTATGGCTCTGGGAATTGAAGAAGAGGATGGAATGGGGCACACGAATCATCAATGTCTGGGGCTTTCAAACATGATTCAGCTTAACTCAGGATGCCCATGGGGGTTTCTGAGCAACAAACATGCCTTGAGAGGAGGAGGGGAAGAAGAGGGTCCCAGTGGTGCCCCCTCCCCAGCTGCTTCTGAAGGATCATCTCTCCTCCACCCACATCAGAGGAAGGATAGAACCAGAGGCAGCAGGTCCTCTGCCATTTTCTTGCTCACAATCAATTTCAGCACCAGAGACAGCTCCCAGTCTTTGGTTAATCCCTTGTTTCTTTTTGTGCAGGTAATCTATTTCTCACTGAATAATAGGCACTTTGCTGTTGCAGAATTCTGACTTCCTTTCCATGCTTCTTGGCAGAGGGGTGGGGCGTAGACACCCCCAAATCTGCTGCTGCTGTAGTTAACTAGATCACATTAACTTATGGGTATTCCATGGATTCTGACTCTCCCTCTCTTGGAGAAGTTTGGAGCTTAATTCTGTAGCAGCAGCTTGCTGGGTTTGGGATGAGCTTTACCTGTTTTGATGATTAATTTGCCCGCAAGGCTCATACCGAAGCAAAGTAACAGATTAAAGAAATCAATAGAAGTAAGCCTCTGATGTAACTCTTCTGCCTGAGAAGAGAACAAAACTCAGTAACATTCTACTTCTACTTCCCATGTTTCTAAAGGAGACCACTCAAGATAATTTCATGCGGAATAGCTACACTCACAGTGCAGTCTTAGATCTAAAAGTGAGGTGGCTAACTGGCCTCGCTCCGTATGTTCTTGGGCTTGACTCCCATCGGCTCCAGCCAGCATGGTCAATTGCTAGCGATGGCAGGAGCTACAGTCCAAGAATGTCTGTTGAGCCACAGGTTCCACACCTCTGCTCCAGCTAGAACTTATGACAATATGTGGAGCAGGTGGGGAGAAAGGATCTCTCCTGTCCCTCTCTCTTCCAATCAACAGTTTATAATTTTCTAACCTTCGATTGTGATAGATCTTGTGTGTGTGTGTGTGTGTGTGTGTGTGTGTTTATTTGTGTGTAAATATACTTAGCTCACAGGGAAGATGATGGTGATGACGAAGAAGAGGAGGAGGAGGAGGAGTTTGGATTTGATAGGCTGCTTTATCACTACCCTAAGGAGTCTCAAAGCTGCTCACATTCTCCTTTCCCTTCCTCCCCCACAACAAACACTCTGTGAGGTGAGTGAGGCTGAGAGACTTCAGAGAAGTGTGACTAGCCCATGGCCACCCAGCAGCTGCATGTGGAGGAGCGGGGAAGCGAACGCAGTTCCCCAGATTACGAGTCAACCGCTCTTAACCACTACACCACACTAGGTACTCCAAATCCTCAATCTTTTCTCTGTTCTGCACCTTTCCAAGCTCTACATCCTTTTGTAGATGGTTCTACCAGAACCGTACAGTATATTGTACCAAAAGTGACCATAGCATAGTTTTCTTGGCAATGCAGTTTTATTTTCAATTGCAATTTCACTTTCCATTTTCTAATAATCCCAGCATTTAGCATGCCTGTTTCGTAGCCACAGCAGATTGACACAGCATGTTTTCAGTTAGTTTCCCACCACGATTCCAATATCTCTTTCATTGATAGAAGTCGGGATATTTTCTCCAAGACTCCCATTACTTTGTGAATCACACCCACCTTTTAGTTGCCTTTTGGAAGAGGGGGTTTGCCTCTTATTCCTTTCCCTCCCCTTCCTATGGACCCCAATTTCATCCTTAACACACTGGAACCTTTCCTCCTTGAGACTAGAGTCTAAACACCCATGTTTTCCCTGTTTGGGGGCAGCAGAGTGGACTTCCTATTCCAGGCTCATTGTATTCTGTCTATGGGATGCTGACTTTGTTTCTTCCCTCTGAAGCCTGGATGTTGGAGAGAGGAAAACATATGCCAGCAATTATCCCAGCAAGGGTTCATCTGCCCCTATCTCTTGGGGCTCCTCCAGTCAAACTGGGGACAGGAACATGTCTTTTCTCTAATGAGGAGGCTGGGCCTGGGCCCCTTGGGTCACGTCAGGGAGTCAGGTGCTAGCTGTGACCCCAGAAAAGGGGAAAGGTGTCTATTCCCAAAGGAGCCATATGGCTAGACTGGGGAATATTACAGGGGATGGTAGGGTTAAGGAACAAAGGAGAAGCAGACCTTCCTGCAAGGGGGCAGGGAATGGAGAGGATATAAGAGACGGGAGTGAGGGCAGCCAAATTTCAGAGCTGTTTCAAACTAGCCTGTCTCGGTGAGTTAGCAAGTGACCTTACTTTAATATCTAAATGGTCATTTTCACACTTTTACTTGTTTAAACAATCATATGCCACACCTTCAATGCAGGGTGTGTTCCCAAGGGTGGCATATAGAGCAATAAGAAACAAAACAAAAGCAAAAAACCCCAACAGTGAGCAAACAACAACAATGTACAAACTAATGCTGCAAACTAACCAAATATAACAAGACCAGCCAAATTAAATAGGCAGTCAAATAAATATAAGTTAAAGAATGCTTTAACTTAGCTTAATTTGACTGCCTATTTAAAGTTAAAGAACACTTTAACTTAGAGTCCTGGAAAACATACATGTTTTTGCCTGGCACTGAAATGATAACAATGAGGTCTCCAGGCTGGTGCCCCTTCTGCGTTCGGCAATAAGCTTGGCAGCAGCTATAGTTCAGCTGACACAGCGGTCAGAAAGGGCTCCTTCTCCAGTTTTCCCTTGCTACACTTTAGGACAAAAATGACATGGAGAGCATGTGCTGTGTTTCCCCCTTCCATGATGTCAATGCAAAACCTGTTTAAAAGGCCGGAAATTGGTTTGTGTGATGTGATCTAGTTCAATATTCTGTTTCTCAAAGTGGCCGCCCTGATAGCCCCTGGGGGCTTTCCTTCCCCTGCTCATCTCCTTCATAGTGCTGGCTCTTTCCCCTGCCCCAACAACAAATAATAGAACTGCAGAGTTGGAAGGGACCTTGGAGGGCATGTAGCACTACCCTAACCCCTGCCCCTGCTGAAAGCAGGATTCTCCAGACCTGAAGGATGCCAGGTGCCCAATCCAGCCTCTGCTGTAAATACCACTTGCCTTTCTAGTCCCCTGTGGCTGGGTTAGATCATGCGAGGAATTTCCCTGCCTGGCCACCTGCCACAGAGTATGGGAGGTCAGGCAAATCCTGAGTTAGGTTACTGAGCCCCACAGGGAAGCACAAGAAATGGGAATGGTGGGCAGCAGGCCTCCCCCTCCCGCTGTCTGTGCATCATAGTAAAAGGTAAAGGGACCCCTGACCATTAGGTCCAGTCGTGGCCGACTCTGGGGTTGCGGTGCTCATCTCGCTTTATTGGCCGAGGGAGCTGGCATACAGCTTCCGGATCATGTGGCCAGCATGACTAAGCCGCTTCTGGCGAACCAGAGCAGCACACAGAAACGCAATTTACCTTCCCACCAGAGTGGTACCTATTTATCTACTTGCACTTTGATGTGCTTTCGAACTGCTAGGTTGGCAGGAGTTGGGACTGAGCAACGGGAGCTCACCCCGTCGCGGGGATTCGAACCGCTGACCTTCTGATCGGCAAGCCCTAGGATCTGTGGTTTAACCTACAGTGCCACCCACAGTGCATCATAGTAGGTACAGCTTTTCCTTTTGACATGCAAAGTCTTTTACCTACCACTGAACTCTGTGTGAGAGGAGGAGGGCTGGAGTCAGGAGTAGGTCAGCAATAAAACACCTGGTGTCTGTGGAATTAACCAAAACAGTGCAGGCCTAGTGACCACAGCAACTCTTTCTAGTAGGTCTTGTCCCATGAGGCAGCTGTGAGGATTGAAGGTCCCCCACTTCCCACTGCTCTCTGAGACTCCTCCCTAGGTTCGTTCCCCAGCAGCCTATGGCTATGTTTTCTTGTCTCTCTTTGCTCTTCTCTCTTCATTCCTCTCCGTGTTCTGGGAGACCAAGCAGGAAGGGAGTTGGTCATAGCAGAAGGGGGGGGGGGCAAGATTCATTGGCTTCTTCAGCAGCCTGCCTCTCCTCTGCTTCTGCCTCCAATTCCAGACTGCTTTCTGCCACAGCCTCTTCCTGCTCACTAAACCCTGTTATCTCTTCAGCTTCTGACACCTCCTCCTCCCAATCTGCTCCTTCTTCTCCCTCTGACCACTCATTGTCATTTCACCACTAATCCCCTGGCTCTGAGCCTTCTTCTCCTGGGGGTTCCCTTCTTGCTTCCCTAGCTAGTGCCTCCCAGCATTCCTCTGCATCCAGCCAGGCCACAACGGTGTGGTACAGGAGCTAGTGCTTGTGTAGGAATAGCTGTTCATTGGTTTCAGTTTCTTATCTGAACATAACCCACGTTTGCCAGTGCATCCAATTATGAACGTTAGACCATTTTAGTAACATCAGCTGGGAGACCATTACTGGTCAGGTGTCTGAGGGAACTACCCGTAATCTTTCTTCAGCTCTGGCTGTGTTAATGAATTCCAGTTCTGCAGCTTGCTGATTCAACTGTCCCTTCAACCTACGTTAACATGCACTAGAAAATTTGTGATGCTGCAGAAGCCAGTGACTGTGGTTGGCTGAGCTGCCCTAAAGTCACAGAGAGGTGGGGCAGACAGAGGGGTCTCTGCCTGAGCTGCTCAGATCTTGGAGAGTAGATAGAAGGACCTGGGAAGATGGGGAGAAAGGGGTTGCAGGGGCTTGCAAAGGCAGAACTGCAAAGGAAGGGGGGCTGATCCATAGGAATGAGGCAGCAGTCTGGGAGGAAAAAGGAAACTGGACGTGAAAATGGTCAGAGAGGAGACGGGCACATGGCCAGGAGCTGCATTGATTCAAAATAACCAGCCAAATCTTTGACTGCAGGACTTTGATGTACAGGACTATACATTACTATGGCAACCTTCAGGTCAAAGGCAGAATGTTACTGCTCTCCTCCTGCTATTAAAATCTCAAATGTATGTATGCTAACCTTCTCAGGATAGAGGGTGTTCTGCCTATGCATGGGGCAGAAGAGAGCCTTGTTAGCAGGTGAGGGCTTGCACGACCTCACCTTGAGTAAGCCCAAGTTGTGACTATTGTGGATAGTGATAGGTTTCTTTATGGAACTGTGAGCAGAGTTCAGCTGGCTTGTTGGTTTTAGTTTTGTTTTGTTTTAGTTTGCATTCAGTTGCACCACTGTAGGTTTTAATTTGTTTTGTCTTTAATGACATCACGTAGAGAATTTATTTCAGAGATGACAAAGAGATGATTGACAACTAGCTGCATGTCAGCTCTTGTGGGTGACCAGTCTCCCGCAGCTGTCCCGATCACAGCCCTAGCCAGCACACGTAGGTGAACACTGTCACCAAGATCAAAGGAAGGTGACTCAAGAATTCCTGCTTTTGCCAGGGCTTGCCGACTCACTTTCCACTTGCTTCACCCCCTTGAACATGAAAATAAATGAGGATAACTCAGAGGTGTGAGCAGGTGGTGTTCAGCACCCTGGACAGGGGGCCCCTGATCTAGTCTGCACATCATCCAGCGCAGGTGCCTGGTCCGTGCTTGAAAACTAAGCACATTTTAAAGCACATCAAGGCTGAAGATTCCCACCAGCATGAATCTGGTCTTGGCTGAATCCTCAGCAGCAGCAGCAGCAGCAGCAGCCCCTCCTCCAGGGCCATTTTCGATTGCACAGGGAATCCAGCTAGAACTGCCTCTTGTGGAAAAAGCCCAGCATCCTCCTTCAGCTTTGTCAGCAGACTGTGGTTTAACATTAGCGTCTGGCACTAGCACTGGGGCCTAATTTCCATACAAAGCTGTCCATGTTTATTCTTCCGCTGGCAAAGATGAGCAGGCTGAGCTGAGGGCTAGCGGAGCAAAACCGCCAGGAAGGGCTGGGATGCAATGGAGGCTGCAGCACACTGCAAGCGGGCCGAGATGGAGGCACCAGGGCCCCATGCCTGCAGATCTGCAGGGAGGCGTAAAGGGGTGCAGCAGAAACCTGAAACAGGGTAGCCTGAGGGGAATGAGGTTAAACTGTTTCCTTGCCACTACCCCCAACCCCTGCCAGTCACTCCTGGATAATGTTATTTCAGCACAAGTTGGGAGCCTGCTCTGCATATTTTTATGAGACATACCTGCACAGCACATCTACTACACACACTAGTAATTAACAACAACAACTGGTACCTAAGGATTCCATTCAGACAGAGCTGCAGGGCACTGCTGCATTGAAACGCAGGTTGTGCCACGCAGTCAAGAAGAAAGGGGATGCATTGGGAGGTAATTGATCAAGGCTTGCTGAGAAGGTGGTGGCTACATTAGGGAGATTGTGCACGGGAAGATGCTAAAGCAGTAGAACAGTGGAAGGGGGAAGCATCTCCTGGTATGCCCCGCGGAGGACCTTAAGGTCCACAAATGACAACATTTTGGAGGTCCCACGTCGCAAGGTGGTTAGATTGGTCTCAACTAGGGCCTTTTCAGTACTGGCCCCGACTTGGTGGAATGCTCTGCCACAAGAGACTAGGGCCCTGTGGGACTTGACATCTTTCCGCAGGGCCTGCAAGACAGAGCTGTTCCACCTGGACTTTGGTTTGGACTCATGGTCTTGATCTATCAACTACTTTTAAAATGAGGCTGCATTTTAAATTGCATTTTAACTTGAATTTTAAATTGGTCCCCCCCATTATGTTTTTACTGTGATTTTATTGGTGTTAGCTGCCCTGAGTCCGGCTCTGGCCAGGGAGGGCAGGGTATAAATAAAATTTATTATTATTATTATTAGGCAGCTGAAGAATTGGCATCCAGACTCTTGCTGGGTAGCGGCATAGCAAGCACTCTGAATGGCTCTATCAGAGCACCTTGGGAGGCTGCGAGACCATGCCCAGGTCTTCAGGGACAAAAAGACCTTCGGTTCTGCAACAGACCTAAAAAAAAGGCGTTGCCAATTGGCTTTGAGTCAGATGGACTTTGACCTCTTAGCCAAGTCTCTCTCCTTTTTCTTCTTCTAAAGTTAGCCTTGACAATAGGCCCCGACATCTCTCACAGAGATAAAGGAAAGGCTACTTTGTCATTTGCCTTCATCGTGCCATTTAAAATGTTCAATTAATCAGCTAAAATCTCTTCAACTGGGTGAGTGCTCAAGAAAGAATTTAAAAAACAACAAGAAGAAGAAGACTTTGGATTTGATATCCCGCTTTATCACTACCCAAAGGAGTCTGAAAGTGGCTAACATTCTCCAAGTATTGCCCTATATGAAAGGGTCTAAAGACATGGGTGCTTTTCTTTCCAGACGCAGGGGTTTCACTAAAGAACAATTGTTTGCTATGGCTCAGGGCTTCCAAAAGTTTGGAGCCTTACTCCAAAGGGAGCAGAATGAGGAGACTGAAGAAGGAGAAGAGGAGGAGGAGTTTGGACTTGATATCCCGCTTTATCACTACCCTAAGGAGTCTCAAAGTGGCTCACAATCTCCTTTCCCTTCCTCCCCCACAACAAACACTCTGTGAGGTGAGTGAGGCTGAGAGACTTAAGAGAAGTGTGACTGGCCCAAGGTCACCCAGCAGCTGCATGTGGAGGAGCAGAGACGCAAACCCAGTTCACCAGATTACGAGTCCACTGCTCTTAACCACTACACCACACTGGCTCTCTACTTGCCCTATCCCTTTCCTCTAAAACATCACACACACACACACACACACGTTTCCCTTCTTTCACAGCAGTTGCAGCAGGATGCCACAGAATCTTGGTTCAACCAGCAGTCAAAGGGATGACGTCCCACCAACACATTCTCCACCTGGCCTAATGTTCTGCAGTCTGGACCTGAACTCCTCCATAGATCACCCTTGGGGGTGCAGATCAATTAATAATGGAAAAACAACCACCAACACTCTACTTCTGTACAACACCAACTACAGGTTAATCAATCTTCCACGCCCAGGCAGCTGCTGCTACAGCATCACCCATCACCTGTATTCTCCCATCACTTTTTACTGCTGCGCCCCTGCATTCAAAAGGGTGGCCAAACCGTCCAGTGGGAGGGAGGCCTGCAAATACATCAGGGGCCTCTCTCCTTGCTGGGCTGTCCTCCTTTCCTACCAGAGCCAGGCAAAGGCACCAAAGAAAGCAAAAGAGGCAAGAAGAGAAGGCCTGTTTGGGCTGCTGGTGACTGTGGCTTGCTTAGCTGCAGTTGTCAAAGCAACCAGGATGCAGCACTTAAAAGGCAGAGGCTGTCAGAGTAGGAGAAAGGCTGGGCAGAGGCTTCCATTCCCTGCAAGGACTGGTGCTCATCCTGCACACACCCCCTGGAACCCCAGCCCAGGCCACTAAGTGGTTCTGACAGCTGCAGCTCCAGCGCTGATGTTCGGAGACTTAAAATAGTCACAGGCAGCCCAATTCTGTGCCTGGGGTTCTCTGCCACCGACCCCCTCCTTTCTCTCCTCCTGGGGACCAGGGCGAAGGGTGGGCCTCTGCTCAGGCCTGCCAAATACGCTAGCTCTCAAAAGGACTGGCTCCTAACATGACAGACTTATTTATATCTAAAATAAAAAGGACATGGCATTTTCGGCCGGAGTGAAAGTTGTGGACCAGGCACATCGTCCGCAGTGTGGGCAAAGCCACTGGGGCGGTTGTACTGGGTGCAAAATTCTTAGGGGCACAGAATTTCAAAAGGAAAACAAAGAGAGGAGTAGTAATAAATTTAAAAATAGCACGCCCTCCCCCTAACACAGAAAACCTCCCAATGTTTGCGTGGGAGGACGAAGGAACGGATTTGGGTGACAGCCAGTTGCCAGGGCGCCCTCTGCATGGGCTTAGAAAAATACCTGTTCCTGACCAATCCCATCTCAGTCTCTGTCATGCTCAGAGCTCATAGGATGCCACAGCTGCCACTTGGTTAGGTCGCCGAGCTACTGCCCTTTGTTCTAGCCTATAAGTTGGTGGTGCCAAGGAGACTTGCCACTTGAGCCCACCCCCACCATCCTATTGTGGCTCCAGAGTGTAACAGCTTTTAATATCTTATTATAAGAGTGGGTAGTATGGATGAGACCCTACATAATGTAGGAGGGGATCCATGCTGTGGGGTCCATCCTTTGTTAAGCTAATTGTTCACTATCCAGGAAGAGTGATGGGTGCTTCTATGTTGTTGTTGTTTAGTCGTTTAGCCATATCCGACTCTTTGTGACCCCATGGACCAGAGCATGCCAGGCACTCCTGTCTTCCACTTCCTCCCGCAGTTTGGTCAAACTCATGCTGGTAGCTTCAAGAACACCATCCAACCATCTCGTCCTCTGTTGTCCCTTCTCCTTGTGCCCTCCATCTTTCCCAACATCAGGGTCTTTTCCAGGGAGTCTTTTCTTCTCATGAGGTGGCCAAAGTATTGGAGCCTCAGCTTCAGGATCTGTCCTTCCAGTGAGCACTCAGGGCTGATTTCCTTCAGAATGGATACGTTTGATCTTCTTGCAGTCCATGGGACTCTCAAGAGTCTCCTCCAGCACCATAATTCAAAAGCATCAATTCTTCGGTGATCAGCCTTCTTTATAGTCCAGCTTTTACTTCCATATTACTTCTATATTACTGGGAGCTAATGAATGAATAGCTGTCCTTATGCTGAGGATGAAGACTGTTATATGGAATGTTTCTATTTTTCTTCTTTTTTCTCCAAGGTGCTCATCTCCTGGCACAACTCACAACTGATTTCAGAAGGGTACCACACTTAAACCTCTGAGAGGTCCATGAGAATCAACAAGGTTGCACTGCTTCCAGGAGATTTCAGGGCACACCTGTGGCAGAAGCTGAGTTAAAGTCAATCCAGATAAGAACAGGAAGCACCATCACCTCCCCCGCATATTGAAGGGTAGTCCAATAAAGGATTCCAGGGGGCGTGGCCATGTCCAAAGCCTGTGGAGGTGAGGGCCTAAGGCACGCCCCCGAGCGGTGACCCCGGGGAAGTTCCTAGTTGATGTGCAGCAGCAGGACTCCCCCTACTGGTGGTTAACCCTTCCCGGACTTCAAGCGGACAGGCTGAAGCCGGATATAGTTGGTTAGGACCAATGCCTAAGCCAATACCGCTCATCACCTGTAAAAATTAAAGTTGTGGCCATATTTAGCCCATTAACCTTAAATAATTGTGTCATGTGTCTTTATTTCCATTGGGAGGTGGGGGGGCGGGAACTTGCCATGCAATGGCCAGCCAGATGCATATGGGAAGCAGGCAAGCAGGATTCTGCCCTCTTACAGTTTCGGGCAACTGGTATTGCAAAGAACCGTATTTTTCGCTCTATAGGATGCACCGGACCATAGGATGCACCTTGTTTGAGAGGGGGAGAACAAGAAAAAAAATTCTCCCCCTCTCTGCTCAGCGCCCCTTCAGCGAAGCGGCAGGAGAAAAGGAGCACCTTCCATTTCTCCTCCTGCTTTTCTAAAGGGGCGCTGTGCAGCTGTCCCTCTCTGCTGAAGCTGGGAGAGTCTTGCTCTCCCGGCTTCAGCAAAAGGAACCCGAAGCCTGCGGAGCGCAGCGGGAACTCATGCTGCGCTCCGAAGGCTTCGGGTTCCTTTTGCTGAAGCCGGGAGAGCAAGACTCTCCTGGCTTCAGTGAAAGGAAAATGAAGCCTCCGGAGCGCAGCGGGAACTTGCGCTGCGCTCCAAAGGCTTCAGGCAGCTATCCCTGAAGCCTGGAGAGTGAGAGGGGTCAGTGCGCACCAACCTCTCTCGCTCTCCAGGCTTCAGCGAAAGCAACGTGAAGCCTCCGTAGCGCGGCCTGAAGTGCTCCCACTGCGCATCGGAGGCTTCGCGTTTCAATCGCTGAAGCCATGGAGCCTGCATTCGCTCCATAGGACGCATACACATTTCCCCTTAATTTTTGGAGGGGGGAAAAGTGTGTCCTATAGAGCGAAAAATACGGTATACTGCCTCCAAAAGTGAAGGTAGTAATCAGTAGCTGTCAACCAAGTATGCCTGGAGTTGATCCCAGCCCACTTCTTTGCACACCTTGCCTTAAAGGATTTTCACCACTGGCTGATATTTGGAAGTATGATGTGGATCCAAGGAGGGCTTCTTTGGAAGTGGCCTAGCAAGAAAGAGGGGAGGGATTTGTTGTCTGAATATATGACATGGAATACAGGGAAGGGAGGTCTGGGGAAGTCGGAGAAATAAGTTAAAGCAAGACATAGTATGAAGATAAAACTGTTTTTAATTTTGTTGTTTTTTCTTTGTCTTTTTTCTTTGATATATTTTGTTGTTTGGTGTTTGTGTAACTTTGTATTTTTTCTGTTTTGATTTGTTCATTATATGTTGTTTTATCTTTTTTGTAAAACTCAATAAAATATTTATTTTAAAAAATGGAAGTGGCCTAGCAAAAACCTAAACCCCCCCCCCCTTTTTTTATTTGCATTTTCAAAAACAGGAACAGGAGCATATTTAACCCCCCTCCCCTCTCCCTGTCCCATTTACAACTTTGTACCAAATACAGCCTGTATACATATACCATACGACTCCCCTTCCAGCCTTTTCCTGGTTCCTTTTGCTTTTCTACTACTCCGCGTAATCCACATCTTTTTAATCATCCAATTTGTTATCTATTATAAACTTATCTATTTCAACTCTGCTGGATTTACTCGAGGACTGCCAAGCTATGTATTTGTTTTACAATATGTGATAAACGAATTAGCAAACGCCTAATTTAAGGCTGCTGAGAGCATACCCGCTTTCATCTCCAGACATGCAGGTGGTAGACTGCACTTCACCAAGGACATTGTCTTTGTCCTCAGGCCAGAAGAACGGAAAGAAATTCGAGCAATAGTGATGAGATGCCTCTCGTGGGCCATCTAGCAATTGTACTGTCACTGAGGTGGTGCCCAAGCCAGAATGGATGCGAGCGATTTTATCTGCAAAGTGCCAAGCAAGTAGATCACAGCAAGCTGCCAACAGTTCATTAAGATCACCCCAGGGGGGCCAACATAAAGCAGAATGTGTAGCACTCTTAAAGAGCGCTGCTGGACAGCACTGTGTGGTGGGAAAGTGCCTTCTCTTTGCCACCTTCACTTCAGAGAAGGACTTTGGGGCGGAAGCCCAGGGCCAAAATCAGCAGAATCAGGAGGGACCCCAACGCAGCAAGGCATAGCACATCTTGGGAGTAAGTAATATACATTGCATCTAAGAAGTGGGTAGGACCGTGAGGTCCAGAGTCCAATGTGGCCTCATTTGGTAGGGTCCCAAATGAACATTTGCACCTAAGAAAAAGAATACAGCTGGACCTTGGATCCTGAACGCCTTGGTACTCAGACGTTTTGGCTCCTGAATGCCGCAAAACCAGAAGCGAAGTTTGCAAACGTTCTTTGGAACCTGAACGTCCGACGGAGCTTCTGCGGCTTCCAATTGGCTGCAGGAGCTTCCTGCAGCGAATCAGAAGCCGCGCTTTGGTTTCCGAACATTTTGGAAATCAAACTGACTTGTGGAATGGATTCTATTCGACTTCCAAGGTACGACTGTATGTTGCACGACATGGATGGGGAAATTGCCTCATGCGATGTTGTTACAACACAACTCCGATAATCCTTGGCCACTGGCCATGTTTATTGGGACTGTCGGGAGTCCAGCAGGTCCGTGCTGCCTCATGAAAGTACTAGCTGGGGTGATTGGGCCTTCTCTCACCTCCACCGCTTCCCTTTTCCAACCAGCAGCCTGACACTCTGGCCCTCATGCTAAGGAAGCAAATCATTCGCTCTAGAATTGAAGAGTCCCTGTTACACACATGCAGAATCAGAGACTTGTAGCATTGGAAGTGACCCCGAGGTTTCACCTAGTCTTGCAATGCAGGAATCTGTGGCTCTGACATTCATTTTGTGAGTATGGGCAAGGCAGGAAATGAGCCCCCTGCTCCCACCTTGCAAAGATGTCATTCCTCTTCTGGGTTGAGAGAAGCAACCATCTTCCAATACAGTGTCTCAGCTGTCATTCCATCCCTGTCAGGCTCTTCATTTCCACTTCAAAGAGCCACTTTGCTGGTTCAAAACCCCATTGAGGGCTGAACAGCCCTTCCCAAGCTCTGCTGTGAATGGTTGCTGGCTACTTAGGGCTATCAATCAGGATTAAGGGAGGTCTGTACCAGCCAAGGGCAAGTGGTTCTGGAGCACCTGCTGGTGGGGCTGAGAAAGAAGTAGGTAAAGGAGAGGATGGGATTATGGCCAAGGGGGTGTTTTCACGCTTTTATTTTGATCTCTGTAGCTGAGCCCAGCAGTTCAGAGGGAGCTATGTACATATTTCAAACTGCGTGTTCATAAAATGCTGTTGTCTACCAAGCAGTCTTGTAAAATCAATATATTTAGGGGCTTTCTACACATCACATACATTGGGGGAGATTGAGGGAGACGCATAATCTTCTCCCTGATGTACTGAGCTGCTGCAGGCAAGGAACTCTTTGCATGGAGAAGATTACACCCCCTCACACAATGCAGTAAGAAATGGATCAGTCCAGAATCCTGCCCCACTCAGTCTACCTGTGATGGCCTGGGATTCGGACTGGGAGGCGGAACCTGAGGGATCCCAGCCTGCTCAGGATTCCCCGCCTCCAGAACCAGCTGAGCCGGGGCTGGGGCTTGAGCCTGAAAGGTCCTCACCTGTGCTGGATCCTCAGGTGCAGGCACCAGCTGAGTCTGCTCTGGCTCCTGAGGTGATGGAGGACCCATTGCCTGCAGGTGCTCCACTCTCAGCCCCATCAGGGGAAGCTGAGGTTGCCTCTGGGTCCGGTAACTCTCCAGCCTCTCCTGAGCTGCAGAGGCTCAGGGCAGAGAGGCGGAGGGAACTAAGTTCCCGCAGGAGGAGTGCTCGCCTCCAGGCCAGGAGAGGCGAGTCGCCTGTGGACCGGGGCCGCCCTATGCCTCAGGGCAGATAAAAGCCAGCCAGCCCCAGTCCCAGGTTGCGGGAGCAACATTGTTGGTAGCCTGCTCCTTCCTGCTCTGCTGCCCGAGTTCCTGACCTCACCCAACTCCCTGCCTTGGACCCCGCTTCAGCTTTGATGGACAGCCTCCATACTGCACCCTCGACCTTGGACTGGACTCGGACCTCGCCGCACAGTTAACCCTCGGGACCAGCACACTACCCCACCCTATTGTACATCTCAATGCACATCTTCTGTAAGAATGATTCCGAAGCACATCTGCGGGGAGGAAGGGGAGGGACTGCAATTGGGCCGATCCTGCCCTGACAGTCGTAGGCTGTCCATAGGCTATGGTCACCAACATGGAGCCCAAAGAGTCCTCTTAGTCTGAGGTGTCTCCAGAACTAAAGCTCATCTGGAAACTGAGCGGGACGGGGGACGGGCTTCCCACCCCCTATGCAACACAGGGAATAACCAGGACAATTTCTTTTCTGTATTGCCACTTTTATATCTCACTTTCTTTCCATGGAGCTCATGGTGAACTACATGGCTCTCCCATTCAGGTGGCAAGACTTTGGGCTTTCAATTTTCAGCAGTGCCTTGTGCGATGCCAAAATCCAGCACCTCCGCAACCTCTCGCCCTTCATTGTTGTAGCCCCCCTCTCCCGCAGCACTCTCTCGATTCGGTGCCCAGTGCGGGTGAACCAGTCACACTCCCCTAAATCCGCCTTTGCCCACTGAGAGCTAGACTGAGCTAGAGACTGGCCCCAGGTCCCCAAGTGAGCTTCAGGGATAAATCAGGATGTCAGCCCTGGTCTCCCAGATCCTAGTCCATTGGTCTAACCACTACATAGTATCGTTTCCCTTTGCTGTAACCTGCCCTAATAATAATAATAAAATATAATAATAATAATAATAATAATAATAATAATAATAATAATAAACAGTATATTTATATGCTGCCCAACGCTGGGCTCAGAGCGGCTAACAGTAAAAATAGCACAGTTTACATAAAATCACAGTCAGTTAATTGAAATACAGTGGTACCTTGGTTCACAGATGCTTCAGGTTACAGACTCCGCTAACCCAGAAATAATACCTCGGGTTAAGAACTTTGCTTCAGGATGAGAACAGAAATTGTGCGGCGGCGGCAGCAGAAGGCCCCTTTAGCTAAAGTGGTACCTCAGGTTAAGAACAGTTTCGGGTTAAGAATAGACCTCCAGAACGAATTAAGTTCTTAACCCGAGGTACCACTATACATTCTAAAATCAGTTCAGAATCAAATTAATGACAACCATTGGGCTAGAGTTCTATGAAGATTACAGAAGGAGAGAGGGGGTCAGATTGTGCCCTGGCCAAAGGCCTGGTGGAACAGCTCTGTCTTGCAGGCCCTGCGGAAAGATGTCAAGTCCCTCAGGGCCCTAGTCTCTTTTGACAGAGCCTTCCACCAGATCGGGGCCACGGCTGAAAAAGCCCTGGCTCTGGTTGAGGCCAGCCTAACCTCCCTGTGGCCTGGGATCTCCAAGGTGTTTTTTATTTGAAGACTGTAAGGTCCTCCGTGGGACATACCAGGAGAGGCGGTCCCATAGGTACAAGGGTCCTACATGGACCCAGAGTTGTTAAGGATCAAAGGCACCTCCTGCTGAAGACGAGACCCACCTGGTGCCTGTCCCAGTTTCCAGAGCTGTGTTAGCCTGATGCAGTACTCGGGGTACCAACTTGAATAAAATATTGGGGGGCTCAGGTAAGCCACACCCCACATAATCCATCACAAAATGTGGCACACGCATACTATTTGAATGGCAGTTCCCATCATCTTTGGGGGGAGGGACAGCTCCCTCAAGTATTTTAGGGGGGGGGCTGAAGGGACTTCCTTTTTCCTTTCTCCTTCTGTGATGGAACTCCTATTTGGGGACTTCCCTGGCTTTTTTCTGACCCACGTAGGACCATTCTGGATAGTTGGCCTTGGTGAAGACTTGATGTTTTTATCTCCAAAAAAGTTTTTGATTTGAGTTCCTACTGAAATGAGGCTGCATTTTAATGTTGTACAGTCATACCTTGGGTTGAATGTGCTTCAGGTTGAGATTTTTCAAGTTATGCTCCATGGCAACCCAGAAGTAATGGAGCATGTTGCTTCTGGATTTCGCCGCTCGCGCATGCGCAGATGCTCAAAATGTCACGCGCATGCGCGGAAGCGGCAAAACGCAACCCGCGCAGACGCGTCTTACGTTCTATTCAGGATGTGAACGGGGCTCCAGAATGGAACCCGTTCGCATCCCGAGGTACCACTGTATTTTAATTTTGTTTTTAAGTTGTATTTCAATCGATTGTTTTATAGCCGCCCCGAGCCCAGTCTTGGCTGGGGAGGGCAGGGTATAAATAAAATTTAATAATAATAATAGGCATTGGTTCCAATGTGGAGCACAAACAACCAAGACTTGGCAGCTTGTGTCAAAGGGAGAGTTTGCAAGGTTTCCTTACAGCTTCCATACATTTCAATGGGGCTTGCACCAGAGAGCTTTCCAGAAGCTTGTGCAAATGAGATTTTGGGGCAGGGAGCTGGGGTTTCAACCTGAGGTTCTGAAACACTCCAGACTGCTCCCAATCTCAAGGAAGCGGAAGGCGGAGATGGCCAGAGGAGGGCTAACTCTCCGCAGCTGTCGCGGTGGGTGAATTATTGATAGTGGCTAATGACCGGGTAATTGAGGCTGAGCCGAGAGCAGCAGGTATCAATTATACATGGGGGAGTGGGCAGCTGGGATTGAGAGGGCGAGGAAGATGGACTTTGGCGCTTAGCACCAGCCGATCACCTTGGAGAAGCCAGGAAAGCCATCTAGCCTAACCTCTCTGAGGCAAGAGATGCCCGTCTCCCATTCACAATATAAAAACAAAACAAAAATACATAACATGGTAGCAAACAAAAACTAAAGCCCTGGCCCCAGTTTAGAAGGCCACAGATAGTTTGATTTCCATTTTGAAGGAAATCAGCCCTGAGTGCTCACTGGAAGGACAGATTGTGAAGCTGAGGCTCCAAGACTTTGGCCACCTCAGGAGAAGAGAAGACTCCCTGGAAAAGACCCTGATGTTGGGAAAGATGGAGGGCACAAGGAGAAGGGGACAACAGAGGACGAGATGGTTGGACCATGTTCTCGAAGCTACCAGCATGAGTTTGACCCAACTGCGGGAGGCAGTGGAAGACAGGAGTGCCTGGCGTGCTCTGGTCCACTGGGTCACGAAGAGTCGGACACGACTAAATGACTAAACAACAAAGTTTGGTTAGCCAAAGGCCTGGGAGAAGAGAAATGTTTTGGCCTGGCACCTAAAGATAAGTAATGAAGGTGCCAGGCAAGTCTCTCGGAAGAGAGCATTCCACAAGCAGGGAGTTGGTGCAGAAAAGGCCTGTTGTCACCCTCTAGACCTCTTGTGGAGGAGGCACACAAAGAAGGGCTTCAGAAGATGATTGCAGGGTTCGGGTTGGCTCATATGGGGAGAGGTGGTCCTTCAGAGCCATAGCCATGCCTGAAGCCAGACTAGAATGGGTCCAGATAATCAGTGTTCGTTCTCCCAGCATACCTAGAGTGCCACCAGCATCTCACAAACTTTGCTCTCAAATCAGATGTTCACCACTGGGCTACAGTAGCCTACCACGTCTGGATCCAGGGAGATACCCTTAAGGCAGAGGTTTTCAACCTTTTTGAGTCCATGTCTCCCTTGACCAACTCCATTCTTTCTGCAGCACCCCTGTGGGGCGCAGGAGCCCAGTTATGTCACCCCTTGTCAGCAGCCACTCACTCTTTTTCAAACACTCTCCCTTGTGGAAGGTTCCCTCAGCCTCCTCTACTCTCCCGTCTCCTTGGGGTCCTCCAGGCAGCTGCTGCTGCTGCCAGTCCTGGTCTCAGAGCTGCCCTGCCCCAAAGAGACGTGCCTCCTCACACTGCCCCACAGGGGCCTGGAAAAAGGATGCCCCCAGCCTTAGTGGCCCAACAGAGACTTGCCAAAGATGAACATGAGGCCAGCAACTTACCTGGGGAGGCAACGGTGGGCACTGCCAGGCCTATATGGTGGAAAGACTAGCCTTCAGCACCGGGAACTCAGCTCCCAGGCAGGCCTTGCATACAGCAAGCACAAGAAAGGCCAGCGCAGAGCCTGCCTGCCCTCCCACTTGTCTGTCCATTCCCAATAACAAGCACTGGTGGACTGGCTGGGCTTGCTCACCTGCTTGCTTGCTTACTCCAAGTCCACCTCAGCTCCTGGCACCTCCTGACCAGCCCCAGAGGCACCATTTGCCTGCGAAGCTCATAGTCAGGGTTGCAACAAACAGCTGTACAAGCCTTTGTGAGTGTCAGGTGTGCGTGCAGGAGCCAGGCCCTGTGACCAGGACTGGGGCTTTCCTAAGTTTGTTCTGAAGAGGCAAGGTGCAGCCTCACAGGTGAGGCCGATTGGTAACTCACAGCACCTGGTGGCAAGACCTGGGAAGGGATATAAGGTCAGCATTTCACTTCAGCTCTTTGCCACAACAACACGTTCGCTGTCTTGCCGTGTTTGGCTCCTTGACTCATGCCTCCTTGCTTCTTGATCCTCGGACCCCTGCCTTCATGACTCCTCGCTTCTTGATCCTTGGACCCTTGACCTCGTGACTCCTTGCTTCCTGACCCTCGGACTCTTGGCTTCCTGACTCCCGGCTTCTGGACTCCCGTTCCTGCTCCAACCCTGCCATCTTGCCCCCGGTCCCGACATCCCCAGCTGGGACTTTGATCGCCCATGAACTGGACTGTGATAGTGAGGCACATATGTGAGAGGGCATCAGAGGAGGGAGGGAAGGAAAGAGGGACAGAGGCCAGTATTGCCCGCAGCACCCTTGACCATCATTCAAGGCACCCCAGGGTGCCACAGCACAGTGGTTGAAAACCATTGCCTTAAGGAGCAAAGGACACCTCCTTCAAGGTGGATGGTTCCTTCTCCTCCTCCAACAAAACATTCTTCACTCCCTGGACTCACCCAGTCTAACACAGGACTGCTTCTAAGGTCAGAGCATGTCAGGGACACAACTGCCCCAACTGCACAAGCAATTCACATGGTTGCTTTGGGCAGTAGTATTGTCAGAGGCATCAGCGAATCAGCTGCATTCTCTGCAAGACTGCAAAAATGCCAAAGCCCACCTTTCAGGTTGACCAGAGCAACCACTTGCAGGGGAGGAGAGAGCACAAAATACTTGTGCCAGCTTTGAAACTTCACAGCTGTGTGTGCGCACAATAGTCTGCAATTTTTTTGTGCCTACAGAATTATAGGACGATAAACCTGCGCTCACCACAGCCTCCAAAGGAAGTTCAGCCTCCTCTGAGCACCACAGAGAGGGGTATTCCACATACTGAAAACAAGATGGAACCCATGAGATCACAGACACGAGTGAGGCAGGACCCACATGATATGGAGAACTGGAATGGGCCGGCCCTAGCATTAGACAGTGAGACAGTCAGCACAGGCAGTTCATTTTGGGTGTAACGAAAAGGCAGCTAATTGCTACTTATTTGATTTATTATGCTTGTTTTGTTTACTGTATTTAATTTATCATGATTGCCTTTGTTAATGTTACTGCATTTAATTACTTACAGTTGCATTTTTGACTGTATTTTTAGGACCTTGTGGGGTTTTCTACTGCAGATAACAAAATAACTTGACTGCCCTTGGGTGCACCTTACTGAGAGGTTCAATGTGTGTGAGAGACAGCAGCAGCATGTGCTGTTCCAACCAACAAAGTGTCTAGACTTTGGTAGGGTTGCCATATTTCAAATTCTGGACACAAAAGTTGTTGAGCTTTTTTTGGCAAAGTCACTAAAAAAAACCCTGACGATTTTGACCTATTCTTCAGGTACATCACCCAAAATCAACCCTGCTCTTGGGTCAACCCTAAGCTATCCCACTGTCATGTGTCAACCTAGCCTAGGGACTATTTGTATACTTTTGTCCAAAATCCAACAATGGAGTAACTTAAAAAGGAAACCGCTCAATCCCTTTTATTTATTAAAAGATTTCTACCCCGCTTTCTCTGACCATATAAAAAACCCTCCTGCCTAAGAAGAATGGCAGACAAAATTAATGGACTACGCAGAACTGGATAAAATGACAGGAAGGATTCGAAACCTTCGGGACCAGAGATTTGCAGAATCTTGGAAAAAATATACGAACTATTTGAAAAGCAACTGTAATCAACAAATTACTTTAGTAGGACTACAAGAAGTTTTGTAAGGAAAAATATATGAAATGTTGCAAAATAGAAAAAGAAGAGAGATTGGTTACGAGATTTAAAGGTAATAGTGAAAGTAAGAAATGTATATTAAGTGATTAGATTGGAAAATTTTCAGACGTGATTGATGGAAGTCCAAAAATATTGTATAAGATGTAAAAGTACTTGTTTGAAAATGATATATTAAAAAACTAATACACACACACACACACACACACACACACACACACACACACACACAGTGGTACCTAGGGTTAAGAACTTAATCCGTTCTGGAGGTCTGTTCTTAACCTGAAACTGTTCTGAACCTGAAGTACCACTTTAGGTAATGGGGCCTCCTGCTGCCGCCGCACCACCAGAGCACGATTTCTGTTCTCATCCTGAAGCAAAGTTCTTAACCCAGTGTGGTGTAGTGGTTAAGAGCGGTAGTCACGTAATCTGGGGAACCGGGTTCGCGTCTCCGCTACTCCACATGCAGCTGCTGGGTGACCTTGGGCCAGTCATACTTCTCTGAAGTCTCTCAGCCCCACTCACCTCACAGTGTTTGTTGTGGGGGAGGAAGGGAAAGGAGAATGTTAGCGGCTTTGAGACTCCTGAAGGGGAGTGAAAGGCGGGATATCAAATCCAAACTCTTCTTCTTCTTCTTAACCCGAGGTAATATTTCTGGGTTAGCGGAGTCTGTAACCTGAAGCATATGTAACCTGAAGCATATGTAACCCGAGGTACCACTGTGTGTGTGTGTGTGTGCGTGTGCGCGTGCGCGCGCATGAACCCTCCAGCCCAAGGGAGCAAGCAATCGTAATTGAAACAATAAAGACAGCATCACAATAAAATAAAGAACAGGCTTTAAAAGGAAGACAACAGTCAAAACTCAACAGCAGCTGACAAAAAGCAAAAGGAGACTCTCTCTCTCTCTCTCTCTCTCTCTCTCTCTCTCTCTCTCTCTCTCGCTTGTGTCACAAGAACACTGAGGTAGCAGCTTTTTGACCTGGCACCTGAAATGAGATTCCCCCTCAGGGATGAGGGGACTAAGTGGGGCTGGAGAGGAAGTTTTCTGATGACACCAGATTGTTCAAGTGTGGCAAAAGCAAAAAGGGATTGTAAAGCACTGCCAAAAGATCTCTTCAGCTCTTAGCATGGCAAATGTGATTCAATGTAAGCGAGTATCATTTGATGCACAATGGGGCAACCCCCAACTTCTAATATAACTAATGGGGCCTGAATGGGTGACGACTGACCAGGATAGCTGCTGGATATGCTTGATGAAAATGTTATCGCAGGCAGCAAGGGTAAAGGTAAAGGGACCCCTGACCATTAGGTCCAGTCGTGACTGACTCTGGGGTTGCGGCACTCATCTCGCTTTATTGGCCGAGGGAGCCGACGTACAGCTTCCAGGTCATGTGGCCAGCATGACTAAGCTGCTTCTGGTGAACCAGAGCAGCGCACGGAAACGCCGTTTACCTTCCCACTGGTGCGGTACCTATTTATCTACTTGCACTGGTGTGCTTTCGAACTGCTAGGTTGGCAGGAGCAGGGACTGAGCAACGGGAGCTCACCCCGTCGTGGGGATTCGAACTGCCGACCTTCTGATCAGCAAGTCCTAGGCTGTGTGGTTTAACCCACAGAGCCACCCACGTCCCTATCGCAGGCAGTAGCGGCTATGAAAAAATTGTTATTTCCATTTTTGGGATCTTTAGGGAAGGAATTTAAAATAAAACCACTAATATTGTAATGCTGCTTCTGAATACATTATGGAGTTGTGGTTGCCACGCCTCAAACAAATATACTGTAGAGCTAGAAAATGTTCAGAAAAAGACGACCCAAACATTCCAGCTGCTGGAGCAACTTCCCTCTGAGGAAAGGTTATGATATGTGGGGCTTTTTAGTTTAGAAAAACTGCAGTTGGAGATGTGACAAGAGGCTTGTAAAATTATGCACGATGTAGATACTGCACTGTGAACAGAGAAAAGGTTCTCCCCAATTTTTCATAGTACAGTGGTACCTCAGGTTACAAACACTTCGGGCTACAAACTCCGCTAACCCGGAAGTAGTACCTTGGGTTAAGAACTTTGCTCCAGAATGAGAACGGAAATCGCGCGCTGGCAGCAGCGGGAAGCCCCACTAGCGAAATCACGCCTCAGGTTAAGAACGGTTTCGGGTTAAGAAGGAATATGCAAAAACGGAATGTTAACAGGTGAAAATTGAAAGGTATAATATATTAAGATCAAGATAAGGATAAAGTAAAGAGGGAAAGGATTTGCTGAACAAATAAACTGAATTGGAATACAAGGAGGGGAGGTGTGGGGAGGTCCGGGAAACAAGCAAATGCAAGATATGTTATGAAAAATTGAATTGTTTTTAACTGTTTTTCTTTTTTCTTTTTTGTATTTTTCTTTTTTCTTTTTGGAATGTTATGGAAAATTTTAATAAAAATATTATATATATATAAAAAGAACGGTTTCGGGTTAAGAACAGACGTCCGGAATGAATTAAGTTCATAACCAGAGGTACCACTGTATTAGAACTCAGGGTCATCCAATGAAAGTTGGGTGAGGTTCAGGACAGACAAAAGGAGGCGCTTGCTCACACAGTCCATAGTTCATCAATGAAATTCACTACTGCAAGTGGTTGGGATGACCGCCAACTCAGGTACTTGAAAAGACAACTTTGTGAAGGATAATATTATCAAAGGCTGGTAGTCATGATGGCCATTTCATCTCCATCACCAGAGGCAGTGTGACCCTGTATCTGTCGCTGAGGTTCAGGAGTTGGAGAGTTGCGTTGCATTCGTGTCCTGCTTGTGAGGTTCTGATCGGCATCTGGCTGGTCGCTGTGAAAACAAGGTGCAAGACTAGACAGGCCTCGGGACTTTTCTTATGCTCCTGGAGGAGAAACTTCCACAGCCTCCTAGGTGCCACATCCAAGGAATCTTGGGACTCTTTTGCCCAAATGTTGGTGGTAGGGCACAGAGCAGGGCTCTGTTTGGGGGACCCAAGTGGTAAGGTAGGTTAATATAGGAGAACAGTCTTTAAATGTTCCAGCTTCAACACTGCTTAGGGACTTTAAGAGTCACAAACAACAGATTTTACAAGATCAGAATAACAGAATTTGGAAAATGAGCCCATCAAATAGAATGGAGAGAATTTAATGGTTTGGCCTGGTTTTAGACGCCTCTAGCTGTCAGCGCTGTGGGTTAAACCACAGAGCCTAGGACTTGCTGATCAGAAGGTCAGCGGTTTGAATCCCCGTGACGGGGTGAGCGCCCGTTGCTCGGTCCCTGCTCCTGCCAACCTAGCAGTTTGAAAGCAGGTCAAAGTGCAAGTAGATAAATAGGTACTGCTCCGGCGGGAAGGTAAATGGCGCTTCCGTGCGCTGCTCTGGTTCGCCAGAAGCGGCTTAGTCATGCTGGCCACATGACCCGGAAAGCTGTACGCCGGCTCCCTCAGCCAATAAAGCGAGATGAGCGCCGCAACCCCAGAGTCGGTCACGACTGGACCTAATGGTCAGGGGTCCCTTTACCTAGTTGTCTAATTCTGCAGCACCTGGAAATATTGTGATGTGGGATTGCCCTTGGAGTGCCCTGCAGTAATGCAGTGTGCCTGTGACCAAGGTATTTGCAACATTTCTTCAGGAAATGGTGCAGCCAGCCGATTAAGGTGGGCAAAAGCACTCCAGGACACAGCAACTGCTAGAGCACCAAAGACCAGTGCTGGGTCCAGGAGATTTCCCAAGCTGCAGAACTGGTTCTTAAGAAGAACTGTCTCGAGGGCACACATCTATTTCACACCCAGAGCTCTGCCCCGATAGCTCCAGGGGAAAGAGAAAAACTCCTTCATGCATGGAGATTTATTCCTTCTGGCCCAATGGACCCCAACTAGCATGAATTACAATGAACGGGGTCTTTGACTAGGGCAGACACAGACCTTCGCCTGGGGTCTGGGGCAACTTGGTGAAGACTTTGCAATAGCCACTCCCAGCAGGTTTCTTTGTCAATGAACCCAAAGCAATATGCTGCTCCTGTCTGAAGAGGCTTCCCTAGTATGCAACACTCCAGAGATGGACTCAGCTTGCCTCCAGTTGCCTCCAGCTGGGGTAAGATCATAAGGGACTGGTGGCCTGCTTTATCCTGTCTCCTGGCCTGGCACTCAGAGCCAGTCGATTCTGACGCTCCTCCTCTGGGGACGATGAGGCATCTCCCTACCCTTGTCCGTCCTATTGCTCAGCATCCACAAGGCTGCCAGGCTGAACCAGGAGGTGATCGAATGCCCTTCATTCGCCCGCTGCCACGTCTCTACTCTCTTGCTCACTGCCTCCTCCCCTTCCCTCCTCGCTCTTCCCTGCAAAGGAAATTACAATTGTGATTTATTCAAACTCACCCACCCACTGCCTCTAATCTCTGAGCCTGCAGCACTGGGAGTAAATTCAATCAGGGGAATGTTTTATAACCAAGGAGAGCCTCTTGGCTAGGCGGCAACAGCAGCAACAACTCGGAAGCCTCTCCATCCTATGGGACATGGGAAAGCGAGACCCACATCTTTGCCCTTAGGCCTCAAACCCTATGGAGCTCAGCCGTTCATTCTGCGCAGCCGGGAGCGTGGAAAGCACATGGATGGAAAGAGTGCCTCAGTAAAGATGTCTCTCTCTGCCCCGCGACCGCAGCTAATTCCCTTCTCTAGTGTGGACCGTCAAAGATAGGGCTGGTGTGGTCAGTGTGTCTGGATAGGAACCCTGCAGTATCCACACGTGTGTCCCATTCATCGGCTGTGCTTTCAAAGCCTCTGGGAAGATTAATGCTCTGGGTCACTGCATGCAGTGTGTCAACGAGAACTGCAGGATCCAGCCCAGAAGACATCCTCCTCCAGTTGGGATTCTGGAGCCTCAAATCCCAGCTCTCTGTACATGGAGCAGCAACAGTGAGGTCATCCACAAGCCAGAGGAGCAGATGCCTCTACCTTCCGGCCTGGTCCATTTCCCCTTCTCAGCCTCTTGAAAGCATCCAGCAGATCGGAAGGTGGGGAGCAGAAACATCCGCTGGGAGGTGGAAATCATCTCCATTTTCTCATCCTCTGATCCAATTTCCTCCCAGAAGAGGCAGCGTCTGGTATTCACTAATGGCCCAATCCGTCTTAATTAGCTAAAGGGGAGGGGAACCAGCGAGGGGAGGGGAGCGTGCAGCGCTCCCTTCATAAAAGAGGGAGACAAAGGAGAGTTCCTTGCCCATTGCCGGCTGGAATTTGTGTTCTGCGTTTATGAATGAATAGGCGAGGGCAGCACCTGCTTGTTCTTTGTTCCCTTAACAGATTTACTATCTCCTTGACAGAAGCCTGAACAGGATGAGGCTGGCCAGTAATTTGGAGGAGAGGCTGTGGATGTGGGGAGGGAAAAGCAGCTTCAAAGTGACGCTACCGTCCCACACTATGGGATGATGCACTGCAAGAGTGTAAAAGGAGTCCTGGTGGGTCACAGCGAGACCAGTAACAGCCTGTCATATACTTCTGGGAATCCCACAGGCAGGCCATGGAGACAACAGCTCTCTTCTGCTGCTTACCTCCAGCAATTATTATTTGGACGTATCCTGCATCCAAACATAAGAGATTCCATTAGGTTGCCATAGGAGCTAGCCACTGACAGGGTTATCCCTCCACAAAGGTGTCTACTTAGCTGCCCAACACAGTCTATGCTAGTGCATTCCACATACTGCATTATATTCGAAAAAGACCTTTCTTCTAAGTGCCCAGAATTTACTACCAGCTATTTGGGGGGGGGGGACCCTGCATTCTATAAATTTTCTCTGCACACTGCAAAATTCTGCCTCCTGCCCCCCCCCCAAAAAAAACCATGATCTCAGTGAGAACAAACAAACTCTGGACATGCGTCAGAGTATCTAGCCCCCAGCAACCAGCAGAAGAAAAAGTCAAGCTCTTATTTGGAACGGATAACCTTCCCAACCTAGCTGGCCCCCAACTTGAGTGGGGGGTGGGGAGCCATCTTCAAAAGCTACAAAATACCAATCTGATTTCCAGTTAATGTGGTCCACCAAACACGGTTCCAATACAGCGCTGGTTGTTCATACACTAGTGTTTGTAGGTATGAGCAGTGGCATAGCGTGGGTTGTCAGCACCCGGGGCAAGGCAAGTAATTTGCGCCCCCTAATCCGTGGAGCCAGGTAGGGGCAGAGAGCTGCAAGTGCGAGCGCGCCCCCCCTCCCAGATGTTGCGCCCGGTGCGGCCGGCACCCCCTGCACCCCCCACGCTACGCCACTGGGTATGAGATGTTTGTGTAGCTTAGGTTCTCTCTTTTTTCAATCGAGAAAGCTACGAGTTTAGGTTTCTTTTTGTTCACCAGGGAGGTGAGTGTTTGCTTGCAACAGGTGACTGCTTCCCCTTTGAGTGCTGTAAAGGCTCAATCACAGAGAATAGTAGTAGTAGTAATAGTAATAATAATAATAATAATAATAATAATAATAATAATAATTTATTAATAATTTAATAATAATAATAAATTAATAATTTAATAATAATTTATTTGTACCCCGCCCGTCTGGCTGGGTTTCCCCAGCCACTCTGGGCGGCTTCCACAAAGACCAAAAATACACTAAGATGTCCCACATTAAAAACTTCCCTGAACAGGGCTGCCTTAAGATGTCTTCTGAATGGCAGGTAGTTGTTTATCTCTTTGATATCTGATGGGAGGACATTCCACAGGGCGGGCGCCACTACCGAGAAGGACCTCTGCCTGGTTCCCTGTAGCTTTGCTTCTCGCAATGAGGGAACTGCCAGAAGGCCCTCGGCGCTGGACCTCAGAATCAGTGCTGGGTTCCCCTACTGGAAGCACAGGTAGATAGATATGCACTACAAAGCATGGTGGGTACTTGCTCTATTGTACCTGCTAGCAAGCTAACAATGTATTTGGCGTTTCCTTTGTAACTACTGTCTGCTTTGTTTCACTTCACCCTCGTTGGGAAAGTCTCACCAGGGGCAACACAGAGCCCTTGCAGTCGGGATTCCACAATGCTGTGGGAGTTGGTGCGGCTGCATCTTCAACCAGAGCGTTCCTTCAGGAAGAATAAAACCAACAGCCCCACCTGCTGGCAGGCAACAAAATATGTAGGCTAGCACATGCAATTAACTCTAATGTACACTGAATGAAGCCATGAAGTCTAGGAGGGGAGTAGGGAAGTGTTTACTAGGCCTTCCATTTAAAGTCTCCAAGGAAAAGTACTGCTTTTGAGTTGCTAACAAGGTGTTAATAGCTTTGGAAGAGTAAGTGGCTGCTAAAAAGCTCTTTAACTAGGAAGCAGCATACTGGCCCCTCCAACTGCAATAATTGCACACTATTCTGCTCATCACTTCATCCCCAAACCTTCCTATAATGAATACCAACGCAAATCTGGGCGCTGTTTCAACTGAGCTAAAGTGCCTTCTCCATTTGGCTACAGAATGCCAACAGTCACTACTGCCAAGCCGCTCAGAGACTGCAGCTGAAAAACTCCAAAGATACCCATCGACACAAGGGTAAGGCTGGTGTTGTTGCTGTTGTTTAGTCGTTTAGTTGTGTCCGACTCTTCGTGACCCAATGAACCAGAGCACACCAGACACTTCTGTCCTCCACTGCCTCCCGCAGTTTGGTCAAACTCATGCTGGTAGCTTCAAGAACACTATCCAACCATCTCGTCCTCTGTCGTCCCCTTCTCCTTGTGCCCTCCATCTTTCCCAACATCAGGGTCTTTTCCAGGGAGTCTTCTCTTCTCATGAGGTGGCCAAAGTCTTGGAGCCTCAGCTTCAGGATCTGTCCTTCCAGTGAGCACTCAGGGCTGATTTCCTTCAGAATGGATAGGTTTGATCTTCTTGCAGTCCATGGAACTCTCAAGAGTCTCCTCCAGCACCATAATTCAAAAGCATCAATTCTTCAGCGATCAGCCTTCTTTATGGTCCAGCTTTCACTTCCATACATCACTACTGGGAAAACCATAGCTTTAACTATACGGACCTTTGTTGGCAAGAAGGCTGGTGTTACCAGGGAGGAAACAGCTTAGGCATTGGGGCAATGGACCCCTAAGCCAGTGCTGTTAGAGATGGCTCATTTCCACATGTTCCCACTCCCTTTTGCATAATTCAGCCTGCTACCATAAAACATGCAGGACACATGTTGCTTTTGAGCAGAGATTTTTTTTGGATGTGATGCTTGCAGCGTCCAAACACCAGAGCTGGACTTCTTCCCCAAGCGTGAATCAAAGCTGCAATTGCATCTTGGTTCATGGAAAAGGGGGCAGGTGCCGTGAACTGGAGGCAGAGCCTGACACTCTGCAAGAGGGAGAGAATCCAGGTTGCGGCCAAAGGAGAGCAGCTTTTGAGGTGCCCTTGGTGCTGAGAGCAGCAGTTCCCTGAGCCTGCATTATTCATGTGGCCTTGTCGGGTAGTGAATTATTTATTCAGCACTATTTGCAGGGAGTGGCGAGAGGCACCAAGGTGCTTTTAAAGCAGAAAGTGGGTGGGAGGGGAGAGAGAAGGGATGGCATGGGCTATTAACCCCATCCCTGCAGGAAAACACTGCGCAGGAGGCGAGAAGTAGGATGGAACTGGTTAACTTTCAGGACCACTGCAGAGAGGATGAGAGAATAGCTGGCAAGCACGAAGTCTGGAAAGCAAACTGCTAGCAGCCCTGGAACAGTGGCACATCGGAAGGAGCAATACCTAGAGGTTAGCCTACACAACAGGCCTTATAGTAAAGGTAAAGGGACCCCTGACCATTAGGTCCAGTCTCTGGGGTTGTGGCACTCATCTCACTTTATTGGCCGAAGGAGCCAGCATACAGCTTCCGGGTCATGTGGCCAGCTTAACTAAGCCGCTTCTGGTGAACCAGAGCAGTGCACAGAAACGCCGTTTACCTTCCCGCTGGAGTGATACCTATTTATCTACTTGCACTTTGACGTGCTTTCATTTTTTTTTTTTTTTTTTTTTTTTTTTTTTTAAGTAATTTTTATTTTTCCACATAAAAAACAAACATAACAATAACATAAACAAAAACAATAACAAACATATAAAATGGACCTCCCCATACCACCCCTTTTCTGCATCCTTATTTCAGATTTTTCAGCAACTTTTTAGTCAAACAATGTATACCTTTTTTTCCATCAATTAAATTTTCTTTAACTTAGTATTAACAGCTGTAGCTCTTTACCTCTTATTGCCCTGAACCTTAGTTTTCATCCAAATTACAACGATTTTTAAGATATTCTTTAAATTTACTCCAATCTTCTTCCACCGCCTCCTTCCCCCGGTCTCGAATTCTGCCAGTCATCTCCGCCAATCCCATATAATCGATCACCTTCGACTGCCATTCTTCCAGCGTGGGTAGTTCTTGCGTTTTCCAATACTTTGCTAGGAGAATTCTTGCTGCTGTTGTGGCGTACATAAAAAATGTCTTGTCCTTCCTTGACACCATTTGGCCCACCATGCCCAAGAGAAAAGCTTCTGGTTTCTTGAAAAAGGTTCTCTTGAGAACTTTCTTAATTTCATTATAGATCATTTCCCAGAATGCCTTAATCTTCGGGCAGGTCCACCAAAGGTGAAAGAAGGTTCCCTCAGTTTCATTACATTTCCAGCATTTGTTACTGGGCGAATGATAGATCTTCGCTAACTTAGCAGGAGTCATGTACCACCTGTAGATCATTTTCATAATGTTTTCTCTTAAGGCATTACATGCCGTAAATTTAACACCAGTGGTGCACAACTGCTCCCAGTCAGCAAGCTCAATATCATGTCCAATATCTTGTGCCCATTTAATCATACTAGACTTCACCATTTCATCTTGAGTATTCCACTTCAGCAACAAATTATACATCCTTGATAGGTTTTTAGTATTGGGTTCTAACAATTCTGTTTCTAGTTTGGATCTCTCCATCTGGAAGCCTATCTTTCTGTCCTGTTTAAATGCTTCATTTATTTGTCTATAATGTAGCCAATCTCTCACCTTGTCTTTCAACTCCTCAAAACTTTTCAGTTTCAGTTGTTCACCATCCTGTACTATAATTTCAGAATATTTAGGCCAATGTGGCCCCATATTCAATTTTTTCACCTCTTTGGCTTCCATAGGTGACAACCACCTGGGGGTTTTACTTTCAAGTAAATCTTTATATCGAATCCAAACATTGTACAAAGCTTTCCTGACAACATGATTTTTGAAACCTTTATGAGATTTTACCTTATCATACCATAGATATGCATGCCAACCAAATCTATTATCAAATCCTTCAAGATCCAAGATGTCTGCATTCTCGAGGCGCAGCCATTCTTTCAACCAGCAGAATGCTGCTGATTCATAGTACAGTTTTAAGTCTGGCAGGGCAAAGCCTCCTCTATCTTTAGCATCTGTTAAAATCTTAAATTTTATTCTAGGCTTTTTGCCCTGCCAGACAAACTTGGATATGTCTTTCTGCCACCTCTTGAAACAATCCATCTTGTCTATTATTTGTAAAGTCTGAAACAAAAATAACATTCTAGGCAATACATTCATTTTGATAACGGCGATTCTTCCTAACAGAGAAAGTTTCAATCCTGACCATGTGTCTAGATCTTTCTTAACTTCTGACCAACATTTATCATAGTTGTCTTTAAATAGATTCACGTTTTTCGATGTCAGATTTACCCCCAAATATTTAACTTTTTTTGCTAACCCCAAACCAGTTTCTTTTTGGAATGCCTCTTTTTCCTCATTTGTTAGATTTTTCTCCAGCACTTTAGTTTTTTGTTTATTCAATTTAAATCCTGCAACTTGACCAAATATTTCTATCAGTTCTAAAACTCTTTTTGTACTAGTGTTCGGCTGCTGTAATGTTAAGACTAAGTCATCTGCAAATGCTCTTAACTTATACTCTTTCGCTCCGAACTGAATTCCTTTTACCAACTGGTCCTTTCTAATCATGTTTAACAATATCTCCAAGACTGAAATAAAAAGTAAGGGAGAAATGGGGCATCCTTGTCGTGTTCCTTTCTCTATAGCTATCTCTTCAGTTACCACATTATTCACAATTAGTTTTGCCTTCTGTTTAGAATATATTGCACTTATACCATTTTCAAAACCTTGGCCTACCCCCATCCCCTGGAGATTCTTTTTCATAAAGCTCCAACAAATGTTGTCAAAGGCTTTCTCCGCGTCCACAAAAATCAATACTGCTTTTCTATTAATGTTTGTTTCCAATAACTCCACAATGTCAATTATATTCCTTACATTGTCCGACATGTGTCTTCCCGGGAGAAAGCCAGCTTGATCTTTATGAATCTCACCTATCAACACTTTCTTAAGTCTTTTTGCTAAAATGTCTGCAAATATTTTGTAATCCACATTTAAAAGTGAGATCGGGCGGTAGTTTTTAACCTGGTTCTTTTCAGTCTCAGTTTTTGGTATAAGTGATATAAAAGCCTCTCTCCACGATTCAGGTGCCCCCTTCCCTTCCAGTATCTCATTGCATACTTCTTTCAATGGTTGTACTAGACAGTCTTTCAAAACCTTGTAATATTTAGCCGTCAGGCCATCTGGTCCTGGAGATTTTCCCAATTGTGTCTTTTGAATGGCTTCCTCTATTTCTTGTTCTGTTATTTTTTGATTCAAAATCAGCCTGTTCTGTTCCGAGATTTTTGGTAGTCCATAATTTTCCAAAAATTCATCTATCTCTTGTTCCTTCACAGGCCCTTGTGAATATAATTTCCTGAAATAACTTTGAAAACAGTTACTTATCTCATTCGGCTTACATATACTCCTTCCATCCTCCTCCAGACAAGTAACAGTGTTCAGTTTCTGTCTTTTTTTCAATTGCCATGCAAGAAGCTTCCCACATTTATCTGCTGATTCAAATGTCCTCTGTCTCATTTGTTTAATTTTCCATTCTATCTCTTGGTTTGTAAGTTCCATATACTGCATCTGATAATATTTTATTTCTCTCAATATTTCATGAGACTTTGGATTGGACCTCAATTTCTTTTCTCCTTCCTTCATCTTTTCCAGAATTCTACTTTTCCTTTCATTTTGTTTTTTCTTCTTAATTGAATTCTGTTGTATCAGGAAGCCTCGCATCACGGCTTTACTTGCGTCCCAAATTATTCTTTTTTCAACTTTTGTTCTTAAGTTAATCTCAAAATAATCTTTCAATGTCCTTAGGGCCTTTTCACAAATTTGTTCATCTCTAAATAGGAAGTCATTCATTCTCCACCTAAAGGATCCAGTTGTTGTCAATTTCATTTCCATCTTCACTGCGTTATGGTCGGAGCAGGTTTTTGGGCAGATTTCCACTTTTTTTATCTTTGCAGCCATCACACTAGATACCCAGATTTGGTCAATTCTTGTCCATGTCATTTTAGATTCCGAGAAAAAAGTTCCCTCTCTTTCGAGAGGGTTTCTAGTCCTCCAAATATCTATTAGGTCCATATTTTCTGTCATCTCAAAAAAGATCTTTGGTAATCTACCTTCTTTAGAGATCATTTGTCTTTGTGCTTTATCCATATTTGTAGAGACCACTCCATTCATGTCCCCCATCATTATTATTTTGCAGTCGAGATAGTCCATCAAAGTCCCATGCAACTTCTTAAAAAATTCTGCCTTCCCGTCATTTGGCGCGTATACTCCAACAACCAAATACTTTTCTCCTTGAATCTGTACTTCAATTGCCAAATATCTTCCTTCTTCATCTTTAAATTTGATTTTTGGATCCAATTTTTCTTTTGCATAAATCACAACTCCTCTCTTTTTGACTTTGTCAGAAGATATAAATTCTTGTCCTAATCTTTTATTCACGAGCAATTTTCTATGTGTCCTGATTATATGAGTTTCCTGTAGACATATCAAATCCAATTGCTCTTTTTTCAAGATATGAAAAACTTGACGTCTTTTTCGGGGATGGTTCAAACCATTACAATTCCAACTAAGAAGTTGCAGTGACATCTTGATTATTAAGCGTTTGTCCCTCCGACTGCCCCAAGTTTGTCTTCTTCTTCAGTTGTTGATTGTGGTAGGCCGTATGATAAGTTTGCTATATCCACTGGTTCTCCCCCTTCTGCTGTTAGTCCTTGTGCCGTTCCTTTCTGCAGGTCCTCCAAATTTCTCTCCAAGAAATCTTCTTTCTCCTGTACTGTTCTTATTCTCACCTTCTTCCCTTTATAGTTAAAGGACAATCCCTGTGGGAACTCCCACCTGAAAGGTATGTAATTTTTCCTCAGCAAATTGGCAAGATCTCTATAAAAGGTTCTCACTTCCAAGATGTATCTAGGAATATCTTTAAAAATCAGAGCTTGAGTGTTCTCAATGACCAAAGCTTTTTGGTAATGCAGGTTCAATATCTTATCTCTCTCCTGCTTGGTTCTTAGGGTAATCAGACAATCCCTTGCCCTTTTAACTTGTTTTCTGCCAAGTCTGAAAGCCGTTGTTATTTCTATTTCATCATCTTCCAAATCCTCTCGCCAATTTTCCAAAATTGCCTCTGTGAGGAATTCCTTCAGGTCGTCCCCTTCGTTCTCTGGAACTTGCCTTAGTTTCAAATTTCGTTCTTTCCTCTGTAATTCCAATAGGGAGAGAGCTGCCTCATGCTCATTCACTTTTTTCTCAATCGGCGCAAGTTTCCCCTGTGTCTCTTCTGCAATTGCCTTCGCACTCGTAGCAATTTTCCTAGTTTCTGTAGATTCCTGAATCAGTCTATTAATAGATTCCGTATTAGTTGTCACAGATGTAGTATTCAAGTCCAGTCTCACTGTCAATTCTGTCAATTTTTTTGTATTTTCTGTGGATTGCTTTGTTAAAGCCTCAAGGGATTGATTAATTTTCAGTAGTGCCTGTGTCATAGAATCCATTGATGCAGCTGTTGAGCTTTCTGGTGCCGGCACTGTTTGGCCAGAAATTGAGGCTCTTTTCTTTTGTGTTACCTTAGTTTTAGATCTGGTTCTTATCTCCTCAGCTGTGCCGCTCATGTCCCAAGGTCGTTCTCACAGGAAAAACTCGCGATGGAAAATCCCACTGTTAGTCACACTTTTCCCCTCTTGATCCTCAAGAGGGAGCAATTAACAATGTCCAAATTCGGGGAAACAAAGAAACAGGAAGCCAAATGTGAAAAGTCCGAAGTCCGCCATTAAAGTTATTAAAAACACTTTTCCTCTGATGGATTTAATTAATCAGTTTCACTAATAAAGTCCCCTTCAAGTTCTACAACTTTATCCAACTTTCCGACTTTTTAATGATGCTCTTAAAAGACCCATTCCTCCCGGTGTTCACTCCTGGCAGGTCGTCCCGGGGGAGTCAGGGCGATGGGAAACCTTGTTTCCTTTTCAAATTAAAGAGTATCTTCACAAGACTGTCTTTCCCCCCCTTCTCTTGCCGATCGGGGGGGAAGGATACATTTGACAGGTCAGGGTTAAAAGTTCAACTGTAACTTTCTTGCAACTGCAGCGAGGTCTGACGTTGCTTTAGATTTCTGCAGTCCGGGGGGGGCAGACTTCCTTATTTTATGCCGTCCCGTTTTCAGCCAAATTTTTTAAAATTTTGTTGTACCGTCTTTTTTCCGCTCTTACTCACGGGTGTTCAGTCCGAATTTTCTTTTCAGGAAGGAATCGACGCTCTCCGCTTATGGCGACGCGGCTTCACTCTGCGAGCTGGGTTGCGACTCTCAGCACCGCGCTCACACCCGATGCCGCTACGGAGCCTTTAAAAAGGCTCTTTCGCAATACCGGGGGGCGCAAAAGGTGCCCGCCGAGTCTCCTTGTTCACAGGCTTCAGCGCCTGTGATTTTAGGGGTCCCCCGCTCGCCGTAGCGGGTCAGACCCGAACTCACAGAGCAGTCCTGCCTCGGAGCTCGAGGCAAGGACCGCCATTAAGCGCTGGCGCCGACCGGAAGTCCACTTTGACGTGCTTTCAAACTGCTAGGTTGGCAGGAGCAGGGACTGAGCAACGGGAGCTCACCCCGTCGCAGGGATTTGAACCGCCGACCTGCTGATCTGCAAGCCCTAGGCTCTGTTGTTTAACCCACAGCGCAGGCCTTATAAAGCCTGCTATAAGGGAGAAAATATGTCTCATGAGCTCACTTATCAACAGCGTACCAGGAAGCCTCTCTTGCCCAGCCCATCAGGTGAAGGGATTTATACAGGCTGCTTGCTGCAGGACAGTTAAAGGTGCAGAAATGCCCTCTTAGCCTGGAATGAAGTTGGTACAGCCCAGCAAGCACACGCTACATGCCAGAGCTCATCTATGGAGTTGCGGGGTGACCTCAGCTTTGTAACATGAGGGTTAATAATACAAGCCTGCCTCAGGACTGTTGTTAATGTTGCTGAGATAATGAATACAAAGTGCTGAGAGCACTTAGGGGGAAATGCTGTGTAAAGTTTATTATTCATAGAAACCACTCTGTTCCTCCATTCCATTTGAGAACAGGCTCAGGGCTGCGGCCAAGTTTGGAGTAGAGAAGTGCCATGATCACCCAGGCTGATCTAGACAAACACTCAAGAAAGGGGGTTTGAATGGCAGCAAAACGGGCCATATCCAAGTACTGCCCTATATGAAAGTTACTGGGGTCTAAAGACAGGGGTGCTTTCCTTTCCAGGCGCAGGGGTTTCACCAAAGAACAATCATTTGCTACGGCTCAAGGCTTCCAAAGGGAGCAGAATGAGGAGACTGAAGAAAGAGAAGAGGAGGAGGAGTTTGGATTTGATATCCCGCTTTATCACTACCCTAAGGAGTCTCAAAAGGTCAGCGGACTGAATCCCCTTGATGGGGTGAGCACCCATTGCTCGGTCCCTGCTCCTGCCAACCTAGTAGTTCGAAAGGACGTCAAAGAGCAAGTAGATAAATAGGTACTGCTCCGGCGGGAAGGTAAACGGAGTTTCCGTGTGCTGCTCTGGTTCGCCAGAAGCGCCTTAGTCATGCTGGCCACATGACCTGGAAGCTGTATGCCGGCTCCCTTGGCCAATAAAGCGAGATGAGCACCGCAACCCCAGAGTCGGTCACAACTGGACCTAATGGTCAGGGGTCCCTTTACCCCTTTACCTTTAAGGAATCTCAAAGCAGCTAACAATCTCCTTTCCCTTCCTCCCCCACAACAAACACTATGTGAGGTGAGTGGGGCTGAGAGACTTCAGAGAAGTGTGACTGGCCCAAGGTCACCCAGCAGCTGCATGTGGAGGAGCGGGGAATCGAACCCGGTTCACCAGATTACGAGTCCACCGCTCTTAACCACTACACCACACTGGCTCTCTAAATACCCCCAAGGTCAGCTACAACACCAAAAAGGCAGGAAGGTGGCAGAGGGCCTTACATGATGAATGGGGTGGGGAACACATGAAAGAACACTTCAAAAAAGAATTGTGGTGAGGGATGGGGAAACCTGTGCTTGGACTCCAGCTCCCCCTGGCCTCAGGCAATGATGGGAGCTGTAGTCCTGCAATATCTGGACGGCCCAGATTCCTTGTCCTGGGTGTCAAGGTTCCATCATAGAAAAGCTCTGCCCCAAAGGGAAAAGGAGGAAGCTATGCAAACAAAACCAGAACCCATGCCCAAAGAGCACAGCAGTGCTCAATCCACAAGCCCCAGGCCGGATGAGTGGGTAACTGGGAGGTAGTGGAATTCCTTCCTCCTCTTGCTAGCATCTTTTCTTAGCAAAGCAGCTGTTGCTCTAACTCCCCCACCTGGACAAGACTTGAATTACACAGAAAGAGCCGCTTGCTATCCTCCTTGACTGAAAGTAGGATGGAGACTGTTGAGAACTATGGGGATACGAACTTGACTTCCAGAATTGGGGGGAGGAGGCAGGATATAAATGCAGGCTGTGACCGCTGACACACATGTTCAATTGACTAATAAAACAACAACAACAACAACAACAACAACAACAACAATAATAATTTATTGTTTATACCCTGCCCATCTGGCTGGGTTTCCCCAGCCACTCTGGGTGGCTTCCAACCAAATATTAAAAACAATACAGCATCAGACATTAAAAACTTCCCTACCACCTTCAGTTGTCTTTTGAAAGTAAAATAGTTATTTATTCCCTTGACAGATGGTAGGAGGGTGTTCCACAAGGCAGCTGCCACTACTGAGAAGGCCCTCTGCCTGGTTCCCTGTAACCTCACTTCTCGCAGTGAGGGAACCGCCAGAAGGCCCTTGGGGCTGGACCTCAGTGTCCGGGCAGAACGATGGGGATGGAGACGCTCCTTCAGGTATACTGGGCCGAGGCTGTTTAGGGCTTTAAAGGTCAGCACCAACACTTTGAATTGTGCTTGGAAACGTACTGGGAGCCTATGAACATCTTTCAGGACCGCTGACTTGCAGCCCCGGAAGGGGGCAGAACAGACTTACACACACAAAGACCCAGAATGCAACCCCTGCACAAATGGGGAGTTGCCTGTATAAAGTACCGTATTTTTCGTTCTATAGGACGCACATTTTCCCCTCCCAAAATTAAGGGGAAATGTGTGTGCGTCCTATAGAGCGAATGCAGGCTGCGCCGCTAAGCCCAAACCCAGAACAGGAAGACGGAGCACTGCGGAGCGCTCCGTCTCGCTGTTCTAGCTTGGGGATGGCTGCGCGCAAAGCCTCTGCATGGCAGCGGGGCACTGCGCTCCAAAGGCTTCAGGGATCTTTGAGGCTGGCGGTGGGGGAAAGCAGCGGTTCCCCCCACTGCCAGCCTCACAAGCTCTGGTGAATGTACCTTGAACACACCTTGTTTTAGAGGGGGAAAACAAGAAAAAAAAATTCCCTGTTCTCCCCCTCCTATGGTCCGGTGCATCCAATGGAGCGAAAAATACGGTAGGTACTGGTAGCTTTGAGAATTCAACAGAGCAAAATGGCCCAGTCTGGGAAGGTCACTTTTCTCCTGCTGGAAACTGGGGGTGGGGAAAACCTGAAGGGCAACCAATCAAGGCCCTGAACCATTGGATTCAAGGTACAAGAAAGGAGATTCCAACTAAACATCAAGATGAACTTTCTGAAAGCAAGAAAGTTTCCGTTTGACAGTGGAATGGACTCCCTTGGAAGGGGGTGGACTCTCCTTCCTTGGAGGTTTTTAAGCACAGGTTGGAGGGCCACCTGTTATTGATGTTTCACCTGAGACACCTGCATTGCAGGGGGCTGGACTAGATGACAACTGGGATCCCTTCCAAAAGTGGCGGAGCTTCATGCTCCGGCACCAGGGGCCGGGGAACAGGCGGGGGCAGGGCTGGCGCGCGTCCTGGGGGCGTGACGCTCAGTGCGGGTGGGGGCCAGCCGCGATGGCACCCCACCAGGATCGTGCTGCCAGGGGCAGTGCGTTCCCCCCACGCTCCTCTTCCTCCGCCAGTGCCTTCCAGCTCTACAGTTGTTTTTAGATCATTTTTATTAATTTTCCAATAAAAAACATCCAATTAATATATCCAATCATAATCCAATTAAAATAAAAAACTGAAATAAAAAAAAGACCAAATTATAATCCAAATTATAATTGTTGATTTTTCGGAGCTCCCCATAGTCTGGACCTCTGAACCATATCTCCACATCTCAGTTCTGCCTCTCCTCGTTGTTTCCATATTTTCCACATCTCAATTTTAACGCTTTAACCAACTCTACAGTTCTATGAGTCTTATGATTCTATCCCACTCTGGTACAGGGAATAACACAGCTGTACGTGCAGGAGAAAACAGGGAGAAATTATACCTGGGTCACAGATAGCAAAGTAGAGTTGCAGTACTGTCATGAACAGGGTGGTGTGAAAATGACCAGAAGTTCAGGCAGTTTTGTTTCCTCCAGAAACAGGCTTTTCCATCTACAGTAGTACCTCGGGTTAAGAACTTAATTTGTTCTGGAGGTCCATTCTTAACCTGAAACTGTTCTTAACCTGAGGTACCACTTAAGCTAATGGGGCCTCCCACTGCCGCCGCATGATTTCTGTTCTCATCCTGAAGCAAAGTTCTTAACCCGAGGTACTATTTCTGGGTTAGCAGAGTCTGTAACCTCAAGCATCTGAAACCTGAAGCCTCTGTAACCCGAGGTACCACTGTACAGCCAAGGACCAGAACTGGGACACTATGTAAATATATTTTATGGCATTTTAGCCTGCATCCAAAATAAGGGGTTTTTAATCGAGCATGTGGGAGTCTGTGTTTTGGTAAAGGAAGAGCTGGGGACCTCCCATCAGCCCCAGCCACTCTGGCCAAAGGCCAGGAATGATGGGAATTGTTGTCCAACACACCAGGGACACCCTTTCCAGACAAGCTGCTTACAGCACTCTCTGCTCCATGCTCGTGGGTACATACAAATATGTACTACTAAAGAGTTTCTCCATGTGAATTCCAGACCTTGAAAGAGACCCCTAACAAGCTTTATTGCTTAAAAACCCATCACCAACCTTTCCACCTTTTTCATATTTTTACTGAGGGTTAAAAATGGGTTTTTCAAAAAAACGATGGCCGAGATTCTCAGTACATGCAAATTCCTCCAGCTCCTTTTCATAAAGGGGACTCTGAATATAGCAACCCACAGTGGATGGGTACAGAGGCCCACAAGTCAAGGGTCTGTCTTGTGAAAACCTGAAGCATGAGCATATCCACCAGCAAAAACCTGTGCTTTAGTGGGTGCTACAATTCCAGAAGGGACGTGGGTGGCGCTGTGGGTTAAACCACAGAGCCTAGGACTTGCCGATCAGAAGGTCGGCAGTTCAAATCCCCGCAAGGGGGTGAGCTCCCGTTGCTCGGTCCCAGCTCCTGCCCACCTAGCAGTTCGAAAGCACGCCAGTGCAAGTAGATAAATAGGTACCGCTCTGGCGGGAAGGTAAACAGCGTTTCCGTGCACTGCTCTGGTTCACCAGAAGTGGCTTAGTCATGCTGGCCACATCACCCGGAAGCTGTGCGCCGGCTCCCTTGGCCAATAAAGCGAGATGAGTGCTGCAACCCCAGAGTCGGTCACAACTGGACCTAATGGTCAGGGGTCCCTTTACCTTTACAATTCCAGAAAAAGGGATACGAAGGCCAAATCTGGCTTGCCTTTCAATGCAAGAGCCCTGAAGGATGAGGAAGAGGCAGTCTCCAACAGCAGATTTATGACTCTTTTTATCAACCTACTTTAGGGAAGATATGACCTTTCACGAGAATGGATCAAAACATGCAGATCAGCCGAAGAGTCATCTTGAATTGTAGTCAATAGATACAAACCGGTCATGTGAATCCGATATACTTTTCCCACTGAAGTCAGTCTCTCTGTAAGTAGTGGTAGGCGAATAGACCCTCAAACCAAGCATCAAATTGCCAGACAAGCAAAGGTGCTGTTTAGCAGTAAACAAAGTACTGGTAGCTTAATTGGATAAGACTCTTCTTGTCTATTAATACAGCATCATTCCCCTTCCCTTGGAGAGATGGACAGCTGTAGCACCACAATCTCCAGTTACAAGATGAGCTGATTTGATGCTGTTTTGAACAATTCCCCACCACTTCACCCCGATACCTGAGAACACCTGCACAACAGAACTAAAACTTGTTGAAGTCTGTCACCATCTGCTCTTAAAAAGCTGGTGCGCAGCACACGGATGAAGGGCTGCAACCCTCTGCTGCAGGCAGCACACATCCCATCTCCAGCTGTGAATGTGCAAGTAGTGCCCTTCATTGGTTAGGAACCTGTAATGGGGCGACAGTGGCGTAGTGTGGGTTGTCAGCACCCGGGGCAAGGCAAGTAATTCGCGCCCCCTAACCCGTGGATTTGCGCCCCCAACCCGTGGATTTGCGCCCCCTAACCCTAACCCCCAGATGTTGCGCCCGGTGCGGCCGGCCCCCCCTGCACCCCCCACGCTACACCACTGTGGGGCGACTTTTTATCATATACGGTGGGATTGTAGTAAAATTTTAAAAATTTGGGACATGATATATAATGAGTTGAAGAAAATGTTCCAGTTAACATTTGTAAAAAAAAAGCCTGAAGCTTTCTTGTTAGGGATTGTAGGAAAAGACCTGCCAAGGAAATTAAAAAAACATTTTCATGTATGCAACAACGGTGGCAAGAGTCTTAATAGCACAAGGATGGAAGAATGAGGAAATCCCGACTAAAGAACTGTGGCAAGAGAATTGCGGAATTGGCAAAATTGACACATAAACTACGTGGCAAGGATAACTGTGACTTTAAAGAAGAATGGGAACCTTTTAGTACTTAAAGAAACAACAGAATGAACTGGACTCCTTGGCAGGTTTTGAATAAACATTCAGAAACTCTTTATTGGTAATATAGCGATAGATAAATTGAGGATCTTTACAACTCTATAACATGCAGAGAATAATATGTGTTGAAAAACTGGAGAAAGTAGCTGAGGGAAGTCTGGTTGGTTGTTGTTTTTTTAGGGGAGGGGGAGGGGGAAATGGGGGGAAATGAGGATGATGTATTTTTGATAAATTGTTAATTGTTGAAATTCCTAATAGAAATATTTTTTTATTATTTTTTTTAAAAGGAACCTGTAATGGGGCATTCAATAGAGAGGTTCATAGCCAGGATCAGGCAGCTTTGTGATCCGGGTGGCTCTTTAGCTTGTGGAACTTGACGCTGTCCAATTTCTCAAAGCGCTTTCCGCAGTGCTCGGAAGTGAAGTTGTACTGGGCTTTTGAGGTATGCTTCTTCATGTGCCAGTTGAGAGAAGCTCGCTGCCGGCATTGGTATCCACAGACCTCACACCTGTAGAGAGAAGCCGTCATCACCTCGCTGCATTCAAGAACATGGCAGCAGCAGAGAGCCCACAGGCAAGGCAATAGGCCATCACCGCTTGCTGCCAACCTTTCACACTGCACGCACATAGCACCCTTGAAAATCAGAGACTGGGTGTCAACCAGTTACTGTGTCTGACTTCAGGTGTAGCCGAAGAGGGAGCTGTGTCCACAAGAGGGAGCTTTTGCCAGCAGTTTCCATCAAGAGGTGGGGCTGTTATCATACCCAGAAACCGTTCTGTGCTGCCTCTCCAAGGCACCTTTAACATTACGTTCTTAACAAGGTTGAAAGGAAACAGCCATTCAGGTTAATTCATTGCTTAAATACAGCCCCAGATTTTAGCTAGCGCTGCCCTTTGTAGAGGGACGCGGGTGGCGCTGTGGGTTAAACCACAGAGCCTAGGACTTGCCAATCAGAAGGTCGGCGGTTCGAATCCCTACGACGGGGTGAGCTCCCGTTGCTCGGTCCCTGCTCCTGCCAACCTAGCAGTTCGAAAACACGTCAAAGTGCAAGTAGATAAATAGGTATCACTCCGGCAGGAAGGTAAACGGCATTTACGTGCGCTGCTCTGGTTTGCCTGAAGCGGCTTAGTCATGCTGGCCACATGACCCGGAAGCTGTACGCTGGCTCCCTCGGCCAATAAAGCGAGATGAGCACCGCAACTCCAGAGTCGGTCACGACTGGACCTAATGGTCAGGGGGCCCTTTGCCTTTGCCCTTTGTAGAAGGCCATGTGATTGAACTGCAAGCCTCCCCTCAATCAGGCACTTAAGGCACATTTTCCGAATATAATTACAATGTGTTGCCTGTGTTAATATACTGTAATAATGATAATCTATTGGACTCCATTAGGCTTGTATATCTCTATGCTAGAGATGTGGTAAGCACAATGCCTCCTTGAAACATACGCTTATACAGTCATACCTTGGAAACTGAACGCCTTACGAGTCGAACGTTTTGGCTCCCGAATGCCGCAAACCCGGAAGTGAGTGTTCTGGTTTGCATACGTTCTTTGGAAGCCAAACATCCATTGCGGCGTCCGACTGCATACAGGAAGCTCTTGCAGTCAATCGGAAGCCACGCCTTGGTTGTTGAACGTTTTCAGAAGTCGAAAGGACTTCCGGAACGGATTCTGTTTGGCAACCAAGGTATGACTGTAACATGTTCTATACTTACTAAGAAAATACTGAACTGTATAACTATGACTGTGCAGAAAAAGCTAAAACATTCAGCGTAGAATATTTGTTTGAACTATACACCTATTGTATGGAAATTAAGAACAGGACAACAAAAATAGATTCTACGTGCCCTAATGGTGGCCAGGAGACTGATACTGATGAATTGGAAGAATAAAGATATGATCCCCTTCAGTCAATGGATTGACAATACGACAAAATTCACAACTTATGATCATACTACTTACAGATGCAGACTTTGTTTGTGTAAATATGACAACATTTGGAATGAATTTTTTAAAAATGTAGTAGGCTATTAATATCTACATATGTATTAGGATAATAACATCATGTCTATTTATATAAGAATGTATGGGACTACATTACATGTTATCTTTGTATATTGCTTCTTTCTACACATTTTTGTTCATCCCCCCCCTCACTTCTTTTCTTTTCTCTGTATCACTTTATTTCTTTATAATTGAAATTCTTTCAATAAATTATTAATACCAAAAGATACTGCAATAATGATTATGTGGTTTGCTCAGGTTTCATTTAGCAATACAGTGGTGCTTCGCAAGACGAAATTAATTCGTTCTGTGAGTTTTTTCGTCTTGTGAATTTTTCATCTTGCGAAGCACGGTTTCCCATAGGAAATGCATTGACGGTTTCCCATAGGAATGCATTGACGGTTTTAAGAAAAAGGCGCAAAACGTTTTCGTCTTGCAAAGCAAGCCCATAGGGAAATTCGTCTCGCGAAGCAACTCAAAAAACAAAAAACTCTTTCGTCTTGCGAGTTTTTCGTCTTGCGAGGCATTTGTCTTGCGAGGTACCACTGTATTAGGATAATAATATCATGTCTATTTATATAAGAATGTATGGGACTATATTACATTTTATCTTTGTATATTGCTTCTACACATTTTTGTTCATCCCCACCCTCACTTCTTTTCTCTGTATCACTTTATTTCTTTATAATTGAAATTCTTTCAATAAATTATTAATACCAAAAGATACTGCAATAATGATTATGTGGTTTGCTCAGGTTTCATTTAGCAATACAGTCGTACCTTGGCAGAGACGTAGGAAGGTCAGGTGGTACCTGGTGCAGAAAATTTCTTGTCACCCCCCCCCCCCCCGCATACATTTATTTTATTTTATTTTATTTTATCGCCTGCAAAAATGGTTTGACGTTATTTCATATTTTCTCACAAAGGAATGTGGATTCTGGGCCTCTGATAACAAGGAGGCGACTGTGGACAGATACTTAAATCTACAGGATGGATTGTGTTTTGGCTCCACTGAACTGAAATTTCAGCCTTCACACCATATGAAAACGGCCAAGTAAACAGTTATTTTCATGGAGGAAGGTCAAGATATTAACTGATATGCATGAAATTTCAGATATAGCTATATAATCCCTAGTGTAGTAAGATAAGACCTTTGGAGCAGGCATTTTTTTAAAAAAAGTTTGTTATGAACCGCCCTAGTAGGGCAGTAATTGCTAATTTGTCACTCCCCCCCTCCATGATGGCACCCAGGGCAGACCCCCCCCGCCCCCTCCTATGCCCCTGTACCTTGGTTCTCGAACAGAATCCATGCCGGAACTCCGTTTGACTTTTGAAAATGTTCAAAAACCAAGCCACGGCTTCCAATTGGCTGCAGGAGCTTCCTGCACTCAATTGGAAGCCACATTGGATGTTTGGGTTCCAAAGAACGTTCACAAACCAGAACACTCACTTCTGGGTTTGCTGCATTCAGGAGCCAAAACATTCGAGTTGCAAGGTGTTCGCGAACCAAGGCACAACTGTAATATTTTTTTTAAAAAAAAGATATTGAATGTCCTCTACAAGGGACCAGAAACTCAAACCCATCTTGCAACAATGCCCCAATCTCCACCTTGTTAGGATTTACTCTGGCCCGTCAAGCCCTAGATGCAGTGCTGCTGCATAATCACACTTGTGGTGCTATGAGACCACTATACAGCTGCTGCTACTCGCCCCCATCACCTCACAGGGATAATAATAATAATAATAATAATAATTTATTTATACCCCACCCATCTGGCTTGGTTTCCCCAGCCACTCTGGGCAGCTTCCAACAAAAGATTAAAAATACACTAAAGCATCAGTCATTAAAAACTTCCCTAAACAGGGCTGCCTTCAGATGTCTTCTAAAAGTCAGATAATTGATAATTGCGAGCGCATGTCCTGGAAACAGCGGTGCCCTGCTTCACACTGCCACACAGCTGTTGTGTACATCTCAAAGGTGGGGTCCAGCTCTGAGAGATGGGGCTCACAGGGACAGCGGTTTTTGTGGTCTCCGTACCAGATTACTATGTTGTTCAAGCAGTTCACATTCCGCCTTCTTCCTTGTGACACGGGAAGCGGGTTAGGGAGAAGAAGAAGAAGAACATAAGTTTGTGAAATATACTCAGAGTCGAGAGTGGATTTCATGCTCTTTATTCAGCTCATAGTGGTGAAGAGGAATGAAAGTCGCCTCAAAGTACCTGCTTTATATACATTATTTACACAATGGGCTGCACATGATTGGCTAATTCTGGAATTCTCCTGTAGGCCAATCAGGTTGTGGATTCACTTCCATCTGGAGCCGGATTGGGTGGCTCCTGCAGACCAATCATACTGCTGCATTGTTCTAGGACCAATCAGACTACTGCATTCTGAATCCTATTGTTCTAGGACCAATCAGACAGCTGCATTTTGGATCCTATTCAACTCAGTACATAACAGTTTGAGAAGCAGAGAACAGAAGGTCCCTTCAAACAATTGAAATAAAAAGCTTACAACACCTTATAGGAAGGCTATAAGGAGCCCTAAGAAAGTCATTTTAATTCAAATAAATTAACTTCAAAGATGCTGAGACTTACATGTTCACCTGTCAGGGGACTGCCATCGGAACAGCAGAGGGAGGCAGGGGGGCCCGCTGGGATACAGAGAGCCTCCGAAACTCCTGAGGAGCAGTTCCTCTTCCAGCAGTGGAAAAAGCCACACCTCCAGTGGAGAAGAGAGGGAAGGGGCCAGCCAAGTGAGGAGAGGGTTCGAAGATGCTGCTGAGAGCCCCAGCGCCTCACCTCGCCAGGCTGGCCAGGAGGGACGCACGCCCCTTCCGTCACCCAGCTTGTGCATAGGGGTGAAATGCAAGGAGGGGAGGAGGAGGCTTGGGGTGCCGAAGATTATGTTGGGGGAGAAGCCGGAAGGGGCCACTCCTGGATTCTGTAAGTGACTGAGACAGTCCTGAACTTGGTAGATCTGCACTGTAAATAGTTTGCACAATAAAATCTTTAAAAGCCAGGTCGGAGTCCTGTCTGGTTACTCACGAGCAACCAGCATCAGCATCTGACATCACCTCTTGAACATGAAGCTTTTAAAATAATATAACTGAGGTAAAGGTAAAGGTACCCCTGCCCGTACGGGCCAGTCTTCACAGACTCTGGGGTTGTGCGCCCATCTCACTCAAGAGGCAGGGGCCAGCGCTGTCCGGAGGCACTTCCGGGTCACGTGGCCAGCGTGACATCGCTGCTCTGGCGAGCCAGAGCCGCACACGGAAACGCCGTTTACCTTCCCGCTAGTAAGCGGTCAATATTTATCTACTTGCACCCAAGAGTGCTTTCTAACTGCTAGGTTGGCAGGCGCTGGGACCGAACAACATACTGTATTGTTGTATCCCGCCGCGGGGATTCGAACCGCCGACCTTTCGATCGGCAAGCCCCAGGTGCTGAGGCTTTTACCCATAGCGCCACCACATCAAAATACCAGTTTATTACCATACCACAGGCTGCACTGTTAATGACAATAAAATATGGGGTGCCTACAGGCACCTCTGTGAGATATTTCCATATCACAGGCAGCAGTAGCGGCTAAGCCAAGACACACTCCTTGCTCTCCCTTGCAACATTGGTAGTCTTGGAGCAACATGTATAGTCGTACATTGGAAGTTGAATGGAATCCGTTCCAGAAGTCCGTTCAACTTCCAAAACGTTCGAAAACCAAATTGCAGCTTCTGATTGGCTGCAGGAAGCTGTGGAAGCCCTGTAGGACGTTCAGCTTCCAAAAATAGTTGCAAACCGGAAGGAACAGTCATTTCTGGGTTTGTGACATTCGGGAGCCAAAATGACACGATATGATACGATAATCTTTATTGTCATTGTCCCATACAGAACAACGAAATTGAAAACATCTACATCAGACATTCAAAAGCCCACAAGCCTCCTATCCCAGCCTGGTTAACCCCAAAAACTCTGATACCCCATAATTAAATACAATATACTCCCACAGAGACTACCTTATACTGCGTTTAAAGCCAGAATTGCATTTGGGTAGAAACTGTTTCTCAGGCGGCTAGTCCTAGTCTTAATAACCCTGTACCTTCTTCCAGAAGGCAGAAGCTGAAAGAGATCATTTCCGGGGTGCGTACTATCCTGCGCTATCTCTGCAGCTTTCTTATGGCACCTGGAAGCATAGATTTGATCTAAGGTGGGAAGAGTGCACCCAATTATTCTCTCTGCAGTCTTTACAACCCTGGACAGCATTGTTTTTTCCCTGGCCGTGCAGCTCCCAAACCACACACACAGACCATAAGTTAATACACTCTCCACAGTACAATGGTAAAATGCCATCAACAGGTCCTTTGAGAGATTATTTTTCCAGAGGGTTCTCAGAAAATATAACCTCTGCTGTGCTCTCTTCATCAGGTCTTTACTGTTTTCTCCCCAGGTTAGGTCATACAGTAATACTTCCACAAAACATTCAGGAACTAAGGTGTTCGAAAACCAAGGTACAGCGTACCTTGTTTTGCGACCGGGATCCGTTCCGGAGCCCCAGCTGCTAACCGAAAAGGACACAGGGCAAAGTGATTTAGGGCTTCTGTGCATGTGCGAGCAGCAAACCCGGAAGTAATCCGTTCCTGTACTTCCGGGTTTGCCGCGGATGTTCACCAGAATGGACGCTAGACAAGGCGGGCGTTCGTGGAGGTGTTACTGTATGACTGTAAAGCTAGACAAGCACCTCAACCATATGTTGGAATGCACATCTCTAGTTGCAAATCTCTGGTTACAAACGTGAATCCTCTGTGAAATACTTCCTGTGGCCATCTCTGTCTGAAGGCTACACAAACTTAATGGGAATGAGAGAAATTCCCTGAAGGCTGCAACGTTTGACAGAAGGAGCCACATGTCATGGCCTGATTAACAAGTCATTCCTCCCTTTAACAAAAAGCTAAATACAGTGGTACCTTGGGTTACATACACTTCAGGTTACAGACATTTCAGGTTACAGACTCCGCTAACCCAGAAATAGTGCTTCAGGTTAAGAACTTTGCTTCAGGATAAGAACAGAAAAAGTGCTCCGGCAGCACAGCGGCAGCAGGAGGCCCCATTAGCTAAAGCGGTGCTTCAGGTTAAGAACAGTTTCAGGTTAAGAACGGACCTCCGGAACGAAATAAGTACTTAACCCGAGGTACCACTGTACCTCATCATCCTGCCAAACTCTGTATATCAGCACTTCTCTCAATAATAATCCATTTTGCTGTCAAGCCCAAATCACTATGCAGAGAACTAGATGCCATCTACCACCCCACAGTTAACTATTGGCAAACAACTCAAAGGTCTAAAATACAGACTTCAAGCTTTCGTAAATTAATAAAGGAAATACCTACTCCTTTTGGTTTCCATGGTAATTTTGAAGCATGAGAACAATGTGCCAAGCTATCTTTAGGGCAAATAAAAGGTCTAATGCAGCATTTCTCAAACCACACAATTTGCTATGGCCAATTCATGGCATTAGAACAATTTTTTAAATTTTTGTTTTTAAAGAAAGAAGAACCACACAATTTTAGGATTAGAACATCAGCTAATGTGCCACATTTTTTATCTATTTCTGCCTGGCAGTTGCCTCTTTAACATTAGACATCTTAAGATATATAATGAATTAAAAAAGGTGTTTAAATACACCTTTACTAAGAAACCAGAGGCCTTTCTCCTGGGTATTGTCGGCCAGAGTGTGTTAAAAAAGGACAGAACATTCTTTATGTACGCAACAACAGCAGCAAGAATATTAATTGCCAAGAATTGGAAAACTCAGGAGCTACCCACTGTGGAAGAATGGCAGATGCAACTGATGGACTATATGCAATTAGCCGAGATGACCGGCAGAATTCGAGACCAGGGAGAAGAAAGGATGGAAGAAGATTGGAGGGAATTTAAGATTTATTTACAAAAATATTGTAATTTGGCTGAGTGTTGAATTGGATGCCAGTGCAGATAATTGTCTACCATTAAATTAGATTTAAGGTTGAATTATATGTCAAACCAAATTAAGATTATTAATTAAGATGAGTTAAATGATAATTTGTTTGAAATTAATTTAATAATGATGTAAGTGTATGCGGGAGGTGTGGGGGAGTCCCATGTAACAATTGAGAGATGTTAAATGGACAATGACAAGTTGTGCTTATCTAATATATGCTTTATTTGAAAACTTCAATAAATATATTATAAAAAAAAAAAAAAAAAAAAAACATTAGACATCTTAATTACCAGTAATGTAAAATATAAAGAGATATTTGTCAAGCATATTCGCCTCAAATTACTTTTGAAATTTTTATACAGCCATCATCTACTATAATCTGAGAAGACTCAAAGCAGGCACATTCTGTTTCAATTTTTAAATGTCTGCAGAAAACCTTTCTAATATGTCAGGCCAATGTAGGCCTACTGTTAAATATATCTTTCCGCAATAGTTGGCTGATTTCTGATTTTAACATTTTTATGTGGTTTTTATTCTGTCACTTTACATACAATTGTTGTGAACTGCTCTGATTTCTTCTATGAATCCTTGGTTCTCAAACACAATCCGTTCTGGAAGTCCGTTCGGTTTCCAAAACGTTCAAAAACCAAGGGGTGGCTTCTGATTGGCCCCAGAAACAATGCCGACAGCCGAAATAGATGTTCAGCTTCCGAAAAACGGTCTCAAATCAGAACACTTACTTTCGGTTTTGTGGCATCCAGGAGCCAATTTGCTCATCAACTAAACTGTTCAGGAACCAAGGTACCACTGTATATAAATATATATTATAAATAAATTATATGCCTACAAGCAGGAACAGTTAAACAGAAGGGGGCATTACACCCTGAAAATGTAGCTACCGTATTTCTATCTCAGTGTCAACTTTATGCTATTAAACAGAGGTGGACAAATGTTATAGAGCAAGGTGGATTATTGATCATAATATACCATCCAACTCCTTGGCTTCTTTTATTGGATCATGTAAAGGACCTTATAGCCAAGAAGGATACATGTTTGGGGTTTTGAGTTCAGTGAGCAAAAACAGAGATTATGGGAAATGCTAACATCCCAACAAAAACATAACACTATGGGAAATATAAACAGCATCACTTAACAAAACTAAAAAATGCAATTTGGTTCAAAGCGGGGAAATTCTGAATTTTCATTTTATTTTTGAAAACTGGAAGCCATCTATCAATGGGAAATATTCTATGTAAACCTACCTACTGAAATGAGTGAACCTACTCACTCATGTTCATTAATTTCAATGGGCGAGTAAAACTTCATTGAGCGCCAGCCAATAGAGGAATCTGCAAGCGCATGTAAAGCATGATTCTATGCTGGTTCAGTGAAATTTACTCTGTTAAGAAATACTATCAGAATTCATTTCTTTTTGGAATATGTTAAGTTGTGGGTGAACATATCAGACGACACAGCGATTCTTCAAACAGCTCTTGTTTATTCACAGGCCAGAACAGAACTGAACCGAAGGGTTCAGGCAGCCTGCTTATATAGAGCTCCACTAGAACGCAACAGTAACCATTTTCTATAACTATCCAATCACTGAATATCACTTTCAATCCCTTATTTGCATATGTGGACCTGAGTGAAAACTATCTACAGTATCCCCCTGCTAGCCCAGCGTGAGAACTTCAGTACATAACAGAATATTGTATCTGTCATTTGCAGAGTTTACTGCAGTAACAAGTAACTGAAAGTAAGAACTCATTGCAATTCACTAGCTTCTGACACTGGCACACACTTGTGCTCAACAAGCTGCATTTTCCCTGCTCAGGACTTCCAAGTTTTGTAATCCTCAAGTTTCAACCTGTCACCAGACACCCTTGACCAGCAAGTAGCACGGGCTCCAAACAGTGGGCTAGACATGCCTGCAGTCATTCGTTTCTGTTCTTTGCTCAGAAAACAATTCAGCCAATGTAACAGAGCAAGCAAAACACACCACTACAAACATATTTACATACTTTTCTTCCTTTGTGGCTCATAAGGAATCTGCTCCCAAAGCTTCCTGAAAGAAAAGATAATAGCATATCACAAAATGCACTCAGAATCTTAGAAGTGGATACCATTATTTGTTTGTTAAAAGAAAGGCTAATCCAAAGAAGATGATTTTCAAATGGTCCCAAGCAAGATAAATAACTGAGACTCTGAAGATTAGGTATAGATAGATAGATAGATAGATAGATAGATAGATAGATGATAGATAGATAGATAGATAGATGATAGATAGATAGATGATAGATAGATAGATGATAGATAGATGATAGATAGATAGATAGATAGATATAGATAGATAGATGATAGATAGATAGATAGATAGATAGATGATAGATAGATAGATTAGATAGATAGATAGATAGATAGATAGATGATAGATAGATAGATAGATGATAGATAGATAGATAGATGATAGATAGATAGATGATAGATGATAGAGAGAGAGAGAGAGAGAGAGAGAGAGAGAGATGATAGATAGATAGATAGATATAAATATATATAGATAGTTTATTGATTAAATTTACCAATTTAATTAATAAATAAACTATCTATATCTATCTATATCTATATTGCCCTTCATCCAAAGGCCACAAGGCAGTTTACAACATAAAAATACAAAATGAGAACACAAAATACACAACAAACCAAAAACAAACCAGCGACACCCCTCCCTAACACATAAGAGTCAGTTTGCTCTTCAGTCCCTCTCAGGAAGTCAAGAGCTAAAGTACAACAAAATTCAATCATCTTAATCATGTTTCCTCAGCCACAGAAATCACTACCACTGGGAAACCGAGGATCCCATCAAGAACACCAACAAATGCATTGATTTCTTAATCATAATGATGACCTCTTAACATCTAAGCTCAGATGAATACTATGAAATGTGATTTCTGGTCTCTTAATGCAGAGAAATACAGTGACTGTCTCAAGCTTTCTGTTTGAGATTTCCAAAAATCTTGAGGTTTTTTAAAAAAGTTTTACATTAGGCAATTGCCTGTGTTGATTCTGTTAAATCTTTCTCTAATAGTGTTCACCATAGTAAAGGTAAAGGGACCCCTGACCATTAGGTCCAGTCGTGACCAACTCGCTATTGTGATAACTTGGCTGTGGAACCAAACGGATATTGAAAAAGCTGCCCCTCATCACTTCAGAAGTTCACAGAACACTGTGATGGACAAATGCTCACCCTTCACTCCAAGACCATTCCTGAGTTTCATCTTATCCTCACCACCTGTCCAGTATATATGAAGTCACTAGCTATGGTTAAACAGAAGTTTGATATCAATAGACCTAGGTTGAGTAGCAAGAAGAGTGACCGTTCCATATATCTCCTTTGCCTGACCCTTCAAAGGTGCAAAACTATGATTATATGAACATTTACTCAGAAATACCATCTCTGAAGGGGCTTACTCCTGTTTTTGTTGTGATTGTCTGCAAGGTTTTAATTGTTCTTGTTGGCATCCATCTGTCTTGAGACACAATGGAGTGCACCTGGGTGGGCGGAGTCAAACTGTGGCGTTAGCGACACCAAAGTGACCAAGGGAGTGTGTATGGAGGTCCTGAGCTACCCAAATGACAAGATTTCCCTCTTGGCCTTGCTGATGTGGTCCAAAGGAAAGCAGAGCAATATGCTTAGCACCAGTTGGCGGCAGACGTTACCGGAAGTAGACATACTGTAGCCTTTCAGACCTTTTCCATGGGTCGGATGAGCGTTGCTCCCGGGAGGGAGGGAGGAGTCAATAGACACCGAGGGTTGCTTCAGAGAAAGAGTTTATTTCTGCAGAAAGGCACTGTGTGATCGTTCACAGCAAGCACACTAAAAAGCAGTTACAGACAGCTTATACCCCTTTCAGGTCCCCTTTCCCCCTCCCCAGGAATCCAGCCTCGTGAGTTTGTACATGTAAGTTTACATCCTTGAGCATGAACAGACCTTCCTGTAGCCTGTACTCTTATCTTGGGGTACAAAGGTCACCCAACTATAGGAGCCATCTCCGGGTGCGTGGGCTGACAGGCCTGTCTTGCAAGGTCTGTGCGTCAGCGTGGTCAGGATATTTACAACTGGTAAGATAAGACCCAGATCAGCCATCCCATCTTGGAACTGACAAGGCCATCCATTAAGCCTTCATGGATTGATAAGGGAGAAGGCTTTGTTTATACAGCTGCATCTGTCTCCTACAGCTCAAGCTATTGGATTTTAGCTAATACATCCTTGAGGAAAGAATTTGGGAGTTTTGGGGCTCGGTTCGGGATGCCTGCACAGTCAGGTTTTAGTAATCTGTTCCTTCAATACAAGGTGCCGGCCAACTGTCTTAGGGACTCCACTCTGGGTTCACACCTTATCCTTTCCTTCTCTCGAAGACATCTCAAAAGGCAGTGGAGCCTTGGGATTAGAGTTTTCTGTCTCCTAGATTGACGAGGTTCCCAGGTTGACGAGTCCCAACTTTCCCTCACGCACGCCCCTCTACAGAATGTGCAGAAGCCACCTTTTTGAGCACGGACCCTACTCTTGGTTTCGTCCGCTCCATCTGCTGCAGCGGTCTTCACATGTGGTGGGACTGCATAACGTGGGTGTCAAGGAACTGCCATCAGAACAGGAGCAGGAAACAGAGGGGCAGTTGTGCTACAGGGAGCCTCTGAAAATCTTGCGAAGCAGTTCTTGTTCCGGTGATGAGGAAAACCCCACCTCCAGTGAGGAAGAGGTGAAAGGACCAGAGGAAGCTGGTAGGAGCCTCAACTGGCCAGGAGGGAAGCACGCCCCTTCCGTCACCCACCCTGCACAAAGAGGGAAGGAAAAGGCTGGGCGTAACGAGACTTTTATGCTGGGGGAGGTCCAGGAAACAAGCACTCCTGGATTCTGCTAGCGATAGAGGCAGACATGAACTTTGGGGTTCTGCACTGTAGTTTTGCACCTAAATAAAACCTGTAAAAGACAGGTCGGAGTCCTGCCTGGTTACTCGTGAGCAATCACCTTTGCCATCTGACAGCGGGGTTTGAGGCCCATTGGCTACCCTCGCCTGGTTTAGCCAGCCAGTTGGAGCCATTTCCCACGGTGTGGCTGTTGTCACATGCTGACAACTTCTCGCAGCCACAGGTGAGAGCCGGGTGGAAGATGGAGACCACAGGTGGACAAACTACTGCAGAAGGAGCACGACGTGTGTGTCCCCCCCCCACTGTGTACTATCCCTCCCCATACACCCCAAATAAATGATTTGATAGATCACATGCATATATTAAAACATTAAAAAAAAACACATTTGGTAGCTATTTTTCTGTTTTACCTGTTCTTATTTTAACCTGTATGCAGACTCAAGTCCCGCATCAAGGAAAGAAAACGCAGGCTCACATTCCTCCCCTTGTGTAGAATGTGAGGTGAAATAAATACAGTGGTGCCTCACAAGACGAAATTAATTCGTTCCGCGAGTTCTTTCGTTGAGCGAGTTTTTTCGTCTTGCGAAGCACCACTGCAGTTAAACACTAACAACGGTGGGGAGGGGTGGGGAGAAGCAGGGCAGCTGCCGCAGCTGGTACCTCGGACTCACCCACACCTTGTGGCCACCGCGCGACGCGGCTGGAGGGCGGTGGGGCTCAGGAGTGCGACTCTGGCTGCAATGCTGGCTGCTGGTGGCAACGGCTCTCTGAGAGGAGCACGCGAGGGTGGTGGGCAGTGGCGCGAGGCAGCCAGAAGGTTGGCCGTCAACCGGAAGGTGGGAGGGAGCCGGAGGAGTCGTCAGCCGGAAGGTGGGAGGGAGCCGGAGGAGCGGGGAAGCGAGCGTGCGTGCAGTGACCGTCGCCATGACAGGAGAGGCAGGGCTGTTTCGTCTAGCGAAGCAAACCCTTAGGAAAATCCGTCTTGCGAAGCACCTCAGAAAACGAAAAACCCTTTCGTCTAGCGAGTTTTTCATCTTCCGAGGCATTCGTGTTGTGGGGTACCACTGTATCTAAATACAGTGGTACCTCGAGTTACAAACTGAATTTGTTCTGGAGGTCCGTTCTTAACCCAAAACCATTCTTAACCTGAGATGCGCTTTCGCTAATGGGGCCTCCCGCTGCCGCCGTGCCACTGGTGCGCGATTTCCATTCTCATCCTGGGACAAAGTTTGTAACCCAAGGTACTACCTTCCAGGCTTGCGGAGTTTGTAACCCGAAGCATTTGTAACCCGAGATACCACTGTACCCACATTCCTCCCCTCAGAAAGAATGTGTGTGAGAGAGAGGATGAGCTCCTTGGAGCAGACCGAGACCGGCCACCTTCCCTCACTGGCAGTTCTATAAATCATTTAATGTGTCCACACGAATAGAAGTTATTAATATTGCAGCCGTTGTATAAGGGATTATTATTTTGACTGGAATGTATCTGAAATGAGTAAGATTTTGGAACGCAGAAATAAATAAAATCATCAAGCCATCAAATCTAGCATGTGGGGGCACCTAAATTATATAAGTTGCTATTTGAACGATTGGTATTAGTAACTGTATTATAATTTGGTATTGTTATAATGAGGATATTATTGGACTGTAATTGGGGGGGAAAATACTGTACTTTTCTGTGTATAAGATTAGGTTTTTTTACTTAAAAATTATATGAAAAACTGTGGGTCTTATACCCGGATAGTGAATGGTGAGGATTTCTTAAATTGGGAGTCCCTAAAAATAGGGGGCGTCTTATACATTGGGGCGTGTTATACACGAAAAAATACGGTATATATATATAAAAAAAGAGAGACAAGCTACCTTCCAGAAGCATTTAATGGAGTTACATCACAGCAGGAGCAACGGCGGCTGCCTCTGCTGCCAGCTGCCCAGTGGGTGAAGGAACCCCACGGCCCGTTCTCCCCGCCGGTTCTCACCCGCGGCACCCAGTCCGCTGCTCCCGTTCCAGTCCCAGCAAGTAAGTGGCCAGCTTGTCATCGCTCCAGCAGCTGCGCTGCCTCAGGTTCAACCAGGGCCCGTGGGACTTGTCCAGGTAGACCCACCGCACATCGGATTTCTTCTGGGACTCGAGGCGGCGCCAGGCTCGGTCAGACTTGGTTAGCCGCGGCCTACCCCGGGCCTTCTGGCCACCCTGCGCCGCTTCTCCATATCTGGCAGCGGTTTCCTCCTCTTCCTCCTCGCCTGCGGCCGGGTCATGCTCAGAGTCGCTCGTCTCCGACCGGTAGCTAAGGAGCCCCATTGTCATGGAGCAAGCCTTGGCGCATTTTGATGACGTCGCTGCCAAGGCGACCAACCGCTCGCGCTCTTCCGCTTCCGGGTTCCCAAACAGAGGTGGAGAAACGGGCAGGGAGTTAATTCATACAGTATGTAAGCCGCCTGGATACCCGTCAGGGGAAAAGGCGGGGTATTTAGTAGTCGCAACAAAAAAACATAAAAATGAAAATAGCAGCTGGATTTTGAATCTCTGTGTGTGTCAAGGCTTGTTATTTTTTAAACTATCATGGGCAGCAGTTTGCTGCCTTTTTAAACATTAGGGCACTGGTTCTCAATTTTTTTTCCTTTGGGCCACACTTTTTTTTTGGGGGGGGGTGGAATTGTTCTCACCCACCTATTCTTTTATTGAAAAGAAATACAATGGAAAAGGAAGAACTCATAGCCATGCTTGATTTGTAACATTGAACACTGATGTAGAAAAATAGCTAAAGAAGCTGGAAAGCAAGACCAAATAAACACGACCTAAGAGATATACAAACCTTTTCCTCAATTTTGCCTTTTAGTCTGCTCTCCTTTTAATTCGTTTCTCCCGCTATTCCCTTCCTTCTAATCCCTTCTTTGCTTTCCATCAAATAAAGCATTTTGCAATGCCCATTACCCCATTTCCTGAATTTACCCTCTCTCTATTTTTATAATTGTATCCAAGTATTTCCTTGTACAGTGATGCCCCGCAAGACGAATGCCTCGCAAGACAGAAAATCCGCTAGACGAAAGGGTTTTCCGTTTTTCGATGCGCTTCACAGGACGAATTTCCCTATGGGCTTGCTTCGCAAGACGAAAATGTCTTGCGATTCCTGGGGGTTTTTTCCGCTCCCCACCCCCTTTTTCTAAGGCACTAAGCTGCTAATAGCCTTTTAGCAGCTAATCCGCTAATCCCTTAAGTCTTTAATAGCTGCTAATAGCCGCTAAACCGCTAATAGCGCTAATCCACCAATCCGCTAATAGGGTTGCTTCGCAAGACGAAAAAACCGCTAGACGAAGAGACTCGCAGAACGAATTAATTTCGTCTTGCGAGGCACCACTGTAATTGTATCTGGGGTTTTAAATCAACACTGCTACTTTATAATTGCCCTCCTCCTCTCCTGCCACACCAGTGTGAAAACACCATATCCTTAGGAGAACCACTGCATTTAGGGTATGATTATTTAACAGGCGTGATCTCCCCCCACAACCTGCCCCCCCCAAGTGCCTGCAAAAAGAGGAGTTTTGATGGGTCTCGTTTTCCTGTGAAATTTGTGTTTTTAATTGTTTCCAAACAATTAAAACTATAGTGTGTTTGCAACAGTTCTTGTAAGTTCTGCAATCTCCATAAGGTGTGAGGGATATTTTTGTACCCTAGCACTGCAAACACAGGTCAACAAGGGTGGAAGAATATAAAGAATCAGAGCCAGCCCAAGACATTTTTTGCTCCTGAACCACAAAATGGCACCTCCCAGCCAAGGAAGGAGAGAATGAAGAGATCCATTGGGAACAAGGGCTGGGGGAGACCAGCAGTGCCTCCTATTTGCCAAGAGGTTGCTGTAGGGGGGGCATGAGGGGGATGGGGCTGCCAAGGAGATGCCTACCCATAGGGTAAAGTGAGACGACTGCCTCAGTCGACAGGATCCACAAATTATCCATTTATGAATGTTTTAAATAGCTGTTTTAAACTGTTTTTACTGAAAATATTCTTGTTTTATTCTTTTTGTAAACATCTTGGAGGTTTTTCTACAATCAAGCGATGTATAAAGGTAAAGGGATCCCTGACCGTTAGATCCAGTCGTAGCCAACTCTGGGGTTGCAGCACTCATCTCGCTTTATTGGCCGAGGGAGCCGGCGTACAGCTTCCGGGTCATGTGGCCAGCATGACTAAGCCACTTCTGACGAACCAAAGCAGCGCACGGAAATGCTGTTTACCTTCCCGCCGGAGTGGTACCTATTTATCTACTTGCACTTTGACGTGCTTTTGAACTCCTAGGTTGGCAGGAGCAGGGACCGAGCAACGGGAGCTCACCTCGTCATGGGGATTCAAACCGCCAACCTTCTGATCAGCAAGCCTTAGGCTCTGTGGTTTAACCCACGCCACCTGCGTCCCCATGTATATGTCCCTCATATAAAAGCCATGACTTAGTGTCTACACCTGACTTTTATCCAGTTGAATATTAAATTAATGTCCTTTCCTCTCCTGGGGCTGGAGCTGTTGCTTTACAACAGGGTTTTTACTTGTGTGGTTTCTTGTTCATTGATGCCTAGGGTCTCTTCCAGTGTGGTGTAGTGGTTAAGAGCGGTAGTCTCGTAATCTGGTGAACCAGGTTTGCTTCCCCACTCCTCCACATGCAGCTGCTGGGTGACCTTGGGTCAGTCACACTTCTCTGAAGTCTCTCAGCCCCACTCACTTCGCAGAGTGTTTGTTGTGGGGGAGGAAGGGAAAGGAGAATGTTAGCCGCTTTGAGACTCCTTAAAGGGAGTGAAAGGCGGGATATCAAATCCAAACTCTTCTTCTTCTTCTTCTTCTTCTTCTTCTTCTTCTTCTTCTTCTTACTCCATATTGTGGAGTTTTCTGAAAACTGAAACTGAAATGGAAGTGACTCTGTATTAGGGTCACTTGCTTGTGGTCAAAAGCCTTGCTCAACCAACAACTACAGTCGTACCTTGGCTCTCGAATGCCTTGGCTCCCGAACAAATCGGCTCCTGAACGATTGAAACCTAGAAGTGAGTGTTTCGGGTTTCGAACGATTTTCAGAAGCTGGACGTCCGGCGTGGCTTCCGATTGGCTGCAGAAGTTTCCTGCAGCCAATCAGAAGCTGTGCTTTGGTTTCCAAACATTTTGGAAACATTTTCCAAACGTTTTGGAAGTCAAACGGACTTCCGGAATGGATTCTGTTCAACTTCCAAGGTACAACTGTACAAGCATTTACACACATTCCACTCATGCACGACCGCGTGTACACGAGGTGCTAGGAAATAATAAAATAAAATAAACATAACCAGCCTCTATTAAAGCTTTAAATTAAATTCTACACACACATGACATTTGACTTTCTTTTTTAATGCTAGCATATATTACACAAAGACAGTGGTGCTGGGAGGGAGGTACAAAAGCAGAATCACATCAGGAAAAACAACCCACAGACTTTTAATCCTTACCACTGACCAATACTCATAGAGTACCAACCTTCCAATTCCAGTATCAGGTCAATGAGAGGAAGAAAAGCTCAGCTCATCTAACTGCCAGGGCTGCAGTGATAAGGAAGTGAAGAATTGTAGTCAAAGAATGGAGGCTCTGTCACTGAAAACGCTGTTATGAAACCGTCAGAAAGAACTGAAGGAAAGTGGATTTCTAAAAAGAAAATGCCACAGAAGGGAACACAGGGAAGTTTGCTGCAGCCTCTCAGACAATTGAAAGAACAGCAGTGATTTTTAAAGGTATCAACTCTTGATCTGAAAGTTTATCTGGGGGAAAACTTTTCCAAAAGGAGATGCAACATTCCTCTGCTGCTGTTATAGCAAAGGTGTTGACTCTGTCCACAGGTGTTCAATGTTGTGTTGTAGCTGAGAGGAGAGATGCTTTGTTGAAGAACAGGTGCCCATCAATCCACCAAGCAATCAAGACTGAACCCAAAATTCCTCCGATCATTTGTAGGAATGATTGCACTAGCATCCTGGGATTTAAAGCACAAGCATGAAGTTATACTCAATAAAGACCTCTGTTGAAAACAAAAACATGTGCTCAAAGATCTCTGTTGAGGCGTTGGGCTTCCGCCATCTCCTCTTCACTATCGTCATCCAAGTTGGTGCCTGACTGTAGCTCCCGGGGCCCAGGGGTGAGACGGAACACAACCGGCGTCTGACACAAAACGGGGTTTGTTTTCTGAAGACCCACAATCCACTTGGCCAAGGTGGCCTGGTCTCCTGCCCCTGCCATACACATGGCAAATACCGGGCCCTCTTCAACTACGGGGAAAGCACAAAGAAGAGCGTCATTATTTTGAAACAGGAAAAGAAATAAGAAGGGAAAGCAAAGAATCTGAGCAGTGATCTTGCATACATTGTGCAGAATGAGAAGCCCTGCTCAACAACCAGACGTGAGACTCCAAACATCCCTAGCTCTGTTCTTTATCCAGCCCAAATGGCTTAGTTACTTTCCTATCTGAGCACCTACCCTTCAAATTAATTCGCCACGTATCGCCTCCAGATGTCTCAAGTGTGCTGCCAGGTCACCACCGGCTGCAAAATTCATCTGGCACAGCTGCTTGAAAAATGTCAATGCAGACGCCGACTCTTTTCTAATATATACTGCTGCAAGACTGTCCCACATTTCTTTGGCAGTTTTCTTATTCCTTATACAGTGGTACCTCGGGTTACATACGCTTCAGGTTACGTATGCTTCAGGTTACAGACTCCGCTAACCCAGAAACAGTGCTTCAGGTTAAGAACTTTGCTTCAGGATAAGAACAGAAATCTTGCTCTGGCGGCACAGCAGCGGCAGGAGGCCCCATTAGCTAAAGTGGTGCTTCAGGTTAAGAACAGTTTCAAGTTAAGAACGGACCTCTAGAATGAATTAGGTACTTAACCCGAGGTACCACTGTATCTCGAGGTACTTGCTGGTCGCTGACTGCCAAATTAATTATAGCCCTGCCCAATCAAAGACTGTAACGAGACTGTAGCCTCCTGCAGTGCCACATGCATGGGAGTCTGTGCAGAATTTGACCCCATGTTTTCATCAGAGCCAACATAAGATGAGCAGTTGAGCAACTTCAACAGAATACAAAAGGGAGGAATTTGCACGGCTAGCAATAGCTCCTGTTTTCAAGTCCACCACCTCCCAATCCACACCATGTTCCAAGACAATCTCAGAAAATGTTGGCAGCATATGGAAGATTGGCAGATGAAGATGATGGACTTTTTGGAGCTGGCTGACCTGACTGGAAGAGTCCGCGGCCAGAAGGAGGAAGAGTATCAGGAAGAATGGATGAAATTTAAAGACTATTTAGCTAAATATGTTAAGATAATTTAATTGGAAAAGCTTGCAAATAATAGATAGGCTTAGGATTCAAATATGTAAGGATAAGATTTAAGATGTTTAAAGTTAAATTAGAAAGAATCAAAGATGTTAAGTGATCAAGTTAATTTTTTGAGAAAATAGATTTTGGGAAACTGTTATAATGATATACAATGAAATTCAACCAAGGGGATTTGAGGAAGTCACTTAATAATGTTACCAAGATTTAAACAGGATGTATGTATGTCTGTTTTGAAATTTTGAAAATCAATTTAAAAATTTGGAAAAAAAGAAAAAAGAAAATGTCAGCGACATAAGCTAAAGGTGCCCATTAGACAAATTTGTGCAAAGCACGGCTAGCTGTGATGGTGTTGGCAGGTAGTATGACACTGAATACCAGTTGCAAGGACTCACAAGTATGAGCCCCGCTTGCAGGCTTCCAGTAAGCATCTCATTAAGTCACTTCTGGTCTGATCCAGCAGGGCAAATTCTTATGGAATGGCCCATATTGTCTCCTGTTACCCTGAAGCGCTTCTACCACATTAATGATTAAAAAAAATAATACCCACAAAAACGACATGAACGGCAACTACCTTCATCTATGTCAAATTCGTAATCATCCCAAAGATCCCGTTCCAGATCAATATCCAGGTGCATAGGGTAGTAGAAATTCCTTTCTGGGTCAATCACTTCTTCCTTTTGTGAAAGGAAGCAGGGGGAGAGAGACTGTATTAGTTTCATAGCCAACAAAATGACCTAGCTGCAAAGAACACTATCTGGTGGAACACTCTGTCACAAGAGACAGAGGGACTTGACATATTTCCGCAAGGCCTGCAAGACAGAACTGTTCCACCAGGCCTTTGGCCAGGGCACAGCCTGACTCCCTCCCTCGGCAATCTTCGCAGAGCTCTGGCCCAATGGTTGCCAGTGGCTTGAATTAATTAATTTTATAATGAATGATTTAGAGTGTTGTTTGTGCTGTACTTTTGTACTGTTTTATTGTTGTTAGCCGCCCTGAGCCCGGCTTCGGCTGGGGAGGGCGGGATATAAATAAAATTTATTATTATTATTATTATAATTAACACTAGCCCTGGCGCTTCGAATTAGCACCCACACCCCAACAAGACATATTTCCTAGAAGAGCAGGATCAGGCCTACTTGTGTATACCATATCCATGCACAGCAGATGCTTCTGAGGATACTACAGCACAGTTAAGAGTGATGTGTTTCTTTCTCATTCACTTCCAATGGTCAACTTGCCCAGCCCAAACCTTACTGACTGGCAGTGCTTGAACTGTCCTTGCTGAAGCTTGTCTAATTCCTCAAATATGCTCTCCCAGTATTCTGTATTAGGAGGGGAGGGAATCTTCCTGCATTAAGCAAACAGCAACTCCCCATTTGCTTTCTCTAGATCACAAGACTTTCCCTCATTAAACTAAGTTTGCAAAGTCAGGCTCCTTGTTCCTCTTCTGCTCCTGCAAGTGGAAACCCTCCTTTCCCCACACAGCCAAGATTTCTCTGAATGTCCAGCTTTCTGTTCCTTCCTGCTGCCATCTGCACTAACACTGTGGGCTGTGCTTGCTCCAGTGCATATTCAATGCACATTCTACCATGCAGTGAACACAAATGTAGAGGTGGCTGATTAAACAGGACTAGACTTAATAATACAGTATTTGTTTAATGTGTTCAATTTCTGAAAAGTCCCACCGACTATCTTGTCTGGTTCCTTAAATTCAGCAAAAAGCACCCAATACCCAATTTCCTTTAAAGATGCCTCACGTGAGATTACAACCATTTCTTAAATCCTTTCTAAGCTGCAGAAAAGTCTAAAGCACTGGGAATATATTATCTATTTTAAATGCTCTGAATCACCAACCTCCCCAACCCACAGACATATCACCATCTCTCCCCAAGAAATAAAATACAAACAATACTATCCCAATTCTCAGTTTTCCCAAGGCAAGTTCCTTTTCTGCTGAAGCACTTCAGCATAGTGATCTTACAGGTCCTCCAACAGGCCTTCAAAGGGGAGTTGGGAGAAAGGCTAGGCCATTTACCCTTTCTTCTCGAGGCAACAGCTCTGCCCTGAGCACATAGTAATAAACACATGTCTCCTTCAGCCACAAGCGGAAGGGGCCTTCAACAAAAACAGGCCTGTCTGTATTGTGGTGAGCCAGGAGTGATTGCTGGTCAGGGCTCTGAATTCCTAAAAGGGGAAAAGTATAGATAAAGGAAAAGGTTGTAAACCAATGGTTAGGTATCACAGTCATATCAAAAATAATGCTTGAAAAGGACATGGTTTCACTGAAGGGAAAGGTGGATCTGATATGCACATCTGTTATGAACTAAACAATAGCAAAGAATCACTGCATGGCTTTTTTTTTTTTGGTTTCTGATGAAGAATGGAAAGCAGGGAGATGGAAGCAGAAGCCAAGGAACTTAGGCAGGACTCCTACAGGTCAAAGGGTGGGATTTCTAGACCCAGGACTCTTAAAACTATTTCCACCCAGTGGCGTAGCGTGGGGGGTGCAGGGGGGGCCGGCCGCACCGGGCGCAACATCTGGGGGGGGGGCGCTCACACTCGCAGCTCTCTGCCCCTACCTGGCTCACTCACTCTCTCTCACTGCAGTGCTGGCTGTGCGAATCCGATCCGAGCCGCCGGGTCGCCGCCCACTGTGGAGGGGAGGGTGCCAGGCGTGCGGTGCGGTGCGGAGAGAGAGCGAGGGACTATCTGGGGGAGGGACAGTGCAGCGGGGGGGGGCGCAAATTACTTGCCTTGCCGCGGGTTAGGGGGCGCAAATTACTTGCCTTGCCCCGGGTGCTGACAACCCACGCTACGCCACTGTTTCCACCATTAACCAAACGCTGGGACCATCCCTCCCTTTGGGGTTCTTTACCATGCTTACTGTTACTAAAGTATTCTGGTAGGCGAAGTATTGTAGTTTGAAGAAATTTTGTAAACTTACTTTTTTTCCTCCTTAACACAGCATTTTTGCAATAGAATGAAAGAACAATACCCCCATCTCTCCCCCCCCCAACCGTCTATGACAAAAATGTCTCACACCAAACGTAAACGAACTGCGAAAAAAGCTATGAATTGAAAGTGGAGACAACAGAGGCACTGGTCCCAGTTTATCTGTTTGCTTTGTAACACAAAACCCCCCAATAAAAACTAATTTAAAAAACAGACAGCACTTTTGCCATCACACAAAATGTTGTATTCACTTGGGTTTTTGTTCCTAGTTCAGTGGGAGAAGAGAAGTCGCTGAGATGGCTAGAAAGCTTAAAAGGATTTCCCCAAGTGTTAAGTTGTCTAATGTCATAGCAGTAAGAAGTGGAGACATGGGATGCATGTAAATGACGATAATATTCTATGATGACCATCTTGGCTGTGAGACTTGGAATGCCTGCTCCCTGCCTTGCTGGCCTTTTCCCACCTGGTCTGGGAGGATGTGGCTCTGACTCCAACTACAAAAGCTGAGGTTGCTGAAGAGGCCAGAGACCCTTTTGACGGTCTCTCAGATCATTGAGCCTCAGCTTCCACAGACCCCATCAACCTCCACTGGCAGGAATGGCAGCAACAGCAGCAGCAGCAGCAGCAGCTATGTTCTATGCTTATAATACAGTGGTGCCTCGCAAGACGAAATTAATTCGTTCTGCGAGTTTTTTCGTCTTGTGAATTTTTTCGTCTTGCGAAGCACCACTGTGTATTGACGGTTTCCCATAGGAATGCATTGGCGGTTTTAAAAAAAAGGCGCAAGACGTTTTCGTCTTGCGAAGCAAGCCCATAGGGAAATCCGTCTTGCGAAGCAACTCAAAAAACAAAAAACTCTTTCGTCTTGCGAGTTTTTCATCTTGCGAGGCATTTGTCTTGCGAGGTACCACTATACTTTATTCTCTTGCTAATTATGCTGTTTTAAATGTGCATTTTATATCTGATTTCTTTTGATAATGTTTTCTTTTGAAATGTTTAAGATAAAATTTATTGCTAACTTTGCAGCATTAAATGTGCATTCTGCAGCTGACCTCTTTTGTAATGTTTTATTTTGAAATCTTTTAGATAATATTTTAGTCTCCTGTTAAATTATGTTGCTTTGAATGTGCACTTGACTTTCTTCAGTAATGTTTTATTCTGGATTTTTTTATTTGTAGGTTGCAAACTGCTCTGAGATTTTTAAAAAAACTATAAAGTGATATAGAAATGAAATAAACGATGATGATTCTAAAGTTGATTGATTACCCTCCCAAGCTTTGGAATTTCATGCCCTTCAAGATACAGAAGTCACTCAGTGCATAAAAGGATATCACACAGCCCCAAGGAGTCAAGTGAGGGTCTGTATGAAGACAACGGGCAACACTTTGGCTGGTCCACCCTTTGTTCAATTCTGAGTTAAATATTAAGGTAGCATAATTCACACCAGAAACACCTGCTCTTCACAACCCTGTTCAACTGAAGCATACCATAGCCCTATGAGTGCATCCATTTCTGCCTCCTTTATAGCTTGCATGCTCCCTTCAGCTCCAGAACACAGTGATTATCCACTCAACATAAAGGAATAATGCAAAGGGGTTAAGTACCTACAATATGCGGGTGGTCAATTGTTTTTCCAGAGTCCAAAATCTCCGAATGAGGCAGCTGAAAACATTAAGATAGCTTTATTATTAATTGGCTATTTCCTCCCCCAGCCAAGAACCCTCCCCAAACCAGGAATTATACGAAACAGTCTGTCCTCACTGCTCTAACAAATTAAGTGTTTAACAGCCAAACCCCAAGTTTACGAGCTCTAAATTAACAGAGACATTTTTAAAACTTCTAATTCTGCAGTGAAGAGGAGGGTGGGAATTCCACCGCCTATCCATCAGAAATACAGCCAGGCATTTTGTGGTTAGGGACGTGGAAATATCAGAAGAGTGGGTTAAGCATACACTATAGTGAGGCTTCCAAGTCAGTACGAAACAGGAAAACCTAAAAATACAAGTCATCCAATGTGTTTAAAAATAAAATAAAATATTAATTTAATTTATATACATCAAGAGATCCCAGGGTGGTTCACAGAATAAAATACAGAGATATATAATTAAATTTAACATTTTTTTTAAAAAAATCAGTGCCTAAGACTTCAGTTTCTTGACACTCATTGAATGGAGCAGGTTTATTTCTTACTAAGAAACCAGGGGAAGAGGAATACTGGCTGAATGGCTTTCCTTACCCCTTTGTAAGCAGACTGACAAGAAACTTTTTTTAAAAAACGAAACCACAAAGATTCTCACAAAACTCCTTTGGGAATCTCTGCAAAACATTAAGAGGAACGTGCTTCAAATAAAAGGTGTCAACTAGAGAAAGCCTAACCAACCCTCTTGAAATAACGTGTTCAAGTCTCACTGGTTTCAATGTGATGCAAACACACAGCATATTTTTTCCCCAGGAGGGAGAAACAAGCCATAGACTCCTTCGCCAAGATACTTTTTGCAAATGCTTCCTGAATATTTTTTTTTCAAATTTAGTGCCCAAAGGGCTGGACCTGCACTATTAGCCTGGTAGACCACAAATGCCAAAGGTCTGCCTGAGTTTAAGGAATCCATCTACACAGAAAGAGATGGGGATGTAGTAACAGTGGTGCCTCGCAAGACGAAAAGAATCCGTTCCGTGAGTCTCTTCGTCTTGCGGTTTTTTCGTCTTGCAAAGCAAGCCCATTAGCGGATTAGCGCTATTAGCAGTTTAAGGGCTATTAACGGCTATTAAAGGCTTAATACGCGGGTGGCGCTGTGGGTTAAAGCCTCAGTGCCTAGGGCTTGCCGATCGAAAGGTCGGCGGTTCGAATCCCCACGGCGGGGTGCGCTCCCGCTGTTCGGTCCCAGCGCCTGCCAACCTAGCAGTTCGAAAGCACCCCTGGGTGCAAATAGATAAATAGGGACCGCTTACTAGCGGGAAGGTAAACGGCGTTTCCGTGTGCGGCTCTGGCTCGCCAGAGCAGCGATGTCACGCTGGCCACGTGACCCGGAAGTGTCTTCGGACAGCGCTGGCCCCCGGCCTCTTTGAGTGAGATGGGCGCACAACTCTAGAGTCTGTCAAGACTGGCCCGAACGGGCAGGGGTACCTTTACCTTAAAGGCTTAAGGGATTAGCGGATTAGCTGCTAAAAGGCTATTATTAGCTTAGCGCTTTAGAAAAAGGGGTTGGGGAGCGAAAAAAACCTCAAGAATCGCAAGACATTTTCGTCTTGCGAAGCAAGCCCATAGAGAAATTCGTCCTGCGAAGCACCTCTGAAAACGGAAAACCCTTTCGTCTTGCGGGTTTTCCGTCTTGCGAGGCATTCGTCTTGCGGGGCACCACTGTATTACAAAATGCCAAGATCCCTACTCGCAAGATTCTGTGTTTTCCTATTACAAAATTCGGAAGCACTGGCACACAATTTTAGGGACACCTCATCCAAAGGCCCCAGTGCTGGAATGAGATGAGCTGATACAGCTTTCCGTTCTTCCCTCGCAATGCTATCATCATTTCAGGCTGCAGAGCAGAGGGTCTCTTGCACTGCCAGGATCTCAGAGTGCCTCAACCTACCTGATATACGGTAACCTTGCCATCCAAGTCAGCTGCAATTCTCTGCAGGCCCAGCCTTGCCAGGTCTACAGGGTCCTTGGGCAGAGGATCTGGAACTGGGTGAGGGTTGACGTGCTTGAATTTAGGAAACCAGTACATGATCCTCTGGTATTTCCTCACCGGGTGGCTCTTGTCCCCAAAGATCCGGAGGAGCAGAAGCTTCGTCTCCTTGTTCGGCATGATACCTTCAGAGCAAGAGGAATGACAAGCCTGGGATAAGTGTGGCAGGAACTCCTTTCCCCACTCACGAAATATGACTCCAAGTGGCTGGACCCCAGACTGGAGGCTGTACTTAGCGATTCAGCGGGGGACCATTTTAATTGGTGAAGCTGCAACTTAAGGGCACATGCTCTATACTGCTTGGTCCTTCAGAGCTCACTATAATAATAATAATAATAAATAATAAATTTTATTTATATCCCGCCCTCCCCAGCCGAAGCCGGGCTCACAGCGGCTAACAACAGTAAAACAGTACAGCACAAACAACACTCTAAAATCATTCATTATAAAATTAATTAATTCAAGCCACTGGCAACCATTGGGCCAGAGCTCTGCGAAGATTGCCGAGGGAGGGAGTCAGACTGTGCCCTGGCCAAAGGCCTGGTGGAACAGTTCTGTCTTGCAGGCCCTGCGGAAAGATGTCAAGTCCCACAGGGCCCTGGTCTCTTGTGACAGAGTGTTCCACCAGATCGGAGCCACGGCCGAAAAAGCCCTGGCTCTAGTTGAGGCCAGCCTAACTTCTCTGTGGCCTGGGACCTTCAAGATGTTTTTATTTGAAGATCGTAAGTTCCTCTGTGGGGCATACCAGGAGAGGCGGTCCCGTAGGTACGAGGGTCCTAGGCCGTATAGGGCTTTAAAGGTTAAAACCAGCACCTTAAACCTGATCCTGTACTCCACCGGGAGCCAGTGCAGCTGGTATAGCACCGGGTGAATGTGATCTTGCAGCGAAGACCCCGTAAGTCTCAAGGGCAGCCCCACGTAGCGCGAGTTACAATAATCCAGTCTGGAGGTGACCATTGCGTGGATCACAATGGCTAGGTCAGGGCGAGAGAGGTAAGGAGCCAACTGCTTAGCTTGGCGGAGATGGAAAAATGCTGACAATGCTATGAGACACAAGCGCCACGTCCCCACCAGTCTCGCCCCATAATGTTCCAGTTCCACACATTAACAGCATAAAGAATTACACTGGGCTATGGAGACTTTGCACCTGCCCATTAGGGGAAATAGGAAGCCTGGAACATATATATTTTTTAGCTGTCCTTTTTATGTTGAGATTCTTAGAGACACCATTGATCCTTTGCTGAAGAGGCTCGCCGATCTTTCGGACAAGTCTAAACTTAATTCTCTCCTCTTAGGCAAAGATCATAAGACGATCTGGCTGGTAGCCAGATTCTGTGCCCAGATTTGTAGGCACAGATCATCCTCTGGAATAAAATAGCCTACTAGGGAAATGCTGAAGTTGCCCTTTGGGGCACCTCAGGATCAATTTTTTATGGTAGCCCAGATCTCAGGTGTACGGGTGTATGTATAATTTTAACTCATGAGCTATTGCTGCAATCTGCTCCGATTGTATATTTTATCTTTATGAACGCTGTTTTTATTGTGTTATGTTATGTGAGCTGGTCTTTGACCGTAATAAATTATCTACTCAGAGTAGACCCACTGGGCCATGTGTGGTTCCCATAGCATCACACTATGTTGTCCACAATCCCTCCAAAGTAAAAAGACGGGACTCCTTCAAGTGAAGGAAAATCTCTCTGCTAAGTTCTCCAGCTATGTTTGTTCGGATGGCAGTGTTTGACACTAGTTCAGCAGGCTCTGCTGATTATTTAGAAAACCTATGCGGCATTTTGGAAAGGTCCATGCTTTCATTATTTAAGGGACTTAAATGTCCTCACTATCCCTAACTTTTCCATTTGTATCCCATTTCCCCACTATTAACCCCTCAAAGTCATTCAGAGTATCAAACAGAAATAAATAAATTCCAAGTACTACCAAAAATAATACTGATTTGCTAACCAATAATTGTCAGGAGTAACAAGAAGAAACTAGATGAGGAGATAACTGTTTCTTTTATAGGACTAGTAAAAGATAGCTTTGAGATGTGCATGATTATTCATCATAAATACAGAATGTATACATAACTTAAAATGTATATCCCTTCACTAATAGCTCCCTTCCTACAATGTGTTGACAATATTTGAGATTCCTGCAACACAAAACTATTGCCAAGTTCTTCAGCTAACTCATAGGGGTCTGTCTCAAACGCTGATCACATCACAAACAGCTATTCTATCTTTAAAAGACATCTGAAGGCAGCCCTGTTTAGGGAAGTTTTTAATATTTAATGCTGCATTGTTTTTAACACTCAATTGGGAGCCGCCCAGAGTGGCTGGGGAAACTCAGCCAGATGGGCGGGGTATAAATAATAAATAATAATAATAGGTCCGTATAGTTAAAGCTATGGTTTTCCGAGTAGTGATGTATGGAAGTGAGAGCTGGTCCATTAAGAAGGCCGATCGCCAAAGAATGGATGCTTTTGAATTATGGTGCTGGAGGACACTCTTGAGAGTCCCATGGACTGCAAGAAGATCAAACCTATCCATTCTTAAGGAAATTAGCCCTGAGTGCTCACTGGAAGGACAGATCCTGGAGCTGAGGTTCCAATACTTTGGCCACCTCATGAGAAGAGAAGACTCCCTGGAAAAGACCCTGATGTTGAGAAAGATGGAGGGCACAAGGAGAAGGGGACGACAGAGGACGAGATGGTTGGACAGTGTTCTCGAAGCTACCAGCATGAGTTTGACCAAACTGCGGGAGGCAGTGGAAGACAGGAGGGCCTGGCGTGCTCTGGTCCATGGGGTCACAAAGAGTCAGACACGACTAAATGACTAAACAACAAGTACATTATTATTAACACACCCCTTGGAAACTACTGACGCTCTTGCATGCCTACCATAAGTCTCCATCTGCTCAAGCACCTGGACACCACACTCCTGTTGTCGAGGGTAGTGATTGAACATCCTCTGGATGAAATTGCGAGGCACAAATACTTCCTTGGGGAAGACATCCAAGATTTTGTTGTAGACATTAATGTCCTTCTCTACCCCATACTCTGGCATCTTCTTCAGCGCTGCATAGATGAATTCCACGTGCCCCCTGTGGCGAATGTCCCGCTTGCAGAAGATGTCCACAGCTTCCTGAAACGTGGCTTTAGTCTTTGCAGTTTCAGTGGTGCTCTCAAAGATATCTTCAACAGTCACCAAGGCTCGTTGGGTGGATTCTTTGTCATTGTCTCCATCGCCCTTTGAAGGGGTGGTAGTGCAAAGTGCTGGGCTTACCTGGATGCTCCTCACAGTACCCAACCTGTTCTAAGAAAGAGAAACAAACAAAGGGCTTAGCCACACTTACCTTTCCTCCATGCTTTCTAGCAGAGTGGATTTGATTTAAACCAAATCGTTTTAAATCACTAGTCAGTAAGATTTGATTGAAATCTTCTTTTTTTTTAACAGGAAGACTCATTCTTTTCAGAGTAGTTTTTACAGTTATATCAAAAATTATTGATTTGGTTATACAATTAGAAATACATAGACATATAATTATGAAATTATTCTGAGGTTTAATAACTGTCTATATTTGGACAACTTTTCAGCTGTATTTTATTGGAAGGAGAAAAATAATCATTTCCTTAATAACAATTTAAACCATTTATTTAACTAAAACAGTTAAATAGCGTATGTATCCATGTTTGTTAACTGATGTGGTTAAATTATTTTTTTAAAAAAACAACCTTAGAGTTTTAGCACACGTGAAAAACTTTTTTAAAATCCTTATTTCCTGATGAATTGCCTTTGGACTATAATGTAACTTAAATAGAAAACTATATTTAGAAAGATTTTCCTTCCAAAAGCATTTTATTTTAAAAATCCAATTTAAATTAAAAAAAAATAAATCTGATTTATTTATTTGTTTTTTAAAATCATTTATTTTTATCCACCCTGCTTTCCAGGCACAATTCACACTTTAAAGTTTCAATGTCTGAGTGCCTTGTTTGGGGGGGGGGTTGGTTGTTGTTTTTTTGCTCTTTTTTTTCCCTCCCTGTGAAAACCCACTCTTTACCACTGAATCAGAGCAAACAGCAATCCAAAGTAAACCTGAATTGCTGTTTGTTGTGCTTCAGCTTTAAAGAGCGGGTTTTAGTGGGGAAACCTCCAGGGCAGAAAAAAGAGCACTCAGAAACTGAGCTTAAAAGTGCAGGCCTGTGTCTAGAAAGTGTGGACAAAAGGGAAGTGTGGATAAGTCCAAAGAATTATGAGTCGGGAAACTTCACAGAATGACAGGCATCAGACCCCAAACAAATTAACCCAGAACCTAGGAAGTGGCACAGATTTCTGTGAATCTGAAGTATACCTTCAAGAAGGCAAAAGGGAACTGCTTAGATACACTTTTACCTGGAGACAGTCGCTTCTCAGAAGCTGTTGGAGATCCCTCTTAGAAGCAGCCTTCATCAGCAAAGTGCCCCTTCCAGCAGAGAGCTTCTGGGCCAGCAGTAACGTCCACAAGCAGTTCATGGCGGCAGCCTGTGTTTCCAGAACTGAGCAGCAAAATACAGCAAAATGCTAATTCTGGCAAAAGGCTACAGCCCACGTCCATCAGCTACACCTGAAACACAGAGTTTGGGAAGGACAGAAATCTGCTCAGTGTCAGAGACCGTAGGATAAGAAAGTTACTGGGATATGAACTTTCTTTTACTCTCAATTACCACAGCTACAGAGCTAGACTACATTTTGTTATGCCAGCATGCCAGGCCCAACATGTACAAAACTTTCCCATCTGATATGCATCCCTCTTTAAACATGTCAAGTGTAGGTAGCTTGATATGTTAGGCACCTTACGATATGATACGATATCTTTATTGTCATTGCCCCATACAGAACAATGAAATTGAAAATCTACATAAGACATTCAAAAACCCCTAAAAACTCTGAAACCCCATTTTAAAATACAATATACTCCTACAGAGACTCCTTATACAGTACTGCGTTTAAAGCCAGAATTGCATTTGTGTAGAAACTGTTTCTCAGGCGGCTAGTCCTGGTCTTTATAACCCTGTACCTTCTTCCAGAAGGCAGAAGCTGAAAGAGATCATTTCCGGGGTGCGCACTATCTCTGCAGCTTTCTTATGGCACCTGGAAGCACAGATTTGATCCAAGGTGGGAAGAGTGCACCCAATTATTCTCTCTGCAGTCTTTACAACCCTGGACACCGTTGTTTTTTCCCTGGCCATGCAGCTCCCAAACCACACACACAGACCATAAGTTAATTACAATGGTAAAATGCCATCAACAGGTCCTTTGAGAGATTGTTTTTCTTCTTGCTAGAAGACAGCTGGAATTCATTAGTGTACTATACACATTCAAAGCTAACTGGGGCAAACATTTATTTATTTACCTTCCTACCTCCCCGTACCTCCTGAGAGGAGCCATAGGGCATTCACAGGCCAAGTTAGATAATATGAGGAAGCAACCGCAGGCATATTCAAAGACAGTTAAATAGCTCCTACCGTTATCATTACCCTTCCATTTACAGGTCAGCCTAAACTCAGCGTCCCATAACTTTGGGTTCCCCACGTGTGGTCGGATGACACCTCCCACCATCCCTGACTATCCTGCTATCTGGGGGTGATGCGAGTCGGTAGCCCAAAGCCACTTTGAGGACCCCAAGGTTTGGAAAGGCTGGTCTTCACTTGTGCAAGGCAATCGACCACTATTCTCACTATAAAAATCGGGCTATTGAGACTTGAGGTCAGTTTCTACGGGAGGGCTGCCACATACGAGGGGGATTCGAAGCCGCTGCAACACACGTGATCACAAACACGTGTTTGACATTCACACATTACTTTTAAAAAAACGAACCCCAACAACCCGGTAATGACATGGTAGGACATAATCTATGGGGAATAACCGCCACGGCTGTCAAGTATTCGGAGCTTCCAGCTTTCTCCTTCCCCGGAGCCACCGCCCTACCCAGAAGCCCCTCACCCACAACTGACCTCCCTTACCGGGCAGCGCCATCTTGAAACCTCTCCGCGTGACGTCGACTTCGCAAGCTGCCCAATCAGCGGGAGAGGGCGGGGCCTCGCCCTCAAACTCCTCCCTGAACGAGGCGGCTGGTTCGCGGCGCATCAGAGGCGAGCGAGGGAGCGAGCGGCGAAATCTGGGGTTCCTTAGGACCTGCGCGGTCGGCGGTGCTGCCCCGAAGGGGTCCCAATTCAGCTGCTGCAAGATACCGCTGCGCCTTTCCTGCAAAGTGCATGCAAGGCGGGAAGCCAGCCGCTGATGCCGGGTTAGCGATGGGGGGGGGGGTGACGTTCCCAGTGCTGGTCCCACGCTATTTTGCGCCCCAGTCCAGGAGACCTATTTGCATGCACACGAACTTCTCTCTCCCCCCCCCCCAAAAAAATGGCTAAAATCAGGTATCCTGTTGTTGTTGTTCAGTCGTTTAGTCGTGTCCGACTCTTCGTGACCCCATGGACCAGAGCACGCCAGGCACGCCTGTCTTCCACTGCCTCCCACAGTTTGGTGAAACTCATGCTGGTAGCTTTGAGAACACTGTCCAACCATCTCGTCCTCTGTCGTCCCTTTCTCCTTGTGCCCTCAATCTTTCCCAGCATCAGGGTCTTTTCCAGGGAGTCTTCTCTTCTCATGAGGTGGCCAAAGTACTGGAGCCTCAGCTTCAGGATCTGTCCTTCCAGTGAGCACTCAGGGCTGATTTCCTTAAGAATGGATCGGTTTGATCTTCTTGCAGTCCATGGGACTCTCAAGAGTCTCCTCCAGCACCATAATTCAAAAGCATCGATTCTTCGGCAATCAGCCTTCTTTATGGTCCAGCTCTCACTTCCATACATCACTACAGGGAAAACCATAGCTTTAACTATACGGACCTTTGTTGGCAATGTGATGTCTCTGCTTTTTAAGATGCTGTCTAGGTTTGTCATTGCTTTTCTCCCAAGAAGCAGGCGTCTTTTAATTTCGTGGCTGCGCCCTAGTCCAGGGTAACTTTTTGCACGCACATGAACTTAACCCCCCAAAATGGCTTAACTTCAATTTCTAAAAGCAGGTATCCTGGGGGGGGGGGGAGAGAGACGACAATCACGAAACTGGAAAGCTCTCCACTTACTTTAAATTGCAATCACAAGTATTGCAACGATCTTTGACTACCTTTCCCAAATACTACAAAAGAAAACGTTTTGGCGCGCAATCGTTTCGAGCAATCTTGCGAATGTTAGTGTTACAATGTAAAGTCTCTGAAAAGTTCTGATTTCAGGCATTTCCCTTTGCAAATTTTGTCACCGATTCCTTCAGGTGTGTTCCTTCCTTCCTAGGGTATGTTCCAAGTTCTCCAAGCTAGCTGATCTCTTTGGCAACATGGTTGAGCGTATGTAAGTTTTATAACCCCCGACTGAGAAATAACTGAAACTGGGAATACAAGCTGACACCCCAAAATCCAACTTTGTTTGCTATAAAACACTTCTCCTGAAAAGGGTCTTTTAAAAAAATGGACCTTTCCTTTATAATAATAATAATATTTTTTTATTTATATCCTGCCCTCCCCAGCCGAAGCCGGGCTCATTATCTCATTTGTTAAGTTATTTTGGCCATTGAGGCAGGGCTGGCCCAATACATTTTGGCACCTGAGGTTGGCCCTACCACCACCAGGGAAGAAGGTGTGACTGAAGATCTACACCAGGAATAAAGGGCGGTACAGTTATACTCGGCTGCGGTCCAGTGTACCTGAAGGAGCGTCTCGACCTCCATTGTTCTGCCCAGACACTGAGGTCCAGTTCTGAGGGCCTTCTGGTGGTTCCCTCGCTTCAAGAAGCCAAGTTACAGGGAATGAGGCAGAGGGCCTTCTCAGTAGTGGCACCCGCCCTGTGGAAAGCCCTCCCACCAGATGTCAAAGAGAAAAATAACTACCAAACTTTTAGAAGACACCTGAAGGCAGCCCTGTTTAGGGAAGCTTTTAATGTTTAATAGGTTACTGTATTTTAGTGTTTTGTTGGAAGCTGCCCAATGTGGCTGGGGAAACCCAGCCAGATGGGTGGGGTATAAATAAAATAATAATAATAATAATAATAATAATAATAACAACAACAACAACAACAACAACAACAACAACAACAACAACAACAACAACAACAACATTGGGAATAATGGTAGGAAAAGACCAGCAGCACCTCTTGGCCAAAAGGCCAATGGCGTGGGGGCGGGGGTGAGGTGCTTCCATAGAGCAGGTGGATTTAGCCTCCATTGAATGTGCCACAGACTGTGTGGATGTCTCTATGGTTGTAGCAATAACTGAGGCAGTGGGAGATAAATTCCTTACAGCCCAGATCTGTTGTCTCTGTGGATCCAGCTGCCCAAGGCCTCACTTTGCTGACCCTGCAATTAAGGCAACCATTCAAAGTTGTCCGCACCACTCTTCCCTTAAATTACAGTTTACCTGTCTCCAGTGTTTTGCTATCATTAGCTCTTAGGAGAATGAAAGCTTTCGAAATGTGTTTTTGTTAGGAATAGTACTCCTGCTTTAGTCCTCCAGCTATTGTATTGTATTGTTTTATATACTGTGGCTTGCCATTGTTTTATTGATTATGGTTTAGATATTGTTTACTATAACTGTTGAGTGGATTTCTGTTTAACTTTTATATGTTGATATTATTATTTTATACTATTCTAATGATTGTTGAATGTTACTTTTTATGTAGGTTGCCTATTTTAAAGTTATGTTTTAATATCACATTTTTGTATTGCATTAGATTGTTATAAGATGTACATTTTTTCTTTCTTCAGCTTGTAAACCGCCTTGAGTATTGTAAGTTAGAAACATGGCTTGTGATTAAACATGGCTTGTGTAAATCTATTTTGCATGTGTATTCCTGGTCTAAATGTCATGCTTCAAAAAGGGGTGCACTGTTAATGGCAGTGGCGTAGCGTGGGGGGTGCAGGGGGCCCCGGCCACACTGGGCGCAACATCTGGGGGTTAGGGTTAGGGGGCGCAAATCCACGGGTTAGGGAGCGCAAATTACTTGCCTTGCCCCGGGTGCTGACAACCCACGCTACGCCACTGGTTAATGGGATCCCCTCCACAGTGTTCACCAGCTCCCAGGCTGCAAAGGCACCGTGAGGACACCCAGGGAGTAGGGGTGTCACCAGGATTTTTGTTGGGGGGGTCGTCAGGACTTTGTGGGGGGGCAAAACCGCTGTGATTGGTCGGTTAAGTATTTCTATTGTTTTACTTGATGGGGGCAGCTGCCCCTCTTTGCCCCCCCCTTGGCTATGCCCATGCCAAGGAGAGAGGAAGGGAGGGGTAATGCAGGGCACATGATCTCCCTCCCCACCACCCCAGCAAGCCAGGCGCCCTTGGAGGAAGTGAGCAGCGATAGCTGAGCTGCTTATATGGCCAGGCATCGGTGCCTTCGTTCCCCCATAGCAAGAGTGCCAACTAGGCCCTGCGACCGTGGGTGCCCAGGGCCGTGGGTGCCATGCAGTGTGCATGGCCCTTGCACCAAAATTTGTGGATGCCTAGCCCCTTCATCTCCTGCCAACCTAGGAATTCGAAAGCACGTCAAAGTGCAAGTAGATAAATAGGTACCACTCCGGTGGGAAGGTAAACGGTGTTTTCGTGCGCTGCTCTGGTTCGCCAGAAGCAGCTTAGTCATGCTGGTCACATGACCTGGAAGCTGTACGCCTGTTCCCTTGGCCAATAAAGCAAGATGAGCGCCGCAACCCCAGAGTCAGCCATGACTGGACCTAATGGTCAGGGGTCCCTTTACCTTTAGCTCCTTCATGGGGAATTTTGTGGGTGTTCAGGCACCCAAGTCCCCAGGGAGTTAGCACCTATGCCCCGTGGGCTGAGGCAGCAGGGGTGCTTGGGAGAGCCTGAGGGCGCAATTGGCATGCGAAAGGGCTTGCTCATCTACTTCTTAAACTTTCACCTTGAAATAGAAGCACGTTTTAATGACACAAACTTCCATGGAGCAGGGGCCCACTTTGTCAGCATGTTCTGACAGTTGATAAATCTCTGCATATATAATAAAATTCCCCACAACAGCCAGTGTGGTGAGCCATTGTAGTGTTGGACTAGGACCTGGGAGAGAGAGACCCAGGTTCAAATCTGCTCAGCCCCAGGGAAGCTTCCTGGGTGAACTTGGGCCTGTCACTCACTTCCCAGCCCAAATTACCTCACAAGGTTGCCGTGATGATAAAATGGGGAGGAGCAGGAAAAGGACTATGTCTGCCGCCTTGAGTTTCTCGGTGGAAAGGTAATTTAGTACAGTATGTAATGAAATAAATAGAGAAATGCCTGAGGGTGATTGTCTACGTATGAGATCAAAGGCCAATGCAATGCAATGAAAGCAAATGGAGACGATTCCTTGGGAACTAAGCAGTTTGCCTTACTTCTTAAGCCCGTTCCTTGTAATTGCTACTTATGCTATTTTAAAGATCCTTTCCCATCTATCATTTCAATTCATTATGCAGTGGTACCTCAGGTTAAGTACTTAATTCGTACCGGAGGTCCGTAGTCAACCTGAAACTGTTCTTAACCTGAAGCACCACTTTAGCTAATGGGGCCTCCTGCCGCCGGCGCTGTGCCGCCGGAGCACGATTTCTGTTCTCATCCTGAAGCAAAGTTCTTAACCTGAAGCACTATTTCTGGCTTAGCAGAGTCTATAACCTGAAGCGTATGTAACCTGAAGCGTATGTAACCCGAGGTACCACTGTACAGTATATCATTTTATCATTTGAAAAACAAACCAAAAGCCTTTCTTTTGGGAATTATAGGGACAGAACTACCGAAACTGTATAGAAACTTATGCATGTACAGTGGCAAGAATGTTACTTGCCCCAAAATGGAAAGAAGCAGAAGTCCCAGCAAAGGAAGAATGGATACAAAAACTTACAGAATATGCAGAAATGGCAAAACTTACTAGAAGAATAAGAAATCAAGATAACAAACTTTTTTATATAAAAGAATGGAAATTGTTTATTAAATATTTACAGTTAAATTGTAAGCAGATAACAACATGGGCAGGATTATCGGCAGTTTGAAAGTAGATGAATAAGTGAGCAAATTAAGTTAACTTGGATATGTAGAAGAGATCAAAAATAAATTTAAGGAACCGCAGAGAGAGGGGGAAGGAAGTCAAGTTCTGAAATGTTCAACCGACTGTAAAATTAGTGAAATGTATAAATCTGAAAAGTATAAATAAAAATTAATAATAATAATAATAATAATAATAATAATAATAATAGGTACTCATGCTGTGGATTTACTACTAACAAGCTGCGTGGCGAGGCTTATTTGCTGGTAAAGTAAAATAAAACACCGCCAGCCTCAGCTGATTGACTAGGCTGGCCTCAGAGCGGCTTTCTCTCCGGGTTCGTGGCACCGCGCGCCCGGCCGGGTGCAACGACCTCGCGCCCCCGCTCGCTTTGGTCTGCCCGCTTCCCACGCCCCTTGGCGGCGTCTGCGGGGCGGATCTGGGCGGGAGCGAGGGCGGCGCGGAGGCCGCCGGTTGGAGGAGGCCGGGGAAGCGGGGCGGCGCTGGCCTCCTGTGGTCCGGCTGGAGAAGGAGGAGGTGGAGCCCGGGGGGGGGGGAGTGTCGCCTGCCTGGGGCCCCCGCCGCGTCGCGGGCGTCTCGGTGTCCCTGCGCAAAGCAGCAGGCGCGGCCGGAGGGAGGTGCGTGCGCCTTTGCGCGTGGCGGCGCCGAAGGCTGAGGCGCGAGAGCCCGGCAGGCGGGGACCTCCAAGCGGCCGGACTGAAGCTCGGACGTCGGGCAAGCGGGAGCTGGAGGGGCTCGGCTGGGTGTCAGGTGGGTCTTGCGAGCTGTTCGCCCCGGCGGGGCGCGAGCAGAACCGGCTTTTGGAGAGGCTCTGTCCGTCGCCAACCGTCCTGCTTTGGGGACGAAGCGTCTCCAAGGTCCCTCTTGGAATGGGCAGCGTTTAGTGGGGAATTCAGGCTGAAACGGAGTCCCCTTTCCCCCAAAGCGAAGGACATTTTGTTTTCTCGTTATTGCGCAAGGAAGTCAAAGCGTTGCTGCGACATGCTGTGCGCTTCCGTGGCTGTCGAGGGCTACCGGTGGCCACGGCGGCTGGTTGGAGGGCTGTGCGCTCCGCCTCCTCCACAGCTGGAGGCGCACGGGCAGCTGTGCGTCTGAATACCAGTTGCTGGAAACCGCAGGAAGGGTCTCTCGGGTTCGGATCCTGTTCGCTGGTTTCCCATAATGGGCATCTGGTTGGCCACGGTGAGAACAGTGGGTTGGGTGGTCCATTGGCCTGATCCAGCACACTCTTCTTAGGGGGCCCAGTTAACGATCTTTCACCGGCCCGGGGGCATATTTCTCTGGTTCCGCGATAATATCTCCTACTACCTCCCCATCCCGTTTGAATGAAGAGAAGCCGGAGAACTGGCTCCTCGACCTTTCTGGTAAACTGGGACCTTGGGGGTGAATTACGATGGCAAATACGTGGCAAGAGGGAGACGAGTCCCGTGGCAAAGGGAACCGCAGCCTCAAAAAGGGCAGAGAAGCCTTGAGTATGTTTTGCCTGCATGTATGTTTCAGAGCATCATTAACAGAGCAATCCAGCAAGTAAAGTCCTATAGAGGCACAGGGAGCATATTTTCTAGAAAAAACAACTTTACTGCTGCAGTTGTATGGCTGAACATGCTTTCCGCTATGTATGTAGAATCCTTTGGAATGCAGGTTTTGGTGTCCTCGGGTGTCTTCCCGTGTAAAAGTTGGGGTGTCTAGGCGACGTTTCGACGAGGTCTCACTCGTCATCTTCAGGCTGGTGCTTTCGGCTTCTTGTTACTGGAACAGAGCAGGATCTCAGTGTTTGAGTTCCTATAAATACTGTTGAGGAGGTGTGGTGTATAGCCTCCAATGTTCTGGGCAGAGAGGAGGTTCCCAGGCTAGTGTGCCTTTTCTTCTTTTGTTCCTTAATTACTTGAGGGATATAAATGTAAATAAGTGTGAGATCACTTGATTTGTAACAGCCAGCAGCATGTGTAGGTGGTTTTAAGCCTACATATTTAGCTTTAACCAGTGGTGTCCAAACTTTTTTCAAAGAGGGCCAGATCCAAAGGGCCAACCAAAGTTGTTGACCTTTTTTTTAGAACTGAGGTTGTTGAGCTTTTTTATGATTGAAGTTTTTAGGGCCGGTAGTCCGGATTAGACCCCCAGAACAAACTTTGAACATGCCTGCTTTAAGCTGTGGTCCTAGACACACTTTCCTGGGAGTAAGAGCCTTTTAATTCAGTGGGATTTACTTCTGGGCTGGCATGCACAGAATTGGACTGTATGTCAACAATTGAGCAAGTTTAAGCCGACCTGTTGGAGTGTACATAGGAAGGCTCATTGCACAGGTTAAAACTTCCATCTGAGACCTGTAAGACTAGAAGAAATTCCAAAGGTTATTAGGTGATAGGTACTGTGATGTGTCCAAGAACATAAAAAAAAAATTACCTTCTGCTGAGTCAGGCCGTTGTCTATAATGCTAAGAATTCTACCTTGATTGGCAGCAGCTCTCTGAAAGCTTGCACATGCGTTTTCCCCAACCCTGCTTCCTGAGATTCTTTGACTAGAGAGCCGCAGGCTTAGCATGTGCCATGGTACTGAAGGAGGAAATTCCTCAGCTGAAGTGCCATAGCCAAAATAGGTGCTCTTTGCTTTTATTTATTTATTTCTGTTGCAATATCTATATACCGCCGCCTTTGATAGCTCTCCCACAGTGGCTTACATAAACATTCAAAACCATAAAATATAACTGAAAGCAAACCATTAAAAAAACAAAACGGCAACCTAGGAACAGTACATGGCTGAGCTGAGCAATTCAGATAAAATAGATCAAAACAAAAAACCAGCAGCAGTTTACACAATTAAGTAGTTAGACCAGTACTTCAGTTAAAACTAGATTTTATTTCATGGGAAGGTGATATGCAGAGCCGGCCCTCACCTGTAAAAATCTTCATGCAGGGGTTTATGGCACACCTGAGCAGCAGCTGGAAGGCATGTGGGTTTGGATATGGCATAGAGCCATGCTTGCAATCCCACCTGTCTCTTGGAACTGCATGGCTCCGCATCTCAATAGATCACAGCAAAACCACCCCAGGATATAGGGACCTGCATATGTGGTGTAATATACATAAGAATGTCCCTGTCATATCCCTTGGGCTTGACTAGTGTCACACTTGCTTAAATGGTTGTTGGACTACAACTCCCGTCATCCCTGACCACTGGTCCTGCTGGCTAGGCATGATGGGAGTTGTAGTTCAACAACAGCTGGAGGCCCAAATTTAAGAAACATTGTTAAGCTCATGCAAGAACTTCTGCTGACACAGTGGGGGCTTTCTATCCTCTTCTCCCCCTGTGCTCCTCTAAATTGTCTTGGGGGGGTTGTGTGCCGGGAGACCCCCCCCCCCAAAAAAAAAAACAGCACACAGGGCTAATAGTGAGGAGAATTTTGTATGGCAAGCTGAAAAAGCTTCTGTTGATGGAATGATTGCCATAGCACTACACCAATTTCCTCCACTCAAATTCATAGATACCTCCTACTGGAAGGGGACATGGCTTAGTGGTAGAAGACGTGTTTTGCACGCAGAAGGTGTCAGTTAAAGAGAGAAAACTGTAAAACCTTTTGGGAGATGCGTAAGTGGTGGTGGTCAGCTTGTATGAACAGGAGCCTCATTGCAATCATTTGAGAAGCAGAACAAATCTATTGCAAAATTCAGTACTAGCAACACAACTCAAAGTAGGATGCTGACAAATTAGTACCGTATTTTTCGCTCTATAAGACGCACCAGACCACAAGACGCACCTAGTTTTTGGAGGAGGAAAACAAGAAAAAAAATATTCTGAATCTCAGAAGCCAGAACAGCAAGAGGGATCGCTGTGCAGTGAAATCAGCAATCACTCTTGCTGTTCTGGCTTCTGGGATAGCTGCGCAGCTTGCATTTGCTCCATAAGACGCACACGCATTTCCCCTTACTTTTTAGGAGGGGAAAAGTGAGTCTTATAGAACAAAAAATACGGTAGTTAAGAAACTGCCTTATATGAAGCCATACCATCACTTCAGCTGTACTTTCAAGGACCTTTTGCACATCCATCACTGCCTATTCACTCAATGAGGGCAGGGGAACGGGCAGCAAGAAGGAGCAGCAGCAGCAGGATGGAATACCTTGGGAATGGCAGTGAAGCCTTGGCCCAGGCATGAGCCTCTGAGGGAGTCCAGCAGTTCCAACCCTTGCTACCTGCCCTGCTGTGAAAGAAGGACCAAAGGCACTCTGAAATGTTTAGCCTGGAGGAAAGAAGATTAGGAGGGCAAGATTAGGCTGTTTAGTTCAGAAATATTTTAAAGGATTTCAGAAAGAAGAGAGGGAACAGCCATTCCCTATGTGAACAGCAGCAATGGCCATGAATCACAAGGAGGTTGGTTTGGGGTCAGTTCAGAACAGATATCCCAGAGAAGCTGTTGGTCTTGCTTGAATTTTTTTCAAGGAGGGGACAGTCAGAGAAAGATTGAACAGACATGTGTTGGGTAGTTAACAGCACACCTTGTTGTACTGTTTTAGAACCAGTTCAAGGTTGTTTTTTCTTGTGATCACGCTCACAAATTTGTCGTAAAGTAACTGTACGAGCGGGTGGCGCGTGGGTTAAATCATAGAGCCTAGGACTTGCCGATCAGAAGGTTGGCGGTTCGAATCCCTGCGACGGGATGAGCTCCCGTTGCTCGGTCCCTGCTCCTGCCAACCTAGCAGTTCGAAAGCACATCAAAGTGCAAGTAGATAAATAGGTGGTATTACCTTCTCTGGCGGGAAGGTAAACGGCATTTCCGTGTGCTGCTCTGGTTTGCCAGAAGCGGCTTAGTCATGCTAGTCACATGACCCGGAAGCTGTACGCCGGCTCCCTCGGCCAATAAAGCGAGATGAGTGCCGCAACCTCAGAGTCGGTCACGACTGGACCTAATGGTCAGGGGTCCCTTTACCTTTACCTTAACTGTACGAGTTCATCCTGGGTCTGTTTATTCAGAAGTCAGCCCCACTGAATTAAATGACAGTTGCTAACAAGTAAGGGTACAGCCCTCTAGTATGGGAGTAAATGCCAGTGAAATCAATGGGACTTCGGAGTAGTCACTGTTTAAATGTGCACAAGGTTGCAAGCTTAATCTCCAGCTGCCCTGTCCTGTGGCAGGCCTTTGCAACTCCTTCCTGGAATCTGGGCTTTGAACAGGATGCACCTTGATCAAACAATTCAGTCCAGACCAGCAAACATAGAAATAAAGCCAGCCAAGCACATTTCTGCTCTGCATCCAGACCTCTGTGCAAGATGCCCTTGAGAACTGTGCAGAGACCAGGTGCAGTTGTGTGACTTCTGCATATGTGGACGTTGGGGGAGTGTTTAGAAATCCTGCAGCCATTGGAAGTCTGTGAATCTAGAGCAGATGCCCATTTCCTCATTCTGCAACACACATGTTGGTTTCAAGGCAGTTTCATGTTCCTCTGGTTTCCAACATGAACATGTGTTTTTGAACACCTGGCAAGTATTTTGTTGTTCTCAAATACACTTGCCATATGAACATAGGGAGCTGTCTTAGTCAGGCCATTAGTTCTGACTAGCTCAGGACTGCCCACTCCAACACTCATAATTCATTCAAACGAAACGTTCTTCCTATAGGCTGTAGCTTCCATATGATTTGGGATGCCTCTCTGCATTATATGTCCCATAGGGCCTTGTACATCTCCACTTAAAGGAGCTCCAATAGCAGAGTTGGGGAAGACCCCAGTACCTTGGAGAGAAAAGTAGCGGACTAGACTAGGCAAGCTAATCGTCTGACACCAAACTATAGAGAACTGCCCAATGTAGGAGTCAGATAGGAGAGAGGGAGACCTGGGCAATCCATTGAGAGGAACACTCTTGCCCTCATTTGATGGGCCTGCTTTTTGGAAGGACAACATGATTACCACACTACCAATTAAATTCTGCTGTGTGGAGCTGCAGGGGAATATTGGGTGTATTCCATGCCACATTCACAGTTGATAGAAATAGCGGTGCGATTGCAGGTACCTGGCTTGTGCTGTGCATGGACTGATCATGTGCTCTAGATTCCTTTGGAACGAATGTGGGTTCTGATCTGAGGCAGACGAGCTGGTGTGGGGCAGCATGTTCTCTAAAAGGTTGCTCTTATCTGATAAGATTTGTCTCTCTGCTACCAAGTTGTTGCTTTCAGCTACTGGAGGGCACTTAATAGCCATCAGGCCGCTCCTCTGCCTCTAGCTGGCTAAACTTTCATCAACAACTTTTTCTTCCAACTCACAGAGCTCTATAGTGGGGTAAAGGTAAAGGTACCCCTGCCGGTACGGGCCAGTCTTGACAGACTCTAGGGTTGTGCGCCCATCTCACTCAAGAGGCCGGGGGCCAGCGCTGTCCAGAGACACTTCCAGGTCACGTGGCCAGCGTGACATCGCTGCTCTGGCGAGCCAGAGCCGCACACGGAAACGCCGTTTACCTTCCCGCCAGTAAGCGGTCCCTATTTATCTACTTGCACCCGGAGGTGCTTTCGAACTTCTAGGTTGGCAGGCGCTGGGACCGAGCAACGGGAGCGCACCCCGCCGCAGGGATTCGAACCGCCGACCTTTCGATCGGCAAGCCCTAGGCGCTGAGGCTTTTAACCACAGTGCCGCCCGCGTCCCTAATAGTGGGGTAGGAGAACTGAAAAAAATAAATAATGCCTGCCAACCAATGCACCCCTTTGGTGTCATGTGCTACCAAAGGGGTACATTGGTTGGCAGATGAGAAATATATTTGCATTATTTTCAGCTCTCCTACCCCGCTACTTGGTAGTTGTACTCCCAATTGCCCTAGTCTCCTTCCTACACACACATATATTTTCTCATATTATTTTCCTTCCGTGAAAATTCATTATTTACTCCCGTCCTCTTGTAGCTATTGTCTGCTGACCCCTTTAGTCTTGTCTCCTCGTTTCTGTCTAGTTCTGAGAGAATCACCTTTTTCGTCTCTGATAATACTCCTGTCTCCCTTCGTTCTTGGGAGTTTCTACATGCATGTTGAGCACCCAGCCTGGAACCCCCAGATTCTCTTTCCACACAACTTCCTTCAGCAGCTACCTTTGGTCAAATTTTCTCCGCATTGTGACCCTCTTGATCTTGTGGAAAGAAAGGCTGCTCCAGACAATCTTTTTATTGAGCATTCAACCCGATTTACTTACACTGGTGTTGTATGAGACGCAGCAGAGACTGTATTTTTTGAGAATACTAAGGAAAAACCATCTTCCGCAGAAACTGCTGCTTGCCTTCTATCACTGTGCCATTGAGAGCGTGCTCACTTATGGCTTATGTGTGTGGTACGGAAGCTGTACTACCCAGGACAGGATGGGGTTGCGCAGGGTTGTTAAGGCAGCAGAGAGCATTGTTGGCTGCCCACTCTCCACCTTAGAGCAGATTTATGCCACAAGGTGCCATAGGAAGGCACTGGACATAGTAAAAGATCCATCGCATCCTGGTCACTGTCTCTTCGAGCTCTTGCTGTTGGGACGGAGATACAGGACGATGAAGACAAGAACGAGCCGTCTTAAGAACAGCTTCTTCTCCAGAGCGATCTCGGCCCTGAATGGGAAGCCCGGACTTTGAAAGTCATCTAATCTCCCTTGCTGTATTATACTATATTGTTTAATTAGTGTTTTTATGGAGCAGTCAAGTAATTTCGTTGTCCCCGAAGGGGGCAATGACAATAAAGATATTATTATTATTATTATTTCAGCTCTTTATCGAGCATTCACCCAAATCTGTTTGCACAAAGGTCTTTCCATCTGTCAGTCATGAGCCCAAACTTTTTAGTCCATTTTGCCACCAATTTCCTAACTGCACGAAGCCTGTGTGTTTGCTGTTCTTTTTTACAAGTGGATTTGTTGTGACAGTGCTTTAATTATGCACATCTAAATTTCCAGTATGCGCCTGACTCTTTCCTGCTAAGCAGTAGCAGTCTGGAGGCAGCTTCCTTCCACCTCTCCATCAGCCTTCTCATCTCTCTTATTCGGTCACCAAGATAGTTCTGGAACCTTTTGCCTCTTATCCTCTCCTTCCTCTCTCCTTCCTTTCCTTTGCCTCTTCCTTCAGTGTTTCAGCCTCCTCTGTGCTTCACTCCTTCGCTCCTCCCTCCCTTAGCTCCCTTCATCCCACTGATCCTAAGCCCAAGCTCACTTCTACAGTATACAGTATTTCACTTCATCTGCTCCACTTCGTGCGCAGCTCAGGAAGTCTCCTGACCCTTGCCAGCTGCTCTTGACACTGCAGGTTTGTTTTCTATGCATCTTAATGCAGCTGATTCTTGCTAACCAAAATTACCGTTCTTCTCCATTTTTAGGTCTTCCCACCCGCATTTTGGATATTAAGAAATAACCTGTTTTCCTTCTCTCCACCCATTTTGCACCAGATCTTCCTCCTTTACATTTTAGAGGCTCTTTTCTTGCCTGGACTTCTTAATCTCATTAGTCTTACAGATCCCTCTTGTCTTGCCTGATTCCCCTTTTTCTTCTTTCTGCCAGCATTTAGAACCTGTCGTCCAACTGGACGTCACCAGCTATATTCTCTGTGTGGGGGTCATCAGTGCACATTCCCACCTTTGAAAGTTTTGCCTGTCACTTGCTGCTTAGATTGTTCTGGGTACATAAACCCCTGAGGGAGATCTAGTGACGCTTATCCCTTTGGCATGCTTGCAATTCCTTTAGATAACACGCCTGATCCCCTCCTAAGCTGCCACTTAGTTGTGCTACTTGTGCTTCCTATATCGTGCATTTTACACCATGTGCAGCCATTTAATCCTTATGGTGTTATGACACACTGGTCAAGCCTAACTTTGCCCCATATATCAGAGATGGAACTTCTTCCCCACCATCACCACTTGGTCCATGCAGTGAATTGTCAGCCCAGTAGTGGGCACTCCCACCCTGTTCTTAAAATGGGAATATATGTGCCATAGCAAAGCATATAACCAAATGTTCCTGCCTTGCAATTCACAAAAATGTGACTGTCTAGAACCGGCTCCATATCTGTGGCTGCATCAATCAATGAGTGGGACAGAAGCTACAGTCCTTCAGAGCTTGAGACTATGAGTCATTTGCAATATTGCCTGTGGCAGAGTAAACTGGAGAGACTGGGCTGTGTGTAATCGACCCTATAGTGCTCTCAACCCAGGCAGCAGTTCAGTGCCCTTTGCTATGTGGCTTTGAGACCAAAAAGACTTCCTCTGCTACCCCTAGTGTAGCAGTTCTCAAACCTTTTTTCTTTCTTTCTTTTTTGGCAAACCACTTGACAATTTATTGGGCCTCGGCTGACTACTGAATAAGCCAGTTAATCTTGGATAGCTCAGTTGTTGTTGTGGTGCTGATAATGCCAAGGTTGCAGGTTTGATCCCCTTATGGGACAGCTGGATGTTCCTACATTGCAGGGGGTTGGACTAGATGATACTTAGGGTCCCTTCTAATTCTGTGGCGGGAAGGTAAACGGTGTTTCCGTGCGCTCTGGCTTCTGTCACGGTGTCCTGTTGCGCCAGAAGCAGTTTAGTCATGATGGCAACATGACCTGGAAAGCTGTCTGTGGACAAATGCCAGCTCCCTTGCCCTGAAGCGAGATGAGCGCCGCAACCCCATAGTCATCTATGACTGGACTTAACTGTCCAGGGGTCCTTTATCTTTTCTTTACAATTCTATGATTCTATGACTATTTAATAAACTTTTATTCAATGTCAAGATCATGGTCAAAGCTAGTGTCACTTTAGAAAAATCAAGTGCGGGGCCAAGTGCAGATATTATTTACTCCAAACACATGAATCTGGTGAATTTGTAGCCCCCCCAACTCTGTTCTGCCTCTCCCTCCCCCCCAGCTCTCCACACACACCCATACACATTTGTCTTCTTGCAGGTGTTGCTGAGACCCAATGGAGGACTCCACCCGCCTGGGCTACTGTATTGTGGCTGGCAGCTTTGTGGCCTTCCAGTTCTTCTTCTCCGCTGTCAGCCCACAGTTATCTTTGTCGCTGAGTTCCAGATATTCCACCCTTCCATCAGTCAAGCAGAACGAATGGAATTCCAGGTACAGGGGTAACTTGGGTTATAAACACCTCAGGTTACAGACTCTGCTAACCCAGAAGTAGTACCTCAGGTTAAGAACTTTACCTCAGGATGAGAACAGAAATGCTGCGCCGGTGGCTAAAGTGGTACCTCAGGTTAAGAACGGACCACCAGAACGAATTACCGTATTTTTTGCGCTATAAGACGCACCAGACCATAAGACGCACCTAGTTTTTGGAGGAGAGAAACAAGAAAAAAAATATTCTGAACCCCAGAAGGAGAGGGATCACTGTTCTGGCTTCTGGGATAGCTGTGCAGCCTGCATTCGCTCCATAAGACGTACACACATTTCCCCTTACTTTTTAGGGGGGGAAAGGTGTGTCTTATAGAGCGAAAAATACGGTAAGTTTGTAACCAGAGGTACCACTGTATAGTATGTTTAAGTGGTTGGGGAGGGGGGACGTGGAGAGTCCTGCAGCTCTCTCACACACTCTCAGCTAGTTCAGTTTGAGAACCATTCCCCGCTTAGCATGTGAGAAGCCTTGGAGCATCGCTTGCTTTGCAGGAAAGAGATGAGAATGTGTACACATGTGGGGGGGGGGAGTGACACAAGCACTGCAGTCCTGGGGTAACCCTGTCTTATCCTCCTCCCTAGATGTGTGTCCACCCTCCATGCTGTGATAGTCGGCCTCTTCTGCCTCTGCATCCTTTGGTTTGACGATGCTGTAAATGCCAACCCTATCTGGTAAGAAGGAAAGGCCCTCCTGGCTTGCTCGCACACTTCCTCTGACCACTTTGCTGTCCAGGCTTGCATGTGCAGATTCTTCAAGTCTGCCCTCCCCAGAGAGAGGGGGGGGGGGAGGAAGAACTGGTGCATGTGAGCTTGATGGGACACATTGTGCTAGGAAGGCATGAAGGGTTGTTTTGTGTCGGGGAAGAATAGCCCCTTGTGTTTCTTGAGATTTAGGATTGCGGGAGGGGGGCGGGCACAGCTTCTGGGCCAGGGCTGGCAGTGGGCCTAAAGAGGTGTTTATGTTGTTGCCCAAGCCATACCCCCCCTGCTCCCTTCCTCCCTCCCGCTCTGCTTGCAATGCACATATCCATGCCTTTCTTTCAGTTAGCCTCACATTGCTCCTGAGCTTGGCTGGCTAAGCGAGTCCCTAAAGCTCCGCAGGCATTTTGGTCTGCACCCTGGTATTTCTGTTCCTTTCTTACCAACACATCTGTGACCCTGACTAGTCGACTTCACCATCTTGGAGCACGCAGCCCACTGTCAGCTTATGTTCAATCCGGCTTAGATTCACCAGCTACATGTGGGATATTAGCTGTGTACGTCTTTGTGGTAACATAAGGCTGTATCCAAGGGATGCGGGTGGCACTGAGGGTTAAACCACAGAGCCTAGGACTTGCTGATCAGAAGGTCGGCAGTTTGAATCCCCACAATGAGGTGAGCTCCCGTTGCTCGGTCCCAGCTCCTGCCAACCTAGCAGTTTGAAAGCACGTCAAAGTGCAAGTAGATAAATAGGTACCGCTCTGGCGGGAAGGTAAACGGCATTTGCGTGCGCTGCTCTGGTTCACCAGAAGTGGCTTAGTCATGCTGGCCACATGACCCGGAAGCTGTACACCGGCTCCCTTGGCCAAGAAAGCGAGATGAGTGCCGCAACCCCAGAGTCGGCCACGACTGGACCTAATGGTCAGGGGTCCCTTTACCTTTACCTTAAGGCTGTATCCAGACCAGCCCTCAACCTGAGGGTTGTGTAACCACAGTCACCGGCATCAGGGTTGTCAGTGATTGGGGAAAGACCAGGTTTTGCTCCCACCTTGTTACAACTTCTCTCTTTTTTTTGTTCTTTCTCCCACAGCAGCAGCTAGCTCCTATTGTCCAGTTTTCATCAATCCTTACAGTCAGTTGTAATCTGTGAGGGAAAATCTTAAAGACCAATGGGTGTGTTTTATACAGTTTCAACAACAAGGAATTGGGCGGGGGGACTGCTAGAGACACAGCCTCCTTTTCATCTAGAGATGGTGATCCTATGACCTTCCAGAAGTTGATGGACTGCAAGTCCCATCAGTCCTGACCAGCATGGCAGATGGTGAGGGATGAGGGGAAATGCTGTATCTCGACACTATATAGAGCACCGGTCACCAACCTTTTTGGAACAGTGCGTACATTTCAGATTTTGAGAGAGCTCTGGGTGTCCCAGACAGAAAATAGCTGCTGTGGGGAGAGGGTTTGCCGTAATACAAAATGGCTGCCATGGGGAGCATAGCATAACACATGATTATTATTATTATTAATAATAATAATACCCTGCCCATCTGGCTGGGTTTCCCCAGCCACTCTGGGTGGCTTACAGCATATCTAAAAACATAAAGCCTTAAAAACTTCCCCAAATAGGGCTGCCTTCAGATGTTTTCTAAAAGTCTGATGGAAGGGCATTCCACAGGGCGGGCACCACCACCGAGAAGATCCTCTTCCTGGTTCCCTGTAACTTCGCTTCTCACAGTGAAGGAACCAGCAGAAGGCCCTCAGAGGAGGACCTCAGTGTTAAGGATAAAGTCACCCCTAACAACATTACACTTTCCTTGGGAAGTCACCTATGTCCTGCTGGTCTTGATTGTGGAGTTCGCACAATATTGGTTACACACACAACAGAGAGAGAGAGAGAGATGCTGTTGCTGTTTATGGAACAGGGAGCATTCCTCAGTACCAGGAAAAAGATTGAAGGTAGCTACACAACATTCATTCTTATTTGAATGAAATTTCTAAGGAGGTGCCTGCACATTTTGCCTCATAACTTCCTTCATGGGGGTTGGGGGGGTAGGAATAGAGACTTAGAGTCTGGGGCACCAGTGAAAGCCTTTTCAGGCACAAGTTGGCAACCCCTAGTATAGAGGGTCATAGGTTACCCATCCCAGCTAGTTGTTTGTCATCACTTAGTCTAAACCAAACATGTAAAATACAAAAGCATGGCAAGAAAGAAAGACCTGAAGATGTTTCATGGTGATGGAGCAAAGCAAGGGCCTCGTGTCTTTTTTCCCTGCAAGCAGACAGTATGAAAGACTCCCTGCATTGTCGCGGACAGTCCATTTTTGCCCAGCCTCTCTTACTGAGTCAGGGAGGTCTTTCCCATCTAACACCATGTGGTGCTTCTTGCATGTGAGAAAGAAAGAAACTGGCACCTGTTGAAGTAGGGTAGATGCATCTCCCAAAAGCAGATCCCTCGCCTCTTATCATTCTCCCACTCTTTCATCCTTTGCAGGGGAGACCCGTGGCTCGTCAAGCTGAACATAGCTGTCACGTGTGGATACTTGCTGTATGGTAAGTATCATGGCCCCCATTTCATTGGGCAGGCTAGAAAGGCCAAGGCTGGTAGCAGGAGGTTTCTGGGGAAGCTTGCCGTTCCCCTCACCACAGCCACAGTTTGCCTTTCTATTCCTTGGCCTGCTACCATCAGATGCCATTGGGGATATCTCACCCTGACCCAAGACCCATTAAATTGAACAGGAAAGGTGCTTGTATACTGAGGCATTCTCAGTGGATTGGGCCCCAAAGAATCACCCTCAAACAAAACATAGGAGCTTGTGCTTCCCCACTTCCCATCTCATAGTGAAGGGGAAGTTTGGACTGCACAGAAAGAAGAAAAGCTTTGCAGCTGAGGCTGTGTAGGAAAAAAACCATACTGGTGTGTGTTATCTGCTGCCCTGTTTGCTTGTTTTATGTTTCTTATTTTGTTGTGCTGTTTATCTATTGTTTTTATTGTGGTTATTTATAGCTTCACTGCAAGTCCTTCTGAGCAGCTTTTAGGTGCAAAAGTGGAATAAAAGGTGTTTAAATGTTTTGGTGTTTTTTTTAAGTACACAATCACTTGTGATGTACAGCATCTTTTTTGCTGCCAGTTGGTGAATTTCATCCAGCGATTTAGTTCTGGGAGAAGTGAATTTGAAGCCCTGTTTCTTCTGCCAGGGAGTCTCTTGCAGCCTCCATCAATTCACTCTCACTCTTCTCGGTTACCCGTTGGTAAAGTTTTTATTTACTTACTTGCATCCATATCCTTCTTCCCAAGGTGGCAAACATGCAGTTCCCAGGTGATCTCTCATCCAGGTAGTGAATGATGGCCTCATGTGCCTTCAGACAAAACTCTGGAAATCACAAGTTATGTCAATACAATAACACACAAAAAATATCATAGAGCACAGAGCTCCTCTGAATTCCATTGCAGACCCAATCCACACTTCCCAGACCAGATCAGAATGCAACAATCTTTTTGATTTTGCACCTCTCTGAGTTTTGCAATTCAGTCCTTACCTAGAAACATGCCACGGCATATTAAAAATGTGTCTTTTAGGATAACATATATATAGAAATGTGTATATTGAGATAAAATATGTACTTAACCCAATAACATTTTCAAACATTTTAACGGGAAGGTTTTTGATGTCTGATGTTTCATTATGTTTTTATACAGTGGTGCCTCGCAAGACGAAATTAATTCGTTCTGCGAGTTTTTTCGTCTTGTGAATTTTTTCGTCTTGCGAAGCACCACTGTGCATTGATGGTTTCCCATAGGAATGCATTGATGGTTTTTTAAAAAAGGCGCAAGACGTTTTCGTCTTGCGAAGCAAGCCCATAGGGAAATCCATCTTGCGAAGCAACTCAGAAAACGAAAAACTCTTTCGTCTTGCGAGTTTTTCGTCTTGTGAGGCATTCGTCTTGCAAGGTACCACTGTATTCTGCTAGAAGCCGTCCAGAGTGGCTGGGGAAACCCAGCCAGATGGGTGGGGTATAAATAATAAAATAATTTATAATTTTATAAATAACCAAAATTATCCAAATCTGGTATAATAATAATAATAATAATAATAATAATAATAATAATAATAGAGACATTTGCTGGATGCAGTGGGAATGGGTTTGTTAGCCAATTAAAACAAAAACAAAAAACCAACCAATCTGTTGTTTATAGAGTTCTGAGAGGCTTAATTTGCGGAAATTCACATTCCGGTTTTTGTCAAGGTCATTAAAGAAAAGGGGAAAGTGTGGTCCAGGGTGAAGCAGGCCCGTAGGGCAGAGGAGAATACAGTGGGGAGGATGCAAAGTTCTTGGAGTTGTTCTGGATGAAGAAAGCTCATCCCAAATATTGGGATCCACGCTTAGTTCTGGAAGAAGGCTGAAACACCCTCTGTATTTCAAAGGATTATTATGATGTGATGGGGACTATATAAGGTTTTTAGATTTCCTCAGTGGTAGGTAATATGTGAGAGGGGAGGGAGAGAGGTAAATGTCTCAATATAAAGATAGTGTAATGGGTTGTTTTTTAAAAAAATGGTTGTATTGTGTGATGCTACTGAGTAGCTGCCATTGGGGCCCAGACTGCCAACACTCTCCTGTACCACTAGCAGATGAACATAAAGCTACTAGCTGGTCAGTTCGAATCCCTGCGATGGGGTGAGCTCCCGTTGCTCTGTCCCAGCTCCTGCCAACCTAGCAGTTTGAAAGCACACCAGTGCAAGCAGATAAATAGGTACCACTGTGATGGGAAGGTAAATGGCATTTCTGTGCGCTCTGGCTTCTGTCATGGTGTCCCGTTGCACCAGAAACGGTTTAGTCATGCTGCCCACATGACCTGGAAAGCTGTCTGTGGACAAACGCCGACTCCCTCAGCCTGAAAAGTGAGATGAGCGCCACAACCCCATAGTCACCTTTGACTGGACTTAACCGTCCAGGGGTCCTTTACCTTTTTAACCTTTTTTCCTACCCCATTTAAATCTTCACCTTTTAAATCTCTGCCTGCAGGTTGGCTGTTAAAAGAAGAATCACGGGGTCAGGGGTGAAAACATGTTGGCCTTGCTCTGTTACTAGCCATGCATGAACCTTGTATTCCGCCTGCTCATCTCCCAGTAAACCTTCCTTGTGCGTATGTTGTGTTGTGTTCTGAATTCTAGATCTGTTGCTGCTAGTGCGGTACTGGAGGACATTGGGAGATTCGCTTTTCGTTTGCCACCACTTGGCAGCGCTATACGCTTATGGATACGTGTTGGTTAGTTCCAGAGTCCTTTAGCTATTGGGGAGGAGGGAGGGGGAGAGGTTTCCTCTTATTCTTCATTCTTGTTCCTTTTTCTAAAAGAAAAAAAAAACACCATTCTTAATCAATCCCTTTGCTTCACTCTTCTCTTCTACAGCTTTCAGTGCTGCATCGTTCCATCCCAATCCATAGAAACCGGCTGTCATTAGGGCAAAAAAGGACATGGTCTGAAATCTGGACCAGGGAAAATAAAGAGAATTAGCATAGCACAGACTGAAATCCCCCCCCCCCCCGCTTTCAGTGATCAGTTGGCTGAGAAATATAACTTCCATATGTCTGAGAACTCCTGATTTACTTTTCATTTCCATGCTCCAGGAACTTTTAAAAGAGAGAGACAGAGAGCGTGTGCGATGGGGAGCAACCATAAGTATGATTACTCAGAAATAAGTCCCGTTAAGTTAAATGGGATTGACCCACTAATTTGTGTGTTTAGGATTGCAGCCTAAAAAGGTGTTGTATGGAAATGAAATATAAAGTATAAAGACAGTCCCTGCCTCCGGGTTCACAGTCTAGAACAGGAACGACAAACCTGTGGCCCTCCAGACGTTGCTGAACTACAACTCCCATAATTCCTGACCTTCAGACCAGCTGGGTGGGACTAAGGGCAACAGGAGTCCATCAACATCTGGAGGACTACAAGTTATTCATCCTTGGTTGAGAAGAACAAGATACGCTAGGAAGGGAGAGGGACAGACATTTTGGAAGCATAATGAGAAGTAGCATTGGTATGTCACATTAAAGAGGAGGGGCAATGTAAAAGTTTTTTTATCCGGGTTTAACTTTTTATTCCATCACTAAGCTCTTTGTGATATGGTGGAATTATTTCCCCCTCATCAGAAATAACCACCACCACCAAAGTTAATTTATTAATCAGCTTCCTAAGCACAGTCTTAAGGTGATTTACACATGAAATAATGAAAAACTCAAAAACAACAAGCACATTTAAAACAAGACTAGAAGTCTTAACACTCGTGGGGAAGACCTGTTAATTCAGCTGATAAAGCCAGAACAGAAATATCTTCAACTGTTTCCGGAAAGTGCAGACACCGGGCGCCTGTCATATCTCGTATGAGGAGGTGGAGAGTCCTGTTCAAGAGGAATCCATGTGTGCTTCTAAGTTGTGCTTGTTCTGCTCAGCCATTGATTGATTTAGCAACCTTGGAGGAAGAAGTGTTTCCTCAAGACTCCTTACCTCATCTGCAGAATAGCCATTATAACGTAGGCTGCCTTCTACATAGGCATTTATTTACCTGCTGCTTATATGCCAAAATGGCTTCTAAGCACTTTGCAAATATAAAATCAGTCCATAATTAAAATGCACAATAACATTGAAACATTCTTACTTAAAATATACAGTAGAACGAACAATTAGAAAGCATAAAATTAAAACCGTTAAAAGCAGTTTAAAAAAACCAATCACATGTTCGATTCAAGGGAATGTTTACTTGGCTAGAAAATGATAAGGAAATGTTGGCATCACATTGAGCCTTGAGGTTAACATAACAGCAATCCTTTGCACACTTACATGTGAATTCAGTGGGAAGAAGAGTCCACCATCTCTCATGGATGAGGCTATGCTGCAATCTCGTCATACTCGGAAGTTAGTCCTGCTAAATGAAATGGAGATTTTTCACAATCAATAGCAGAGTTTGTGTTACTAGTAAATGGGTTTAGAGGGTGGTCAGGCCCCAACACCAGATTAATATAACTTCAGCCCACATCTGAGGACTCCTGCCCCCAATGCTGACTACCTTGCCCTTTCTGGCTCTTTCTCTTTCCTGAAAGCATTAACTCTTGAATCCCCTGTGGTCATTCTCCTGTGCACAGCCCAGCCTGCTCCTTCATAGCAATACTCCTCTCAACAGATGCCCCTAAAATTCTCGATTCATTTCAAGGGGAATTGAGCAAGAAAAGGACCCATGAGATTGTGCCTGTCTTCTGACATGCAATTAGGCATTTGTAAGGGACTTGCTAGGGACGTGGGTGGCACTGTGGGTTAAACCACAGAGCCTAGGACTTGCCGATCAGAAGGTCGCTGGTTCGAATCCCCGTGACGGGGTGAGTTTCCGTTGCTCGGTCCCTTCTCCTGCCAACCTAGCAGTTCGAAAGCACGTCAAAGTGCAAGTAGATAAATAGGTACTGCTTCAGCAGGAAGGTAAATGGTGTTTCCGTGTGCTGCTCTGGTTCGCCAGAAGTGGCTTAGTCATGCTGGCCACATGACCCGGCAGCTGTACGCCAGCTCCCTCGGCCAATAAAGCAAGATGAGCACTGCAACCCCAGAGTCGACCACGACTGGACCTAATGGTCAGGGGTCCCTTTACCTTTACCTTAAGGGACTTGCTTGGATGGATTCGCAACCCAGCCCAGTAAAGTTGCTTACGTATTGCATGCTAGTCATGTTGCTGAACTGGTACAGTTCACACACAAAAAAGCAGGTATTGTGGACCAGCTTCTATTGGTATAGATATACACAGGTTTGGCAGGGTCCTGTTGGATGGACGGACATTAAAATTTTTTTGCATCATTCAGGATGGAAAAGCCCAGTGACCAAGGCGTGGGTGGAACCAAGGAGTCTGGCTGTGCTGGTATTCTGCTCTGCTGCTCTCTAACACTTTCTCTGCTTGGCTTCCTTGCTGTTGAGAGAAAGGGAGGTTGGGCTCTCTGCTTGGTACCTGAGAGCTGCCTGAATCTTCTGGCACTGGAAAAAGCAAGGCCTTTGGCACTGTCTTGGGGAACAGTGAGGCCAGCATCTCAAAGTTTCTCTTTCTGTTCCCACAGAGCCGTGGGGTGCTGCCTTACTTTGCCAATTTCCGTCTCCTCTCAGAACTCTCCACGCCCTTCGTGAACCTGCGGTGAGTTTTCTGATGGAGTAAGTCAAGGGTTTTTATGGTTTCAGAAGCTTCTTCACAAACCTGTGGCATCCATTCGACAATGTGGGTCTGCATATCCTTTTCATAGCAAAAGGAACAGGCTTGTGGAAAGCAGCTGTTCTCCAGGCCCCTCACAAGGAGCCATAGTAAAGCCCCTCACTTCCTAAACGGCCTTGGCCCAGTATACCTGAAGGACTGTCTCCGCCCCCATCGTTCAGCCCGGACACTGAGGTCCACAGCTCAGAGGGCCTTCTGGTGGTTCCCTCCCTGCAAGAAGTGAGGTTACAGGGAACCAGGCAGAGGGCCTTCTCAGGGGTGATGCCCACCCTTGACATCCCATCAGATGTCAAGGAAATAAACAACTACCTGACTTTTAGAAGACATCTGAAGGCAGCCCTGTTTAGAGAAGTTTTTAATGCTTGATGTTTTATTGTGTTTTTAATATTCTGTTGGGAGCTGCCCAGAGTGGCTGGGGAATATATTATTATTATTATTATTATTATTATTATTATTATTATTCCACAGTCAATATCTTAAGTCCTTTGGGTGGCCACCACTAAGGAAGCTCAGCTCACTCCTGATCCCTTAATTCTAGAGGAATTACCATAGGTGGCCCTGTGTTCCACCAACCAGTGAAGCTTAATGGGGGACGCAGAGGGCACCCCCTTGAATTCATAGCACTGACCCCATTCAAAGTTCAAGAAACTGCTGAGAAAATGGCTACATCGTTCTATCTGAGAGAACCATGGCTGATTTAATGCTGCTGAATTCTTGGTTCCCCATACCTCACTAGAGGTCTGGAATAATCCTGTGGATGACTTGTGGTTTTGCTTTCTTCAGAGAGGTGGAAGGAAGGGGTGGCATCTTCCAGGGCAGCCCCCCTGGGCGGTTTTTTTATATATATACATTTGACACAATACTTTTGCCTTGTCTCAGGTGGTTCCTGGATGCAGTTGGCTGGCCACGCTCTTCCTGGGTCGTCTTGGCCAATGGCCTGGCCATGATGGTGGTCTTCTTTGTGGTTCGGATTGCCGTCATCCCCAGCTATTACATGCAAGTCTACTCCTGGTATGGGACTCCTGAGTATGAGCGCCTGGGCCTGGGTGTACAGCTGGCCTGGATCGGGCCCAGCCTAGCCTTGGAAGTACTCAATATGGTCTGGATGTATCGCATCACCCGGGGCTTCTACCGAGCCGTCTGCCGGTCCGTGTCTCGCAAGGCAGCATGAGGATGTTGAGAACGGGGCAGTACTTGGTCAGGAACACAGAGACTCTCAAGTACTTCTGGACCATGCTGGATACTCCCCCTTCTAATGCCTTTAGAAGCCAGTAGCCATAGGAACTGCTTCTGACCATCCCCTTGGCCCAGGCAGACAACCCTGGATCCACACAACTGGAGCATTTGTTTGTTTTTTCTTCCATCATCTTGGCCACCCTGAACAGAATGAGCAACTGGAGAACAACATCCATCTCAGTTTTGGGGATGGACTTTCTGGGCATCTAACATGGTTTGAAATGTATAGTTTAAACTCTTTCTCTGTGTGTGAAGCACAGAAATATCCTTTGGCTCACATGGGTGGGCGTGGAGCAAAGAGAGATATAGCTGGATCAACAGTTGTCTGGTCTTTGTGGCTTCGGGCTTAGACTGTGACAGTGTGTCTAAACAGCTCATTGCCTTGTTTCAGCTACATGTCTATCAGTTGGAAGGAAAAATATGCACCATTGCCTCCAGGGTAGAGGGGCCTGGTTTTCTGTTGGACGGATACTTTAGAAGAAGAGAGAAGGGACGAATGGAAACCGTTCCCACCACTTTGCCCAATGGCTCTTTGTTCTTTTATAGAGGTATGTTGGGAGAATGAATTAGGCTGAATGCATAGAGGAGGAAACTGTGTCAAGCAAGGCACTGAAAATGGAGGATTGTCCATGCTTGGACAGCAGTAGTAAATACTGGAAGACAGTGTTTGGAAAAAGGTGTTTCCACTCTACCAGGTTGGGGTGAAACTTGACATTCCTTCATACCAGGGTCCTCAGAACACCGTCCTCAGCAAAACAAGGCTTCATAACTCTCTTCACTTGGGCATAACCATGACACTGCTCTAGGCTGGGCTCGCTTTTGTTCTGAGAGCTCAAAAGTAAAGAGGTTGACACAAAAAGGCCTGAGCGGAACTAGTTCAAAGCAAACTGTGAGGTTGTTGGGGGTGGGCGGAGCCGACCCAGTTACCTTTCATAGGAGTTACTCCAACAGGTGTTGGCTGCCATTCTGAACCCAGGCATCTCTCCTTGAGGCAGCATCCCTCTTCAGGGGAAAATTGCATCATTCCAGCACAATACTGCAATATTCTGTTGTATGTCAGTCGTAATATTGAGTGTAGCAGTGTGGATTGTGGCTTCCTAAAAGTCACTGATAATGTCATGTGTCACATGTGAACATAAGAAGAGCTTGCTGGATCAGGCTCATATATCCCCCCCCCCCCCAAAAAAAACCACGCATTGTGTGCATGGCAAACTGTGACAGCAAGGCCCCAGTTGTGGAGATCTGGTGTTGTGAGTGTCACATTGCTGCTGAACGTGGGAAATAGATGTGTCCCATTCCTCTGTTACTCCAGTATATCTGAAGGAGCGTCTCCACCCCAATCGTTCTGCCCGGACACTGAGGTCCAGCGCCGAGGGCCTTCTGGCGGTTCCCTCACTGCGAGAGGCCAAGTTACAGGGAACCAGGCAGAGGGCCTTCTCGGTAGTGGCACCCTCCCTGTGGAACGCGCTCCCATCAGATGTCAAAGCGATAAACAACTACCTGACATTCAGAAGACATCTGAAGGCAGCCCTGTTCAGGGAAGTTTTTAATATGTGACATTTTAGTGAATTTTTCATCTTTGTTGGAAGCCGCCCAGAGTGGCTGGGGAAGCCCAGCCACATGGGCGGGGTACAAATAATAAACTATTATTATTATTATTATTATTATTATTATTATTATTATTAAAGATGCAACTGTGAGAATGGCCCAGGTGGATTTCCATGTGGTTTGTATCTTTGATTCAATAAGGACCAGCAGCAGAAGAACAGTTGCTTCTCTCCCGCCCCTCTGCACACACATTCTGATGATACAGTGCTTACAATTAGTTGTCAGGGGTTTAGCATTCTGTTTGCACTGATGCTATTACTTCCTTACTTGTTCTCTTATGCTGAATCTTCCCCTGCCTGCCCCCCCCCCAAGCACTAATCACAAGAGATTTATTCCATCTCTAAGGCTGAGGGGGGAACCTAGGAAATTTACCTGTGCTAAACCAGCTGAAATAATAATAATAATAATAATAATAATAATAATAATAATAATAATAATAATTTATTATTTGTACCCCGGCCATCTGGCTGGGTTTCCCCAGCCACTCTGGGCGGCTTCCAACAAAGATGAAAAATTCACTAAAATGTCACATATTAAAAACTTCCCTGAACAGGGCTGCCTTCAGATGTCTTCTGAATGTCAGGTAGTTGTTTATCGCTTTGACATCTGATGGGAGGGTGTTCCACAGGGCGGGCGCCACTACCGAGAAGGCCCTCTGCCTGGTTCCCTGTAACTTGGCCTCTCGCAGTGAGGGAACCGCCAGAAGGCCCTCAGAGCTGGACCTCAGTGTCCGGGCAGAACGATGGGGGTGGAGACGCTCCTTCAGATATACTGGACCGAGGCCGTTTAGGGCTTTAAAAGTCAGCACCAACACTTTGAATTGTGCTCGGAAACGTACTGGGAGCCAATGTAGGTCTTTCAAGACCGGTGTTATATGGTCTCGGCAGCCGCTCCCAGTCACCAGTCTAGCTGCCGCATTCTGGATTAGTTGTAGTTTCTGGGTCACCTTCAAAGGTAGCCCCACGTAGAGCGCATTGCAGTAGTCCAAGCGGGAGATAACCAGAGCATGCACCACTCTGGCGAGACAGTCTGCAGGCAGATAGGGTCTCAGCCTACGTACCAGATGGAGCTGGTAAACAGCTGCCCTGGATACAGATTTGACCTGTGCCTCCATGGACAGCTGTGAGTCCAAAATGACTCCCAGGCTGCGCACCTGGTCCTTCAGGGGCACAGTTACCCCATTCAGGACCAGGGAATGGAGCCCCCATTAATTTCTGTGGGTTTGCACAGGAGACTTTTCTTGGGAACTCTGCTTCTAAGGTTGCGCTGGACCAAATATACCAACACCAGGTGCTTAACGTCTTGGGATAGACTTCAATAAGAATTTATATGCTCTGGATCAACCTCTACCATTCCTCTACCTGACTGCTAAGAGAGCAAGCTAATTTTTAAGAAGCTCGTGAAAGCATTGTTCCCAAATCTGTGCCTTAAAATGCTTTTCCAAGTACTCGGCATCACCCTGGAAAAGTACCCTCCAGTTTGTGGTAAGGGTACAGCTGCTGGCATATATAATTTCACTATGAACAAATTTATGCCACAAATACAAGCAGTGGAAATTCCGTTGTTGATTTTCTCTGTTGTTCAGATGGTTTAATCCTCAATTATGCAGCATTTTTAAATTTTCTAACCTCCATTTATTAACTGGAATCAGTGAGCATTAATATAATAAATAAGATTAATTTATTAAATTTTGGTTTCCTCTACTCATTCTTGTCTCTGTGTGTATGTGTGTTTGTGTGTTGCATTTGGTGGGTGTTAGGGCTGCAATATATCTGAAATTTCCCGGACATAGCCAGGATTTGGCTATTGGAAACAGTGCCTGGGTGGAAAACGCTTAAATGTCTGGGAAGTATGGCACTCCAAAACTCAACAACTTTTGTGTTTGGATTTTCACTTTTTGAAATATGGCAACCCTAGTTTAGGCATGTTATTGGCAGAGACGTCTGCACCACATATGGAAAGCTCAACCCTGAAGCCTTCTTCCCACTGTGCTTCCTTGCATGTCTTCCCCTCTGCGTTTCTCAAGTAGTACATCTGATGCAGGGAGCCATGGATAGACACTATGCACATCAAAATAACTGGGAACCTGAGATGCCTCCAAAACAAATGTGTCCAGGACCCAAGAACAGGCCTCCTGCTCAGCTGGAGAACTGCAGACTTTAAAAATGTATGCAGCTGCTTCCATTGAGAGGTAAAGGTAAAGGGTCCCCTGACCATTATGTCCAGTCGTGGCTGACTCTGGGGCTGTGGCGCTCATCTTGCTTTATTGACCAAGGGAACCGGCGTACAACTTCTGGGTCATGTGGCCAGCATGACTAAGCCGCTTCTGGCGAACCAGAGCAGCGCACAGAAACGCCGTTTACCTTCCTGCCGGAGCGGTACCTATTTGTCTACTTGCACTGGTGTGCTTTTGAACTGCTAGGTTGGCAGGAGCAGGGACAGAGCAACAGGAGCTCACCCCGTCGTGGGGATTCGAACTGCCGACCTTCTGATCAGCAAGTCCTAGGCTCTGTGGCTTAACCCACAGCGCCACCCGTGTCCCTCTCGATTGTCTACAAATGGATTAGGAACTGGGTGGCAGCAGGGGATATGGACAGAAGCAACTAGGAACAAAAGGAATAGCTCTTAAACCAAAATGAACAGCTAGACAAGACACCGTATCTGGCCAAGTTGATTCCTAGAGTGGATAATATACAGAGGAAGAAAAGGGGGAGCTTTCGCTAACGACGCTTTATGTCTGAGTAGCTGGCAAAGGTTTTGAGCAATGGAGTCATTCAACGAAAAGTTCTGCGTAAGTAATAGCGGCAACTGCATTTATATCATAGGAGCGAACTCCTTGGGGTCGAGTTCCCTTTGGTCCCCCAATAAAATATTTGAGGGGACTGCCCCCCAAAATTGATGGGCATTGCCATTCAGGAGGTGCATGTATGCTGTGTCACATGTTTGATTATGCGGGGTGGGGTTTACATGCCCCCCCCAATATTCTATTCAAATTGGCACCCCTGATTTATATGGTCCTTGAGTGTTCACACAGTCTCATTGTCCTTAAGGAAATGCTGTCCTGGAGCCAGTCAGAGACCTAACCTTTCTTACTGGTTTATCTCTGGTTGTAAAAATACTGTCAGGGTGCTGAGCCAAGCAATTCTTAGTGCTGCCCAATCATGGATCTTCCCTTGAAAAGCAATGTGGCAATGGACTTGCAAGTTGATGTTTGCTCCAATTCAGCTTTAAAGAGCAGGAAAAGCCTGAGGTTAAAAATAATAATACTAACGCTTGGACACAGGGTGGGTAGTGTGCTTTTGCATACCTTACAATCCGGATGGCGCATTTGGCGCTTCTCAACTACATCCCTGGATTACAGTGGTACCTCAGGTTAAGTACTTAATTCGTTCCGGAGGTCCGTTCTTAACCTGAAACTGTTCTTAACCTGAAGCACCACTTTAGCTAATGGGGCCTCTTGCTGCTGCCATGCTGCCGGAGCACGATTTCTGTTCTCATCCTGAAGCAAAGTTCTTAACCCGAGGTACTATTTCTGGGTTAGCGGAGTCTGTAACCTGAAGCGTCTGTAACCTGGTGTCTGTCACCCAAGGTACCACTGTTGGGTTACATATGCTTCAAGTTACAGATGCTTCAGGTTACAGACTCCGCTAACCCAGAAATAGTGCCTCGGTTTAAGAACTTTGCTTCAGGATGAGAACAGAAATCGTGCAGTAGCGGCGCAGCAGCAGTGGGAGGCTCCATTAGCTAAAGCGGTGCTTCAGGTTAAGAACAGTTTCAGGTTAAGAACGGACCTCTGGAACGAATGAAGTACTTAACCAGAGGTACCACTGTACTCAGATCAGCACTGCAACCTGTCTATCTTTTTCATCCACACTCTGCTCTTGCACACAGGCCAGTCTGCTGCCACTCACAGAAGTGGTAAGGTACGGAACAGTTACCCAGGCAGCGCTGTGAACCAGCTGGGACTTCTTGCTTCTAGGGCAGCCCTGTGGGTTCCCTTCCCTTGCATGGGAGATCTCTAAGCAATGACCTCACTCCTCATCCATCTCTACCCATGAGCCATGGATGCCACATCTTTTGGAGCACTAAACATCAGCCACAGCCCTGCCAAGTGGGATGCTGCAGTAGCAACCCAGTAGCAGTTTTGTTCTCTGGTCTAGGAAGCAAGACACACACACACACACACACACACACACACACACACACACATTGTGTTTACCAAGCTCATGGGGCAGTGACGTCAACCCAGCCACTAGGGTTCTATAAATGGAAATGCTCATTCTTAGTTAAGATACAGCACTCGGCGGGGGAGAAAGGAGGGAGCTCTGATTCAGCCTCCACGCATCCTAGCCTCACATCATCAGGAAAAATTAAACTCCCAGAGACTCCCTCAGGAATTGGTGAGGCTGCATTTGCCAAGTGACACAATGAGCTTTGAAGGCTACTGGTGTTAACTATGTGGATGCCGCATTGTGGAACAATGCAAACTTGCCGAGACATCAGGACGGACCAATGGCATTTACCACACTACAGTCTACTGACAGTGCCTCGCCAAAATCTCCAGCAAAGATTTTGTTGTTGATGTTGTTCGCCTTTCTGAACCAGAGGTTGCCACAGATATATAAAATATGTGCTCTGTTCCTGAGATATTGACACATTTTGAACTTTTTGTACCACATGTACAAAGCCACATAAAAGGTAAAGGTAAAGGTACCCCTGCCCGTACGGGCCAGTCTTGACAGACTCTAGGGTTGTGCGCCCATCTCACTCAAGAGGCCGGGGGCCAGCGCTGTCCGGAGACACTTCCGGGTCACGTGGCCAGCGTGACAAGCTGCATCTGGCGAGCCAGCGCAGCACACGGAAACGCCGTTTACCTTCTCGCTAGTAAGCGGTACCTATTTATCTACTTGCACCCAGGGGTGCTTTCGAACTGCTAGGTTGGCAGGCGCTGGGACCGAACAACGGGAGCGCACCCCGCCGCGGGGATTCGAACCGCCGACCTTTCGACCGGCAAGCCCTAGGCGCTGAGGCTTTTACCCACAGCGCCACCCGCGTCCCGACATAGGCCACCTGAAATTAAGCTCAGCAAAGGGCTTGTCTGAAGGATTGTTGGGCACAATCCGGCCACAGTTAAGTCGTAAGGGCATATCTTGTACTTCATCAAGCTCTTGGTCTGATGGATTAATGCCTTTTTGGTCAGGTAGCAGTTCTTTCAGCCTGGCTACCTCAACTTCTTAAACTGGAGATGACTAGGACAGAACCTTGGGTCTTAAACAGGAAGCTGTCTGTGCTTATCAACTTCATTGTGTGAGAATTACACAAAAGTCACCCTGCTGTGACTTTTTCTCCTCAGTTTTCACATGGTAAAGTGATCTTATGAACACCTCACTATGGGGTGAGCTCCCACAGCCTGAAAATTATTACCTTGTGGTGAATTTTCCTCCTTAAGAATGGCCATGTGACTTGGATCACGCCTGACTTTCCCCAAAAACATTATTGTTTACCTTGCTTGTCTGTTTTTAAATATATTTTATTTGGTTACTATAGTACAGAACCATATGAATATAGAATTTGAAAATGGAAACAAACCAACAAAATTACCCCGCCACCCTCTCTGAGAGATAAAGTGTGCATCCAAACCTGAACTCGATTCAAGTTCACATCACATATCTCTGCAAAAGATAACATAAAAGTAGTCAAAACAGAGCAAAATGCTTGTATGAAGTATGAAGTCCTTTATAATAATTATTCACAGTATATATAATAAAACAGTGCCATTCTATCATGAAAGAGTCCTTTCATTTTCTACCTTGTGCCATTCTAAGTTTATTGGTGAGTTTATCAAAACATGCCTACTTCCAGACTTAACTGTGACAAGTTAGTATACTAAGGGTTTACTTAGTACTTATCATTTTGTTTCATTTGGCCCTCTTATATTAGCTTTTTTCTTTTTTTTACTTTAAGATCCCCAGAGAACCAGAAGCTGCCCTTAAATTCAGACACGTTGCACTTTTGTTTCTCCAACTTTTCACTATAGAATATCTAGGCAAAGATTTTGAATTGCATAAATGAGGAGCAAATTCCCTGTGCATAGAACTTCCTTTTGAATAAACATGTACAGTGGTGCCCCGCAAGACGAATGCCTCGCAAGACGGAAAACCCGCTAGACAAAAGGGTTTTCCGTTTTTCGATGCGCTTCGCAGGACGAATTTCTCTATGGACTTGCTTCGCAAGACGAAAATGTCTTGCAATTCTTGCGATTTTTTTTCGCTCCCCACCCCCTTTTTCTAAGCCGCTAAACCGCTAATAGCCTTTTAGCAGCTAATCCGCTAACCCCTTAAGCCTTTAATAGCCGCTAATAGCCGCTAAACCGCTAATAGCGCTAATTCGCTAAGCTGCTAATAGGGTCGCTTCGCAAGACGAAAAAACCGCTAGACGAAGAGACTCACGGAACGAATTAATTTCGTCTTGCGAGGCACCACTGTCCTACGCAGCATTGCATGGCGAATGTAATAAAGGAGGCCATTTGGCATGCAAGTGGAACACAAAATGTGTTCTCCAACAGGCATGCAAGTTTGTGGTTCACTAGCTCCATTCACTGGACATTTTGGATAAAGCTGTAGCCTTACCCTGCAGATGTGCAGTCAGATCTATACGTCGTCTCTATCTTCCTTCTGTAAGGAGTAAAAACACATAGATACGCGTACTTTAAGTTTATGTGCCTTTGATCACTTGCTACTTGGGTGCAACTCAAATAGCTTTGGCTAATTCTGAAGGGGCAGTGGTACCTTGGGTTACAGCCGCTTCAGGTTACAGCCGCTTCAGGTTACAGACTCCACTAACCCAGAAATAGTACCTCGGGTTAAGAACTTTGCTTCAGGATGAGAACAGAAATTGTGCGGTAGTGGTGCAGTGGCAGTGGGAGGCCCCGTTAGCTAAAGTAGTACCTCAGGTTAAGAACAGTTTCAGGTTAAGAACGGACCTCCAGAATGAATTAAGTTCTTAACCCGAGGTACCACTGTATTGACTTTGCACTGGTCTGGATATCGTTGCATCCCATAGTAACCATTTACTCAATGCTTGTTGATCTTCACACTCTGGCCTTGAATGTAATGTGTCCATTCATTTTCACGGAGCGCATCCTTAAAAGAAGCTCAGCATGTGTTAAGTGTCTAGGTAGAAAGTCATCTAAATATGATGCAAGTATGTGACACAATTTCTGTAGCAACAATACCCCATGGCACCTTTGTTACCAAGAAATTGTTCTGTACCTGCTTAACCCACCCACCTTAATTTTAATAAACACGCCCTTCATTGACTGCAATAAGAATCATAGAAGCACAGAGTTGGAAGGAACCCCGATTGTCATCTAGTCTAGCCTCCTGCAATGCAGGTGTCTCAAGTGAAACATCAATAACAGGTGGCCCTCCAACCTGTGCTTAAAAACCTCCAAGGAAGGAGAGTCCATCACCTTCCAAGGGAGTCCATTCCACCGTCAAACAGAAACTTTCTTACTTTCAGAAAGTTCATATTGATGTTTAGTTGGAATCTCCTTTCTTGTACCTTGAATCCAATGGTTCAGGGCCTTGATTGGTTGCCCTTCAGGTTTTCCCCACCCCCAGTTTCCAGCAGGAGAAAAGTGACCTTGCCAGACTGGGCCTTTCTGCTCTATTGAATTCTGAAAACTACCGTATTTTTTGCTCCATATGACACACTTTTTTCCTCCTAAAATGTAAGGGGAAATGTCTGTGCATCTTATGGAGACGAATTGGCCAGGGGCAAAAAGCAGATTGTGCTTTTTCTTTTTAGAAAGAGGGAAGGGGAAGTTGAAACAAAGCTGCTGAGCAGCTGATCGGCAAGTGATCGGGAGGGAGATAAGGGACACTATCGATAAAGGAGGCTGCCCGGGGTGGGGGAGGTAAAAGCCCATGGATCCTCAGGATTTTTGCATTGGGTCACCCCAAATTCACCATCTGATCACATAGCATATCCATGGCTATAGCCTGCACCAAAAAATCACGCATCCACTGTTTCGTGGGGCTGCAATGGCGCAAAAATATGGTTACAAAGCATGGATCCACATGGATCCTCAGGATTTTTGCATTGGGCTACCCCAAACTCACCATCAAATCACATGTCTGTGGCCACAGCATGAACCACAAAAATCATACATCCACTGTTTCGTTCAGAATATATTTTCCTCCTCTAAAAACTAGGTGCGTCTTATGGTCAGGTGCGTCTTGTGGAGTGAAAAATATGGTGCCTACTTTTTATGTTATGCAGGCAACTCCCCATTTGTGCAAGGGTTGCATTCCGGGTCTTTGTGTGCGTAAGCCTGTTCTGCCCCCCTTCCAGGGCTGGAAGTGGCATGCATGCCAATGGCAGAGCCCACAACCTCCTGAGGGAATCCATTCCACGGTCAAACAGCTCTTACTGGAGGCTGAGGGTTAGGTGGTAGCAGCGGTTCACTTGAGGAGAGATGACAAGCAGTGTGCCCAAGGCTACCTCATGGACCTTTTTGGGTTCATAAGAGGGTTCTCAACTCTCAGGAGCCTTCTTTGAGGGCTCATTGCTGAAGACTGTGGAAAAGGTCCCCTGTGCCTCAGCACAAATACAGTGGTACCTCGGGTTAAGTACTTAATTCGTTCCAGGGGTCCGTTCTTAACCTGAAACTGTTCTTAACCTGAAGCACCACTTTAGCTAATGGAGCCTCCTGCTGCTGCCGTGCCACCAGAGCACGATTTCTGTTCTCATCCTGAAGCAAAGTTCTTAACCTGAAGCACTATTTCTGGGTTAGCGGAGTCTGTAACCTGAAGCGTATGTAACCTGAAGCATATGTAACCTGAGGTACCACTGTACCAACAGAGCCTCTCATATCTCTAGTTCATGGTTAGGTAAACAGATAGCCTGAAAAATATTAGCAAAAATATTAGCAGGGGTGGCACTTGAAGTGTCTCTCTGTGTGTGTGTCCACTGCCACTCACAGCACCTGCCAACTCCTACCTGAGGAGGAAAAGCAAAGGGGGGGGGGACTTCGGATAGGATGCCCCGACCCTCCTTAGACTGGGAGCCCCAAGGATCCTGAAAGGTCCCGTTTCTCTGCTCCTTTCCCATATAAAGTCTGAAAATGTTCACCGCTTGGCTTAAGGCAAACATGTTTATAAAAGCACTGTGGAACCTGGCACCCGCACAGCCTCTAGCACTCCCCTTTCCCTCATTCCGGCCTGCACTGCCTCACTGGCCCACTGCTGCTCGCTTCTGATTGTTACCAGATTTATGGACAGCCGAGGGAAAGGGAGAGGGGGGGAAACGAAAAGCAAAGCAGCAGAGGAAGGAGGCTGGACTTATAAGGCAAGTTAAAGAGCAGGAATCAATCTGCAACAGCCAGAAGTTTGGCTCATTAGTTATAGCAGCGCGGAGATAAATGGAAGCCGCCACCCTCCCTCTGCTGTGTGCCAGTAACTTTCAGACTTGCATAGTTTAAAAAAACCTTCAGTAGGACTGATAAGGGGTGTGGGAGCTAGCAGTTAGAGCAAGGGGCAGGGAGCCAACGCTCTGTTTCATTGCCCGGTCTGGGCGTGGAGTTGCGGCAGGATTCCTGCACTCAGTTCTTTGCTCTATAAAAGTTGTGAGGGAGGGGACTTTGAAGCAGAGGTCTTAGATTTTACTAGCCCAGCTCTGTTAGGGAGAGCGGTGACGACTATCCACATGCAGGCACATGGGTAGGCAACCAAGACCGATGTCCTTGAGAGTCTTTAAAGCAGGGGGGAAAACAGCTTGTGAGAAAAACCGTCTCCATCCATGGATAAGGGGCGCGGGTGGCGCTGTGAGTTAAATCACAGAGCCTAGGGCTTGCCGATCAGAAGGTCGGCGATTCGAATCCCCACAATGGGGTGTTCAGCATGTTTTTACATGACTAGAATGCGTCCTTTTATTTAAAATGCATCTCTGGGTTATTTGTGGGGCCTGCCTGGTGTTTTTACATGAGTAGAATGTGCGTTTTTATTTAAAATGCATCTCTGGGTTATTTGTGGGGCCTAGGAATTCATTTATTATTATAAGGTCTGAGGGACAGTAGACGGGCCCCTGCTGAAAAAGTTTGCTGACCCCTGTTCTAAACCTATCAAGTAATTGGGAAGTGAAGAATGTTGGTTCTCTCCTGTCCTTTGAGCTCTTTACCACCGTAATTCATTGATGCAATTTGTGTTGGTTCTCATCTCCGACTAGCTGCGCCTGGCAACTCAGTGTGGGTCCTCATTAGCATCTCCCTGGCCATCTATTATGACTGATAAACTTCTTCTAACAAATTCCATCTTCTACTAGCTCTAGAAACAGCAGCTGATCACCAGTGCTCATTACAATGCACAGAGCAACATATATGTACTTATACATAGAATAGATATACAGTTGTACCTCCAATTATGTAAACCTCTGGTTATGTAAATTTCAGGGTGCACGAGCGGCAAACCTGGAAGTATTTTACCGGGTTTCACCGTGCATGCATGGGCAGAAGCAGTCTGTGTATGTGCAGAAGCCGTGCTTAGGTTGCAGAAACCTCGGTATCCAACCGAATGGATCCCGTCCGCAACACTGTATATACATGCACACACAGTGATATGCTGTACCAGGGTAATGCTGGTGGTCAATGAAAGAGGTTTAAAGACTCTCTCAAGGCAACTCTTTAAAAATGTAGTATAAACACTGACAATTGGGAAACACTGGCCTGTGAGCGCTCCAATTAGAGAACAGCCTTTACCAAAGGTGTCATGGGCTTTGAAGATGCTCGAACTCAGGATGAAAGGGAGAAATGTGCTAAGAGGAAGGCACGTTTGGCAAACCCTCACTGTGATCAACTCCCACCCGGAAACCTAGGTCCCCACTGTGGAAGGACATGTGGATCCAGAATTGGCCTCCGCAGTCACTTACAGAATCACTGTTAAAACCGTGTTTATGGAAGACCATCTTACTCAGCTACAAGTGATCGCCAAAGAAGAAGAGGAGAAGAAGAAGAAAGAAGATATACCGTATTTTTTGCTCTATAAGACTCACTTTTTCCCTCCTAAAAAGTAAGGGGAAATGTGTGTGCGTCTTATGGAGCAAATGCAGGCTGTGCAGCTATCCCAGAAGCCAGAACAGCAAGAGGGATTGCTGCTTTCATTGCGCAGTGATCCCTCTTGCTGTTCTGGCTTCTGAGATTCAGAATATTTTTTTTCTTGTTTTCCTCCTCCAAAAACTAGGTGCGTCTTGTGGTCTGGTGCGTCTTATAGAGCGAAAAATACGGTAAATATATATACATGCACACACAGTGATATATAAGTAGCAATTAAACCATTGAGACAAATGGGGTGGTATTCAGTGTTAATTCATTCGCTTCAAGGGGTCTACTCTGAATAAAACTTAGTTGATTACTAAGTTGATGATTACCCATCAACTTAGTAATCAACTAAGTTTTATTCAGAGACCATTCAGAGACCATCAAGAAGCTGGTCTACGCAATACTGGGATGCAAGGAAGCAGAGCTGCACCGGTGATTTAATTTATTTCTATGTCTCTTGCACCCAAACTCCTGCAGAAGATTCTGGGTTCTGTGTATGATGCATTAAATGCTGCAGATTTATTTAAGAAATACCAGCCTGCATGCCTGTTTCCCTGTTTATATGTAGAGAAATAAGAGCTGCCCTCTGACAGTAGGTGCGCGTGACACTTTTTGAGCATCTTCAAAGCCCATGGCACTTTTGCTCCCAGCTCAATTTGGGTTGGGGAGGTGTCAGCAGTTCCCCCAGTTGATGCACCAGGCGTCCCCGGTTTCCCCTTGGCAGTGGCAGTCTCAGCAGTTTCATCTGGCTGGCTTCAGGAGCTGCTCGCTGCTGTGATGCCCGCCATTTTGCCTCGCTGGAAGTCCCCGTACAATGTGTCTTGTGCCATTGAACCAATCATGAAACAATCATTCCCTACTAATAAATCTACAACACTTAAAATATAAATCCGGGGACATTAAATGAAATTCAGGGACAGATTTGTGAATCCGGGGACTGTCCCCGGGAAACGGGGCATCTGGTAACCATAGTCTGAAGGCAACCCTGTATAGGGAAGCTTTTTAATATTTAATGTTTAATTATGTTTTTATATATGTTGGAGGCTGCCCAGAGTGGCTGGGGCAACCCACTAAGATGTGTGGGGTATAAATAGTAAAATTATCATTATGGAATGGGACGTCTGTATTTTCATCGGAGAAATGCTGGAGGGAATGACTTCAGAGGGAGGGGTGGCTTCGATTGGGAAAATGGCACTGCAAAAAAGGTTAAGCACCCCTGTTGTTGTTCAGTTGTTTAGTCGTGTCCGATTCTTCATGACCCCATGGACCAGAGCACGCCAGGCACTCCTGTCTTCCACTGCTTTCCACAGTTTGTTCAAACTAATGTTCGTAGCTTCGAGAACACTGTCCAACCATCTCGTCCTCTGTCGTCCCCTTCTCCTTGTGCCCTCCATCTTTCCCAACATCAGGGTCTTTTCCAGGGAGTCTTCTCTTCTCATGAGGTGGCCAAAGTATTGGAGCCTCAGCTTCAGGATCTGCCCTTCCAGTGAGCACTCAGGGCTGATTTCCTTCAGAATAGATAGGTTTGATCTTCTTGCAGTCCATGAGACTCTCAAGAGCAGGAATCAGCAACCTTTTTCAGCCGTGGGCCAGTCCACTGTCCCTCAGACCATGTGGTAGGCCGGACTATATTTTTTGGGGGGAAATGAACGAATTCCTATGCCCCACAAATAACCCAGAGATGCATTTTAAATAAAAGGACACATTCTACTCATGTAAAAACACGCTGATTCCTGGACTGTTTGCGAGCCAGATTGGAAAGGCGATTCGGCCGTATCCGGCCCATGGGCCTTAGGCTGCCTACCCCTGCTCAAGAGTCTCCTCCAGGACCATAATTCAAAAGCATCACTTCTTCGGCAATCAGCCTTCTTTATGGTCCAGCTCTCACTTCCATATATCACTACTGGGAGAAAACCCCTATTCAGATCCAATTCCTCATCTCAGGTTGTAGCTTTTTAACATTTAAAAACAAAACAAAACTGGGAGGAGACCCAGTGTCTGATCTACTACAGCACATCTGTTGTGGCTTTCAGCTGCTGTATTTTGGGATCTGGGGTATATGTGTATATGGGGGAAGAATCACCCTCCTCCCCAATATTTTAGCCTTATTCAGACTTCAGAGCCAGCTGTCACTGTCATTCATCTTTCTGAATGTAGTCCATTGGGAACCTCAGCTGTGAAAGCAGCAGTGAATTGAACCAGACTTGAGCAAGAGCTGGATCTCAATGAGATCAAGAAATATTCCTGGCGGATTGCGCCCTGCAACAGCACCCAAAGGACAGGTAACCATTAGGCACAATTTTCTGAGGGAAAATTGAGGGTGAATGATATGTCCCCAAAAAACATTTGCTGCATCCCTAGTTGGTACTAAAAGACAAATGAGTGAGTGTGCAGCTGCTGTGAAAAGGCAAATTCCCTGCTGAGGATCATCAGGAAAGCTACTGGAAATAAAAATAGCAATGTCATAATGCCGTTATACAAATCTACTGTGCAGCCCACCTATACTTAAAACACTGTGTACAGTCCTGGTCACACCTCAGAAAGGTGAGGTAGACCTGGAAAGGGGCAACCAAAATGATTGGGTGTATCAACTTCCCTATGGGACTTTTTAGCTTAGAAAAGTGGTGAGTAATGGGGGAGACACAATACAGGTGTATAAAATTATATATGGCTTGAAGAAATTGGATCTCCCTTGTAAAACTAGGGGTTATCCAATAAAGCTGAATTGTGGAATAGCCAGGAAAGATAAACACACAGCAAAAGATAAACCCTCAGTAGTTGCGCCCGCCTTGTGGAACGCCCTCCCATCAGATGTCAAGGTAATAAGCAAGGTAATATCTGGCTTTTAGAATACATCTGAAGGCAGCCCTGTATAGGGAAGTTTTTTAAAAAAATGTTTTTGATAATTTTAATTAAATTTTCAATTTTGTAATTCCAAATAAACAACATATTGGGGAGGACCATTTTCCCCCTTCAGCCAAGGAATAAATTTTTGTGTGTGGAAAGACTGATCCAGCGGTCCCCTTTTTCTCTGAATCTGAAAGTGACGAAATCACAGGGAGATGGCAAATAGGAAAAGATAGCAGCAGGGCTGGCAGACACCCCTGATTTCACAGGATAGATTTGAACCCTCAGTCCACAGCATCACCTTTCCGCAGAATATAAGCCTTTGCATGAAGTATTCTCAATTTTGGCAACTTGATGAGGGAACAAAACTCCACAGTCCTTTGCTTTAGCCAACTAACAAAATACATAAATGAATAATGTTACTGACAGAGCAAAGTGTGTCCGCTCAGACTTCCACCAGCAGTTGGTCTTCATAAAAATATACAATGATAAAATGCAGTGTGACACCAGAATTAATTTTTAAGTCACTTTAAAGGAAGCAAGAAAAGGGAAATTACTTCAGTAACGGTGGATCGTGTCAGTCAGCGATGACAATAGGCAGCGGGGGATATTTGCCTGGCAGCTGCAGTTCAAGGTGACTTTGTATGGTGACAATGCCCTGTGAGACAAAAGGCCAAATCTCTATGCTGTGTGTCACAAGGCTGCAAAGCATTGGGAAACACTGAATAAGTAGTTTTTTTTCCAATCTCTGATTCAGTATCATCCGCATCAGCAGGTGGAAAGGGGGATCTCTGAGTCAAGGCAGAGAACTATAGCTAAATTTAAGGTGCCATTGAGGTGTGATTTATTTTTGTTGTTAAAGAAAAGTTGGGCGTAGCATGGTTCTCCAGATCTACTGTGTAGTCCACACTTACTGCCTTTCTGCTGCAGCTCTGCGATTGGTTTAATGGGATTTCCTAATTCTCACAATGCTGCTGAACCAGAAGAGGAGACTTTTAAGCACATAGGAATGTAGTAAGAGCTCTGTTGGGTCAGACCGACCCAATCCAGCATTCTGTTTCCAAGAGCAGGGCACCCAGACATTCCCCAGAGGTCCACAAGCAGCACGAGAAAACAATATATTCTCCATATTGCATACCTTCCAACATGTGATGCGGGTGGCGCTGTGGTCTAAACCACTGAGCCTCTTGGGAGCCTCGGAAGGTCGGCAGTTCAAATCCCCACGATGGAGTGAGCTCCCATTGCACTGTCCCAGCTCCTGCCAGCCTAGCAGTTCGAAAGCACACAAGTGCAAGCAGATAGATAGGTACTGTTGCGGTGGGAAGGTAAACGGCGTTTCCACACACTCTGGTTTCCGTCCCGGTGTTTCATTGCGCCAGAAGCAGTTTAGTCATGCTGGCCACATGACCTGGAAAGCTGTCTGTGGACAAACACCGGCTCCCTCGGCCTGAAAGTGAAATGAGCGCCGCAACCCCATAGTCACCTTTGACTGGACTTAACCGTCCAGGTATCCTTTATGTTTACCTTTATATTTTTACCCTCCGACATTTTACAGATAAAAATACAGTGGTACCTCGGGTTACAGGTGCTTCAGGTTACAGACGCTTCAGGTTACAGACTCCACTAACCCAGAAATAGTACCTCAGGTTAAGAACTTTGCTTCAGGGTGAGAACAGAAATTGTGTGGCGGAGGTGGCAGGAGGCCCCATTAGCTCAGGTTAAGAGCAGTTTCAGAGAGACCTCGAGAACGAATTAAGTTCTTAACCCGAGGTACCACTGTAGGAACATTTCTCACTGCCCCTCCCCAACCCCCACACTTTTGTCCCCCACCCACAGACCATTTCTTATCAGAAGGAGGGCGAGTTCTACCACCAGCACAACAATAGGACACATCACACAAACCCTCCACTCTCCTGAGAAAACCCCTTAATCCAGATTTTATTTTATGCTTTGATAGATTTACAGAAAGAAAAATACACACCAATAAATAAATTATAGAAAGCGCCACGCGGGTGGCGCTGTAGGTTAAAGCCTCAGTGCCTAGGGCTTGCCGATCGAAAGGTCGGCGGTTCGAATCCCCGCGGCGGGGTGCGCTCCCGCTGTTCGGTCCCAGCGCCTGCCAACCTAGCAGTTCGAAAGCACCCCTGGGTGCAAGTAGATAAATAGGGACCGCTTATTAGCGGGAAGGTAAATGGCGTTTCCGTGTGCGGCTCTGGCTCGCCAGAGCAGCGATGTCACGCTGGGCACAGCCTCTCCTCTTCCTTTCCAGCAGCTGCTATGAGCTGCCCAAGGGAGGAGGCCACCTGCAACGGCCATAGAGAGACCATGAAGAGGCAACAAGATTCTCCCTCGCAGCCATCACTGCTACTGCCATCACACAGTACAAGTGCTGGCTCACCCTCCTCACTGAACTTGGTAGTTGTGGCGCTGGCGGCGGAAATAGGGACAGTCCGAAACCAAATCGGAAGCCGGAATGGCTTTCATAGTTCTGGGACTGTCCCTGGAAAATCAGGACTCTTGGAGGGTATGATGTTTGGTACTGCAGTCGCCATTTTGGTATCATGCCGCTGGTGATAGATCCATCTTCTATGACTTTGTTTAATCTCTTTTGAAAGCCACTGGTTGCCACATCTTGTGACACTGAATTACATGCATCGTGTAAAGAACTTTCTTTTGACTGTACCAAATCTGCTGCTACAACATTTCATTAAAGGTAAAGGTAAAGGGACCCCTGACCATTAGGTCCAGTCGTGACCGACTCTGGGGTTGCGGCGCTCATCTCGCTTTATTGGCCGAGGGAGCAGGCGTACAGCTTCCAGGTCATGTGGCTAGCATGACTAAGCCGCTTCTGGCGAACCAGAGCAGCGCACGGAAAACCGTTTACCTTCCCGCCGGAGTGGTACCTATTTATCTACTTGCACTTTAATGTGCTCACCCTGTCGCGGGGATTCGAACCGCCAACCTTCTGATCGGCAAGTCCTAGGCTCTGTGGTTTAACCCACAGCTCCACACGCGTCCCAGAGAGACCTTTCAATCTCCATCTTCTCCAAACCATGCATTGCTTGATAAATCACCATAATGTCCCCTCTTCATTTTTCTAAACTAAAAAAGCTCCCATTCCTTTTGCTGAAACCTGCAAAGCAGGAAAACTTTCTATAAGGCAGGTGCTGGGCCTCTTGTGCTTGTGAGTATGAAAGTCAGTTCACAAACTGATGGGAAATAAAGCACTGAATGACTTGGGGGAATATTTGCATGTTATAGCGTGAGACCTAACACCCTGTAGTTTTAAAACCACAGAGAAATTCAGAACCAATGTTGCATGGGGGACAAATCACAGAATTGCTGAGTTGGAGGGTCACCTTGCCCAACCCCCTTCAATGTAAGAATCTCAACCCTACTGGACTTCAATCTCATTTCAAATTAAGTGTTTAGCTGTATATTATTTTTATGCATGCCCTCAGTGAATGCCTTAGGCCTCAGTTCCTCTGTCTGTAAAATGGAAATTACTGTGACTCAGTTTGAGGAGGACAAATAAAACAGCACTTTATCAGCCTCCATAAAGTAGGTCTCAAGGGGAGGGTGCTAAGTTTTTACAAGTGAGAGATTGGGTATTGGTTAAAATGGGGGGGGGGGGAGTGTGGCAAGAGATTGGCTATCAAGTTCCACTTTAAAAGTGTGGCAAACTATAGAAAGTCACAAAGTATTTTGCATGCTAAGAATGCTTTATAAATCAATAAGCAGCAGTAAATCATTCTGGGTGTTTCTGATCCCAGAAACTTTCACAGCAGTTGGAAGAGGAGGGGTGATGGAATCTGGCAGATGCACGGAAGGCTACTGAGTTTGTAAAAGGAAATCCCAGCAACTCGTGGAGTTTAAATGTAAGCCCAGCAGTAAGCACCGCAATATTTTAACAAGACTATATTTCACTGTTTATTAATTCTTGTATCAGTTACTGTGAGAGTTTATCCTACGGTAACGGTTACAAGGAAAGAGAAGTCAAAAGTTTGCAAAAGAATTCTAGGCTGTCTATTTGTTTGCTGAGGGTTTTCTTCTTTCTTGTCCCTTTAGCAAGTGCTCAATCAATGACAATGGTGTAAAGAGCCATCTTAACCGTCGGCGCTAGGGGTGCACTGCACCTGGGCGCTGGGCTCTCAGGGGCACCAGGCTGCCGACAGTTGAGCAGAGCAGAGCAGAGCAGAGCCTGTTGGAGCACCATGGGCTTTTCTGCTGCGGGCAGCTCAGTGCTCTGATGGGCTCCACTCCGCTCCGCTCAGCTGTCGGCTCTTGCCCCAGCTGCATGGCAGCTAACTGTTTTGGCGCCGCGCCCAGGGCACCGTGTAACATTGTGGGTGCTGCACGATGCATCCTGTTGCATGCGCCGAGCTGCGGATTCCATTGCTGGCTTTTCCGCTGTCAGCACACACTCCCAGCGCTGCCCAAGGCAGGGTGCCAGTGCAGAACGACGGGGAATGCAAGCAGCAGCGGAGGAAACTTCTCTGGATGGGATCTGCCACGTGCTGACAGCGCCGACGGCAGCAACAAATCCCATTGGTTGGCACTGTGAGCCCCTGTGTCCTGCAACCGTTCTAAAGGTAAACAACTTTGGGGGTTATCTCCCCCAGATAAGGTAGGCAACTCTGGGCAACCTAGGGGCACTGGGCGTATCTTTGCACCCCGGCACCACATATGCTTAAGATGGCCCTGGTGGTGTATCATGGGTTGCCAGTGACCGGGGTAAGAAAGGTGACGTACAACTCCCAATGCCCTCAAACCACCACCAACGTAGCCCTGGGACCAGCAGCCGGGGGTGAGGGAGCACAGACAGACATATGCACACCACCCACCTGGCAGAAGCAACACTGCTCCGTAGTGCCCGGTAGTGAAGGTTGTGCAGCCCAGGAGGAGAGGCACGAGAACTAGCACAGGGCGCAGTAGGCCCCTGTGGTCTTCCCACCTCCTCTCCTGTCCCCCAAAAGGAAGCAGAGTCATGCCTGCCCCACCTGGAAACAGTTCCTGTCAGGGCTGGGCGGCGTTGGCAGCAATGTTGGTGGGGAAGGGTCTTCTCAGCAGGGAGAGAGAAAGTGATGTGTTTTCCCCAAAAAATGTGCCTGGGGCCCTTCTTGCCCCCACACACTACGTCACTGATCAATGATTCCCTGAAACACAAAAAGTCCCTTCTGCTAGAGAGCAATGCTAGCGGCCTCAGATAACATTTGGGGCAATTGCCCCTCTCGCCCACACACACTATGCCACTGACCAGTGATCCCCTGAAACACAAGAAGTCCCTTCTGCTAGAAAGAAATACTAGCGGCCTCAGATAACATTTTGCCCAGCAATCACGCCCCTCTAGCATCGCTTCTTGCAGTAATGGTCCCTCTCCCTTTCATGGTCCACATTGGATAGGGTCGCCTTCAACCCATGGATTGGTCTCTGGCCTACCTGCAGAGACGGCATTCTCCAAAACCAGGAGAATCCTTGATTTCAGTGCAAGGGTCACAAAGAAGAAGAAGAGTTTGGATTTGATATCCCGCCTTTCACTCCCTTTAAGGAGTCTCAAAGCGGCTAACATTCTCCTTTCCCTTCCTCCCCCACAACAAACACTCTGTGAGGTGAGTGGGGCTGAGAGACTTCAGAGAAGTGCGACTGGCCCAAGGTCACCCAGCAGCTGCATGTGGAGGAGCAGGGAATCGAACCCGGTTCACCAGATTACGAGACTACCGCTCTTAACCACTACACCACACTGGCTCCCAAAGGAGGAGGAGGAGAAATTATGAGATCTTTGAAAGCTGTTGCTGCTGCTGCTGAGCAGCTTTATTTGCACTGGTTTGGCAAAGGACCTCAAGTCCCTTGCAGCCGTGTCAAAGTTTGAGGCCACTCCAGAAGCACGAGCTGGGAATCGGGGACTTCGAGGGAAGTGATGGATGGGACAAAAAGCTCTAGGGCTCTTTAATAAGATTTGCTAACAGGTAGACCCCAGCTTTAGGAATAGTGTGGCAGCAAGAAATGGATGATGTGTGAAGGTTAGAAGCCATCAAGGCAGATTCCCAGTCAGCAAGAGCTTGGGAAATCATGATTGTCTAGACACAACCCAGTCTGCTGTGGTAGATGGTTCTCCTTGAATCCATAGTCGGATGGGGAGGCCCCAACGGGATTTCTCCCAACGCCCACCAGTGAGTTTTAAAAGCCAAAGCACAGCTGGAAACAGCTGCCCCACCTGATGTTTATGCCAAATCTGACAACCTTGAGGCCCAACTGAACTGTTTAGGCCAAAAACTGTCCTGCCACACAGGAAGAAATCGGAAGAGCTGCTCTGCTCTGCTAGCTTTTTCACATCCGTGTCAAGAGACTGGGAACTGGTAGGAAGATGTGACTGAGATATTCTTTTTAAAAAATCCTTTCTTTATTATAGTTTAATGAAGAAGGGTTTATTAAACTTGGGGAGAGTCCTGCTCCCCTGCTGCACACTGCTAAATATTCTTTCTTGTCTCTCGAATACATCTCAAAACCTGCTCAACCTTGAAATGCCACCATTGTCTGTACCGGTTTGGTGGCTTCAGCAAATCAGTAAGTTGCTCAGTCAAATGTTCCCTTCCCATGCCTGATTTCTGAACAGTACAGTGGTACCTCGGGTTAAGAACTTAATTCGTTCTGGAGGTTCGTTCTTAACCTGAAACTGTTCTTAACCTGAAGCACCACTTTAGCTAATGGGGCCTCCCGCTGCTGCCGCACCACCACTGCGCGATTTCTGTTCTCATCATAAAGCAAAGTTCTTAACCCAAGGTACTATTTCTGGGTTAGCAAGTCTGTAACCTGAAGTGTCTGTAACCCGAGGTACCACTGTAGTTTCATTCTGCAAAGCTTTCTTGTCTATTTAGATTCTTCGAGTTTATAGAGAAAGGACTGTTTAGCAGCCGCCGCTGCTGCTGGGGAAAAAAGTACAGAGCTGAACTTTTCTTGTTTCGTGCTGATAGTTTGCAAAAGCTCTTTGCGAAAAGAAAAGGGAAAGGAGCAGAGCAGCTAGCAGAGCAACATGTGAGACTCAAAAGCCAAAGAAGATGACAAAGCAAAGGGAGCTGGGGCAGAAAGGGTCAGGGAGGCCTGGCCAAACAGCGATGTGCTGCCCTCTGGATGACTGGACTGTTTTTCTAGCTTGTTCCTTCTGGGTTTTGATGCATGAAAAGGAAAGTGAGTGGCGTAGAGGCTTTGCTTGGGAAAGATGCTAGAAGGGAGAGAGTGGAAGGGAGATGCAAAGGAGGAAGAGCCACACAGAAGCATAAGGTTGAAAAAGGGGACAGAACTAATGAGTAAAAGAGGCAGGAGGTTGCACTACCACCGGGGAGGGAGACCTGTGGGCAGGGGATGCTTTGCCAGTCGGATCCATCGACTCTTCCCCTCTTTTCACATGCTCAGAAGTGACAAGGGCTTCTGTAAATATTTAAAACATCCATCAGGGAATTGAGTCAGCAGAAGAACTGGATGCCCCCCAAGCCCCCCAAGGTGGAAAAAATGACACCATCATTTCTTAATACCAACAGGCTGACATCAGCATCCCTGGCAGGTGGCGATTGGCCATGCTGTCTGGCCAATGGAAGGACTCCCCCTTGGGCAGGAGGAGGGGGAGAGCCGGAGAGCCAAGAGTTTTTAAAAGTTGCAGGGAAAGCAGCTCAGAGGCAGACACGCCGTGCACCAAGAAGGCACCAAAACACACCCAGAGAGCAAACCGCGCAGAGGACAGCACGTGTGCAATATGTCTGCGACACACTTCATCAGGGGCCCAGCCTATGGCATGTCAGCTGAAGTCAAGAATAAGGTAAGGACATGGAGCGGTGTGTATGCGTCCTAGCACTGAGAGTTGTGAGTTTCTTCTTAATCTAATGCAGTGGGACCTCTGCCTGTTGCATTACAAATCTAATAACATCAGTACTGCGCAGGACAGCAGGGCATTTTGTTTCATGGCACCGAGTCACTCGGAGAAGGGAATAGGGAGGATGTGACTACATGTCCAGGTATGAGGGCAAAAGCAAGGAGGAAAACCACGCAAGACTTCAGGAAACAGGTTGCGGGAGGTTTTGGAATGGACTAGCAGAAACAGACACCTAAATCGCTTTTAAGATGGCAACTCTGTTTTGTTTCTGTTCTCGGGGTTTTTGTTTGATGTGGTCTGTTTCTTTTCTTTAATCCCCCCAAATGGACATGGGGTGTGGGGGAGAAACAAACGCTCTGAAACAACGGTAATAAGTAATTAATTACAGGCTCTAAGCAAACTCAAATGATGACCTCTGGGACAATCCTGTTACCTGCAGAGGGTGGGATAAGTACCACAGATGATGGGCAATGGAGATCCATCAATTGCCAGGATGAACAATTCAGGCATCAAAGAGCCTCTCTTTCGTGTAGCACATTTCAAACCTTCGAAGTGCTTCACCCTCCCTCAGACTCTGCAGTCCTTGCGACAGCCCTGCTTAATAGGGCAGTACAATATTCCCCACGCTGAAGATGAAGGTGTTGAGGCAAGGAGAAGAGCTGTTTGCCTATGGCTGCCTACTGTGTTTGGGACTGAAGTGAGATTTGAACCAGCCACAGCCCTACTCGCATTCTTAGCTGCTCCACTGCCTTCTTAAAGAACAGGTGGGCTAGCTAGCTGTGGGAAACCTTTGGTACTCCAGATGTTACTGAACTCCAACTCCCATCATCCCTGGCCTTTGGGCATGCTTGTTGGGGCTGATGGGAGTTGTAGTTCAGCAAAACATCTAGCAGGCCAAAGGTTTCACACACCTGTGAAAGTGCGTGAAAGAAAGAAAGAGTGTGTGAAAGAAAGAGATTAGGGCAGCTAAGATCAGCATAATCAACAACCTTAGATCATGGTTGGTTTTTTCCTTATGAGGAAGATCACTGTTCTACCCATTTTACAGATATGAAAGTGTTGGTAAGATAAAGACATTCACAGTCAAACAGGAATTTTTCACACGAAGGTTTTGAGTCTCTCTCATGTTGTTGTTCACAAAGAAGAGAAGCACTTGTAACCTGAGTTTTTGCTGCTACATGTCTGTTTGGAAACAAGTCCCATTGAATTAAATGAGGTCTGTTTCCAGGTAAATGGGCATAGGATTGTAGCCTCCGTTTCACATCTGAAAATGCCCACTCCAATCCCCTGGTCTGGCACCATCTAAACCACTCATGACAAAAGCCTATCACAGCAGCCCATGCTGGGAAGAACTTACAGGAACACCTTCTCCAGAGGTCCCTCTTTACCAATGACAGTTTCTAGATTTTGGAAAAACACTTTTTCCATTTTCTCTCCTTGTGGGGTGGGTGGGAGCAAAACATAGTGGGACTTAATCCAAAATAAAGAAATAAAATTGTGAAAAATTAACAAGCATATTGTAAAACGCACTGAAGTTAAAATACTAAAGCAGATTAAAATCACCTCAGCTTTCTAAGCACCAGGGGAGGCTTGTCTAAACAAGAGTGTTTTTAGCAGGTGCCGAAAACTGTACAGTGGTACCTCAGGTTAAGTACTTAATTCATTCCGGAGGTCTGCTCTTAACCTGAAACTGTTCTTAACCTGAAGCACCACTTTAGCTAATGGGGCTTCCTGCTGCTGCTGCCGCCGCACCACCAATGCGCGATTTCTGTTCTCATCCTGAAGCAAAGTTCTTAACCCGAGGTACTATTTCTGGGTTAGCGAAGTCTGTAACCTGAAGCGTATGTAACCTGAAGCGTATGTAACCCAAGGTACCACTGTACAGTGAAGATCCCTGCTTGATCGCAATAGGCAGGGAGTTCCAAACTGCCACACTAAATGCCCGAGTCCTTACAAATGCGGAAAATGGGTATTATGTGGCACCTTCAGTTGTGCCAATTCATGTGACAAAAGAGAGGTTTTTATGGCTGGTTTACTTTGGGCTTGTGATGCCTGCTGCTCCTCACCCTTAATGTATCTTTAAGGCCCCTTCCCCACAAATATTTTGTCTGAGGGCCTGGATCAGACCAGTTTATGCTTGGGGAGGGATTCTCTTTCAAAAACGGCATCCTGTGTGTTTTAGGCCTGTCAGAGACCAGGAGGTTCAGCCTGAGACAAACGGTTCTGCCATACTGTGAGCTGACCAGCAGGTGGTCACAGAGCTATTATTATTATTATTATTATTATTATTATTAGCCATCCATCGGATGCGGTTTCCCCAGCCACTCTGGGTGGCTTCCAGCAAAATATTAAAAACACAACAAAACATCTATCCTTAGAAACTTCCCTATACAGAGCTGTCTTTAGATGTCTTCTAAAAGTTGTGCAGTAATTCATCTCCTTGACAACTACTGGGAGGGCGTTCCACAGGGTGGGCGCCACTACCAAGAAGGCCCTCTGCCTGGTTCCCCGAAACTTCGCTTCTCACAGTGAGGGAACTGCCAGAAGGACCACGGAGCTGGACCTCAGTGTCCAGGCTGAAAGATGGGAGCGGATACGCTCCTCAGGGTATAGACTTGAGGTGTGTTAGCCGTCGGAAGGATGACTCTTCTCTAGAGGCACAAAGAGGCAGTCACTTCAGGTGACAGGTCTAGGGTACCACTAAGGGGGATGGAATGGGGAACAGGCCATGTTGGGCCGCTGCTTTCGTTGAGTGCTTTAACTGTGGTTTTTAAAGAAAGTCATGGGAGCATGTTTGATTAAAAAAGGGAAACTAGGAATGGGGCTTCTGGGTTTTGTGGGGCCCCCCCACCTGTTCTTCATAATTCTGCATGAGGCAAAATCCAGCAGGAGGTTCTCCTGTGCAAGGTTAGCAAAACTGAACACACACAGCGTCTGTTCATCTTAAGAAGGCTTATGCAGAAGCACTTTCCACTAGATTGTGCCCCTGCCCCATGTTAATCAGTGGGGAGGGGATGCCATTCAGATTTTACATCTCAATCATCAAAATGCTACGCGTTAGAAAGTATGGACGCTGGCACTCTGAAAAATTAACTCAGGAAGTCAAAGCATTGGCTGGAAAAAGAGAAGAGGATAACTGTACAGTGGTACCTCGGGTTACAGACGCTTCAGATTACATACACTTCAGGTTACAGACTCTGCTAACCCAGAAATAATACCTCGGGTTAAGAACTTTGCTTCAGGATGAGAACAGAAATCGTGGAGCGGAGGCACGGCGGCAGTGGGAGGCCCCTTTAGCTAAAGTGGTGCTTCAGGTCAAGAACAGTTTCAGGTTAAGAACGGACCTCCGGAACAAATTAAGTACTTAACCTGAGGTACCACTGTATAGCGACATGGCCATCCTTTTCTTACACATGCAACGGGCCATCATTCACAATGGCACTCGCACCTGACACTTTGGAGCAACGTTTTCCCATAAGGAAGCTGTGTTTGGAGGGTGGTTTGGGTGGGAAGGAAGTAGGGTTGGACGTGGAGGTTGTTATTCCATGTTATTTTTAAAAAATCAATAAAATACATTTAAAAATAGAATGCCTCTCTAGCAGAGGCAGCTGTGTCATGGCTTGGCAAGGATTGTACTACCTGCTAATCAGTGAAGTGGATTGGCTCTCTGCTCATCACGGGCCTTTCAATATCCTACAGCTTTAGGGGTGGAATCTTCCTTTTACTCCCATAAGCTTAGCTCACTTCTTGTTTCTGACTGTGTTAAAGACCGTTAGGCTTAGGGCCAGGCCAGATTTCCAACCTGGAATTTTTAAGGGGCATCCGTCCGTGAGATACAAAGTTTGCAAGTTTGAGGCGCTGTTTTGTGACTCAAGAATGGCCTCCTAGCACCCTCCTAGTCTGCATGCAAAGGATTCCGGGTTCAGACCCTGGCGTCTCCAGGTAGGGCTGTGAAAGACTCCTGTCTGAAACTGCAGGATCACTGCTGGGGCCGAGCTAGATGGACCGATGCGTTTAAGGGAACTTCATATTTTCCTGAAATGTCTGGGGCTACCCCCCGAATGATTAGAGAATACAGACCTTCCTACCCATTCGCTTTCCCTCCTTGCACCCTCCATCTTCCAGGGCTCACCAGAGCACTGGCTCCAGCAAAAGGCCAGTCTCTCCCCGCCTCCCCCCCCCCCCGCTTCCCTCCACAGCTAAATTCTTCAGCTACCGTCTTGGACTGCACTTTGCACTCTGCCGCAGAAGTCTGGGCAGCAACAGACTCACCATATATGGTCAGTTTTGGGGTTTCTTCGTAGGCTGGTTCTATATAAGGCATAGTTTGGCAGGGTGTGCATCTGGCAAGCGGCAGGATGTCTGCCCCGAGACCCCAGGTGAGGGAGACCACCACCACTGCCATAAACACGCACCCCAACAAACACATTCCTCAGGCAGAGGGATCTCCTCCACAGCCACCAGAATCGAAAGTTCTTTTGGAACAGTGAGGATTGTGATACAAGAACAAACTTCCCTGCAGGATGGGAGTTACCTGTTAAGGAGAAGTTGGGAGATGGGCTGTCTAGGATTTGGCAGGCAAGCTCCTGCAAACCATCAGCGGTTTCCTACAAAATATAGAGTTACAGTTCCTCTGTCCTAGCAGAGGGACAACAGAGAGAGCCACAGTTCTTCAAATATTAGGGAAAGGACTCAGTTACCATATCCTGGAGAGCCATGGATGAGAAAACAAAGCTCTTGACTGTTGGGAAGTAAGCATTTTCAGCACAGTACCTCCCTCTAGTGAGACAATTGGCATCCTAAGCATGCGTTGTGCACCTTCCCACTGATATGGGGAGTCTGCAAACAAAGTTTTGAGTTGCACAGAACTCTTCCAGCAGAATGGTGTCCATTGGTGAGCTGCAGAGAGCAAACTTGGTTTACAAAAGCAAGTATTTTTAGTTTTCCTCCAACTTAAATAGAAACTCTTGCAGTATGGGTGGGAACTAGATGTGGGGAGAGTAAATCTAGTTTTGTAAAGAAGATGGGGGGGCACACCTGGCTTGCCACCAGTACAAGTGAAAAGGATCTAGGGGTCTTGGTAGACCACAGAGCTTAGTGTGATGGGTCAACAGTGTGATGCAGTAGCACAAAAAGCTATTTCTATTCTAGAAGAAGAAGAAGAGTTTGGATTTGATATCCCGCTTTATCACTACCCAAAGGAGTCTCAAAGCAGCTAACATTCTCCTTTCCCTTCCTCCCCCACAACAAACACTCTGTGAGGTGAGTGGGGCTGAGAGACTTCAGAGAAGTGTGACTAGCCCAAGGCCTTCCAGCAGCTGCATGCGGAGGAGTGGAGATGTGAACCCGGTTCCCCAGATTGCAAGACTACCGCTCTTAACCACTACACTCACACTAGGCTGCATCAACAGATGTATAGAGTCCAGAGCGAGGGAAATAATAGTACCTCTCTATTCTGCCTTTGTCAGACCACATCTGGAGTACGGAGTCCAGTTCTGGGCACCACAGTTTAACAAGGGTATTGACAAGCTGGAATGTGTGCAGAGGAGGACGACCAAGATGATCAAGGGTCTGGAAGCCAAGCCTTATGAGGAATGGTTGAGGGAGTTGGGTATGTTTAGCCTAGAAAAGAAGAGACTGAGAGGAGAGGCTAGGACCTGAACAAAGTGAGTAGCCTTCCCAGTAGGATATCAGACAGGGGATCCACGTGATTCTTATTTGGGGGGTCCATTTGGTGATTGTAATGCACAAAGAGCACCTGTGTTGGAATGTGAGCATAGGATTGCTGGGGAGTACAGAGTAGTTCTGGTGCTCAGGTGGAAAGCAAGAGACCTCTATCTGCCAGGGAGGTAAGAGATGGACCCACATTCCTCCCTTAAGGAATTAGGGAAGAATGTTTCATTTTGCATAGGGAGACGCCATAGGAAGCTGCTCTTCAGACCGGAGGGCCAGAACAAGGTGATGTCTTCACAACCAGTGTGAAGAGCCCAGTATCATTGGAATAAACATTAGATTAATGACATGCTGAAAGAAGCCCCAAGCATAGCCTGGAATTTGTTAGGGGGCAGGGAGCTACTGGCAGAAACTGCATGGAGTGGCGTTAATTCATAATACAACCGCAGACTCGAATCCCTGTCCTCTGTCCCACCAGACCCAATTCACTAGAAGCACAAAACTTACCTTCTTTGCCCATATTGCAAGTTCATATTGCCTGCTCTAATACCCAAGTCCTCATAACACAATACAGTGGTGCCTTGCAAGACGAAATTAATTCGTTCTGTGAGTTTTTTCGTCTTGTGAATTTTTTCGTCTTGCGAAGCACCACTGTGTATTGACGCTTTCCCATAGGAATGCACTGGCGGTTTTTAAAAAAAGGCTCAAGACGTTTTCGTCTTGCAAAGCAAGCCCATAGGGAAATCCGTCTTGCGAAGCAACTCAGAAAACGAAAAACTCTTTCGTCTTGTGAGTTTTTCATCTTGAGAGGCATTCGTCTTGCAAGGTACCAAGACATGGTGTGTCCCTGGGAAACACAAGGCTTGAGAGCTACCATGGCACCCTGTCTGGGAAGCATGGAGAAACTTTTTCCAAAGCAAAATTCACATTGCTCTGGGCATGACAAACTACAGCTATTTGCTTGTTTCTGTGAAACTGTGCACAGAGATTGTCCCATTCTGCTTTGCCTTCTTGTGTTGGAAGCATAGATTAACACACAGAGTAATCCGTGACAGTGGATTCCTGTAAAGACAGTGTCCCATGAACATCATATGATAGCTTCAGATTTCTAAGCACAAAGAGCCAGAAAGCTGCACAAGCTTTTGTATTCGCATCTTCAACTGCAGCTCCACAAGCACAAAGGCTACAAACTAGTCCATTACTTTTCATATTCTTTTAAATGTGTGTGTGTGTGTGTGTGTGTGTGTGTGTGTTTGACAGAAAGCAAATATGGTTTTCGTGGGAAGGGTACTGGATTCGACCCAGGTTTACCCAATCGTTACTCAGCTATGAAGTTTATTACTGAGTGACCTTGAACCAGTCAGTCAGTTTCTCTCAGCTTAACCCACCTCACAGGGTTGTTGTAAAGATAAAATAGGGAATAGGGATAAAATAGGGAAACCACATGCAGTAATTTCCTCAGAGGAAGGAATAAGATACAGATATGACAAATGCCTTCAAATGCAACTTTTTTAAAAGGGTATGTTTTTGCTAGAGTTTTAGTCATAAGAAAATGGGAAACTAGAATAGCACGCTTGCATCTTGCAAAGAGATTCTTAACTGCCATATAGAATTAAACATGCAAATTACTGTTCTGTGTTATGCTAGATATATACAGTGGTACCTCAGGTTAAGTACTTAATTGGTTAACCTGAAGCAGCACTTTAGCTAATGGGGCCTCCTGCTGCCGCCATGCCACCAGAGCACAATTTCTGTTCTCATCCTGAAGCAAAGTTCTTAACCTGAAGCACTATTTCTGGGTTAGCGGAGTCTGTAACCTGAAGCGTATGTAACCTGAGATACCACTGTACTGTTCTGGGTGATATGTATTACAGCTGTCAGCTTATATTTAGGCAGCCTTTCTGGTAAGCTTTCTGTGGTCTCAAATAAAAAAATTCTCAGTGTTCCCTCTGAAATCCATAACGGTGGATAATAAGCAACAACACATCCACAAGGGAATGTTGGGAGAAAGGGATGAAAAGACAAGCAGAAGAAAGGACAAATCAGGAGACGACACAAAAGGCCCTGTACCCTTGCATCTTCTGCTTAGCTCTCACTGAAGTGGTAAAAATCCAGCAACTGCTATAATGAAGGCTGGTTAAGGCAACTTCTGATTGCAAATTAATGCAAGTACTTCCCTTCACTCATGTGCATTCCTGCCTCTGCTGTGTTGTCAGTACCAGGTCTGATGGTTGCATCCAAGTTATGTAGTCCAAGCACTTGCTTCAAAGTTTCCTGGACAGAAATGGGCCTGGCTAGCAGATATAGTACAGAGCCTAGCAATCAAAATATTTCCAAAGAGTTCCTCTTAGAATCCGAGCCCATTCTCATCAGAACCGATAAGCATTCCGCAAACCAGCTCAAATTAATCAGATTGCAAAGAAGCAGAAACTGAGAAAAGAACCTTCTAAGCCAGGGGTCAGCAAACTTTTTCAGCAGGGGGCTGGTCCACTGTTCCTCAGACCTTGTGGGGGGCCAGACTATATATTGGGGGGGGGGGAATGAACGAGTTCCTATGCCCCGCAAATAACCCAGAGATGAATTTTAAATAAAATCACACATTCTACTCATGTAAAAACATGCTGATTCCCAGACCGTCTGCAGGCCGGATCCGGCCCCCGGGCCTTAGTTTGCCTACCCATGTTCTAAGCATCTATTACATGTGCAGCTCAAGTAAGCCACCCTAACCATACAAGACTGGCTGCTCAGTGTAATTTTTCCTCTTTTCTTGTCTAAGCTCTGGGATGTCAGCATGGGCGTAGCCAGTATTTTTGTTGGGGGGGGGGAGAGCAGGCCTTTTTTGGGGTGGGGGCAGAATCCCAGTTAGCTATGTATTTTTATTGATTTTTATTGAAGGGGGGGGGCACTGTCTCTCCCTGGCCAACCTTGGCTATGCCCATGGGTGTAGGGGTGAAACTAGGCTTTATTTCAGCTTGCACTGAAATAGAGACCCAGTTTGCCCCTCTGCATGTGCATTTATAATAATAATAATATTTTTTTATTTATACCCCGCCCTCCCCAGCCAAGGCCGGGCTCAGAGCGGCTTACAAGCAATAATAAAAACAAGATGAATGATTACAACTTAAAAACAAAAGTAAAATACAACATTAAAATAATGGAACATTAAAATATTAAAATGTAGCCTCTTTAGCTAATGGGGCCTCCCGCTGCCGCCGTGCCACCGGAGCACGATTTCTGTTCTCATCCTGAAGCAAAGTTCTTAACCTGAAGCACTATTTCTGGGTTAGCGGAGTCTGTAACCTGAAGCGTATGTAACCTGAAGCGTATGTAACCTGAGATACCACTGTAGATAAATAGGTACCATTGCGACGGGAAGGTAAACAGCATTTCCGTGCACTCTGACACTTGTCACGGTCCTCCGTGCACCAGAAGCGGTTTAGTCATGCTGCCCACATGATCCGGAAAGCTGTCTGTGGACAAACGCCGGCTCCCTCGGCCTGAAAGTGAGATGAGTGGCACAACCCCATAGTTTCCTTTGTCTGGACTTAACTTCCGGGGGTCCTTTACCTTTTACCTTAGTACCTTCAAATACCAGAACCGATTTTTGGTTCATTAACAATATTTTATTCTCCTTCACCTCTGACCTCTTGCAACTGCAGCACATCAGAAAACCATAGATTTCAAGGGACTAAAGAGGCCAGATAATGCACAGGGAGAACTTGGATGAAGTACACTGACACACACCACTGATCAATCTATGTGCAGGGATAGACCAAACAGTCTCTGGCGTGGAAAGTTTTTGACACCCGTGGCATTTGTTCAACTTTGGAACAAGTTAACCTTGTTCACACGTAATGCTGGCCATAAACTATGGTTAGATAAATGAGCTGTCATGTAGTGGCTGGGTGCAGAGGAGCAGTGGGAGACACCAGCTAGGGTACCCTCAGGGGAGCCCGCAGTGGTAGAAGGCACAGTGCCAGGGGAGTAGTGGTGGGACAACAATGAGTGGTCAGAGGGAGAAGAGGGAGCAGACTGGGCGGAGGAGGTGTCGGAAGCTGAAGAAGTAACAGGCTATGGTGAGCAGGAAGACTCTGTGGCAGAGAGCAGTCCAGAATCAGAGGCAGATGCAGAGGCTGGAGAGGAAGGGGGCCAAGAGGCAGAGATGAGGCAAGTGGCTGAAGAAGCCAGGGAGTCCCCACCCCCTGCTGTGATCAGCTTGCCTCCCCGCTGGTCTCCCAGAGGTCCTTCCCAAAGACAGACAAGGTGGATAAATCTCAGGTTGCTTGGGAAGGATGAGTTTTAGGGAGCAGTGGGAAGACGGGGACCTTTGGTCCTTGCAACTGCTTCATTGGGGCAAGACCTACTAGGAAGGTAGGTTATTTCTTTGAATAAAGGGTTAACTTCAATATCTGTAGGTTTTATGATGGGCAGTGCCCCACCAACTTCAGCCTGCTCTCTGCCCGCTCCCATCTGCCTCCGTTCTCACTTGGAACTGGTCCAAGGGATGACAGCTACCTGTCGGCTTCTCCTCCTTGGTCTCAAGTGTTTTCCGGGTATCAAGAGAGGAGGATGGGAGCAAGACTAGAATTAGTTGGCTCTGCCTACTATTGGGCACCAGGCCCAATGGACCACCAGCCACCACTAGCTGTTCTAATGTGGGCTGCGCATTCACTAATCTCATGATCATAGGATAGGGTTGACATATTTCAAAATGTGAAAAGTTTTTGAGCAAAATTTGGCAAAAATGACGCTGCCGACATGGGTTGCCATATGTACTGTTTTCCCCCAGACATTTTCCCGATTTCTGTCCGGACACTGCTTCCAACTGCAGTATTCCAGGTATGTCCAGGAAATTCTGGACTTATGGCAACCCTATGGTAGAAGCCAACTCCTAGGTGGATGGGCATTACCATTCAAATGGTGTGTGTGCACTGTGTCATGTGATCAGTTATGTGGGGCAGGGCTTACCTGGGCCGCCCAATATTTTATTCAAGTTGGCACCCCTGCTCATGGTGTTCACTTATTTGTATGGTATCAATATCACAATTACTCGTGCGCACATCAGAGTGTTGAATGGACATGGAGGCTTTAAGTTTCCCCACAAATTGTAATTTAAGAAAACCCAGTGTCCACATAATGCTGGTCATGCAGTTCAGTACGGACAACATTACAAATGACAATACATTGTTGGTACTCCTTGTTCCAGCTATTAAGTAGCTCGTTGAGTGCACCCTGGCAGCTACCTGGGTTACCTGCCATTACATCAGAACGCTACCTATGTGATATAGCTTGAAGAACACTACAGTCTCATCTGTGCCTACAGAACAAAGAACTCCCGCTGACTCACACAAGTGAGTCAGTTAAGCCACTTCTCACGGGCGGAAAAATCAGAATGCTTGGCAATGCTTTTTAACCTTTTTTCTTATTTGTTTTGCAAACAGCTAGCTGTAGGGTTTTAAGCTGCATACAGCGGGGGGAAGCATTAACCAAAATGGTCAGACATGATGCTTTAGAGTTCCAAACCAAATATGAAAACAGTGTTCAGAAGAGCTCAGTGAAGGGGCTTATCAATATTAGGAAAGGTTCCCCCCCCCAAAGAAAAAAACCACACACACACCTCACTTGCATTATTTTAGGCACTGGTTGCAAACATAACAATCAGCTTGCGGCTTTTGAGTTGTGTTTCAGTAAGGCTTAGCCCCCAAGAAGATAAAACAAATAAATAGGGAATCTTAACATCACTTCTAACACATAGTGTTTAGCCAAATGTCCACACAAAAGTCCTGCTCAGCCCACTATGTCTTTGAAACATCCCAGCAGAGGGATAAATCCTTGTGGATCTGGGACGGACACATCCCCCATTTTTCTCCCAAGTTTGGTGAATTCCTCCTAGAGGGGACACAGCCTGTTTGGGTTGGCAGAGCTCCCTGGCACTAGCTGAAGGTATGAGGCTGCCTCACGTCCAGAGAGAGGGCCCAAGGAATGCTTTCTCTCTCCGCTGCAGCCTGGGCTGCCAAGTACCAAGAATGGAGAGGAGCAATGCTATCAGAACACCTCTGAGATCCAGCGCAGGCAGTCCGTTTACAAAACTGAGCAGCCTGCTTGCCATGAATGCAAAAGCTGCTCCTGTGGCCCACCCTACGTCACTACTGAATTACAGCTCCCATAATCCTTGACCATTGGCCATGCTGTCTGGGGCTGATGGGAACTGGAAACATGTGAAGGTCCACTTTCGTTTGTCACCCCTGGTCTAGGTGCTCAGGCTCCTAATGGCAACGGCATGGTTCTGGGACCAAGGATGAGGGCATGGAATCAGTAGTACCTCTGGTTTATAAATTCCTTTCTGGATACATTGCCAGGAGATTAGGCTGACATTCCAGCCCTGATCTCTCTGTTAAATTCTTCCTCTGACTCACTGCATGTCCTCAAAAGTCTTTCTCTTCTCTCTCTCTCAGAGTGCATTCTTCTTCACCTTTTAACTAATCACATTGGATTCTACCACCAAAGGAGCTTCTTTACATCTGCTTTGCTCTGGACTTTAATCGTTTTCATTTGCTCCCTAATGAATTAGTTCTGTTTATGGTGTTAATAAGAATTCTAAGGTCATAAATAAAATGTTCATAACAATGCTATTTTTCTAGAAAAAGAGGTGCTGGAACTCACCATGGTGGAATCTATACACATATTTTTAAAATGCTGTGAAAATAGTTTAAAAAAAAAACATTTTGAAAAATGCATTGAATTTGTCATAGCTCACAGTTGCCATCTAGTGTCTCATTTGTATATTGCACTTTACAACACATTTTAAACATTTATTTGCACTAAACCACTGAGCCTTGGGCTTGCTGATCAAAAAGGTCGGCGATTCGAATCCCTGCGACGGGGTGAGCTAACGTTACTCTGCGGACAAACACTGGCTCCCTTGGCAATTAAAGTGAGATGAGCACCACAACCCCAGAGTCATTCACGACTGGGCTTAACTGTCAGGGGTCCTTTACCTTTTTTAGCTGAGTCCTTAGAATGCCTCCCTCATTTTCTTAGAATGGCAATTGCGCCCACCTGAGAGGTGCCAGAAATGAGTTCCGGTGAGTTCTGGCTGAAAAAAAGCCCTGTTCATTAGTGCACAAGGTAAACACACATACCATATTTTTCGCTCTATAAGACTCACTTTTTCCCTCCTAAAAAGTAAGGGGAAATGTGTGTGCGTCTTATGGAGCGAATGCAGGCTGCACAGCTATCCCAGAAGCCAGAAGAGCAAGAGGGATTTCTGCTTTCACTGCACAGCGGTCCCTCTTGTTGTTCTGGGTTCTGAGATTCAGAAATTTTTTCCTCTTGTTTTCCTCCTCCAAAAACTAGGTGCGTCTTATGGTCTGGTGCGTCTTATAGAGCGAAAAATGCGGTACTTAAGTACATAAACCACATGTCTGAAACAGTACAAGAGAGCAATCCCGAAACCACTCTCTTAAATGATCCTAAATATTGTCTCTGCAGTTGAAGGACATATCTTGGAAAAACGCTTTCCAAAAGTTCTTTTCAATTATAAGTCCTTCAAATCCAGTCAAAAGAGCGTATTTTGTGTATGAATAGGGGAGGTCTGGGACAATGGTTTCAGGAATTACATTATTTGCCATTTCAAAAAAAAATGGCCCAGACAGGCTAGAACAAGGCAATCAGCACACATTATTATCCACACTCTCAAATTTCTGTTATAGACCAGGGGTAGGCAACCTAAGGCCTGGGGGCTGGATCCGGCCCAATCGCCTTCTCAATCTGGCCCATGGACGGTCCGGGAATCAGCATGTTTTTACATGAGTAGAATGTGTGCTTTTATTTAAAATGCATCTTTGGGTTATTTGTGGGGCATAGGCATTCACTCGGTTCCCCCCCCTCCAAAATATACTCCAGCCCCCCACAAGGTCTGAGGTACAGTGGACCAGCCCACGGCTGGAAAAGGTTGCTGACCCTTGTTGTAGACAATCTCTTTCTGTGATGCTTTTGGGTGGCCTTTGGGCTTTGTCTAAGAGATCAGGCAATTGCTAAAGTCTTTAAAAACTGCTACACGCTTTTGTTGTGGGTGCTCCTCACCTCCTTGCAAGCGGTGGGCAGGGGGGGCGGTCCTGTTGAAACAGAAAAAGGAAGATCTGCCTTGCTGTGACTTGTTCCTTCATCCATCCACTCTTCTCTTTTGTAAATATAATTTTATTTATCATTTCCCATTTTACAACAAAACATACAAATAAACAAAACCTGAGGAAGAACAAATGGGAGGGGGAGAGTCAATCAGTGACAAGCAGTTGAGGCTGCTAACGATGCAGGAGGCCTGTTTTCCACCAGTATCTCTACAACAATGAAAGTTAGATATAAGGACTGGATGCTTTAAATTGGATGTGCAAACTTAGATTTGTGATTAAATTGTAAAATGCAAAATTGAAAGAATTTTTTTTAAAGCAAATTACATATAAGATTCTCAGGCTGCATTTGCATGTATTTTTTAACAGCTATACTATATATATATTAGATATTTAATGGTTGGGTGGCCATCTGCCATGGATGCTTTTGTTGAGATTCCTGCATTGCCACAGGATTCTTACACAAAATCCCACATCATCATCATCATCATTTATTTATTTATACCCCGCCAAACTGGCTGGGTCTCCCCAGCCACCCTGGGCGGCTTCCAAAAAAGTATTAAAATACTGTAGTCCATTAAACATTAAAAGCTTCCGTAAAGAGGGCTGCCTTCAGATGTCTTCTAAAAGTCTGGTAGTTGTTCTTCTCTTTGACATCTGGTGGGAGGGTGTTCCACAGGGCGGGTGCCAATACGGAGAAGGCCCTCTGCCTGGTTCCCTGTAACTTGACTTCTCGCAGTGAGGGAACTGCCAGAAGGCCCTCGGCGCTGGACCTCAGTGTCCGGGCAGAACGATGGGGGTGGAGACGCTCCTTCAGGTATACTGGACCGAGGCCATTTAGGGCTTTAAAGGTCAGCACCAACCCTTGTTCCTATTTCTGTCAAGCATCGCATCCTGCGCTCAACCATACAGCCAGCTTATGAGGGAAAATCTAGAGGCAGTGAAACAGCAGCAGGTTGGGAGAGTCCTATAGCCTGCAGAAATCCCCACAAAATTCAAAGCAAATCTCTCCAGCCTTTGCAACAACCGGCCAGGAGCATGGGATGAGAGCCATCAGAACAGAATGTTGTCAGAGGCTCAGAGTCCTGCCAGCTTTAGAAGGGCTTAGGAAATACTGTATTAGATTTTCCTTATTGGATTGCTGTATTAGAATGAGCTGTTCCCCAAATCAAAACCTTAGTGGAACGCATTGTGGATCGCTGCTTCGTTGGCTGGCTTCGATCAGATTACGTCATAGGAATGCTTACCCTGAAGTCATTGTGGGTTTTGTTGTTGTTTCAAAGTAACCTACAGCAGCTGCAGGAAGCTGCAATCTGGATCAAAAATTCACAAAGGGAACGAGAAGACTTTTCTAATACAAATCCTGCTCCTTTCTCCCCACTGAATTAAACCCAGCGGGAAGGAAAATACAGGCATTTGAAACTTCACCCCACTATGTGCCAAAAAGAAGCTCAGAGAAGATTTTGAGCAGCGGGAAAGCCTGGCGTGAAAGAGATAAGCACTTGCTTGTTACATCTGGGTATATAACCCAGGTTGCTCCTCCTCAGTTTCTTGGGGTTTGAGGTACCCCTGCCTGTACGGGCCAGTCTTGACAGACTCTAGGGTTGTGCGCCCATCTCACTCAAGAGGCCGGGGGCCAGCGCTGTCCAGAGACACTTCCGGGTCACGTGGCCAGCGTGACATCGCTGCTCTGGCGAGCCAGAGCCGCACACGGAAACGCCGTTTACCTTCCCGCTAGGAAGCGGTCCCTATTTATCTACTTGCACCCGGGAGTGCTTTCGAACTGCTAGGTTGGCAGGCGCTGGGACCGAACAACGGGAGCGCACCCCGCCACGGGGATTCGAACCGCCAATCTTTCAATCGGCAAGCCCTAGGCGCTGAGGTTTTACCCACAGCGCCACCCGCTCTTGGGGTTTAAGATGGACCAAACCAAACTGATACAATCTATATTGTGACAGGTGAAGCCTTTGCTACTGTTTGGACAAGTTGGGGCTTATCCACACTTAGCTCTTGTTATGTACTGAGTTGAATAGGATCCAAAAGGCAGCAGTCTGATTGGTCCTAGAACAATAGGATTCAAGATGCAGCAGTCTGATTGGTCCACAGGAGCCACCTAATCCAGCTCCAGTTGGAAGTGAATCTGCAACCTGATTGGCCTACAGCTGAATCCCGGAATTAGCCAATCACGTGGGGCCCATTGTGTAATAATATACAGTGGTACCTCAGGTTAAGTACTTAATTCGTCCCAGAGGTCCGTACTTAACCTGAAACTGTTCTTAACCTGAAGCACCACTTTCGCTAATGGGGCCTCCTGCTGCCGCCAGAGCGTGATTTCTGTTCTCATCCTGAAGCAAAGTTCTTAACCCGAGGTAATATTTCTGGGTTAGCAGAGTCTGTAACCAGAAGCATATGTAACTCGAGGTACCACTGTATATAAAGCAGACACTCTGGGGTAACTTCCATTCCTCCTCACCACTATGAGCTGAATAAAGAGCATGAAATCCACTCTCGACTCTGAGTATATTTCAGCTCTCCTCTCACTGTTCTCTCTCTCTCTCTCTCTCTCTCTCTCTCTCTCTCTCCCTCCCTCCCTCCCTCCCTCCCTCCCTCCCTCCCTCCCTCCCTCCCTCCCCCACGCACCCCAGGGGAAAATCACTCTTTATCACTCAATCAGAACAAACAACAATTTGGTTTCCCCCAGACTAACCCTGCCAAGAAAGCTTGGGTCAAGCGCAAAACTGCTCAGAACCCTGTTTTCTAGGCACAGCACAGGTGATGAGCCCTTGGTGTGATGATTGAAAGATGATTTCATGATAGCCGTGAAATAGGGTTCATATTCTAAGGGGAAGGGATTTAAAGCTCACCCAGCCTCCAAAGAAGGAACAGTGTGGGTTTGGTGGAGGACTTGAAAACTGTGTGGGAAGAGACCCCAAAAGACAAGAGGAGCTGAGGGCCAGAAGCACCCTATCTAGCGTAACTAAAAGAAGGATGTAGAGTCAGCACAATAGATTCAGGGGGCTTCCTAATGGGGGCCTTATATCACAAATAGGTCATAAAGACTTTATTTTTCTGCATGCAGATTTGGTACATTAGGTAAAGGTAAAGGGACCCCTGACCGTTAGGTCCAGTTGCAGATGACTCTGGGGTTGCGACGCTCATCTCGCTTTACTGGCCGAGGGAGTCGGCATACAGCTTCTGGGATATGTAGCCAACATGACTAAGCCGCTTCTGGTGAACCAGAGCAGCACACGGAAATGCCGTTTACTTTCCCGCCAGAGTGGTACCTATTTATCTACTTGCACTGGTGTGCTTTCGAACTGCTAGGTGGGCAAGAGCTGGGACCAAGCAACGGAAGCTCATCCCATCGCAGGGATTCAAACCACCAACCTCCTGATTGGCAAGCCCAAGGCTCAGTGGTTTAGACCACAGCGCCACCCATGTCCCTTATTTGGTACATTAGCTTCCACAAATTCCTGATTTCGTTTTTTTTTAGCAGAGGGAGGATTGCCTTCCCTTGGACCATCCTTTGGAATCCGTTTTGGGGCCAGGTGGAGAAACTGCGTGGGACGCAGGTGGCGCTGTGGGTTAAACCACAGAGCCTAGGACTTGCCAATCAGAAGGTCGGCAGTTCGAATCCCCACGACGGGGTGAGCTCCCGTTGCTCGGTCCCAGCTCCTGCCAACCTAGCAGTTCAAAAGCACATCACAGTGCAAGTAGATAAATAGGTACCGCTCCGGCGGGAAGGTAAACGGTGTTTCCATGCGCTGCTCTGGTTTGCCAGAAGCGGCTTAGTCATGCTGGCCACATGACCCGGAAGCTGTATGCCGGCTCCCTCGGCCAATAAAGCGAGATGAGCGCCGCAACCCCAGAGTCGGTCATGACTGGACCTAATGGTCAGGGGTCTCTTTACTTACCTTTACCTTAGAGAAAGTGCATGAGATTTCTCCATGTGCTGTTGCCAGACTGAAGCAGGGATAAGACCTGTGATCCTGCCTGCTCTGGGAGATTCATTTTTTAAATAAAAAATCCTACAAGGGCAGCACAGATGACTGTCACTGCAGCGGTTTTAGGTTTTAATGGCTTAATCATCTGGCTTCTTGAGCTGGCAGAGAATGGCTGAATATCGTCATGGATTTTTTCACAAACCAGCAGATCATAAACTCCTCGAAGCTTTCTCCTGTCACTCAGGCAGCACACTCCCATGGGGCCAGTAGAATCCAAGACCCTAGTTGCTTTGGGGGGCTGAAAAAGCCCTTAGAAGGAATGCCAGGACCTGGTTTGCAAGCACATTTCCAAATAAAGAGGCAAACTGGCGCCAAGGTTGCTTTTCCCAGAGGTACATAAAAACCCAAATACTGGTGACTCGTTGCTCGCCATGGTCGGTATAAGTTTCCACAGCATTAACATACAGTCCAACAGAGATGAAAATAGAGATATTCAGATCAGGTAATATCCGCTACCAATGATCACTCTCAGAGCATCCCCCTGTCGGACACCACTAGACGTTGCTGCTTGGCTTGCTGAACACTATATTCATTAGGTCTGCAACAGTTTGTTCTATGTTGCCTTCAGAAACAGAATCTGTTGTTGACAAACTTACCGTTAACTTTTTTAAAAAAGTTTGATGGACTTTGCAGCCTTATCTGTACATGCTTTCTTTGAGGTGTGCACAGAACCAAAGCCTTTGGTGGAATAGGCATTGTCACCCTCCTCACATTCCATGATAAGATAACCATGGTTGCAATCTTACGCACACATCGTTGGGACAATATTTTACCAGGGGTGGGTAGCAGAAAATCAGGATACTGGCCAGGTTTGTACATCGCAAGAAGTCAGGTTTGTCTTAAAATGTGGTTTGCTCATGAACATGCTCCCGGTCTCTCATCCTGGCACATCTCAAAGAAGCTATATTATGCCTTGCCTTGTTTCAACCCACTATGATCAGCAAGCCAGAATTAAACTTTGGTTTTCTTTGAAAAAAACACTCCGACTAGAGAGAGCCAAGCTCACAAGGGGCAGAATAGAGACCTATCGTATTTTTTGCTCTATAAGACTCACTTTTTCCCTCCTAAAAAGTAAGAGGAAATGTGTGTGCGTCTTATGGAGCGAATGCAGGCTGCGCAGCTATCCCAGAAGCCAGAACAGCAAGAGGGATTGCTGCTTTCACTGCGCAGCGATCCCTCTTCTTGTTCTGGCTTCTGAGATTCAGAATATTTTTTTTCTTGTTTTCCTCCTCCAAAAACTAGGTGCGTCTTATTATCTGGTGCGTCTTATAGAGCGAAAAATACGGTATGTGGTAGGAGGGCAGCAGAGAGAAGCAAATCCATTCCTATCAAACCATGGTTTAAGACAAATTCTGACTTGTTATGTCTAGATCTGGTCTTTGACAGCTTGCAATCAAAACTAATAAGAAAATTAGAAGAGCCCTTTCTTAATTCCAGTTCCATGTCTTGGTCTGGGGGGGGTTGCCCTATTTCACCACCTGCAGTGAAATTAAAAGGTGCTGCCGTGCTACCCCCGCTGAAGCCTGCCTTACCTGAGTTGCATGCTGGCACCTGTGAAGCAGCAGTGGCAGGTTCCAGTGAGAACTTGTGGAGCCCTCTTGAGATATCACAAGATTTGAGCAAGATCTTGTGACATCTTACCAGTGCCACTTCTCTGTTCGTGGTGTGGGCCTGTAAGGGCACCGCATTTTTTGGACTTCCACCATTGGCCTTGTCCTGGTTCCACATATGTTGCCATTAAACACCCCTGAAAATTACAGTAGAACCTTGGGTTGCGAACGTGATCCGTGTGGGAGGCACGTTCGCAACCCGCAGTGCTGCGTCTGCGTATGCACGTGATGCGATTCGGCATTTCTGCGCATACGTGAGCGCCGAAACCCAGAAGTAACCCGTTCCGGTACTTCTGGGTTTGGTGCGTCTGTAACCCGAAAACGCACAACCCACGGTGTTCACAACCCGAGGTATGACTGTACAAGCATTCCAAAGAACAGAAGTGCAAGCAACATACAGTGGTACCCCGCAAGACGAATGCCTCGCAAGACGGAAAACCCGCTAGACAAAAGGGTTTTCCGTTTTTCAATGCACTTCGCAGGACGAATTTCCCTATGGCTTGCTTCGCAAGATGAAAATGTCTTGCGAGTCTTGAGATATTTTTTTGCTCCCCACCCCCTTTTTCTAAGCCGCTAAACCGCTAATAGCCTTTTAGCAGCTAATCCGCTAATCCCTTAAACCTTTAATAGCCGCTAATAGCCGCTAAACCGCTAATAGCGCTAATCCGCTAATCCGCTAATAGGGTTGCTTCGCAAGATGAAAAAACCGCTAGACGAAGAGACTCGCAGAACGAATTAATTTCGTCTTGCGAGGCACCACTGTACCAAACAATTTGCACCCCATTGTTGAAAGATGTGTGTGTGTGTGTGTGTGTGTGTGTGCACGCCTACAGGCACCTTCCCACTTGTGCATGATCACAAGCACATGACCGCTGATGTGCACACTGTTTTGGTCACTGAAAGGGGTGTGTGGCAGGGGCAGAATGGGGTGAACTGGGTTGGAATGGACTGGCGCGCAGTGGTCATGAATGGAACCCCCATTAGCAGGAATTCCCCTGTATGTAGAAAATTAACAAAGAAATGAAAGCCAGCTTCAGTTTCACAACTCCTTGCTGCCACATAGAAACTAGCTTGAACATACTTAAGAATTTCAGAATTAATGTGTGCAGATAGCAGAATTTAAGGCAGAAATGAGTGCATTTGGATACAATATTGCATGCAATATTGTTTTGTTAATGTTGTGCAAATATTTTGCCTTTCCTTGGTGATGAAAATGAGCAGATCTTGACCATAATGCTTCACCGTGATCTGAATTGCTGTACTCCTTAGCTGTCCATGAACCTTACTTCTCAAAGTAAACAATGAGGCCACCTCTGGCCAGTTAAGAACATAAAAGGCCCTGCTGGATCAGACCAAAGGGGGCCAATCTAGTCTAACATTCTGTTTCCAGAGGTGGATTTAGGGCAGGGCACAGGGTGCACAGTGCACAGAGCCTAGGATTTGCTGATCAGAAGGTCGTGGTTCGAATCCCCACGATGGGGTGAGCTCCCGTTGCTCGGTCCCTGCTCCTGCCAACCTAGCAGTTTGAAAGCATGTCAAAGTGCAAGTAGATAAATAGGTACCCCTCTGGCGGGAAGGTAAACAGTGTTTGCGTGCTCTGCTCTGGTTCGCCAGAAGCAGCTTAGTCATGCTGGCCACATGACCCGGAAGCTGTACGCAGGCTCCCTCGGCCAATAAAGCGAGATGAGCGCTGCAACCCCAGAGTCGGTCACGACTGGACCTAATGGTCAGGGGTCCCTTTACAGGGTGCTGAGCCAAAAAATGCACCTTCCCACCTCCCTCCCAAAGCCTAGTTAGTCCATGTCCAGCTTTGAGAAGGAGCTGAGAGGGCTCTAGGACCCTCCCAGAGCCTTGCACCTCCTTTCCAAAGCCAGCTTCAGGAAGGCAGCATAAGGGTTGAGTGTTTGTGTGTCAAATTTTGGCCTCACACTGGGTGCCATATTACCAAGGTCCTCCCCTGCTCCTTCCCACAGTGACCACCTGCGAGATTGGCTGTGAGAAGCCCCACAAGAAGGAATCGTGAGGGCGATAATCCTCTCTTGCTGCTGTTTACTCCCTATTGCATTCAGCGCTGTGCTGCTTTCGATACTGAACGTAATATGTAGCTATCATCACTAGTAGCCATCGACTGTCTTATCCTCAATTAATTCTCCTAATCCCTTGCAAGCCTTAACAGGCCCTTCTCTGAAATGCAAATTGCAGCCTTCTGCTAAAAAAGGCTTTCCAGGTCTGCTGTCATTTGCAGATGCAAACATGATCAAAAGGCTGGACGCTAGCATCACTTTCGTGACCAGAGCTTCACCAGATATTGGACCTAATTCCAAAATACTCTGTTCCTCTACAGCTAGCACAAAAATACGACCCCCAGAAGGAGCACGAACTGCGGCAATGGATTGAGGAGCTGACCGGGAAGCGCATCGGAGAAAACTTTATGGAAAGTCTGAAAGATGGAGTCATTCTTTGCGAGTAAGGAACTAGGGGTGGGGGACATGTTTGGTAACCTCCAAGAGTCTTGGGGGCTTTTTGGAAGGGTGGACACTAAAGAATATCACCACCCAAACGCTGGCACCCAGAACCTGCAGCTGTTGTTATGATAAGACAAGTTGTATGACAGGACCAGGCAGTACATAACCTACAGGATAAAAGGTGCCCAACGCTGGCAAGAGACAACAGTTTAAGAGCGTTCATTGCGGGTTTGAATAATGCACACCCATGAGGCAAGGTGGGGCAGTTGCCTCAGGACATCACACTTCAGGTAACTGGAAGGGACAGCAGATCCTGGCTCTGTGAAGCACACCCTACGCTTCTTGGGACACGGGTGGCGCTGTGGTCTAAACCACTGAGCTTCTTGGGCTTGCCAATCAGAAGGTCAGCGGTTCGAATCCCCACCATGGGGTGAGCTCCCGTTGCTCTGTCCCAGCTCCTGCCAACCTAGCAGTTCGAAAGCACATCAGTGCACACCAGGTCATCGGCCTGACTCTGCAAATAAGCTACGCAGCTGAAGCATGAAGATTAATGTAAGGTTGCCATGTTTCAAGAAGAAAAAATCCAGACACAAAAGTTTGTTTGTTTGTTTGTTTAACTTACCGTATTTTTTGCTCTATAAGACTCACTTTTTCCCTCCTAAAAAGTAAGGGGAAATGTGTGTGCGTCTTATGGAGCGAATGCAGGCTACGCAGCTATCCCAGAGGCCAGAACATCAAGAGGGATTGCTGCTTTCACTGCGCAGTGATCCCTCTTGCTGTTCTGGCTTCTGAGATTCAGAATATTTTTTTTCTTGTTTTCCTCCTCCAAAAACTAGGTGCGTCTTGTGGTCAGGTGCATCTTATAGAGCAAAAAATACGGTATATACTGCCCTATACTCGGAGGTCTCAGGGCATTTTGCAGAAAAGATCACAATATATAAAATCAAATATCAAATTAAGAGCAATAACCCAAGAACACAACCCTACATAAAGAGCCACATTTTTAAAAGGAAGTTGAGTTTTTTATGGGAAATCAACCAAAAAAGGCAAAGAGTGATACACACACGCCACACACTTTCTAGTTCTGCTGGCAAAAACCCAAAGATTTTGTCAATTTTTCAAAATCCCCCCCCCCCCGGATGCAAATGCAAATATCACTATTGGAATCTCGGGGAAAACTGGATGTGTGGCAACCCTAACTAACAGAAATTATGTTGATGGATTTTACAGAAAAAGTCCAGCTGTCATAAGAACTTTCAGGCCAGCCGCAATGCTAGGTTTTACATAAAATGTTCTGGCAACCAGCCCAGAGGTCAAACAACCTAGCTGATGGTTGGTGTTTTTCCCTGGTCGTTTGGCAATCCTACTCACCACCCCAGCCAATTGGCAGAGAGGTGGACTCGTTCCTGCCTTCCTTGAGACTGCTTTACCTATTTATCATTTTGAATATTAAAAAAAATTAAAAATCTCTCTGACAAATGAGCTCAGCACCACTCAAACTTAGAAAGCAACACCCGCCATCCTCTTATTTCCCTCTAGCATCAAGCTAGATTTGTAAAAACTTGTCTTCCTCCTAAAGATAGTTTGATAGTTGGAAAGAAAAAACAAAAATGGGAAAATTCAGCAATAATCATCAACTGGTTTTTGTTGTGAGTAGTAAGAGATTTTAATTGCCTTGTTTTAAACAAGAACGTATCAGAAGATAATATAGCAATTGAATAGGATTGCTGTTCATCTTTTTATTATGTTTTATTATATTTTCTATGTTTGTTTTTTTGTAACCACCATCTTGCGGCTTGAGCAATGGATCATGCAGACCTTTATCTGACCCAGAGGATCTACTTGTAAACTGAAAAGCAACAGTATTCATTACCCAAGTCTACAATAAGGAATGATCCCAGTGTTTCTATATAACAAGGAGCATTCTTTCTGTTGATTGTATTATAAGTATATCTGTCAACGTTTCTCCTTTTTTAAGGGAAATTCCCTGATTCCGAATAGGATTCCTTGCAAGAAAAGGGAAAAGTTGACAGCTATGATTATAAGTACATTTTAGGGCTGCTGCATATACAAGCTGTTTTCTATACGGAGATTCCCTGTGTATAGAAAAAGTGTGGTGTAGGGGTTAAGAGCAGTGGACTTGTAATCTGGTGAACCGGGTTCGATTCCCTGCTCCTCCACATGCAGCTGCTGGGTGACCTTGGGCTAGTCACACTTTTCTGAAGTCTCTCAGCCTCACTCACCTCACAGGGTGTTGGTTTTGGGGAAGGAGGGGAAAGGAGATTGTTAGCTGTTTTGAGACTTCTTCAGGTAGTGATAAAGCAGGATATCAAATCGAAACTCTTCTTCTTCTTCTTCTTCTTCTTCTTCTTCTTCCAAAGTACGGTGTCGAAATAAATTAAGAAATATAAAAATTGTCCAATAGCACTTAGAGACCAACTAACTTTGTTCTGGGTATAAGCTTTCGTGTGCATGCACACTTCTTCAGTATGGTGTGTTCTTACATCAAAAGAGTTGCAGATTGGGAAGTCTTGAAGGAGAAACACGCGGCACATGAAGTAATCCTTACACTGAGCAGCGCACACAACACTTAAGAAATAAACTTCCTTTTCCCATTTCCGTCTTTCAGCCTCATTAACAAACTCCAACCTGGATCTGTGAGGAAGGTGAACGAGTCCACACAGAACTGGCACCAGGTAAACATTCCCTCTAATTCATTGCTAATCCATGTATCCCTCATTAAGTTTGCCTCTCCAAACCCTGCTTTGGAAAGTGGAGTGGAAAAGGATGAGCTGATTAAAAAAACTTTAACGATGCACCAGGCATCAAATCCTGCATTAAGAGTTCCTTGGCCAAGCTTTTTCTCTATGGCCATCAGCTTTATCTCCCACAAAAGGCTTCTGCATGGTTACACAAAATAACGTGCCCCAATCGCATTTTGCTCTTTGACTTTTGTCCATTATTCCTGCGAGCCTTGATTTAGCAACATATGTGCATGTGTAGGGGAAAGAGAGGGCTTGAGCTAAAAAGAGAGTGCTCTCTCCAGAGAAGGGGAATATTGTTAGGATATTTCCGTTCCACCTTAAAAGGGAGCAGGCTTTGAGTCACAGAGTCTGCGTATTTCCTGTTTTCACAGAATGTTTCTGTTGTGTCTTTGTTTTCGTCTCTCTCTCTGCCGGAGACATTGAAGCAGGCAGTCATGTTTTTCTTTGTTCTGACCAACGTTGAATAAACTTGTAAATAATGCTCTCCTGAGTGCATCTTTCGCTGTGTACTTTATCTGCTGATACAGCGTGCACGGCTCTGGAATGTGGCAAACTATTTCTGGAGCTCGTGTCGCTAATTGCTGATACTGCGTGTCTACGGGAGATCGATGGAGGTCCGGAGACGACGTGGAGTCATGATGGACTTTGTCTCCCTGGCAGTATCCCAACAACAGGTTATGGGCCCAGATTCCGGCAACATCTTCATGGCCACAGATCTATCTGCTCAAATGCCACTGTCCATTGCCAGTGGGGTATTTGTAGAAGGCAGTCATTGCCTGGACAAGCACGCTAGGGTAAGAAAAGACCCGGCAGATTATTCATTGGCCTCTCCTCTTTTGCAGCTGGAGAACATTGGCAACTTCATTAAGGCAATCACAAAATATGGAGTGAGGCCCCACGACACCTTCGAAGCCAACGACCTCTTTGAGAACACAAACCACACCCAAGTCCAGTCTACTCTGATTGCGCTGGCTAGCATGGTAAGTGGCCTGGGACCCCCGCTGCCCACTTTTCCTGGTGAAAATGCAAGTAGCGGTGATGGAACAGCAATTAACAAGAGTGATAAAAGTGTTTCACAAACACGTCCTCAGTAATTTTTTTCAGCCAACATCATCCCCATATTGCATATGGAGTCAAGAGAACAGTCGCTTGACTGAGGCCACCTGGAGAGTTCATGGCTTGAGATAAGATTCAAATAGGAGACCCTTAGTTTGTGGCTCTCACTGCCACTGGCTCTGATTCAATATGGGATGGCAGCAGAGATGGGCGATATCTGGTTTTCAGCATCGCAATATATCACCAGCTAAACATCACGATATACTGATATATCACAATGTCTGAAATAAGGATAGAGCTGGTTTTCAACTTCGTGATATATCACCAGCTAAACATTGCAATATACAGTTGTACCTTGGAAGTCAAACGGAATCCGTTCTGGAAGTCTGTTCAACTTCCAAAACATTTGGAAACCAAATCATAGCTTCTGATTGGCTGCTGGAAACAATCACTTCCGGGTTTGCAGCGTTCGGGAGCCAAAATATCCAAGTTCAAGGGCATTCGGGATCCAAGGTATGGCTGTACTGATATATCACAATGTCTGAAAGAAAGATAGAGCTGGTTTTCAACTTTGTGATATATCACCAGCAAAACACCACGATATACTGATATATCACAATGTCTGTAATGAGGATGGAGCTATGTAGATGCATTGGCTGGCTTCACAGTTTTCCCCACATTGTGATTTTTGCACACACCCACTCCCCAAGCTTCGCAATATATTGCCGCATCAAAAATTATGAAATGGATATCATGGATATCATGGTATGGGCTTTTGGAAAATATATCAATATATCGCCCAGCTCTAGATGGCAGCAACATGCACTAGCAATGTCACCTGTATGCTGTGCGCTAGTCTACGCTTGTTACGTTTGCTCAGCCTTTGTCCCTTTCCCTTAAAGGGCAATGCTTATTTTCCTCTCTGACACTGGTGGGCAATGGGAACTCTCATCTCAATATCTAGAGCTTACCGTACTTTTCCGTGTATAAGACGCCCCCTATTTTTGGGGACTAAATTTAAAGAAAATGAGGGGAGGTGGCCCAAAGTTGTTGAGCTTTTTTTTAGGGGGAATTGCATGCACGCCATCACCCCAGGAGGGCTGTTGCTGGGGGGCTGGCAAAGTGGGCAGCCGCTCCCCCCACGCCAACCAGCACGCATCTCCCCCATGCCCCGCCACTATCCATGTAAAGGACGACCCCAGTTTTTTGACAGGATTTCTGAGTCAAAAAACTTTGTCTCATACATGGAAAAATATGACATGTTTGGTCAGCAAGGCTCAGCCCCAGAATGGCCCCCCACACTTATGGCTTATGTGTGTGGTACGGAAGCTGTACTACCCAGGACAGGATGGGGTTGCGCAGGGTTGTTAAGGCAGCAGAGAGCATTGTTGGCTTCCCACTCTCCACCTTAGAGCAGATTTATGCCACAAAGTGCCATAGGAAGGCACTGGACATAGTAAAAGATCCATCGCATCCTGGTCACTGTCTCTTCGAGCTCTTGCCGTCGGGACGGAGATACAGGACGATGAAGACAAGAACGAGCCGTCTTAAGAACAGCTTCTTCTCCAGAGCGATCTCAGCCGTGAATGGGAAGCCCGGACTTTGAAAGTCATCTAATCTCCCTTGCTGTATTTTACTATATTTTTTAATTAGTGTTTTTATGGAGCAGCCAAGTAATTTCGTTGTCCCCGAAGGGGGCAATGACAATAAAGATATTATTATTATTATTATTATTATTATTATTATTATTATTATTATTAATGTGTCTGCAATTTAAGATCCTAAGCCCTGGAATATAAAGTGAGCTTTTCCTCCCACAACCTATTCCCACCCTCTTAGAACTTAAGGCACAGAGATTCTAGGACAGGTGACCACCTCTCATTTTAAGAAAAGCCGCTTCAAAATTAAGCACTGAGGCCTGGCCCATCTGATCCAAGCTACAATAAGACCAACAGGTCTGAGCAAGGAATGCCACCTGCTGGTCTCAGCAAGAGTTCAAAGCGGAGCCCTCCTCACTCTTGGAAAAGCAGAAGCTTCTGCCATATATCTGAGAGGATAAACTTGCATCTTACCTGTTATGTACTGAAGTTCTCACCCTGGGCCAGCAGGGGGATACTGTAGATAGTTATGCAAATAAGGGATCGAAAGTGACGTTCAGTGATTGGATAGTTTTAGAAAATTGTTACAGTTACGTTGTACTGGAGCTCTATATAAGCAGGCTGACTGAACCCTTCGGTTCAGTTCTGTCCTGGCCTGTGAATAAATAAGAGCTGTTTGAAGAATCGCTGTGTCGTCTGATATGTTCACCGACAACTTAACATTACCCTTTAGGCATTAGCACAGGGCAAGGGCAAAACTTGAAGGGATTTCTGCCTCTCGCTTTCCTACAGGCCAAGACGAAAGGCAACAAGGTGAACATGGGCGTGAAATACGCTGAGAAACATCAGCGCAAATTCCTGCCTGAAAAGCTGAAGGAAGGACGGAACATCATCGGGCTGCAGGTATGTGACTCTAGAACTTCCTGCTGATTTATTCAGTTGGGAATTCTTCCCAGCAGAAGATAAATGGACTAAGATAATGGATAAATGCGAAGATGTCCCAAAGGACCATTAGTATAGTCATGCCCAGGGCCGGATTTAGGTGTGATGAGGCCCTAAGCTACTGAAGACAATGGGGCTCTTTATATGTCCAGCTGTCCTTTGTCAACAACAAACTGTTGCTGTTTTTTGTGTTGAATATATACTATATGATAATTTATGGACCTAAAGCCATAAATTATCTAAAGCCATTTGCACATGTTGCCGCACAACCAGTCCATGCAGAATGTAGGCACCCCATATATAGAAATGAGCAAACCAGTGATATTTTAGGGAGCAGGCTAGCAGGCGGGGCCCATGACTTACATCATAGGAGCCTACAAAACACAAAACACTGTTGCTGTATGTAAGTTTTATTTTATTTGTTTCTTATCTTATATTTTGGAAATGTACATCCAGTTTTTCCCCCTTTAAACTTTTTTGGGCCCTCCAAAAGAGTGGGGCCCTAAGCTATAGCTTGTTTAGCTTATATGTAAATCCGGCACTGGTCGTGCCAACCCTGGCTGAAAATCTGATGCAGCCACAAGTCACAGGAAGTAGCAGGAGTCTGGGGAGGTGAAGGCTCCCAGATTCAATGCATCCAACCAGGGATAGCCTGTCCCATTTCACCACCGAAGGTGAAATGGAATTGTGCCACTTCCTGCTGCAGCCACCCCACCCAACCCTGGAACACCTCCCTCTCTCTGAAACTCAGCGGTACCTCGGGTTTCAGACGCTTCAGGTTACAGACTCCACTAACCCAGAAATAGTATCTCGGGTTGAGAACTTTGCTTCAGGATGAGAACAGAAATCGCATGGCGGTGGCAATGGGAGGCCCCATTAGCTAAAGTGGTACCTCAGGTTAAGAACAGTGCCAGGTTAAGAATGGACCTCCAGAACAAATTAATTTCTTAACCTGAGGTACCACTGTATTCCAGCGGCAGCAGAAACAGTGACGGGGTGTGTGGGGCAAGGTGCTGCCTCTTGCAGTTCTGCCACCAGAGGCAGCTGCTTAACCCTGCCTTATGGATGGGCCAGCTCTGCATTCCACTTGACCATTTCAAAGACACAGATGTATGGGAACAAATGTATGGAAAACTAACTTATGAGCACTGCATTGCCACCTAGAGGCAGAAGGTGATACTAAAGATACTTTTTAATAGGGGTTTAGGTAGGGTTGCCAAAAGGGACGCAAGTGGCGCTGTGGTCTAAACCACAGAGCCTAGGGCTTGCTGATCAGAAGGTCGGCAGTTCGAATCCCCCTAGCAGTTCGAAAGCACGTCAAGTGCAAGTAGATAAAAAAAGAAGCCTTACACAACCTACAGATGCAATATGGCCAGGCTATTCCAGACATAATCTACACCCCCCAGCTGTAAGATCATCCTGAAATCTGGATGAAATCTGTGACAGAACCAGAAATAAATGGAATTCTACATTGTCTAAATGGCAGGGTAGGGTTGGGGCTTTCCATCTGTGGGTAGCTGAATGGGGACCACTCTTCTAGGGAGACTTGGAAGAGACAGAAAGACCAGTCTAACTGTCAACACTGTTTTTGCTTCCTAGATGGGCACCAACAAGTTTGCCAGCCAGCAAGGCATGACAGCATATGGCACACGTCGGCACCTCTATGACCCTAAGTTGGGCACAGACCAACCTTTAGATCAAGCCACCATCAGTCTACAGATGGGAACCAACAAGGGCGCTAGCCAGGTAAGAAATGGAGGGGGGAACAAGAATAAATATGTGTGTTGACTATTTAGTATTCCAGCTCTAGCTGGGGTTTCCCCATGAGTGCAATGGTGCCTTGAAGGACTTCTTCTGGTGCCCACGAAGTATCTGTGCAACATTCCTTGCCCCCCGCCCCCTTCATCATGAAGTGGCAAGGGGGTCTTTGTTTTTTCCTCCTTGAAAAGCTCAGAGCCAAAGGACTCTCTGAAAGAGTGCCACTCTTTCCCAATCCCTCTTTTAGCTCTATGTGCTTCTCAAGGCTCATAGGGCATCCGGGCAGTTGAACCATAGGAATTGGAGCAACTAAGAGAAAGGCAGGGATGCGGGTGGCACTGTGGTATAAACCTCTGAGCTTAGGGCTTGCCGATCGGAAGGTCGGCAGTTCAAATCCCCACGACGGGGTGAGCTCCCGTTGCTCGGTCCCTGCTCCTGCCAACCTAGCAGTTCGAAAGCACGTCAAAGTGCAAGTAGATAAATAGGTACTGCTCCGGCGGGAAGGTAAACTGTGTTTCTGTGCGCTGCTCTGGTTCACCAGAAGCGGCTTAGTCATGCTGTACGCCGGCCACATGACCCAGAAAAACTGTCTGCGGACAAACTTTGGCTCCCTTGGCCAGTAAAGTGAGATGAGCGCCGCAAACCCAGAATCGTTCGCAACTGGACTTAACTGTCAGGGGTCCTTTAGGTAAAGGTAAAGAGACCCCTGACCATTAGGTCCAGTCGTGACCGACTCTGGGGTTGCGGTGCTCATCTCATTTTATTAGCCGAGGGAGCCGGCGTACAGCTTCCAGGTCATGTGGCCAGCAGGACTAAGCCACTTCTGGCGAACCAGAGCAGCGCACGGAAACACCGTTTACCTTCCCACTGGAGTGGTACCTATTTATCTACTTGCACTTTGACGTGCTTTTGAACTGCTAGGTTGGCAGGAGCTGGGACCGAACAACAGGAGCTCACCCCGTCGCAGGGATTCGAACTGCCGACCTTCTGATCAGCAAGTCCTAGGCTCTGTGGTTTAACCCACAGCGCCACCCACGTCCCTAGGGGTCCTTTACCTTTACCTTTTTAAGAGAAAAAGGGAACCACCGAGGGTGCAGTGGATGAACTGGTCAGGGGACAACATAGTGTGTGCTGCAGGAATCAGAAGAATGTAGTGCCAGACAACCAGAAGGTGCATTCAGAAAAGTTGGATCCAGTAAGATGTATTCTCTTGAAATGACATATTTTCCCCAAGAGCTCACCCAGCTTGTCCAGCACCAAATGACAGATCACATCTATGGGCTGCACTGTAAAAATCGCAGATCTAGTACCTCCCAGTGCTTCCATGGTTCAGATGGATACAAGGCACAAATCCTCATGGATCTTTAAGAGATTCTCAAAACCACCATCAAATCACAGGTCACCTCTGTACCAACTGATGTATTCTGGTGGCTTTGTTGTCCTTCTTTGGGGAAAAAAATCTATGAGGAGCAATGTTTTTGTGGTGCTTTTTTTTTTTTTTAATACTATGCAGTCTTCGAGTGGAAGGTTTGTTTGGATTGTGGCTTTGGTGGGATCCAAATTTAAGAGTATGTTTTAATTCTGCTGGATCTAACTTCTACCCAGACCCCATCATGGAAAAATAAAGTGTGTGTGTGTGTGTGTGTGTGTGTGTGAGAGAGAGAGAGAGAGAGAGAGAGAGAGAGAGATTTCTTTGTCTGGGCTAAGGGAAAGTGTCAGGAGGGAGCATGGGAAGAAACAGAGGAGGTAGTACCCAAAGCACTCTCCCAACATTTCAAATGTGGCCACAGGGCCTAAAGTTGATGGCACCTGAAAGAGATGATAAAATAGCCTTAGACACAGTGAGATGGTATAAAATCCTCAAGAGACAGGCCCAACGTCCCAATATTTTGCATTGCTGGGTTACATTCTTCTTCTCTGTAAAAAAAACCCAAACCCTCATGACTCTGGGAAAGGCACCATCTTTTGCACTCTGTTTTGCATGCTCTCCCACCAAGTGGAACACCACCAGATTATCCCCACTATGGCAGAAGCACAACAGGCACACTGCAGCTGTTCTTAGAAATGTCACAGATGTAATGAAGTACAGCAGCGGTGTTAAGAAGAAGTCAATTTCTGGGAACAGCTGGGAACGTGTGTTACTACTTGGGGATCTATTTATGATATATATAACTGCCTGCCTACAAGAGCAAGGGGCATCCCTTGTGGGTTCTAAACAACACCCCCTTGTGGACCATTCATAGATTAATGTGCATTAAGCACTTTTTTACAACTAGGTTTTTAGGCATAATGCAAAAAAAAAAGGGGGGGGTACTCTGCCAAGAAGAGACAACGCTGCTGCTGTTTTGGGTACCGGATTATTTAACCCGGGATAAACCATTCCAAAAGAGTCCATGATTCTTTTTGAGCCAATGGCCTTGCTTTGAAATGCTATCTTACAGCAGCCTTGGAAACATGTGAGCTGAAGTTGAAGCAACTTCAGGCCAGGCGGGGGCAGTTATCTCAAGAAGATACCATTGCCAGTAAACAAGTCCTAGCTTGTTCTTTCCTCATAATCCAGAAAGCAGGTACTGCTAATCTCAAAAGTGTTCCACGAGTACTTTTAGGTCCCCAAGAAGATCAAGGTAAACTCAGAAGAGTTATCTGAGGTATTTGTTGTCCTAGAAAGCAAATAAACTCAGCCTTAATGCAAGGAGAGGAAGATGAGGGTTGTTCAAAAAGGAAAACCAAACTTTTGCTTGGCATCCCATTGGCACTAATAAAGTTGAACTAAGTACAGTGGTACCTTGGTTCTTGAACTTAATCCGTTCCGAAAGTCCGTTCCAAAACCAAAACATTCCAAAACCAAGGCGTGCTTTCCCATAGAAAGCAATGCAGAACGGATTAATACGTTCCAGGCTGTTGAAAAACTACCCCTGATGCTTTTCCCCACAGCCCCAATCAGAGCAATCTCTCTAAAAGCGGAAGTGCAACACTAAAAACGGAAGCTCAGGACACGTTCAACTTCCAAAAAAAATTCGAGAACCGGAACGCTCACTTCCAGGTTCCAAGTTGTTCATGAACTAGGCTGTTCGAGAACCAAGGTACCACTGTACCAGCAGAGAGGGTATGAAGGGGGCTAAATGTGAAACCTGCTCTGCTTTCCATTCTTCTCCTTAAGACATTTTACACTCCCAGGTTCACCATTTCCTCTCTTCTTCTTCTTCTTCCTCCTCCTCCACCCATATCCATCCCTAGGCGGGCATGACGGCCCCTGGAACCAAGCGGCAGATTTTTGAGCCCGCCCTGGGCATGGAGCACTGCGACACCCAGAACATCTCCCTGCAGATGGGCAGCAACAAAGGGGCATCGCAGCAAGGCATGACTGTGTATGGGCTGCCGCGGCAGGTCTATGACTCCAAGTACTGCCTCACACCCAACTATGCCATGATCGGAGAAGATGAAGGCCAGTACAACCACAGCCATCATAACTTCTACAACTCAGAATAGCCAGCAGGAATCATGGGACGGACATAGAACAGAGACACCAGCACTTAAAAAAAAGAAAAAGAAAAAAAGGGGCACTTCCCAAAGAGAAGATCCACCATCAGGTGGCTATTTTCACCTGGGAATATAAGAAGATCCAGACAGAAGATCCCTAAACTGCTAACCAGCTCACTAGAGACTCCTCAAACCATGCCAAAGCCAAGTCTCCCCTCCAAGTCTCCACCACCGAGCCTTAAAAGCTTCACTTCGATCCCTTTCACGCTTTATTTAATGTATGACGTACTGCCACTACTTTTAAGCATGCACTGATGTGGCTCAAAGCCACTAGGATGGAATGTTACAGTAAAAATAATAATAATAATAATAATCTAATGGGTTGGGAGAAGCAAATACGAGGCAATGAGCACTCTTGATTTCTCCCTCTTTCTCTTTCCTGAACAAGAGCCATCAGTCATCTCTTCCCTGTGGCTTGTGGCAGCTGCTGCTGCTGCTGCTGTTTTGGGTCAAGGCAGAAGCAGGCAATCAAAGGCACAGCTTCTGTTGGTGAAGATATTCCCTATTGCACTCTGTTTTGTACCCTAACACAAGCCGCTCTGGTACAAGCCCCATCATCTGCCTTGCTCTGTCTACAATCAGGTTAGGGGCAAATTGGCAAGCCCCCCCCCCAAAAAAAACCTGCCTACTTTGCCAGAGGTTCCAGTCATTTTTGCTTCCTAAATACTAATAGTTTGTAGAAAAGCACCAGTGAACTGAATCAGCCATTGGCTTCCTGGAAACGGAACGTCTTTAGGTAGAGTATGTGAACTGCGGAGGGAGACTGTAGAAGGAGGTTAGACTCATCTAACCAGTAAAGGGGTATGTTCACAGTGTCTGAAGTTATCCCAAGATTCATGTGAGAGATCATTTGGTGAGAATTACACACAATTGTAAACCAAAGCCGTTCATCTTCTACATCTTCAGGGAGAATCTGGAAAATAACTTACTAGGTTATCAGTAATCTAGTCTTCACTAAAAAGGAGAGACAGAGAATTTATAGTCCTAATGGTTCTTGACTGAGCTCCATTATGCAGGCAACTTCTACAAAAACAATCTAGCGCTCAGAAATTGGAATTTCCCAGAAATGCATGGCAACTTATCCATTCCTCCTCCTGAATGCCTCTTGTTTACCAATGGTTCTCCTATCAAGTAAGCCACTTCCTTGCTATCAATCTCATTTATCTCCAGCACACATGCCCAATTTCATAGTAAATAACAGAAATCAAAGCAACTCCATGCACTGCATTTACACACATTCTGGAGAAGAAATTTAAAATTCCAGAGGTACGGAACATGAACAGCCTTCAATAAGGCTGGCAGAAGTGCCGTGGGACTAATTCATGATTGAAACTAAAATGCTTCTATTAACTAAGATTCACATGCTTCAAATGAAGACAAATGAATCACCTGTTATAAAGCCAAAACCAGTTTTGAGATAAGCCTAACCACAGAAGACCAAAATAAATCCCACTGAATTTACTTACACGAGTAAATTTGGCTATCATCCAGTTCAATACGTGCTCTGTAGTCGATTAACTGCATGGATTTTAAATTTGCATATATCACAATAGCCCTGAAGGGGGAGGGAAAGCATTCGCTGTTATTTCTACCTGTGGGAGGACCAAGGAGGAATGCTCTTATAAGAAGCCCCTGCCACCACCTATGGATCTATAATCACTTACATTTAAAAGCAATTTTCCAACAAGTCTCCTCTAACTGACCAAAGCATTTGATTAATCAATTAGATTAGTTGTCCAAACATGGCAGTCTCAGTTAAAGATTGGGGTGCTTATCTACCTGCCTGGCATCCAAGTTAGAACAGGAAAAAGCTCGCTGGCTTCACTGACTGCATCACCGTGTTGTCTGGTGGCAAATCTAGTGTTTAGCCAGGGGGGCACTTGCTCACTGATTCACACTGTAGTTAGTATGTGGTACCAGATATTGTTACAAACCAACATTTGGGGGAAATGCCAAAGTCTATATTGCCAACAAAAGCAGCTGCTGTTTTAAATCCTGCCCCTCGCTTCTCTCACTGGGGTCAGAGGTGCTCTACATGTTGAGCAGCTAAGACACACCCAAAAAAACCATTCTAAACATTTTTTTTTTGTTGTTATGTTCTGCTAATGACCACTTTTTAATTTCACTGCAGCACAATAAAAAAGAGAGAAAAAACACTTTTCTAATATGATTGGAGGTCTTCCTTATCCCTCGGTCAGAGGTTTTCAACCTTTTTGAGTCCACGGCTCCCTTGACCAGCACCATTCTTTCTGCGGCACCCCTGTGGGGCTCAGGAGCCCAGTTATGCCACCCCTTGCCTGCAGAGCTGGCAGCCTCTCACGCTTTTCCAAACACCCTTGTGGAGTGTTCCTTCAGCCTCCTCTCTTCTCCCTTCTCATTAGGGGTCCTCCGGGCAGCTGCCGCCCCTGGTCTCTGAGCTGCGCCCCCCTGCCCCAAAGAGAGGTGCCTTTTCACACTGCCCCACAGGGGCCTGGACAGCATCCCCTAGGCAGCTTGTAGCCAGAGCTGCTGCAACAAAAAGCCACACAAGCCTATGGGAGGCAGAGATGCAAGAGGGCATCAGAGGAGGGAGGGAAGGAAAGAGGGACAGAAGCCAGTGTTGCCCAACCATCATTCAAGGCACCCCAGGGTGCCATGGCACACTGGTTGAAAACCACTGCTCTTGGTCCAGAACAATCTACCGTATTTTTTGCTCTATAAGACTCACTTTTTCCCTCCTAAAAAGTAAGGGGAAATGTGTGTGCATCTTATGGAGCGAATGCAGGCTACGCAGCTATCCCAGAGGCCAGAACATCAAGAGGGATTGCTGCTTTCACTGCGCAGTGATCCCTCTTGCTGTTCTGGCTTCTGAGATTCAGAATATTTTTTTTCTTGTTTTCCTCCTCCAAAAACTAGGTGCGTCTCGTGGTCTGGTGCGTCTTATAGAGCGAAAAATACGGTACTTTGGCTTACAGGGAATCTCTAAGACCTCCAGGCAGAAAGGACTTTTCAAACTCTGGAACCCAAGTGGATTGAGCCTGGGGGACCTTCTACGAGCAAATTCATGTAAAAAGGGCAATTTTTAAAGTGCTAAACTAGATTTTGACTCTGCTCTCTTCCAACTCAGTTTAAAGCTTGTGTTTCTTTGCAAGTGCCTACTGCCAAATGCACAACAGTCAGCTGACGATGCAGAATGGGAGAGAATACGCCTGCATGGTTATGAATGTATTCAGTGATTTGTACCGCATTCAACGGCATAAAAATCCACGGGGCAAATGGGCTGTCATTTTAAGATGAGCAAAGTTTCTAGCCTTTGTAGTTACAGAGAAAACCTGAAAATAATGGGCAGCCTCTGCTTTAAGTAGAAAATTCAGATTTCTACAAAAAGGGTTTTTTACTATGCTGCAAAAAAATAATAAAGCATGTAAGCTCAAGCGATACTGTGTGCAGATCTAGAGCAGTTTAGAATCTTCTTCTGGGAACAGATAAACTCAAAACAAGTCTCTTGCTTGGCAGGTCTCAGAAAGTAAGTACTGTACAAAGTAAGGGAAATTATGTTTCATTTGCTGTCCATGGGTTGGTGTAAGAACATAAGAACAGCTTGCTGAATTAGGCCAATGGCCCACTTAGTGCAGAAACCTGTTTCCAGTGGTCAACCAGGTGCCTATGGGAGGCCTGCAAGCTAAACCTGAACACAAGAGCTCTTCCCACACCTGTGAGTCCCAGCAACTGCCCTAAAGAGTCACACTATCTCAGACAGTGGAGGCAGAGTGTAGCCATTGTGGCTAGTAGCCATTTGATAGCCTTTTTCTCCATGAATTTATCTAATCCTCTCTTAAAGCCATCCAAGTTGCTGGCCACCACTGCCTCCCAGTAGGAGTTCCATAGTTTAACTATGCGTCAGTACTTTCCATGGCATGTTCTGAATCTTCCATCCAATCTTCACTGGATGGCTCCAAGTTCCGGTATTGCAGGAGATAAACTTCTACCCACTTCCTCCAAACGGTCCGCAACTTTTTACACCTCTTATTCAACTTTTGTCTAAACTGAAAAGCCCCAAATGTTGTAAGCCTAGAGGAGTTGCTCTGTTCCCTTGACCATTTTGCTTCTTTGAAATCCTTTTCCAGCTCTACAATATTATTTTTTAGGTGAGGCTACCAAAACTGTACAGCATTCCAAGTGTGGCCACACCATAGATGTGTTTAATGGCATTATGTTATTTGCAGTGTTATTTTCAATCCCTTTCCTAATGGACCCCTAGCATGGAATTCAGCTTTTTCACACTGGATCAAAATCTTCTTTGAGCTATCCACTACGACCCTACGTCTTCTTCCTGGTCAGTCACCATCAGTTCATTTACACTGAATTGCATTTACCATTTTACTGCCCATTCACCCAGTTCGGAGAGATCCTTTTGGAGCGCTTCACAATCTTTTAGTTTTAACCGCTTTTAGCAATTTGGTATCATCAGCAAATGTGGCCACCTCACTGCTCACTCTACACCATGTATGAACAAATTAAAAAGCACAGGTGCCAATAAGAACCCTTGGGGAACTCTACTTTCTGACTCCCTCCATCAGAATTGTTTATTTCTGCTCCGATTCCTATTTCTTAACCAGTTACTGATCTACAGGAGGACCTCTCTTATTCCATGTCTCCTAAGCTTATTCAGGATCCTTTGGTGACCATTAGACAAGCATCTCCATTCCACTGCCTGGAAGTGACCAAACATGGCAACCCTTTACAACAAGGATAAAAAGGTAATGCAGTATACAGGCGACTCTCAACTTAGGAGATTACATTCTGGGGATAGTGTGTATGGTCAAAACACATTGGGTTCAGTGATGGGTGGGATTGTCAAAGTCTTTTTCCCCTGGACACATGCCCCCCATTATTTTAAATTATGTAAAGCTGAATGTGCAAGTTGTGAGTTACCGGAACTTAGCACATAAACACCTGTATTTGCACGAACAAATCCAAATACTTTTCTCCATGTCAAAGAAACCTACAGGGTACTTGGTTAATTTTACAGCAGTTTCTATTATATAGTCATTGGATCCAAAATGGATTGGATTCCCCAAGCCGACCTCCAAATAGGTGAATAGCCAATACTTAGTTGACACGTTTCTACCTCGCCTTTAAGACCAGACAGCTTCCAACAGAACAAGTCAAACACAAAAATCGACAAACGTAAAATAAAAAGGTGGTTGAGACCTCTGGTCATACTGTTCCATGCCACATGTCCTACAACCTTTATTCAAAAAGCAAGGTGACCCTGCCAAAGTACAAAGGTTACACAGAAAACAGGGTTAGTTGTCTGGGGGCCCTGATTACCCTAGAACACTGTGCAAAGTCCCAACAGGTTTTATTTACTCAGTCTAATCTCTCACAGCAAACAAGCCCAGTCAGCTGATTTGTCACAAACACTCCATTCAGGTACTCTTGATGTTCTCACCTTGGCCTGGAATGCAGCCATTTGCTCCGTTTTTGCCAAGGTCAATAGGAAAAAAATAGATTACTTCAAGAAGTCATGCTACTTTACAAAGAACAGAAGTAATAATTTCATAATAATCTTTACCAGACAAGTTAAGTGTGATGGCCAGCTTCAGTAGATGGGTAGAGGTTCAATTCTCCACAACAGGACCTATCGTTCTCTTTTGCTGAGAACTGGGTATTGTGCAGGAAAAAGACAGCCAGGAAGGGCTGTAGCAAGAACTGTGCTCTCTCTCAAAGTGATGCAGGGCTGCAGAGAATGGGAAAAGGCTTCTCTTTCAGCTTGGGTCAGCTACTAAATGTGGTGTTTAGCCACTTGTCAAAATGTGGACGGAGCATCATTCCTTTCAAGGCCAGGTGGAAGGCCACAGTGCCACCTTAAAACTTGTTTCAATGGTCCTTCAGTTTACTCTTCCTTTGGTTGAGAAGTAGGACTTGAGTAGTAGCTGGTCTCCCCAACGCAAACGGGAGAGAACCCAAGAATATATTTTTAGTCTCCACCATCCCTGCTTGTCTTTTCTTTCATCACTGCCTGTGGAGCTCTTAAGGAACTCCACCCAAAAAAAAAAAAAAACTTACCTCCCTAAGCAAGACAGGTATATAATTGAGAGTTCTGCATTAAAATAGACTTCAGTGTGAGCTTGCACCATTACTATTAGTGGAATGACCACTCCAACAGAAAGATCAGTTTCCTTAATGGTAGTTCAGCCTTGTGGTTCTTTGATTTCCTTCTTCTACGGAGCTCAGAATGGTATTTTAGCCTCACAGCATCCATATAAAATGGAGCTGGGCTGAAAGAGGGTAATTTACCCAAAGCGTCATGGAAACTTACAGGGAATTGAAGATGCAACAGCAAAGAGTATCCAAGCACACAGCTTAAGGCACTGATGTCTTCTTCTAAATGGGCAGCAATTACAAAACCGAAGACAAACACAAAGTTGCTATCACAGAAGCAGCTAACACAAAAAGCTGTACTGACTTCATACAATCCAAAAAGATTAACGTGGGACCCAACACAACACCAGCAGTAACAGAAAACACTGAACAGATGCTTTTCCATTATAGAATTTATTTAAAAGGGATGATAATTACTCAGTTACTGGCAGAGGCTCCTCTAATACATTTAAAACAAGTGGGTTCCTGCTTTCTTGGACATTATTTATATACAAGGGCACAAGAATTTGCTGCCCAATAGACCGTGGAATTAATTCCTGCTTAGATCTAAAAAGACAAGGGACTTGATAAAGCAGCAGTGGTTGTTTGGGAATGTACAGCTGGAGGCTGCTTTTACCATCAAAGGCTGCCCAAAAAGGCCTCCTGATTCAAGGCCACATGACAGTGAGGAAGGTAAGGTGAGAAGGGGCCAAAATCCTCTGTCATTGACTGCCAAATTCAAAATTAAACCTCTGCCATTCACTCCAAAGTAAATCATATGTGGTGGTTGCTGTGACCCCTGTATTTTGTGAGCACTCTGTTATTAGGGAGGCTAATAAGAAAAGGGAAGCCAAACTGGCAATTAAGTGATCTATTTCTGGAAAGCAGAGTTCATGCTCACCACAGCGAGAAAGATAAAAAGCAAAGCAAAACAAAAAAACATACACACTGGAAGGATCTTTTACAATATACTGTTCAATTATCACCTATGTACATTGCACCAGTACCTATTAATCCGATGATGGCACAATCTCTGTGATGTAGGCAGAATTCTCCTCAGTAAAGTACAATTAAAATCCCACATCTACTCCTATGGAGCATCCAGAAGCACAGTTAACATCACTGGCTACTAAATTGGCTTTTCAATAAGCCTTTTAAAATAAAGCAACACTTCTTTCGTGGGATAAAGAGTCCCCATTTAAAACAGTAGCATCAAGGAAGAGTCATGATTTCCCCCCTCCATCATGTTGATGGTCCCATAGTCTTAAGGTCAGAAGTAAGGTCAGATTCCTGCCTATTCAACTGCTGGGCAGGAGCTAAGCTTGCTTTGTTTCCTGTGAAAGGAAAGAAGAGTCCTGTGCATGAAAACACCCAGAAAAAAAGAAATGATGGTAGGGAAAGAATTATAAGAAATTCTTCTGGCAGTTTCAGGAACCCAAGGATGACATACTGCCACCCCTACATAATTGGCACCAACCTACTGAAAGAAATGTTTCCTTAGTGACCAGGTCTACTCCTCAGTGAGTCACTAAAGCAATTATACGTGGGGGATTATTTCATGTTCTGTTCCTGTATACTCTTGCTTGCTCAGCATTGTTCAACCATGGCAACAAGGTGTGCAATTTCCCAAGGACTACCTCTGAATACCCAGCGACAAAGGAGCTTGCATGGATGCTCCTTCCATACAAGCCCCACTGAAATGAACAGAGATTGAATAGCGGCCCTTGATAAGAATGCACCCAATGCATTGTTGTATAGCAACAATGATCCCAATGATCAGTATGTTTACAAAACTGCGGGCCTTTCCAAAGTTTTGCAGATCCTACTTATAGTCTTTAGTCCCTTAATTCCAGGGGCACAATCCCATAATATTCATGTAGGACAGGGTTACTGGATAGAAACAAACAGCACAAGAGTCACATTTCCCAGCCACTTGTTGGATCTTCCAATGCATTATGTAACAGATAACTTCCACCCTCCCAAATTAAGAAGTATTGTTGAATTCCTGGCAAGTTCTTCTCCAGTTGCTATTGATTGGCTGCCTCACAAGCATCTATCCAGTCACTGTAAACATCCACTGGTTCTGAAAGATCTTTAGGGTGAAATGTCAAGGAAGAATCTACCATGAGTGCCCCCCACATAAAAAAATACTATTGGTTTTGGACGTGTATGTTTTTCAAAAACACTGCTAAATCTTGCAAGTGATTTCTTCTATGAACCATAGTTAAGCTGGTACAAGAGTGGAACTGATTTTAAATATCTGTGGTGGTGTGGTATTTCAGCTGATTAACCACTATGGCAAGGTTATGGGTATGTGAATAGCATGTCTGATCAATTCTGATGCTAACTCTATTTCTAGGTCTTTATGCAGGGTAAGATAAAACATGTAAAGGCCAAGACCAAGCAGAAAGCATTACACCCTAGGTTACGAATTACTGACATGAAAAAGTAGGAGCCAAGTCTACATGGGGGAAGAGAATAAAATATTATAAAACTGAATTGAAGTTCAAAGGATACATGTTATAGGAGTCTGAAATTCTTCCAGACACACGGTACAGGATATCACACCCGTATTTCGAGCCCTGTCCCTGAAACACACAAAAAAACATATTATAGCTGAAAAATACCCATATGTGAGAAAGTGTAAGCCAGAAAAGAGGAAAAAGATGGTACATTCATATGACTTTGGGTATGGAATATTGTTTAACATGCAGTGAACAGTAGGCACAAACATTCCTACAGCCATCTCAGTTAAAGGCATAGCAAAATAAGAAGTACCCGTCACAAATCTTTCCCTACAGAATAGATGGGGAACCTCTGGCCCAAGAGCCAATCTTATGCCACACAGGGCTCCAATCTGGCTCACAAACCATGTTACCAAACCATGCCCACTTGTGAATCATTCTGATGGAAAGGGCTTTCCAATCCTGCTTTCCACACTCTTCTTTTTTTACATAACTTACATTTTAACATCGCACGATTTCTCATGGTTACAGAAGGGGCAAGTAAATTGGGTCTCCAGTGTCCCAGTCATCTTCTTCTTGGGTGGAGGCTTCCGCTTTGACTTCCTACGGCCCATTTTTGCCTACAGCTTGCAAAGCAAGGAGAAACAAATGTGAAGGGGTGTGGAGGCAGGAGAAGAAGCTTCAGCAAAAGTCCTTTTCATGTCATTCCCCAACGTGGCGCCCTCCAGATGCTTCAACTGCAACATCCACCACCCCCAATCATCAGTCAGTCTAGCCGGGACTTGACGGGAGCTACAGACCAACAACCTCTGGAGGGCAGCAGGTTGAGGAAGGTGAAGGCAGTTGTAGAAGATTAAGTAGTGATTAAAATATTCAGAAAGCTGTTGCACCAACAAGATCAGTGATCACTTTGGAGGATTAGGGTTGCCCAGGTTCAGAAAACTGCAGCCAAGGGAGCAGAGCCAATGACTGGCAGTTCCACTGACTAGGAGGGAAGAATACGTGGTGGCCAGCATGAAGGAACCTGACTGCGTATGGTGACTCAGGGGCAGGGCAGAGCCAATAACAGGAGTAATCCAAGAATCATGCAAAACATAAAGCCCCTATGGTTTGGTTATATCAGCATGCTCAGTAGCTAGAGCATGAGACACTTAATCTCAAGGTCATGGGTCCAAGACCAACATTGGACAAAAGATTCCTGCATTGCAGGGGGTTGGACTAGATGACCCTTGTGAACCCTCCCAACTCTACAATTCTATGAGATTTCATTCATTTTGCACCTGGCTTTTGAGCACTAGCAACCAAGTGAAGTTGCCCGGGATGGCGCCTGAACATCTCCACCATCGGGAGCTGCATGCCTGGGGATCCTTGGATCCAAACTGTTTCCACACACTGGTACCCCGTCCTGTGGGAATGCTTATTTTATCTGCACTACGGGAATGAACTTCTGGAACCGAAATGCTTTTCCTTTTTCTGCACAGCCTGAGCAGAGGCAGTTACCACTGCCGGGGGGCGGGGGGAGGAGAGGTTGGTATAATAAGCCAATAAGATCCTGTCCCTGGATCGAGCAGCTTTTCTTCTTTTAAGTTCTCAAAGCTCTCAATCTAGCTCAAGGTGGTCCTCTGAACTATCACATAAAATAAAGACTTCAGCCTTGTTCCCAAATGGCAACTAGACATTCCGTTCTAGCAACTATAACCTTGGTTTAAGGCCATGGTTCCCAATGTGGGGCAATTTGATTTTTAAGAGGGGCAATCTGATTTTTAATGGGGGGCAATTTGAGAATGTGTTATTAACAGTGAATATCCTTTTAAGCTTCTTCCACGTGAATATGAGTTCACTTTTTGAAAAACAAGAATTATATGTCACAAGCAGGAGAGACATCAGAATTTGAGAGATGCTTAGGCGAGGCAATGCCAAGAAAAGGTTGGGAATGAAATAAAAAATATTAAGGTCTTATATATATAATAAATATTCATAAATGTACCAAGCAAACATGTACATAAATATATAAACCACATGTCTGAAGCAGCACAGGAAAACAGCCCTGGAACCATTTTGGCTCCCAGACTGACCAAATGTTTTCTCTGCGAGGTCAAAGGAAAATGGAAAAGATTCCCCATTGTCTTTTCATTCACAAAACCTATCTAAAGGGTATATCTGTGTATGAATAGGGTGAGCCTGTGACCAGGTTCAAGAACTAAGTATTTATCATTACAAAAGAATAGCCAGGCTCCCCAGGGTATCCCACAAGTAAGCATTAACAGGTCACCTGCCACACATGAGATAAACAATGACAGGTACTCAGATTTCTCTTGAGCTACACCCCTTCTGTGATGTAAGTATGATGTTTCTGGGGGTGGTCTTGGACTCCAAGGCCGGCAATTTAAAATGTCTATATATGGGTGGACACACTTTTGTTCTGGGTCCTCCTCCTTCTCCTGCGTGTGAGGGGAGCACCCTGTTCCAACAGTTCAATAAAGATCAGGTTTACTAGATGCTTTGCTTCTCAATGTTCTCTGGTTGGCCTCTGTTATTTTCTCCGACAGATGGAGAACCTGCAAAGGACTCTAAAAGGGCTCTTGTGTCCCCCATAAGGGCAGATTTTCGTTTATTACAGAAACCACTGGTCTAAGGTGCTCTTTGGCGCCTAGTTTATCCACCCCAGTTTCGAAAGCTGGTCTGCTTCCTGAGCATCTCTCAGAGGTGAGCCAGAGCAGGCCAAGGGCCCGGCTGGATTTGCCCGCTTAGTGGGGCGGGCGACTCTCGTCACGGAGCTCCGCAGAGGAGTTCAAGGCGAAGGCCAAGATAAGCGGCGTCCGGGCGCCCAACCGGCCGCGTTTGCCCCGGCTGGTGCGGCGGGCGACTCGGAAGCGAGGTGCCGCGCGGTGCTCCTCTTCCCTCCCGCGCTCCCCTCGAGGGCCCGGAAGCAGCTCCGCTTCCGGAGCCAACGCCACTCGAAGCTCACTCCGGGCGCCACACCGGAGGCCCGCCCGAAACCTTCCCTTTTCCCCCTTACCTGGGGTCGGTTCAAGGCCTGGTTTCTAAAGAAGTTCCACAAGGCCTCGTTTCTAACGGAGACCAGCACTTCCGGCGCGCCACCCGGAAGGGAAACGCGACGCTTCCCCCCACCTCCCGCGTTCAGCGAGGGCAGGTTGGGAAGGCGTAGAGATAGTGAAAAGGGCAGAGTCGCCCGACACGACTTAATGATTTGGAAGACGGGAGGTCGCGCCATTCGGAAAAGCCTGCGTAGAAAAAGGAAAGGAGGAAGGAAGGAAGGAAAGGAAGATTCAGTGATTTTAGCCCTGTTTGATTGAGGAGGCGAGCGGGGAAGAGAAAAGAAAACAGAAACAAAAAAACAGGCGCACCGTATATCTGGTTGCAGCAAAAGATCATAGTGCACAACAGCAGACAGTAGCCTTCTGCTCCGTCCCAGGCAAGGCAGGTTGTGGTGTTTTGTTTTTAAAATTATAAACTGGAAAAAAATCCATTTCCCACACAAAATAAGAGCAGCGTTAGAAAGCACAGGAACTCCTGCGTTAGCTGGGGTTTTTTTGGAGGGAGGGGGTCTATGCTCCCCAATCGCACAGCTATGCTAAAACCCAAGATCCCCCCCTCCACCAGGTGATTTCTGGGGACAGCTCTAACTTCCGCTCTAGAGGATATTTTTTATTAAAACAAAACAGAACCCGCCATATTACCGCATTATCTGTCAGTCGGCACTCACTTGTATAACTCTGTGTTTGTCCCTAACCACCCATTCGCAAAAGGACCCGGATGTATTATGAATGAAACGTCAGAAGTGCTTCTGTTCATTCAAAGCGACAGAAGTCCGTCTCCAGCGCCTCGTTCTACTGGCGACCAGCCGGATGCCTGAACAATCGCGCAGGGAGGCACGACGCAGCAACTCTTAAGCAACGAGGCTGCAACCCTATGCACACCCTTAGCGAGAACTCGAAATTTATTTATTTATTTATTTATTTATTTTCCGCCCTCAGGGAAAAGGGTGCGAGGAATCCTATTTGGAATAAGGGAATTTCCCTTAAAAAAGGGAGACGTTGACAGCTATGAAAATAATAATAATTAAAAACAAACATTAGTAGAATTAAAATCATATACATATAAAAAATCTGTTTAAAGTATACAAATAATTACAATAAAACCAGCAGGGCACCAGCCCTTTCATTAAAAGCAGCCGGTTCCCAAAAAAAGACTGTTGGAACAACAAGAAGAAGAGTTTGGATTTGATATCCCGCCTTTCACTCCCCTTCAGGAGTCTCAAAGCGGCTAACATTCTCCTTTCCCTTCCTCAAGAAGATTGTCATTTGCTGGTGGAAGCACAATAAGGAGGGTTACAGTCTGTCTTCTCTGGGGAGGGAGTACCAGAGTCTGGGAGCAGCCACCACCAAGAAGGTCCTGACCTGTGTCCTCACCAAGCATACCTATGAGGGTGGCAGGACTGAGAAAAGGGCCTCTCCTGACGGTCTCAGAACCCAGGCAGGCTCATATGAGGGAATCCTGTATCTTATGATTCCAAGCTGGGTCTTGGATCAACTTCCCCTTGGCATGCTCTCTTATTCTTCCCTGGCTGCTTCAGCCCAAAATCTCATTTTCTCATCACTACCTGTAGCCACCCATTACAAAAATAAACTTTTACACTCAGCCATCGCCTGAAAATGATCCACCTGCATTCTTCTGGCCCTTACCTGAAAACTCCCCCAAAGCACTCAGAATTTACCATTCAAACTACCATTGTCCCCTGAGAAACCTTTTTCTAAGGCAAGTGGCTGAGTGTACAGTCCATACTACTTCAGATAAATCTAAACTCTTTAGAACTTAGTCTGTTGTTAGTGTGCTGTTTACTGGTGGTGTTTTCCTGAATAAGCTAATTTCCTCTTTGGTGCAGTAACTTTTACTTTTGGTTTATCTGTTGTCCTTGTTAACCCTCAGGAGCCAGATTCTGGAGTGCATTCAGGTCTCAAGTATGGAAATATTTCTTTTAAAGGGGTTGTTTCAGGGCTACATGTGAAAACTGAAGGCTTGCCTGCAAACTTCTTAACAATACTTTTACCTGTGCTTATGCTTATAAATATGTTGTAAGTCCCTTGGAGACCATTTTTGTGTAAGAAGCAACTAGCAAGTCTTCTTCATCATCATCATCTGAAGACCCTTCTCTGGGGGGCACTTTCAGGAGATGTTTGGAGGATGACGAGTGAACAAACCTCTTTAGCAGCAGCCTTCCCCTGCTCCATCTGTGGAACACTCTCCCCAGAGAAGATTGCCTGGTGCCAACATTTTCATCTTTTCAGCTCCAGGCAAAGACATTCTCATTCTCCCAGATATCCTGCGCTGATATTGTCTTTTTACTGATAGTACTTGATCGTTTCTGGGTGCAGAAGGCTTTTCCTATTTTGTCACTCAAGTCTGTGTTCACATCACATTTACTTTGCTTCTGCTGAGATTTTACTCAACATCCCATAATTTAGAAGCACATTTAGCACATATGGCCAACCTCGTTGAATGGGATCCAGCAGGGCTCATCTTTTATTCAGATGTGAAGCTGGTTTGGGGGTTATTTGATGGTTGTTGTTTGCAGGTGGTGTTGAAGAAAGGGATTATGTTGCTCTACAATCCATAATTTAGGAGGTATGGGTGGCATTTTTAACGATTACATGATATGTAATAGGACAAATTTTAAAAATCTGCATCAGAGGTTATTGGGGGGGACTTGGAAATGGGGTGTTCTATCCTGAAAAGCAATAGTTAGGGTTTTTGGCCTCCTGGGGGAATTTTTTACTGTCACATCTTGCAGCCATTTTGGAAAGTGTCCCACACGCTCCATCTGGGCTCCTGGATGACTTGCAAACTTTCACATGCATATGGCACCCACTAGCAATTTATAGCTGGTAACTTCAAGTAAAATACTTGGGCCACATGGTGCTAATCTCCTGCACTAATGACTAAGATGCGGAGTTTTCACCTGAGGGATTCCTGGTATTTCTCACACACACTTCGCCTTTGTGCTATACCAGTGTTGTAAACAAAATCTGCCCTTATTCCCTTATGGGGAACACAAGAACCTTTATAGATTCCTTTGTAGGTTCTCCATCGGTAGGAGAAAATAACAGAGGCCAACCAGAGAATATTGAGAAACAAAGCAGCTAGTAAGCCTGATCTTTATTGATCTGTTGCAACAGGGTGCTCGCCTCACACGCAGGAAAGGAGGAGGACCCAGAACAAAGGTGTGCCTGCCCTTATATAGACTTTTGGAACTGCCCACCCTCAAACTCCAGGCCACCCCCAGAAACATCATACCGCTTACAAGTTTTTGAGGAAGGCTCCCAGCACTGCTGGCAAAACCAAAACGGGAACTGTACTGGCCCCACACTTAAGCTTATACCCTTATTGTGTCATCTTTTGTATGCAAGCTTTAAACAAGTTTCCCAATGACACGGCAATTTGAGATGGGGAGTGAAGAACCTTGTGACTCAACATCTGCACTTCTCTAGTGAAGAGAAGCCATCTCCTGAGAGATAACATCTTCCTTTTTGGTATCTCTTGAGAGTAGCCAGAAACTGAAAAACAAGTTTACGAGTGCTGCAGAATTGAAGTCATAGAACCAATGTGGTGTAGTTGTTAAGAGTATCAGACGAGGACTGGAGAGTCCCAGATTCAAATCCCCATGAAGCTGACTGGGTGACCCTTGGTCTCTCTGGGTCAATTCTACAGGGTTGTTGTGGGGAGAAAATGGGGAGGAGAGAAACTGAGCTCTTTGAACGAAGAGGCGGGATAAAAATGCTATAAATAAATATTAGGTCAGGCAGAATATAAAGCCATGGTGTTATGTCCTCTCCTAAAAGCCAGCAGTTGTCACCCAACCTTTACAAAGGACTTTATGGGTTGTGGTAGAGCTTTGAATGCAGAAGGCTCCCTGTTCAAGACCTGGTGTTTCCAAGTACGGGTGGGAATATCCCCCGTCTGATACCCTGGAGAGTCACTGTCAAGTGGTGTAGACATGGAGCAATGGTCTGATTCAGCATAAAGCAGCTTCATATATTCCTGCACATCTTCAGCTCTTCAGATTTAATGGTCAATAACTTGCAACTCTGAAGGGGAAATATTTATTGCCTCTTAGGACATGCTTAGAGGGACGCGGGTGGCGCTGTGGTCTAAACCACTGAGCCTTGGACTTGCTGATCAGAAGGTCTCTGGTTCAAATTCCTGCAACAGGGTGAGCTCCCGTTGCTCGGTCCCTGCTCCTGCCAACCTAGCAGTTCGAAAGCACGCCAAAAAGTGCAAGTAGATAAATAGGTACCGCTCTGGTGGGAAGGTAAACAGCATTTCCGTGCGCTGCTCTGGTTTGCCAGAAGCGGCTTAGTCATGCTGGCCACATGACCCGGAAGCTGTACGCCGGCTCCCACGGCCAATAAAGCGAGATGAGCGCTGCAAACCCAGAGTTGGTCACAATTGGACCTAATGGTCAGGGGTCCCTTTACCTTTACCTCACCCCATGCATGTTTTGTATTTGGTTTGCCAGGAGCAGCTTAGTCATGGTGGCCATATGACCTGGAAGCTGTCTGCGGACAAACGCTGGCTCCCTCGGCCAGTAAAGCGAGATGAGCGGCGCAACCCCAGAGTTGTCCGCGACTGGACTTAACGGTCGGGGTCCCTTTACCTTTACTTAGGACATGCTTGCTTCAGAAGAAATGCAACCACCTTTTAACAGATGAGCAGCTGACCTTGTGGAACAGCCTTTGCAATGCAGATACGACATTTGGGCCAGTGTGGCTGGGGGCAATCTCACCATTAGCTTATGGGGGCACCAGGATCTGTTTGGATTCTTTTAAGTCCTCCCCTGCCCTCACCTATCTTTATAAACTGCAAAATTCATCACTCCTTCTTCTGTAATGAGAGCTATGTGCAATGAGAGCTATCTCTCTGACTCTTTTTGAACCTGGAAAGCAGCAGTCATTGTGGTGTAGTGGTTAAGAGCAGTAGCCTCGTAATCTGGGGAACCGGGTTCGCGTCTCCGCTCCTCCGCATGCAGCTGCTGGGTGACCTTGGGCCAGTCACACTTCTCTGAAGTCTCTCAGCCCCACTCACCTCACAGAGTGTTTGTTGTTGGGGAGGAAGGGAAAGTCGCTTTGAGACTCCTTAGGGTAGTGATAAAGCGGAATATCAAATCCAAACTCTTCTTCTTCTTCAAGATTGACAGTTTTATTGTGTTGTATGTCACACATACATAATATTCATATTCTAAGGTGCCACAGAACAGGGGAGGGGGGGTTGCTGTAGCAAAATAACGTGTCTCCCTCTTTCGGTATTCATTTATGTTAATTTGTGAATTAGGTCCTGTGTCTAACAAGCCTGGTTCTGTCTGGAATGTCTTGATAAATATGAAAGCTGAGTGTTCATGACTGGAGAAAAATATATCCTGCTCATGAAGAAGAAGAAATGAAGCTGTTAGCCTAGTGTATGCCAGAAATGAAAACCTTCAGGTTTTTTTAGTCTGTTTAAACTCAAGATTTAAAAGGCCAAATTACGACGTGTTCATTCCCCCACCTGCACTGCAGCCATTGTCTCTTGGCAGCAGTATTCGGCTTAAATGTAAAATAAGTTTTCCTTTTGTTTATGTCCTTGGAAACAGAAAGGGTAGAAATGGTTTGTTTAAAAGCAGAGATAAAGGAATGAGGGGGAAAGGCCTAACTCCCTGTTGTGAGGGAAAATGTCTGCCACCTGTTGACGTTTCCCTGGTTATGTCTAGTAAAAGACATGTGGCGATGTGGCACCACATTTCTTTTATTATATGTTAGCAGTGAAATATTAGGCCATGGTACCTCACCCCATGAAGGGACGCGGGTGGCGCTGTGGGTTCAACCACAGAGCCTAGGACTTGCTGATCAGAAGGTCGGCTGTTCGAATCCCCGTGACGGGGTGAGCTCCCGTTGCTCGGTCCCTGCTCCTGCCAACCTATCAGTTCGAAAGCACATCAAAGTGCAAGTAGATAAATAGGTACCGCTCCGGCGGGAAGGTAAACAGCATTTCCGTGTGCTGCTCTGGTTCGCCACATGCTGGCTACATGACCCGGAAGCTGTACGCCGGCTGCCTCGGCCAATAAAGCAAAATGAGCGCCACAAGCCCAGAGTTGGTCACGACTGGACCTAATGGTCAGGGGTCCCTTTACCTTTACCTTACCCCATGCATGTTTTGTATTCCATTCACATACTCCATTCATCTTGTATATACTGCCATATTTTAAAACAGAAATAACTTTCCGCTGCTACTGCTGCCCTCCAAAGCATCTGCTGCCTGAGGCAGTTGCCTCACTTTGCCTAATGGTAGGGCCCTGAGAGTCCTGGCTTCTCTATGAAAGGATATTTGGGGGGGGGGGCATCTGTTTTCCAGTAGATCTGGAATTAACAACTCTGAGCTTTTTAAAAAAACCAGCAACTTAGGCACGCACACTGTTCTTCACAAAGGCCCTACTGAAATTCAGTTTGGTGGGGGGAAAGCCCAAAGTATTAAAAGTAATTTATTGAAAAGCTAGTCAGGAGAAAACATTAGAAGATTCTATGTTTTCTTCAACCAAACCCAAGGAGCCCATATACAGAATAAAACCGGATCCTGGTTGCATAGAATCATTGATCTTTCAAATAAACATCTTGGCAAGTGAATGGCTTCAAAATGCATAACAGCAACTAACGTCTGGAGCAGAATCAAATACAAAACAGAAGAGTCAGAAGAAAAATCCAGAAAGGAAGAGACCTATTCATCCAATAGCGGCTGTTTAGAAGGCAGACAGAGATCCTCTTCCTTTGGCACAAAGCAAAACTTGCATTCTTCATTTGAAGAGTGTTGTTTCACCAGGATAGGATGAACGACTGAATCATGAAGTCCACTGTCTTGAAAGGACATGGGGCTGGGCAATAAAATTACTAAAGTGAGGACCTTAAATCTGGGTGTTCTGCATACCCACACTTTCCTAATCGCCACCATCTCCCGATCTACAGGAGCTGTTTGTCAAGAGGAGGAAAACTCCTGCTGCAAAGCCTCGCCTGTTCGGTACAGAATTTCTACATAAGGGGTGCATAGAGGAGGATCATGAACTTGAAAAGTTAAAGGGGAAAGATCCAAATGTCGTCTGCATCCAAACACTTCCCGGCTTCACTGGGTGCTGCTCAGAGCAAAGTTATTTTTCAGCCCCAACCCTAAACAGCTAGCTGAGTCCCACTGTTTACACCTGAAACAGATGAGCCAGCAGATAGTTTCAGAATGGTGATCTTAAGTAGGCAAAAGTTCATTCTTCTTTGAGATAATTCTGAAAGTTCATGGCAGCTACAGACACCATGCTGCAGGAGTAGGCTATATAGTAAGTGAGGGAACAGTCCCTGCTTTTTCTTCTTCTTTTTTTGTACTAGGAGAGGAATGAATTAGGACTACTCAGTATTGTGTGGTTCTTCTACCTCTCATGTGTTTGTGTGATAGGCAGCTTGTAATGGCTCTGGGGCTGGTTAAGTGGCAATTCTACATTCTTCCCTTCTCATTTTGCCCCCTGGAAGCAGCAATGGGCATAGCAAGACTGCATGGAGGCCTCATCCTGCAGTTGGAACAAAGGCCAGGAGCAAGGGTATGGATTTCATTTAAGCTGAGCAGATCTCTGACCCTTGCCTGCTATGGCTTGTTTCTCCATTCTTGCAGTTTTTGAAATGCCGAAAATTTAACACCTACGACGTTTACCTAACACCTATGACAAAGGCTCGTAGTAGCCACCAGCCAGGTGGCGATTAAGCTGGACCAGTGATGACTCTGGATTTGGTACGTTATCAATATCTGGGCAGGAGCCACATACGAGGATTCAAAGGCAGCATTCAGAAATGAATGCTTTGGATGCAGAAGAGATGAGGTTCTACTGGGAGGAAGGTGGAACTACATAACCACGACCGGTTATGTACAGGTGGGTCTTTTGAGGTGTGCAGAACAGTAGGAGTGCCTTACAAACAGGAGATCTTAGCACTCTCTTGATGGCTACACTTCCCACAAATGCCAGTTCTCAGCCCTAGGATGAAGGCGTGCTGTGTTTGTGTGTGTCAGAGAGGCCAACTGTGCCCCTACAAGGCCAATGCTGACTGTTGTCTCATCTTCAGAAACGTCTCCGCCTGGGCAGCGAGGTCTTGTAGAGAGACTTGCCTTTGCCCTCAATGTAGGTAATGCTCATCTCTTTGGCATTGATCTCAATGTAGGCAAAGCCCCCTTGAGAAGAGGCGTGGCCATAGAAGAAGCGCAGGTATCCAGCAGGGACCTCGTGAAGGTGTTGCTTGTTGTCATCCATGAAGTTCCCCGCTCCACTTAGGACATAGCCCAAGCCAGTTTTGTCCTGGAGGTACTGTTGGAGAAAGGGAGGAACAGGCTCAAACCAGTATCACCGTCGCATAATTTTTGGGTGTCTCAAGCCATCATGTTGTTGCCTAGCTATCCCCCGCCCATGCATGTGGGGAAAACATTACAGTGGTACCTTGGTTCTCAAACGACTTAGTTGTCGAATAAATCAGCTCCCATTTGCGAACGTTTTTCAGAAGCTGAACGTCCAACGTGGCTTCTGCTTGATTGCAGCTAATCGGAAGTCGTGCCTTGGTCTTCAAACGGTTTCAGGAGTCCAATGGACTCCCAGAATGGATTAAGTTCAAGAACCAAGGTACCACTGTATATGTGACAGACTTTTATTTAAGAGACAGGGGTACAACTTCCAGCCCATGGAACGATTGTGAGAAGCTCAGTATTGCTGAAGCTCAGTGTTGCTCCAAGAAGGAAAGGCAGTGGGGTGCAATAGTTGTAATGATCTTGTATGATTTATGTTGTACTTGTGATGTTCTGTTATGCTCCACAGTCATACCTTGGGTTGAAGTTGCTTCAGGTTGAGTGCTTTTGGGTTGCACTCCAACCCGGAAGTAACGGAACATGTTATTTCCAGGTTTTGACGTTTGCGCATGCGGTCAAAATGACGTCGCGCGCATGTGTGGAAGCGGCAAATCACGACCTGTGCATGTGCAGACATGCATTGCATTTTCTTCAGGATGCGAACGCGGCTCTGGAACAGATCCCATTCGTATCCAGAGGTACCACTGTATTTTGTTATTGTTATTTATTGTTTGTAAGCTGCTTTGGAATTCATTTGAATGAAAAGCGGCATAAGATTTCAATCAATCAACAATAGCAAAGTACAGTGGTGCCCCGCAAGACGAATGCCTCGCAAGACGGAAAACCCGCAAGACGAAAGGGTTTTCCGTCTGCAGAGGCGCTTTGCAAGACGAATTTCCCTATGGGCTTGCTTCGCAAGACGAAAAATGATGAAAAAAATTGAATTTTTTTTTTTGCTCCAAAACCCCTTATTCTGAAACGCTAAGCTGCTAAAAGCATTTTAGCAGCAAAACCGCTAATCCCCCACCCCTAAAAAAGCCGTTTTTAGCCCTTAAAGTGCCAATAGCGCTAATAGCGCTACTCCGTCAATGGGCTTGCTTTGCAAGACGAAAAAACCGCAAGACGAAAAGACTCCCGGAACGGATTCTTTTCATCTTGCGAGGCACCACTGTATGTTCAAGATAAGCTGCCAGATAGGAAGAGACAGGGCTGTAGGGGCGCATTTTTAGGTTTAGCGCTCAAGTTCTACACAGACCATCAAATGGCACAGTTCCTCTCCAGAGGGACTTGCTACCTGTGCCAGACATACCAAGTTGGGAGAAGGAAAGGAATGGATAAGACGAGAGAGGTTGAGGAAAGGGTACGTCAGGTGGCAGCAGGAGATGCGCTCATGGCGCAAGGGTCAGTGGTCAAAGGGAAGTGCTGGGGAAGAGAAGAAACACAAGACATGGGATGGGAAGTTAGCGAAGGAGCCCATCTGCTTCCCCACTTCTACCAGCTCTCCCAGTGTGCAATGAAAAGCAAAAGGCAGCTATTAGGATAGCATTATGAGGCAGAAATTGGAGGAAGGGGGGAAAGAGGCCGTAAACCAAGAGCAACACCCCAACAGTCACAGGTCATGAACTAAGAACTTCCTTCTCACACTTTTCAATAGCACTTGTGGCTCGTTTAGTGTGTATTTTCTCACTCATTCCTGCAGCAAGATCATTATCCTTCCCCTCTTTTACAGGTGGGAAACAGAGCTGGACATAAAGAAGGCTGATCGCCGAAGAATGGATGCTTTTGAATTATGGTGCTGGAGGAGACTCTTGAGAGTCCTGTGGACTGCAAGAAGATCAAACCTCTCCATTCTGAAGGAAATCAGCCCTGAGTACTCACTGGAAGGACAGATCCTGAAGCTGAGGCTCCAATAATTTGGCCACCTCATGAGAAGAGAAGACTCCCTGGAAAAGACCCTGATGTTGGGAAAGATTGAGGGCACAAAGAGAAGGGGATGACAGAGGACGAGATGGTTGGATAGTGTTCTCAAAGCTACCAGCATGAGTTTGACCAAACTGTGGGAGGCAGTAGAAGACAGGAGTGCCTGGCGTGCTCTGGTCCATGGGGTCACGAAGAGTCGGACATGACTAAACGACTAAACAACAACAAAGGAAGCCCAAGACCCAGGCCCAAATATACCACTTTCTACCACAAGGAGCATTGTCTTTATAGGAAGTGTACAAGAGCAAAGTTCTAAGCAAAGATGACGGGGCTCTCTCTTCCTTGGCTCACCTGCAGGTTGTGATCATGGCCGCACAAGTAGGCTGTGGCCTTGTATTTCAGCAGCAGCGGCTGCAGATGCTTCACCAAGCATGTGGTTGGGCCGTGCTTCCCCACCGACCACACTGGGTAGTGCCCAGCCACCAACAAGTAGTCATCCTGAGAGTTGGCCAGCTGTTTGCGGAGCCAGGACATCTGGGAGCGGGCCGCGCCCAGTTCCTGTGGGTGCAGGGGCTGCTCATTTTGGAAGTCATCCGAATTGCCGCAGATAGTCACCGTGTCGATCATGACAATGGAAACAGTGGCATTGGTGCCGGGCACCTTGAACCTCAGCCTGTAGTAGTTTTTGGGGAAGTGCCTGGTAGAGAAAAGAGCGGGAGGCAAAACAGTTAGCAAGGCAGACAAAGAAGAAGAATCATAGAATCATAGAGTTGGAATAGGCCACAAGGGCCATCGAGTTCAACCCCCTGCCAAGCAGGAAACACCTTCAGAGCACTCCTGACATATGGTTGTCAAGCCTCTGCTTAAAGACCTCTGCTTAAAGACCTACTTTACATTTCTCCCTGTTAAAGTTCATCTTGTTTGTTTTGGCCCAGTTCTCTAATCTGTCAAGGTTGTTTTGAAGTGTGATCCTGTCCTCTGGGGTGTTAGCCACCCCTCCCAGTTTGGTGTCATCTGCAAATTTGATCAGGATGCCCTTGAGTCCATCATCCAAGTCGTTGATAAAGATGTTGAATAAGACCAGGCCCAGGACAGAACCCTGTGGCACCCCACTAGTCACTCTTATAGGTGCTTCTATATCGCAAGGCCTTTAGTGGGATGCTTCCACAGCCACAAAAGCTCTGTGGATGAGATGGGATGTGGAATCCACGCAAGGGCTGGCCTGACGAGACATCAAAACAGAAGGGGGATTACTTTGAGCCAGGACTTGTACCTGCAGATCTGCAAGGATCACCTCATAGCTCCAAGGAGAAGCAGCACCTTTGCAGGCACTCTGGGCCAAACTACTGTATTTTTCACTCAATAAGGCGCACCTGACCATAAGGCGCACCTACTTTTTTTGGGGGGGGGGGAATTCAAGGAAAAAAATTGCGGCTTTTGGGGGAGGTGGGGGAAGGGAGAGAGCTTCGCTCTGTCCCTTCCCCCACCTCCCGCAAAAGCCAGGGATAGCCGTGTGAAGCCTCCGCAGGGCAGTGGGATGAAGGCTCCCTGCTGTCCTGTGGAGGCTTCGCGGGCTACTCCAGAGCTGCTCAGGAGCTTGTCGGGGCTGGCGGTGGAAGCCCGGCGTTCCCCCACCGCCAGCCCCAAAGAGCAGGTCGGGGAGCTTTTCGGGGCTGGCGAGGGAAGCCTGGGTCCCCCCCCCCCCCAGCCCCAGGGACCACACATTCGCTCCATAAAATGCACAGACATTTCCCCTTAGATTTTAAGACGAAAAAAGTGTGTCTTATGGAGCGAAAAATACGGTAGATGCGATCTGGGAGGTCTATGAAGTGTCTCCTGGTCGGCTTTTAAAAAATTATGCAATGCAGCTGGCAGGACTCAAAATTTCATTGGAATAGAGGCAGGAGAAGAAATCACTAACTCCCTCCCCGGCTGTTTGTGCATTAAATATCCTCAAACTGTTTTTCTCCTCTGAGAGGAAGAGATATGTGGGCCTAGGTATCTTTTCCCCCATGGGTATGAAAGCAGCTGTCTGGTGTGTGGGTGTGATTTTTTTTGGGGGGGGGGGACACCATCGGGAAACGTTTAAGTACTTCCCTTTCTCAGCTCTTCTGCATATCACTGGAGAATAATCTACAAATTCAATGCCTCCGTTGCTCTGATGAGAACACAATATACAATTCAGCTAAGTTGTGCGACCTGCTTTTTAAAGGACTATGCAGTCAACTAACACAGCAATCGCACACTTGTCTACTCCAGAATAAGTCCAGTTCAGTACTGAGGTCCCAAAGGCCTGTGACCAGCACCCTACCTTGCCCTTTGAATGCATTTTATAGAAACATTGGCTCTGGAATGATAGAATAATTAAATAAAGTAAGCAATATCACAGAATCCTCTGCAACGTTCAGGTGTTTGATGCTGAGAGAGATTTATCCTCAAGGAAAGAGGTTTGATAGCCACTTAAGGTTTTTTATTGCTTAATCTGTGGCGCAAATTTTAAATCAATGAAGCTGCGGTGTGAGGGCGGCTTTGCTTGGTTGTTTTGTTACTATAACAGAGAATTAAAAACAAATATTAAAGATGCTTAATAAGACCTGGTGTACCACAAAGTGTGGTATATTGCATTTAGGGAGAAACTAACTACAAAACCGACAAGACAGACAAAGTTACTTCAACTTGGAGCTCTTTTATTACAGTGGTGCCTCGCAAGACGAAAAGAATCTGTTCCGTGAGTCTCTTCGTCTTGCGGTTTTTTTCGTCTTGCGAAGCAAGCCCATTAGCAGATTAGCGGATTAGCGTTATTAGCGGTTTAGCAGCTATTAGCGGCTATTAAAGGCTTAAGGGATTAGCTGCTAAAAGGCTATTAGCAGCTTAATGCCTTAGAAAAAGGGGGTGGGGAGCGAAAAAAACCCCCCAGGAATCGCAAGACATTTTCGTCCTGCGAAGCACCTCCAAAATGGAAAACCCTTTCATCTAGCGGGTTTTCAGTCTTGCGAGGCATTCGTCTTGCGGGGCACCACTGTAATTATGTTAATAGTGAAGACAATACACAGCATCCTCCCTCATACTGTATACAAATTTGGAATGCTTAACATCTGTATTTGTGTTTCGGTATGGTATTTCCATCATGTTCACCGCATTACTGGCAATGATCTTATCCTTTTATATCTTGTCATGTAAACAATTGCCCTGACCTTATCTTTGCCTTCCACTTATAGTAGAGTTTTGCTGAAGTGTCATTATGGAGGATGCACTGCGTATGGTCTGCTAACAAAAAAAATATTTTTTGGAGGGAGGAAATAGTTATTTGTTCTATTGTTACTTGATGTATGGCATTCATCAACCTTCGCAGTAGCTGTTACTGACCCCAAAATGACAGGTATCTGTAGTGCTCAAGGCATTTCTTATTATTCTCCACCTGGATATTAGTCTTGAAAATAAATAAGTGTACTCCAGTGGCTAAGGGTGTCGGCTGCAAGGCCTACAGACCAAATCCTACCTCTGCTGTGAACATACTAGGGGCCCATAACGCAGACAAGGACACTGGAAGACATTCCCCTCCTCGCGCAAAATCTGTCCCCTAACTTTTCCACACCTGGTAACTCTCTGCAGCTTAACTACCAACAAGAACAAATCACAGGCCTTACAGCAGTGGAGTCTTACCAACGTTTGGAGATCTTGCTATAGGCAATCTGTGCAGTGACATTCCCTGAGTGGTCGTGGTTCCCAGCCAGCACATACCAGGGCAAGTTGCGCAATGAGGGTGCCTGGAAAACTGACTCGAAGGTCTCCTGCAACAGAAAAAGGAGCGCCTTTGTTTATGGATTCCTCCGGACAATCTGTTTATTGCGCATTCATCCGGATTTGCTTGCAGAGAGCTTACGGTGAAGGTTAGGCTATGCCTCTCTTCCATCCTTTGCTTGTATAGAGGTTATGCACCTCCCCATTAATAATTTGCCCACCCCACACTTTTCAGTGCAATCTCCCTGTTGCTTTCCTTAACCACACAAAGTCTTTTTTTTTTAACGCGGATTTGTTGCGTTAAGGCAACAGAAAGCTATAATCCACTCTTTGTACGAGCCTAAATTTATGGCATGCGCCTGAAAAACTCCAGTAAAATACTGATACTTTGAATAGTGCCCAAATATGTGTGTGCATTCAAGGAAGAGAAGATTTATATGCCGTGGTTTTCAGTTGTTCCTTATCTAACATATAACCATTTCCACAGCAACATTTCATTTCACTGACACTCTCTAAACGTTTTAATAAAAGAAGTAAAAATTAAAATAAAAGTGGTGCCTGAAATTTGCTTTTCCCTCCCCCCCCTCCATTTTCTCCTTTTGTGCTGTGTCTTTTAGATTGTAAGCCTAAGGGCAGAAGCAGGAGCTTATATTGATCTGATAAGGCACTCCAGGAGCCTGTTTGCCTGAAGGGTGGGTTCTAAATCATAGAATCGCAGAACTGTAGGATTGGAAGGGACCCTGAGGGTCATCCAGACCAACCCTCTACAATGCAAGAATCTCAACGAAAGAATCCAAGACAGATGGCCATCCAACTTCTGCTTAAAAGTGAGGATTGCTAAGTGTGCAGGTGGTGCCTTGGATACACTTTAAAATAAATTCATGTAGGTAATTCAGGATTTGGGGGGATCCACAGAGTCTAGGTCTTGCTGATCAGAAGGTCGGCGGTTCGAATCCCGTTACTCGATCCCTGCTCCTGCCAGCCTAGCAGTTCAAAAGCACATCAAAGTGCAAGTAGATAAATAGGTACCGCTCCGGCAGGAAGGTAAACAGTGTTTCCGTGCTCTGCTTCGCCAGAAGCGGCTTAGTCATGCTGGCCACATGACCCGGAAGCTGTACGCCGGCTCCCTCGGCCAATAAAGCAAGATGAGCGCCACAACCCCAGAGTCGTCCATGACTGGACCTAACGGTCAGGGGTCCCTTTACCTTTACCTTTGGCACTCAACCCCAGGGCCCCCAACTTGGGACTGTGTGGGCTGTGTGCTGTGTCCAAGTTAACTCAGCAGCACTCTGAGCTTTATCTTATTTCAGGACTCCTGATGGTGTCCCCAGCCTCTCCACACACACACACCCCACCTCCTGACCTGAAAGCGCTTGTCATAGGCGTCCTGCACACCACTGTAGTAGAAGTTGTCTCCGAGGGACAAGATGAAGTCTGCTCCCAGCGAAGCTGCCGTACGCCCCATCTCATTGGCTACAGCTGCCTCGCGGGCTGTGTAGAAAGGAGCGTTGGGCACCCCGCCCCAATCTCCCACAGCGATGAAGCGCAAGGAGGAGCGTGCATGAAGGCTTGGCAGGGCAGCCAGGAAGAGCCCCAGAAGGTAGAGGAAGTTCATCATCTGAAAGCGAGGAAATGAGATGACAACATGGGGATAGAGAGAACATTTACCTGGAAAAGGACAACCACAGATCTGCTTGCGTTGCTACTATCGTTTCCTGGAAGCCCCTTCCCCTCGACTCTGAGCACTGCTCTCCTTTCTGGTCTCACTACTAAAGAGTTTTATTCTATGTTTGTTCGAAACACACATTCCTGAAAATTTGCAGTGCTTATTAAAAACAACAACCAGAGTCCAATAGGATGTAACATTTTGACTTCTTCTGTGCTTCTTTTTGTGTTTTTTGAAATGATGTCAAGAACAGCGAAGACCCCCAACAAATTATTTCTAGATATTGCTAATGAGGTATAGAAGGCTTCCAGGTGAGGGTTTAATATTATAAATGGGTCACTTGGATATTGCAGATCATGGGACACTGGCAGCAGTTCCCCTCCCCCCAGCACTGGATTTTCAATGCATGGGGTAAATAATGATTAAATGGGGGGGCAAGATATGGATGGCAATATAATGTGACAATATGGTGTGGATGCTGTGAAAAACTTGCATGTCTGAGCAACAATAAACAGCCACTTGGAAGCACCCATAGAAAATGGAACTATTTCTCCACCAACCCAAGATTTTTGTCCTGCCAGCTAGCTAATGTTCCTAACCAGCCAATTACCCATTTAAAAAAAAATCAAATTGATATCTTACCCAGTGTGTTGTTTTTCAATTGATACCATACTCAGGTGTGTGTGTGTTCTTCAAATTTACAAACACACATACAAAAACCCAGTGACCTTTTAAATGTCCCTTGTGAAAATGCCTTTCTATTGATACACAGGGCAGAATTCACTTAACAAACCCGTCAGTGAAAGGCCTGCACGAGGACTTCTGTTTGTGTAACAGGACTTTCCCACAAAATTGTTTCTGAGGGGTGAGTGGGAAGGGGGGAGAGAGAGACATTCTGTCTGGCAAGTGGATGTGGTTCTGCAGATAGAACATTAATACAGTATAGCATGTTGAATTCCACCCATATTTATCTAATCACGCCCTGAAAAAACAATCATTGCTCACGCCAAGATTACATTAGAAAGCTATTGTCATTTATAGTGCATTCCTGTGCATGCCTACCGAGAATTTGTGGGCCTGCCTGAGGGGCACTCATCTCAGTTCCTTTGTTTACAGATTAGACACCACTGGACATTCACTCTGATATGTTTGGGGAGACACTAGAGGATGTTGCATCAAATCAAGAGTTATCACACTTTTCTTACCCCAAAAATTTGATATTTAGGGGAAGCGGGTGTGATTCACAAGAGCTTCAAATCCGCTCTAACTGCACAGCCTAAATTTGATGTGAATGAATAACAAAGAATATAGAAGTCTGGTAGCGCCCTTACTCTCAGCAACTGGGCACACAAGATTGCAGCCTTAAAACATGGTAGCGCACAGCCATGCTGTGGTATGGAGAGATATACAAAGCAGAAGAGGTTATATACCATTTGCTAATCTCCTAGATACTGGGATTTATTAAAAAGCCACTACCTTTCCTATTTGGCAGTATTCTGTCAACATCAAACCCAGATTTGGTGATTAAAGAGAGTAAAAAAGACAGGTGTTCCTTTTCGCAGTGCAATTAACAAAAGAACGTAAGAATAACCCGCAATGGCCCATCTGGTCCAGCACGCTGGTGTCACAAGGAGGTGAAACAACCAGAACTGTACACGGTACAGTGCAACCTCGGGTTGCGAACGTGATCCGTGTGGCAGGCACGTTCACAACCTGCAGCGCTGTGTCTGCACACGCGCGTGACGTGATTCAGCGCTTCTGCGCATGCGCAAAGCACGATTCTGTGTTTATGCACATGCGCGAGCGCCGAAACCTGGAAGTAACCCATTCTGGTACTTCTGGGTTCGGCGCGGTCCGTAACCCGAAAACACACAACCTGCAGAATTCACAACCCAAGGAATGACTGTATTCCAGATGTGATCACACCACAGATTTGAATAATGGTGTTATGATATTGACAGTTTTGTTTTCAGTTCCTTTCCTAATGAACCCTAGCATGGAATTTGCCTCTCTTTTTTTTTTCTTTTTTGTAGCTGCCGCACACTGGGTCGACATCTCCTGGATTAGGATTAGGGCTGTAACAATCCCAGTGCTGCTCTGATTTTCCTTCTGCTGAACTTTAAACATCCCTTATTATTCAGTTTCACAGCTTTAATTCTTTGTTCTTCAGAGACCTCCTTAGTCTAGGTTTGCACTTGGCTTGCCAGAGCTTGTGCTCTCTCTTTGTCATCACCCAAAACACTCACTTCTTAAAGAAAGCCTTTTTGCATTGTACAGCTTTCCTGACTCTTCAATTTAACCACGCTGGCATCCCTTCCATTTGCTCTTGTTTGCGCCTTTCCTAATGGGTAGCCCGTGTTTTTAGGCTGTATTAACATGGACGTCCAAGCGGTGAAAAAACGTTGAAACGGATCCATCGATTGCGCTCTTCTCCGGGAGGGGAAAAAACGAAAAGGAATGGGGGGGGGGCAGATCAGGGGCGACCTGTGAGCGAGGTAGGAAAGCAAGTAGGTAGAGGAAGCACCAGAAAGAGAAAGACTTTGCAACAAGAGGAACTTACTTGCTGTTTTTGTTAAGATCCGTCTTGTCAAAACTTATGTGCTCGGATCCGATCGTCCTGGGTGTTAACTCAGCACCTCTCTCTCCGGGGAGTCTCTGTCATCTGAAAACAACTGAAGCACCTCCGCTGCAACAGGGGACATTTTATCAGTAACTGGAAACGGGAAATTGGGGGGGGGGGGGGTTCCCTCCAGCACCAGTCAGGGGAGTATTGAAGCAGAAAAACTGAGTGAGATGGAGAAACAGATGCTGAAACGATGACCCACACTAACTTCTCTCCCCCCCCCCCAAGCCATGTGACACTTCTTCCTCCTAGCAGACAGAGGTTAAAGATTCTTTAACCTGCCTTCGCAGCAGAGCTGATAAGGAAACTGCGGCTCAGCCCTTTAACCCTTTCGCAGCTCCTCACGTTGGAAGCCCCAAAGGTTTGCTTACTTTTTTGAAGAAGGACTCAGGAAATGCACCGTTTGAACGAGACCGGCAGACTAGCTGTGGGACCTTCTGATAAAATACTGTGATAGGAATTTTGAGGTCTCAGATATATGATAATGTTCATAAGTGTATCAACCAAGCACGTACATAGATCAGCACAGGAAGACCAACCTGGAACCATTTTGATTCCTAAACTGAGCAAATGTTTTCTCTGCAAGGTCAAAGTGGGAAACCTCCCCATTGTCTCTTTCCTCACAAATCCTGTCTTAAGGGCACATTTAAGATATGAATAGGGTGTGAGCCTGTGACATGGCCCAGGAACTAAGTATTTATCACTACAAAAGAATGGCCGGGCCCCCCAGGCAATCCAATCTTCCAGAACAAGGACAGGAGAAAAACAACATTCAAATTTCTGTTTTAGACCGCCTTTTCTGTGATGTAGGTATGATGTATCTGAGGGGTGGTCTTAGGTTACACCTCTTCTTGATGTATGTATGATATTTCTGGGGGTGGTCTTGATCTACAGGGTGGCAATTTCAAAAGTCCATATAAGGCATTGCGCTCCATTGTTCTGGGTTCCTCCTCTCCTGCGGGTGAGGGGAGCACCCTGTTGCAACAGATCAATAAAGATCAAGCTTACTAGCTGCTTTGCTTCTCAATATTCTCTGGTTGGCCATTTCTCCTACCAATAGGGAACCTACATAAGGACTCTATATGGGCTCTTGGATACCCCATAAGGGAAAAGGGCAATTTTTGTTTGTTGTTGTTGTTGTTGTTGTTTAGTCGTTTAGTCGTGTCCGACTCTTCGTGACCCCATGGACCAGAGCACGCCAGGCACTCCTGTCTTCCACTGCCACCCGCAGTTTGGTCAGACTCATGTTTGTAGCTTCGAGAACACTGTCCAACCATCTCGTCCTCTGTCGTCCCCTTCTCCTTGGGCCCTCCATCTTTCCCAACATCAGGTTCTTTTCCAGGGAGTAATTTTTGTTTACAACAATACAAAGCACAACGAAGTGGTGAGCCAAAAGCCAGCGAGGCTAAACCCGGGAGAAACGAAAAGCTGGCTTTTCCATATGAAAGGGAAGGCAAATTAAGAGGCTGCCATGGCCTATAAGCCAGGGGTGTCCGAACCTTTTTCAAAGAGGGCCAGATTTCATGAAGTGAACATGCATGAGGGCCGACCAAAGTTCTTGACCTTTGTTTAGGGTTGAAGTTGTTGACCTTTGTTAACGGAGAAATCTGAGGGCTCCCTTGGACAAAAATAATAATAAAAAAAGGACACCATCCAGGAATACCAGAGCAAAACAGCAGCCAGTAGGCTTGGTCTTTATTGAAGACTGTCACGACAGGACTCCCACCTGCCACCAGGTGAAACAAGATGGAAACCCCGAACAAAAGAGAACCCAAACTTTTATTAGCTGCTAATCTCCATGTTAACCCCCCCCAAACTACATCACTAATACATCATGGTTACATCATGAAAGGGGAGGTCTGGTGGCAGTAATCTGAGCACCCTGGACCCTGCCCCATGGTTCCCCTTGCCCTCCACCAAACACCCATCAAGTGTAACAAAAGAGATACAGTGGTACCTCGGGTTAAGAACTTAATTCGTTCTGGAGGTCTGTTCTTAACCTGAAACTTGCATGATATCTGCTGGAGGGGCAACCCCCCCCCAACCTATATATAAATTCCTGCAACACCTTTTTTACCCCAGAGTTGTTGACCTTTTTTAGAACCATGGGAAGGAACTGCCTGTGGGGGGGCGGATTAAACCGACTAGCAGGCCGGATTAGGCCCCTGAAATGGACTTTGAACATGCCTGCTAGAAGCCTTGATGGTTAAATGAATCTCAACTTCGGACGCAATGCACCTCTCATGACCAGGGGCTGGATGACCAACGGGGCACAGCTGTTGCTTTCAGGCCCTGGTTACAAGTTTGGATACGTGGCTGGCCATTGTTGGAAATTTCCAGCCTTCTAAATAATGCAGGACACGCCCCAGCCTTCTAAATAAAAGGGGGGAAAGGGAGAAGGGAGCTCTTTGAAATGTACCAATGATGGCACATGGGTTTCCATCAAAACATCTTTATCACGTATGAAAGTAAAAATGCAGCACATATTAGAAGAGGAGAGGAGAGCCCATGGGCAAAACCGGGGGGAAGGAGGGGCAGTTGCCCCCCAAATAAATACAAATCTGAGGTTCTGCCCCTCCCAACAAAAATCCTGGCTACGCCCATGGGCAAGCCTAATATCTCAAGCCTATAATGGCCTACCTAGAGGTATTTAACCACCAACTCACTTTAAGACAGGGGTCAGCAAACTTTTTCAACAGGGGGCCGGTCCACTGTCCCTCAGACCTTGTGGGGGGGCCGGACTATATTTTTGGGGGGAGAAACCCCCGAATGCATTTCTATGCCCCACAAATAACTCAGAGATGCATTTTAAATAAAAGCACACATTCTACTCATGTAAAAAACACACTGATTCCCGGACCGTCCACAGGCTGGATTGAGAAGGCGATTGGGCCGGATCCAGCCCCCGGGCCTTAGTTTGCCTACCCATGCTTTAAGAGAAGCTTTCACCCTTTCAGGAACCAAGGACACAGAGACAGAGAGCATCTTAGAACCACCACAAGTACTAAACAGGCTTCCACCATAAGCCCCCACTGTCTGCAGCCCAAACAACCGTATTTGTTGCTTCATGATAATTACCCCAAAAAGTGAGGAGGCAGATGGACAAGCCCAGATTGATAGCTGAAATTTCCGGGTCTTGAAAAGAAAGAGGCAGAACACCATTTGTTGTCACCTAGAGAGGGTTTCCCAACTTGGGCCACCAGCTAGGGGTTTTATTTTTTTTGTTTTGGACTACAATTCCCATCATCCCCAAATGAAGTATATGCACTCCACGGCCGTGAAGCTCTTTCTTACATAACCACTGCTGGGAACGGGTCCCAGTTTGCATGGCAAAATAAACTTCTGTCTGCTGCAAGCATCCTGTCTGTAAAACAGACTGGCCTTTGATAATATCCTAGTTAGGGCCTGAGATTTCCTACCCCTGCTTTAGTGTGTTCTCTGCACCCTCTCCAGCTGCAGGTCCATTATATTGCCATGGGGGTTGGGAACTGTGTCCCACCCTATGTTGCTGGGTTCTGTTGTATTTGTCTGGAGAAACCCTGAAAGCTGCTTAAATAAAGACCTGGCTATATTTGGAAAGGCTGATATTCTGTGAGCTGGCCTAGTGGATAAAAATAATATAAAAGTGGGGCAGCATAGGAGGAAGCTAAATAACCTTATGGAGGGTGAATCACCCTGTCTGGATGGAATTAGCCAGAAGATGAATGTACTAGTAGGAAGGTGGCCAGTCTAGTTCTTCTTGCCATTATAGAGAGTCAATGACCGAACATAGGTCTCTGGCTGACAACACCCATAATCCAGCCATAGATGTGTCTGCTGCTGCAGTCTGTGAATGCAGAGGCAATCCCATGCCTGAAAGGACCCCCCAAATTCATAAGGTACAAGATTTTCAACCATAGCCACAGATGTAAAAAAAATAAAGCAAAAGGTTGTTGGCTTCAGCCATGTGCTGTATAACGTAAATTGAGAATACAGGGGGAGGGAGGGGGAGAGAAAGCAGCTTGGTGGAGGGCATCTGATGAGTATTATGCTCTTTCAGATCATGTCACGTTACATATTTCTGCACATGCGCGGGTGCCAAGACATATTTCTATGCAAAATTGTGCAAGTCAATAAAATGCAAAGCAGCAATCAAATAGTACAATAGTTTTATAACTTTTGTGAATCACTCAGAGGTCTTTGTTGATTGGCAATATGAAGATGTTGGAAATGTATAAATAAATACCAGTTTCTTTCTTTTTTTTCAAATGGCACAAATTTTGATCGTGCACTTTATGGAAGTGTTTGGGGGTACTTTGCTTCCCTAAGGCTTCTTCCAAGTTGCTGTGCTGTGTTTTTGTCTGCCCAAATGCCTGTCAGAATGGCCACAAAGTTTGTCCTTTGTGACAAGTCATTCATTTTCTTTTTCATATATAATAATTTTTATTAAATTTTCAATTTTGCAATTTCAAATAAATATTTTACAAACTTTAAATTATCCAGTGACTTCTCTTCTTCTCTTCCCATGGTTCATTTTACGTATCATACATCCCTGCAAATTTTACTATAACCAATCAAATCAGTTTTCCTCTTTTACATCCATCGAACATTATTTACTCTGCTGAATTTATCTTAACGCTGCCAGCGTTTTCAGCTGTACACAGTTATCTTCCATATATTCAACAAATGTTTTCCATTCTTCTTTATACATATGTTCTTCTTGCTCCCTTTATCTATATGCTAAATTTGCAAGCTGTGCATATTCTGTCAACTGAATTTGCCAATCTTCTTTAATGGGACCTCACTCACTTTCCATTTTGGGGCTAACAAAACACGGGCCACAGTTGTTGCATACATAAACAACCTTTTCTGACACCTGGGAATTTCAGTCTGGGTTATCCCCAACAAAAAGGACTCTGGTTTTTTGGGGGAAGTAATTTTGAACATTTTTTTCAATTCATTATAAATCATTTCCCAATACACTTCTACTTTAATACATGTCCACCATATGTGGAAGAATGTTCCCTCCACTTCTTTATTTACGCTTCCAACACTTATCTGATTCTGATTTATAAATCTTATGAAACAGACTAGTCAATCGTTTTCAAGCTTCCCACCTTTCAAGCAAATCCTTTCCACATGCATTGATCTGCCGGTAACCCTTTCTATGCTGCACAGGACTCCAGGGACCACACAAAGTGCTGCTTCCCAAAGCTATTTGGCCTCACCTTTGCCCTGCATGAGCAGAGCACAGGCTCTAGATTAACATGCCCCACACCGCCCTGTTGCTGCGCATTGCAGGGGGAGGTAAGTGGTGCAGGGCTTTCAAGGATCTTCTCATGCAGAACTGCTGAAGAACCTCAGAGTCCCTCCAAGGATAGTTCTGTAATAAACAAAAATCTTCCCTTATTCCCATATGGGGAACACAAGAGCCCTTATAGAGTCCTTTGTAGGTTCTCCATCGGTTGGAGAAAATTACAGAGGCCAACCAGAGAATATTGAGTCCAAGACACCCCCCCCCCCGATACATCATACCTACATCACAGAAAGGGCGGTCTACAACAGAAATCTGAGTGCGTTGTTTACCTCCTGTCTGGCAGGTTACCTGTTAATGCTTACTTGATTGGATACCCTGGGGAGCCTGGCCAGTCTTTTGTAATGATAAATACTTAGTTCCTGAGCCAGGTCACAGGCTCACCCTATTCATACATGGACATACCCTTAAAACAGGATTTGTGAACGAAAAGACAATGGGGAGGCTTTTCCATTTTCCTTTGACCTTGCAGAGAAATCATTTGGTCAGTTTGGGAGTCAAAATGGTTTCAGGGCTGTTTTCCTGTGCTGCTTCAGACATGTGGTTTATATATTTATGTACGTGTTTGCTTGGTACATTTATGAACATTTATTATATATATGAGACCTTAAATTTTTTATTTCAGTTTGAAAGCCATTCACTTCCCTTAGACAAAATAGCATTTAAAATAGTTATCTGACCCCTGAGCCATCTGAAGGCAATCCTGTATAGGGAAGAGATTTTTAAAAAAATGTTTAACGTTTTTATATATGTTGAAAGCTGCCTAGAGTGGCTGGGGCAACCAGGTAAGATCTGTGGAGTATAAATAGTAAAATTATCATTATGGAATGGGATGCCCCTATTTTAATCAGAGAAATGTTGAAGGATATGTGCATGCAGACATGTGTAAAGGACAGTGTAAAAAGGTAAAGGTACCCCTGCCCGTACGGGCCAGTCGTGTCCGACTCTAGGGTTGTGCGCCCATCTCACTTAAGAGGCCGGGGGCCAGCGCTGTCCGGAGACACTTCCGGGTCACGTGGCCAGCGTGACGAAGCTGCTCTGGCGAGCCAGCACCAGCGCAGCACACGGAAACGTCGTTTACCTTCCCGCTATAAGGCGGAACCTATTTATCTACTTGCACTTAGGTGTGCTTTCGAACTGCTAGGTGGGCAGGAGCTGGGACCGAACGACGGGAGCTCACCCTGCCGCGGGGATTCGAACCGCCGATCAGCAAGCCCTAGGCACTGAGGTTTTACCCACAGCGCCACCCGTGTCCCGGACAGTGTATGCCAGCCTTTTCCAACCTGGTGCCCTCCAAATACTTTGGACTAGAACTCCCATCAGCCCCAGTAAGCACAGCTGTCTAGAAGGTACCGGGTTGGTGAAGGTTGGGTATATACTACATAGTTTGCCACTGATAATTCATTTCCAGTTTTTCTTTTCTCCGTTTATTGCATTCAGTGCTCTTCCCCTTTTAAGGGCCCAATGCCCCCCCTACCCCCCCAGCCCCCGGCCGCCTCATGAATTTCCATTCCTAAGAGAATCTTGTGGAACTGACTCTGTGACTTGGAAGTACTGAATCACGGAGCAAGAACCTTTCCAGCGAAACGAGGCCTCCTGAAGACGTGGCATGCATCTGGTACAAGGTCACACTTTTATTCCTGACTAGTTAATCCAGAATAAATATGACTTTCTGCTGCCACATGCAGAATCTGCGACTTAGAGCAGAAATGCAACTCTGCACTTAAAGCACACACACACACACACACACACACACACACACACACACACACATGGCAGTGGTGAAATCATGCTCTCTGAATCCTTTGAAGCATGATAGAAGCAAGGAAGGGTGGCAGGGAAGAAAAGCCAGCCTAGAAAAGTCTAGGCCTGCTTCTGTGTTTTTATCAGGGGACTGATATGCAAGAACCATCAAGCCAATCTCTTCAAAGTGCAATTGCCTAACAAATTCAGCTACTTTCATTTTGCTGTTAAAGGAACAGGAACCGCAAAATAAGAATTCTGGTGGAAGAGTCTTCACATAATCTGCTGCTTCTCAAGATTGCCTTGGGTGTGCAGAAAGGAGGGACACAATCAGCATGAATGAACAGACAGTGCCTCAAAACCAGCTGCGCAAGTATAAAATGGAGGACACCTGGCTTGCAAACAGTACATGTGAAAAGGATCTGGGGGTCTTAAAGGTAAAGGGACCCCTGACCATTAGGTCCAGTCATGGCCAACTCTGGGGTTGCAGCACTCATCTCGCTTTACTTTTTTTTTTTTTTTAATTGATATTTATTAAGTTTTCATAGTATAATATAAGCCAAACATAACACAGAAACAACAAGACAACAACAACAAAGATACAATAAAGAAAAAAAAAGAAAAAAAACACCTTAACACATAACAAAAAACTAACATATAATATAACAACGGTTAAAAACAACTTCACTTTTCAAAATAGATCTTGCATTAGCTTTTTCCTGGACTTCCCCGTACCTCCCTCCTTTGTATTCCATTTCCATTGTTCGATCAGCAAATCCTTTCCCTCTTTTACTTTCATCTCCCTTCTTATCTTAATATTTTGGCTTTACCCTTCCCTCTCTTTTACACTATTTTTCCCATTTACTTCTTCGTTTTTTACAGAAAGCCCCTTAATCAAAATCCAACATCGTTCTAACATTCATTAATTTTACAATATTTCTGTAAATAATCCTTAAATTTCTTCCAATCTTCTTCCACCTGATCTTCTCCCTGGTCTCGAATTCTGCCGGTCATTTCTGCCAGTTCCATGTAGTCTATCACCTTCATCTGCCATTCTTCCACGGTGGGTAGTTCTTGGGTCTTCCAATACTGCGCAATCAGCATTCTTGCTGCTGTTGTGGCATACATAAAAAAGGTTCTGTCCTTTCTTGGCACCAATTGGCCGACCATGCCCAGGAGAAAGGCCTCCGGTTTCTTGAGGAAAGTATATTTAAATACTTTTTTCATTTCATTATAGATCATTTCCCAAAAGGCCTTAATCCTTGGGCACGTCCACCAAAGGTGAAAGAATGTACCTTCTGTTTCTTTACATTTCCAACATTTATTATCAGGCAACTTATAAATTTTTGCTAGCTTGACTGGTGTCATGTACCACCTGTATATCATTTTCATAATATTCTCTCTTAAGGCACTACATGCCGTGAATTTCATACCGGTGGTCCATAACTGTTCCCAGTCAGCCATCATTATATTATGTCCAACATCCTGTGCCCATTTGATCATAGCAGATTTTACTGTTTCGTCCTGCGTATTCCATTTCAACAGCAAGTTATACATTCTTGACAAAGTCTTAGTTTTGGACTCTAACAGTTCTAGCACTCATCTCGCTTTACTGGCCGAGGGAGCCGGCGTACAGCTTCCGGGTCATGTGGCCAGCATGACTAAGCCGCTTCTGGCGAACCAGAGCAGCGCACGGAAACGCCGTTTACCTTCCCGCCGGAGCAGTACCTATTTATCTACTTGCACTTTGATGTGCTTTCGAACTGCTAGGTTGGCAGGAGCAGGGACCGAGCAACGGGCGCTCACCCCATCGCGGGGATTCGGACCGCCGACCTTCTGATCGGCAAGTCCTAGGCTCTGTGGTTTAACCCACAGCGCCACCCGCGCCCCGCCTGGGGGTCTTAGTAGACCACAAACTTAATATGAGTCCCTATTTTTATTGGGAAAACGTTGGGAGGGTAGGCACCTGATGTCTTGCATGAGGCAGGTAACAATGCAACTCCCTTCTGTCTCAGTCCACCCTGTGGATGTGAGCTTAATCTGTAAAGTACAAGATTTTCCAAGTCTGTTTTGAGACCATGTGGATGGCTGCAAAAAGCAACTCAGCGTATGTTCTGGAAGACAACACTTTATGCTTTGTAATTGTTTTACAATTTCCCAATGAGGTGCTTAAAAAAAAACAACCACAACTGCTCCAAAAGGATGTTTGAAGGAATTTCTAATCAGCTGGTCAGTAATGGCTGCAAAGCCTTGTGTAAGGCTCAGTGGATCACTGGGTATTGCAGAGTTCTGCACACCAGGGAGAGAAAGCTGAAAATTCACTGAAAAGACCTGACATCTCCCTAAGGTTTCTGAAAACTCACGGGCATTCTTGCAGCTACAGTCCTTCTCCTGCTCCTTTCCTAGGGCAGGTCAGTAGGCTGTGATGGCAACACATGAGAGAGAGATGCCACACATTTAAATGTTGACCCACTATTTGAAACTGAGCAGCCAACTCCTAGTTTGCACATCACTAGAATCAGCCCTGGAAGCTGAAACACGTGAAGCAATAATAGAGAGAGGCTGACTAAGCAGCAGATTAGGTTGCTTTCATCAGTGGCTATCCATACCTATCAAGGATTAGTGTTCCAGGTCAAAGCTGCAACTTGAGTCCTGAGAGCTCTCAAATTAAGCATTGGGTTAACTTCAGATGCTGGCAGTCCTGTGCTTGTAGACATATTGTAGTGACAGGACTTGAGTTTATAGCCAGCAAACTGTTGCCGTTTTCGGAAAGCAAGCAAAAATGATCACTTGAGTTTCTAACATCCAGGAAATATGGATGTGCCATATCTGAAACCTCTTTTCCCGCTGCAATAAATAAATGGCTTTGAAGTAACACGCTACGTGTTCCAATATGCTAGCAAGTGCAGAAACGAGTTTTTGAAGGAAGTCCTTCGGTTGCTGAATTGCACTGAGGTCTTTGCGCAACGATCACGATGTAAACCAACAGAGACCTGTGCTACAGCAGCACAACACATAAGGACTGGTTGCTTGTGCTGAAAACCTTTTTGTCAAGATTGGGTGGGTGGGACCATCCTTTCCCTCCCACCATCCTTATAGGACAGAGCATGTAAGGTCCACTCACTCCCCCATCTTATTTCTGTTGCCACTATTCATTCCAGCCAGCCTAAGCTGGGGCAAATGAGGCTCCCCCAAAACTTGCTATTTATTTAACCAAAATAGGGAAACTGCCAGCTAAACCTCTAGTCTCTGGTGATCCAAACAACCAGGCCGTTTTGCCTTCCTTATCTCCCATTTGATTTAAACCATCTTCAGATATCTAAATGGCTGTCACATGCAAGATGGAGCAAGTTTGTTTTCTCCTGCTCTGGAGGGTGGGACCCAAACCAATGGATTCATGCTACCAGAGAGGAGATTCCAACTAAACAGTAATCACTCAACATCCAAAAAACCAAAGTGCTGCACCAACAAGTACAAAATAACCCCTCTGCAGTACCACAAATCCAACTCAAGGGTGTAACGTTGGAAAATGTCGAACAACTCTCCTGCCTAGGAAGTCATCTCTCCACAAGGGCCAACATTGATGCCGAAATCCAGCATCCCCTGAGCTCTGTGAGTGCAGCTTTCTCCTGACTGAAGTGCAGAGTGTAAAGAGGGCTGTGAATGACAGCTAAGAGGTTGTTCATCAATGGGGGTGTGTGAGAGTATGTGCATCTGCTTGGGAAAGGCGCAGCTTCACGTCCAAGGAAAAAGGCTGACGGATGCTGGGAATCATCCCAAGAAGCTGAGCAATAGGGTGTTTTTTGGAAAGAAGCAGAAGTCCCAGCAAAGGAAGAACGGATACAAAAACTTATGGAATATGCAGAAATGGTGGAACCTACCGAAAGAATAAGAAATCAAGATAACAAACATTTTTATAAAATAATGGAAATGGTTTGTTGAATATTTACAGATAAACTGTAAACAAATAAGAACATTGTCAGGATTGATTATCGTAATAACCTGCAGTTTCATAAGTGTATATTTAAAGAAGAAGAATAAATGAGCAAATTAAGTTAATTTGGATATGCAGAAGATAGTAAAAATAAATTTAAGGAACCGCAGAAAGAGGGGGAAGGAAGTCAAGTTTTGAAATTTCAAAAATGATTGCAAAATTAGTGAAATGTATAAGCCTGAAACTCCAGACTCCCTGGAAAAGACCCTGATGTTGGGAAAGATGGAGGGCACAAGGAGAAGGGGACGACAGAGGACGAGATGGTTAGACAGTGTTCTCGAAGTTACAAACATGAGTCTGACCAAACTGCGGGTGGCAGTGGAAGACAGGAGTGCCTGGCGTGCTCTGGTCCATGGGGTCACGAAGAGTCGGACACGACTGAACGACTAAACAACAACATAAGCCTGAAAAGTATAAATTAGAAAATTAAAAAGCAGCAGCTGAGCAATGGGAAGGATATACAAGCTAATCCTTGACAGTCCTGTAGATTTAAAGAGGCTTGTTAGTAATCGACATGGAGGGATTCATGAAATAGTATCTAGTTATTCCAGCTAAGTGCACAGGAGCCGTCAACAGTGGGGTTTCTGAGTACATCTGTGCTTCGCACCTTGTATACCCTGCAGGGTTCCCAACAACCCAGGAAACACACGTTAGCCTGGCCTGTTATTGTGCAGTAACTCACAGAAATCAGAAGGAGACACTGTTCCTTATATGGAGATAAACGCTACCACTTTTTAACTCCTGTTAAAGGCGTAGGAGCAGAGGCCAATAAAAGAAGTTGGCCACCGTAGAGCAATGCAAGGTGTTGGTGCGATGACAGCTGATTTTTGCAGTACCCATAGTAGCTAAAAGAGGGTCATGTTATTGCTTGCTTGATCTGCATCCTAGGCTTCCATCAATGAGCTCAACATTTACAGTTTTGGTTTTCAGATGCTGCAACACTTACCTGTAACTGGAAGTAAACCCTGTTGCACAGACACAGCCAGATTTCCTCCCAAGTAAACACGGATAGGCTATAACACTAAGTCATGTGGCTAAGATACATATTGCTTTCATTCATGACTGCATACATACAGTATTTTAGGTAAAGGTAAAGGGACCCCTGACCATTAGGTCCAGTCGCAGATGACTCTGAGGTTGCGGAGCTCATCTCGCTTTATTGGCCGGGTCATACAGCTTCCGGGTCATGTGGCCAGCATGACTAAGCCGTTTCTGACGAACCAGAGCAGCACATGGAAACTTCGTTTACCTTCCCACCAGAACGATACCTATTTATCTACTTGCACTTTTTGACATGCTTTCGAACTGCTAGGTTGGCAGGAGCAGGGACTGAACAATGGGAGCTCACCCCGTCGCGGGGATTTGAACCACTGACCTTCTGATCGGCAAGCCCTAGGCTCTGTGGTTTAGACCACAGTGCCACCCACGTCCCTATACCATACTTTATATCCCTTTTATTAGATTTTCAGCCAATATCTTCCTTTCACCAGTCTTTCTATGGCACAGGATTGACACCTTGTAAAGTTTTGGTGTGGAACAGAATCAGTTTTGCTTCTCCTAATGCTGCCCTCTAAAGACAAGGGAGACAGATAGTGATCTAATCACATAACACAGATTAGGCACAAGCGCATAATGATTTTACCACAATGACTTGCCCCAAGGCCATTCAATGAGCTTGATGCCTGTCTAGGGATTTTAAGCTGCAGAACAAATCAACACTTCTTTCTACTTTCATCCGACATTTATGAAACACTGGCCTCTTATTATCTTGGTTTTTGTTATTATGTTTTCTGGAAAATCTACATAGATTGACATCTCCAAAGCAGTTACATTTTCTATCTTTTTTTTTTTTAACAGTAATTCTTATAGAAGGAAGAAATAGTGTTTCATAACTGGTTTTAAGGCTTCAATCCCAGCCATGCTTCCTTGGAAGTTAGTCCCAAGTGAATAGAACTTACTTCTGAGTCTTGTTCAAAGAACTTCAATAGGATTTGCTGCACAACTCTAACCAAGTCCACTCAGAAGTAAGTCCTGTTTAATTCAGTGGTACTTAACTCCCAGGTGGGGGATGCAGGTGGTGCTGTGGTCTAAACCACTGAGTCTCTTGGGCTTGTCGATCAGAAGGTTGGCAGTTCGAATCCCCGCAATGGGGTGAGCTCCCATTGCTCTGTCCCAGCTCCTGCCAACCTAGCAGTTTGAAAGCATACCAGTGCAAGTAGATAAATAGGTACCGCTGCAGCGGGAAGGTAAACAGCGTTTCCATGCGCTGTGGTTTCTCTCACGGTGTTCCGTTGTGCCGGAAGTGGTTTAGTCATGCTGGCCACATGACCCAGAAAGCTGTCTGTGGAAAAACACCGGCTCCCTTGGCCTGAAAGCGAGATGAGCACTGCAAGCCGATAGTCACCTTTGACTGTACTTAAAACCATCTAGGGCTTCTTTACCTTTACCTTTTACCTTTCTCCCAGTTGGCTGGGGTTAGGACTGCAGCAATGGATCAGGCTGCATAAGCCTGAGTTTGCATGTTGATTCAGAAAACAATAAAATCACAATACCCCTCTCATCCACATCCTCTTTTATGTGGTGAAGACATTAAATCAAGGTACAGTCATACCTTGGTTGTCGAACGCCTTGGTACTCGTCTGTTTTGACTCGCAAACAAAAGTGAGTGCTGCGGTTTATGAATGTTATTTGGAAGCTGAACGTCCGACACAACTTCTGATCGAGTGCAGGAAGCTCCTCCAGCCAATTGGAAGCCGCTCCTTGGTTTTAGAACGTTTTTGGAAGTCGAAGGGGCTTCTGGAACAGATTCCATTTGACAACCAAGGTACAACTGTAATGCAAAATAAATCTGAGTGCATTGCACCCTCATTGGCTGGTACACTACCCTTAACTCTGCCTTGTGACATGAAATAATGAGATTATGCCAATCCAATCAGCCCTTCCTTACCTGGCCACTGGAGATGGGCAGAGCCATGTAATTCTTCAAAAGACATACTTGCAGCCCAAAACTTTCCGCCACTAACCTTGTCTACCCCACCAAATATTCCAGAATCCCCAGTGCCACTGACAAACCTACTAGAAACTAGCACCTCTGGAGGCTTCCATGGGATCATAGAATTGTACAGTTGGAAGGGACCCCAAGGTCCAACCCCCTGTGATGCAGGACTCTCAAGTAAAGCATCCATGACAGATGGCCATCTGCCCCACGGTCAAACAGCTCTTACCGTCAGAAAGTTATTCCTGATGTTTAGTCGTAATTTTGTTTATTGTAACTTGAATCCATTGGTTCGGGTCCTACCATGCAGAGCAGAAGAATATAAGCTTGCTCCATCTTCCATGTGACAGCCTTCGAGATATTTGAAGATTGCTATCACATCTCCTCTCTGACTCCTCTTTTCCAGGCTAAACATACCCAACTTCCTCAACCATTCCTCATAAGGCTTGGCTTCCAGACCTTTGATCATCTTGATCGCCCTCTTCTGAACACATTTCAGCTTGTCAATATCCTTCTTAAATTGTGGTGCCCAGAACTGGACACAGTAAAGTGGTACCTTGGGTTAAGTACTTAATTCGTTCCGGAGGTCCGTTCTTAACCTGAAACTGTTCTTAACCTGAAGCACCACTTTAGCTAATGGGGCCTCCTGCTGCCGCTGGAGCACGATTTCTGTTCTCTCTTTTTTATATATATAAATATTTTTATTACGTTTTACATAAAAGATGAAACAACAAAGCAAGAAAAAAACAAACAACAACAAAACCAGAAAAAATGCAAAATTGCACAAACATAAAACAGCAAAAAGTGTCAAAAAGGAAAAACAAAAATAAAAACAATTTTATCTTCATAATATTCCTTGCATTTACTTATTTCTCTGACTTCCCCAGACCTCCCTTCCCTGTATTCCAAATCATATATTTAAACAACAAATCCCTTCCCTCTGTCTTAATTAATTTTTATCTTAATTTTAGTATCATGATATAGCTTAATCTTCTTGTATCTTAAATATTGAATCTTTTAATTTTTAAACTTTTTACTAATAACCTTTTACATTCAATCTGATGTCATTCTAACATTCATTAATCTTATAATATTTCTGAGATGGCATTTTCTCAGGCAGAAATTCAATGGGTAAAGTTTCACTTAGTATCTCAACATGGCAAAATATATATATATGGGGGGAGTTTAAAAAACAGCAGCTGCTCCTTGTTTTATGGTTTCATTATACTGTTCACTTGATGTTTTTGGTCAGGACTGTGCTTGGATGGGACCCGGTGGTGCCTCTCTGCCTTCAACAGTTGTGTAGAAGAGGGGACTTTTTTTGGGCAGAGATGGCTTATCGCTCAGTGGCGAGGAAAGTTGCACACTCTCAAATTTCTGGGCTATGTGGTCTATAAACAGGCCCTTCTCTTGAGATGGTGATGTGTAACAAGAAGAAGAAGGAGAAGAGTTAGGATTTGATATCCCGCTTTATCACTACCCGAAGGAGTCTCAAAGTGGCTAACAATCTCTTTTTCCTTCCTCCTCCCCCACAACAAACACTCTGTGAGGTGAGTGGGGCTGAGAGACTTCAGAGAAGTGTGACTAGCCCGAGGTCACTCAGCAGCTGCAAGTGGAGGAGCGGGGAAGCGAACCCAGTTCACCAGATTACGAGTCCACTGCTCTTAACCACTACACCACACTGGCTCTCTAACAATGCTTCGCAGACTTCAAAATGTGGTCAGTCAACCCAACTCCAATAAGAAACGTTCAAAAATCGCCCTTAGGGCAATGCCTTTATCAGATCCACCAAAATGTCACATTATAGTGTGCAAGCTTCCAGGTCCTTCAGAACTCTTCATCAAGCCTGATGGCAATCAGAGCAAGGGGGAGGGAGGCAGAAATATGTTGGCTGATGCTGAAGTCATTGTAAGAGGAGGTAGCAAGTGTGCAAATAAAGCTCTGTAGGTGCTATGCAGGAAGGAGAATCACAGAATGTCCACTTTCCTAGAAATACAGAAAGCAGCTGCTAACCCAAGTTTGTCTCCAGTTCCTAACTAATAGGAATCGTAATTAGCTGTGAAGTTACTGATGGAGAAGCACTACTGCCCTCTGGTGGATTGTTTATGGAATACAATTCTGGTTTATTCCCTGTATGCAAACGAAGGTTCCATATTAGATGATAACTAAACATTAGATAAATAGGGACCGCTTACCAGTGGGAAGGTAAACTGGCCACGTGACCCGGAAGTGTCTTCGGACAGCGCTGGCCCCCGGCCTCTTTGAGTGAGATGGGCGCACAACCCTAGAGTCTGTCAAGACTGGCCCGTACGGGCAGGGGTACCTTTATCTTTTTAAACATAGAATTACAAGACACCCTGAGAGTCATCTAGTCCAACCCCCCCTGCAATGCAGGAATCTTCTTTGCAATGTGGAGCTCAAACCCACAACCTTATGTTTAAGAGTCTCACGTTCTACTGCTATTCCTGGACACACATTAAATACTGTTTACTTCAGAGCTGGTAATTCTTCCCAGGGGAGTTTTGGTGGGGATGGGACCAAACGGATCATACGTGTTGGGTGAAGACAATCCTCCCCCCTCTCTGATGTAAACAATACTCTGCAAATGCAGTTTGAAACACTGTTTGTGTGGGGAAACGACCTCATTGTGTTTTAAGCTGCTAATGGGAACATAAACCTGGGGAAATGCCTAGGGCATTCCTTTCTGTTTAGTGTTTGTGCACACTGTGATTGCACAAGTGTAATAAGAACCTACTGGCTAATGCTTGTACAGTGGTACCTCGGGTTAAGTACTTAATTCGTTCCAAAGGTCTGTTCTTAACCTGAAACTGTTCTTAAGCTGAAGCACCACTTTAGCTAATGGGGCCTCCCGCTGCTGCTGCACCGTTGCCGCACGATTTCTGTTCTCATCCTGAAGCTAAGTTCTTAACCCAAGGTACTATTTCTGGGTTAGCGGAGTCTGTAACCTGAAGCGTATGTAACCTGAGGTATAATAATAATAATTTATTATTTATACCCCGCCCATCTGGCTGAGTTTCCCCAGCCACTCTGGGCGGCTCCCAATCAAATGTTAAAAACAGTACAGCATTAAATATTAAAAAATCTTCCCTGAAGAAGGCTGCCTTCAGATGTCTTTTAAAGATAGGATAGCTGCTTACTTCCTTCACATTTGAAGGGAGGGTGTTCCACAGGGTGGGCGCCACTACCAAGAAGGCCCTCTGTCTGGTTCCCTGTAACCTCACTTCTTGCAATGAGGGAACTGCCAGAAGGCGCTCGGCACTGGACCTCAGCGTCTGGGCTGAACGATGGGGGTGGAGACCGAGGCCGTTTAGGGCTTTAAAGGTCAGCACCAACACTGGTACCACTGTACATCATCAAGTGCATGTGATGCAGGGGTGGAGGAAGGGGGGTGCAGTGGGGGCAGGTCGCCCCGGGTAGTGATAAATAACTACCTGACATTTAGAAGACATCTTAAGGCAGCCCTGTTCAGGGAAGTTTTTAATCTGTGATATTTTACTGTATTTTTTGTTTCTATGGAAGCCGCCCAGAGTGGCTGGGGAAACCCAGCCAGATGGGCGGGGTACAAATAATAAATTATTATTATTATTATTATTATTATTATTATTATTATTATTATTATCACTTGGGGGGGAGTCACATTCGGTGCACCGCCTGCCCGCAACTCCCAATCCTACTCCGAGCTGTTGGGGGAAGCAGCAGAGCTGTGCTGCCTTCTGGCGGCCTTCGCTCCTTTCCCCTTCATTTTGACAGCTTGGGGGAGGCTTGAGAGTCATGGGCGGACGGAGCGCCTTTGGCCACCCCCACCCCCCACTCCTGGGCTGCTTCCTGGGTGGGGGAAGGCTCCCTGAGCTGTCAAAAGGAAGAGGGAAGGGAGGAAGAGCTACTGGCAAAGTGGCACGGCTCCCCTTCCCCCAGGAAGCAGCCAGCCATGGGCGGCTCACTCCACCCCTCTGGTGTCTCACCCCCTGGGGTGCTCACCCTGCCCCCCGGGACGCTCGCCCCCCCCCTGGCCCCGGCATGTGTGCTGCTCCGGGTGCCAGAGCAGCTAGCTCTGCCTCTGATGTGATGTACTTTGAGATTTTCATTTTCAAACATATTGACCCAGCTTGCACATAACACTTAGCCAAATGATGGCTAAGCTCAGAGGTGTGTAGTTAGAAAATTGCAGCTGCCTCGCTTCTCCATTCCTGCTGCTGCTACGCTACTGGGAGTGAAGCCATCGTTTGGCTTAGTGTTACAGTGGTAAAGGTAAAGGTAAAGGGACCCCTGACCATTAGGTCCAGTCGTGGCCGACTCTGGGGTTGCAGCGCTCATCTCGCTTTATTGGCTGAGGGAGCCGGTGTACAGCTTCCGGGTCATGTGGCCAGCATGACTAAGCCACTTCTGGCGAACCAGAGCAGTGCACGGAAACGTTGTTTACCTTCCTGCCGGAGTGGTACCTATTTATCTACTTGCGCTTTGACGTGCTTTCGAACTGCTAGGTTGGCAGGAGCACGGACCGAGGAATGGGAGCTCACCCCGTCGCGGGGATTAGAACCGCGGACCTTCCGATCAGCAAGTCCTAGGCTCTGTGGTTTAACCCACAGTGGTACCTCGGGTTAAGTACTTAATTCGTTCCGGAGGTCCGTTCTTAACCTGAAACTGTTCTTAACCTGAAGCACCACTTTAGCTAATGGGGGCCTCCTGCTGCTGCTGCGCTGCCGGAGCATGATTTCTGTTCTCATCCTGAAGCAAAGTTCTTAACCCGAGGTACTATTTCTGGGTTAGCGGAGTCTGTAACCTGAAACGTCTGTAACCTGAAATGTCTGTAACCCGAGGTACCACTGTATTTGGGGGTTCATGGTTTGTCTCACTCCAAAGAAACCACGAGCATAGCCAAAGTTTGTTCTTGACTTTACTGCTCATGGTTTGTCCCTGATAGGTGGGGGCAAACAAAACCACAAGGCTGGGTATTGACGTAATGCTAAGCCAGCGCATTAGGCGAATCTTTTTTGTTTGCCTGCATGTTTTGAAATCAAACTGAGTGGCCCAGGAACAGGGCTGTGTGAGCATTACTGATCAGCTGGCTGGGGATGCTTGCAAACCCTCCAACATTTCTCCAATGAAAACAGGCACGTCCCGTTCCATGATGATAATTTTACTATTTATATCCCACACATCTTACTGGGTTGCCCCAGCCACTCTGGGCATCGTCCTATAATAACATAATAAAACATTAAACATTAAAAAAAACCCTTTGCTCTACAGAATTGCCTTCAGAAGGCCTGGGGGTTAGATAACTCCAACATTTCTCTAATGAAAATAGGGATATCCTAAGGAAAAGTGGGACATTCCAGGATCAAATCAGAAACTGGGACGGCTTCTCTAAATCAGGGACGTCCCTGAAAATAGGGACTCTTGGAGGGTCTGTGCAAAACAGAGTTTTGCAGGTGCTGCCAATCCACTGGTTGGCCATGACAACAAACTCCACTTTTATCAGGAAGCCGCAACATGAAAGATGTCAGGTCTGGGGCAGGTGAGTATGGCTTGAGGGCCAGATTAGGACCCCCGCCTGGCCTAATTAGGCCCGTTGTCCAAGAGATGCCCCACTACTGACTTAGCTTTTGGTGGTACACCAGCAGGGAAGAGAGAGGTTGCCACTGTTTTCTAACTGGGTGCACCAGCATCGCAGCTTATTCATACAAAGCTTTTGTTTGGCTTAGCATGGTGTGCAAACGAGGCTCTCCGAACTCCGCCATTGGTGCATCCTTTGAAAACTCATAAAACTGATGAAGACTGGAAAAGCCCAGCAGGAATACAAAACCCCCTTCCTCATATCTAACCTCCCACCATTTCATTTCACGAATATTCTCTTTTTCTTTCTTTACTGCAAGTCCTTTGTGCCGTAGTCCTTCATTTCAGGACTGCACACCTGTTGAAGAAGGACAAGGAGAAAGTGGTGAACAGGAACACACACACACACACACACAGAGGCAGAGACAGAGACTATCCAAAAGACTACTCTCCCCACTACAGCAAAACTATCTATTATTATTATTTATTGAATTTATATATCACCCTATATCCAGGGGTCTCAGGGTGGCTCACAGAATAAAATCAAGATATAAAACCACAAAATACACAATAAAAATGAAAAACAATAACCCAATAACCCCCCCAAGAAAACAACATTTTAAAAGGGCGTAGGATGTCAATCCAGTCAACCAAAGGCCTGGTTAAAAAGGGAACGTTTTTTCCTGGTGCCTAAAGGTGTATAATGAAGGAGCCAAGTGAACTTCCCTGGGGAGAACATTCCACAGATGAGGAGCCACTGCAGAGAAGGCCCCGTTCTCATGTTGCTACCCTCCGTGCCTCTCAAGGAGGAGGCACATGAAGAAGGGCTTCAGAAGATGATCTCAGGGTCCGGGTAGGTTCATATGGAAAGAGGCGGTCCTTGAGGTACTGCGGTCCTGAGCCTCCACTGCAAGGAGGCAAAATGTTGTGTTTGATTTGGTCTGATGCAAAAAATTAAAAATCTAAACATGATGTCTATGGGTTGTCCTGTGTTAAAAAAAAAAAGTATCCAAGACCTTCTGTGAAGGCTGAATTAATTTCACATTTTTTGCTGGAAGGAGGAACGGCCATGAAATTGACAAAGCATCTGTGAAGCCTCCCTCAAACCCCCATCTCTAAAAACTATTGTGAACGGATCAGTTGCTGGCAAGGCAGTGATGCAGGGGACAGAAAGTCCCCTGGCAGGGATTGTCATTTTTAAACGAAGTACCGGACAGTGGAGACAGGGACCTCCAGCCACCTGCAGAGTGGTCACTTTTGCATATATCCTGTTTGGATGGAGTGCCTAAACTGTCTCTCTCCCCCCTCCCTGTCCCGCTGCCGCCACCAAGCACTCGCCACATCCCCCAGCGCAGGCAGGAAGAGCAGGAAACAGATGGAGCCGGCTGCTTCCGGTAAACTAACCAGGTGCTTCCTGCCACTGGGCCCAGCCAGAAGGAACAAGGCAGCTCACGCAGGCCCCTGGATTCTGCCGGGCTCTGTACGTGTGCACATGTGTGCACATTTGTGTGTGCATGTATGTGTGTGTGTACATGTACACACATGCTGGTGTGGGCAGATGTGAACAGGAATAACCATGCCCATTTGCAGTTAGGAAATGCATCAGGAAGGTATGTTCACAGTTGTGTGAGAGAGTAGGTAATCCTTAACAGCCCCCAGCTCCTGACACTCTGTAGTGTCCCTGGAGCTGAGATTAGGATGATTGAGCCGTGTTGGATGGTTGTGAGCAGACAGCATGCGGGATTCCAAGATGAGCAGGAATGGATGAAGATGTTATGTTGTGTTGTTGTTGTTGTTTAGTCGTGTCCGACTCTTCGTGACCCCATGGACCAGAGCACGCCAGGCACTCCTGTCTTCCACTGCCTCCCGCAGTTTGGTCAAACTCATGCTGGTAGCTTCGAGAACACTGTCTAACCATCTCGTCCTCTGTCGTCCCCTTCTCCTTGTGCCCTCCATCTTTCCCAGCATCAGGGTCTTTTCCAGGGAGTCTTATCTTCTCATGAGGTGGCCAAAGTATTGGAGCTATGCTGTATATCCATAACTATTTGCTGCAGTGTGAATGGCTTTCTGTTAAGAGAGTTATCAGTGTAAATGGCATGTTACAGGTTTGCATAATCAAAAAAAAAGTTCTCCCAAGGAACTTGCAGTATAAAAGCTTGAGAACCTAGGAAGCAGTGGAGATTCCTCTCTCTCTTTCTAAGGGACCGGCTTGATCTTGCAAAAACTGTCTGGGAATGGATCTCCTTATGCTGCATTGAGCTTCAGTTTCCAGCAGCCAGATCCACCCACACAAGTGCTGCGATCCCTTCCTTGAAGCCCACACCCCTTGCTCAGTTGGTAGCAAACTGTGCAGGACTGTGTCTGGGAAGCTCCTTGCTTTAGCCTCAGGAGCAGAATCTGGTTAGATACTCAGAGCGCTAGCTACTACTGTCAGCCTGCAAGTGCAAAGGTATTACCATGTTAATTCCTGGGCAATTCACATGCCAGACCCGGTATATCTGTGCACTCCCTTCTGCACTGCTTTGTAGGAATCTGTATCACTAATATCCACAGTAGAGCCATGTGGGTGTATCCCTGGACAGTTAAGCCTAGTCAAAGGCGACTATGGGGTTGCGGTGCTCATCTCGCTTTCAGGCCAAGGGATCAGGCGGTTGTACAGACAGCTTTCCGGGTCATGTGGCCAGCATGACTAAACTGCTTCTGGTGCAACGGGACACCATGACAGAAACCAGAGTGAATGGAAACGACTTTTACCTTTCCGCCGCAGCGGTACCTATTTATCTACTTGCACTGGTGTTTTCAAACTGCTAGGTTGGCAGGAGCTGGGACAGAGCAATGGGAGTTCACTCCGTCGTGGGGATTCGAACCGCCGACCTTCTGATTGGCAAGCCCAAGAGGCTCAGTGGTTTAGACCACAGCGCCACCCTGTGCACAGTGGACTAAGGGGGGGATGCACTGGATGTGTGCATCAGAAAGTATTGCTGCTAATAAAATGAGTCAAATGAGTGCTCTGGTGTGTGAAGTCATGGACAGCTCAGAGTACTACTTGCGTTGTGTGAATGTAGAAGTGGCCCTGCCAAATCTCAGGATGGCACAGCTAGCACAGGCAGTGGATTTCGGATTTCATTTGTGACAGCACAACGGGGGAAGGAACTTCCAGTCCCAGTCCAGTGGGAAGCTCTCAGGCCCATCTCCAATACACTGGAGAAACTCCCAATGGATCTCATCCACCCCAGTTCATTATTAGGCAGGGCTGCCATTTGGATTTCACCAGAGATGCTAAAGGGGTTGGGTTGGAAAGGGTTTTGCTGTCTGCTCTGGTTCCCTGGCCTATTGCAGATTGTGGGTCTAAAAAGGAAACTTGGTTTTGAGAGTGGGATGGGGCCCAGAGGATATATAAGCACAGGGACAGTTTTCCATGGGACTGTTATCCTCCACATAGGTAAAGGTAAAAGGACCCCTGACCATTAGATCCAGTCGTGGCCGACTCTGGGGTTGCAGCGCTCATCTCGCTTTACCGGCCGAGGGAGCCGGCATACAGCTTCCAGGTCATGTGGCCAGCATGACTAAGCCATTTCTGGCGAACCAGAGCAGTGCACGGAAACGCCGTTTACCTTCCCGCCGGAAGGGTACCTATTTATCTACTTGCACTTTGACGTGCTTTCGAACTGCTAGGTTAGCAGGAGCAGGGACCGAGCAACGGGAGCTCACCCCGTCGCAGGGATTCAAACCGCTGACCTTCTGATCGGCAAGTCCTAGGCTCTGTGCTTTAACCCACAGCACCACCCGCGTCCATCCCCCACATAACCATCTTGCAATTTCTGAACATCCTCCACCCTTTAGCATTTGTCTTCCTAAAGGTTAGGACTACCCATACCCTATCTGCTCTGGGCGCTTCCTATTCTTTAGCAATAGGATTTGCAGCTGGCAGCCAGCACAACTGCTTGCCATTCCTGGATCAGCAAGGTCCGTCCACCCCTCCCCAGCTAAGGGGCAGATCAGTCAAGGCTGGGACTGCCTGGTTGCCAAAGGCCCTGGCAGCGTCCTTGCTCCAGGGGAGTCAATTCCAGGACAGCGCAGGAAGCAATGAGCGCGAAACAACTCTATTGCTCTGTGTGAAGTGGCCCAATGGCTCTGAGTAATATTTTCCTGAGCAGTGGCTCCAGGAGAAGCAGGAAGTGAACACATTTCCTGCCATTCAAGGCTGCCTCTCCCTCCCCGCAGGTCCAGCCATCGGCATTCCTCATTAACATCAACTCTCTTGAAATGCACCCAACCCTCGATTCATCTGAAGCCAGGTGTCCTCTTCAGACAGCCTGAGATGTCTGCCAGGGTTTCTGCTCTGCACATCAGCCGCCCAGAATCCTGCAACCAGAGTAGATCATGCGAAGTGACCAGATTTGCATGTATGTCTTCCTCTGCACCTTTTGCAGAATATATTTCCTTCTCAAAGACCATGTCTTCAAAGAAATGCAGGGAGCTGTGAGACAGTGTTCTAGCAAACAGTTTCCTGCATGTGAGAACGGAAGTAGTAACTCGAAATCTTGAAGCTGCGCAGGGTGTTTGGAACCGCAACAGGTTTGCCTAGAACTATCAGAATTATGGTGCTGGAGGAGACTCTTGAGAGTCCCCTGGACTGCAAGAAGATCAAACCTATCCATTCTGAAGGAAATCAGCCCTGAGTGGTCACTGGAAGGACAGATCCTGAAGCTGAGACTCCAATATTTTCGCCACCTCATGAAGAGAAGAGAAGACTCCCTGGAAAAGACCCTGATGTTGGGAAAGATGGAGGGCACAAGGAGAAGGGGACGACAGAGGACGAGATGGTTGGACAGTGTTCTCGAAGCTACCAGCATGAGTTTGACCAAACTGCGGGAGGCAGTGGAAGACAGGAGGGCCTGGCGTGCTCTGGTCCATGGGGTCACGAAAAGTCGGACACGACTAAACGACTAAACAACAACAATCAGATTTAGCACTGGTAGCCATTTTAAGAATTCTGTTGTGACCCCAGAGTCCACTTAGACATGTTACTTTGAACAATATGCCAGCACTAAAAAATCGCACACGTGCCGGCTGGTTCCATTTGGCTCCCCAGTAGGCATTGCACAATGTGGAATCACACACACTGTGATATGCTGGATTGGTCACAAACGGAGGGTCTCACTCACCAGGTGAACTGATTTGGTTGTCACATTGCATCTACCCTGCTCAGAACTTTGCTAACATGTGTGGAATTTCAAATTCTTAATATTGGGCACACATGCAAACATTTCTTAACATTTTTCTCAATGTAGGAAGATACCTGGGACTCCTCTTGATGCCTTATTTATTCAGCTTCCATCCTGAGCTGGATCTACACTGACCTTAAAAAAAAACACCGCTAAAAAAACACATTATATAGCCCTCAATGCAATTTTCCATCAACTGCTGTACAGCGCCCCCTGGGGTCACATTTTTATAACACATTTATAACGTTATAACTCACCAGTACAGATTAGTCCCCGATTTGCCTGCACAAAGCTTATACAGATGTTAGATTATATCCAGTTGTTACTGAACATTCTTTGTGATTTGTTTGCTAGGCAGCTATAGGGCAATGAGCATTCATCTTGCATTCATCCTGATTGGCTGGCCAGTTATTTATATGTCTTCCTGTTAATCATTTGTTCTTCCCATATTTCCCCATCAGTTTCCTAAATGCAAAAAGTCTGTTTCTTATTTCATGTGCTTGGATGACAAAGGGCTTTAACACACTTCAGTTGTTCTAACAACTGTTCCTTCATGTGGTTGAATCATATTGAATATGCTGACAGTATATTAATTCCAAGTAGGCTTGCTAAGATGTATAAGACTGAATCAGATAAGTGCTGGAGATGCAGTAAGGTCAAAGGTACGTTCTTTCATATGTGGTTGACCTGTAAAAGGGTAAAAGAGTACTGGGAAATAATTTATAATGAATTGAAAAAAATGTTTAAAAGCACTCCCCCCCAAAAAAACAACCAGAGTCCTTTTAGTTTGGGATAATTCAGATGGAAATTCCCAGGTGTCAAAAAAGGTCATTTATGTATGCCAGTGTTTTGTTAGCCCCAAAATGGAACGAAAGAAGAATGGCAGCTGAAAGTGGTGGAATATGCACAGTTTGTGGATTTAACTTATAGAATAAGAGAACAAGAAGAACATTCGTTTAAAGAAGATTGGGAAATGTTTATTGAATATATGGGGGAAATTGTGTATACAGTGGTGCCCCACAAGACGAATGCCTCGCAAGATGGAAAACCCGCTAGACGAAAGGGTTTTCCGTTTTGGAGGTGCTTCGCAGGACGAATTTCTCTATGGGCTTGCTTTGCAAGACGAAAGTGTCTTGCGATTCCTGGGGGTTTTTTTTTCGCTCCCCACCCCCTTTTTCTAAGGCACTAAGCTGCTAATAGCCTTTTAGCAGCTAATCCGCTAATCCCTTAAGCCTTTAATAGCCGCTAAACCGCTAACAGCGCTAATCCGCTAATGGGCTTGCTTCGCAAGACGAAAAAAACGCTAGACGAAGAGACTCACGGAACGGATTCTTTTTGTCTTGCGAGGCACCACTGTACTTGAAAACATTGGCAGTGTTCAAAGGCACTGATTTTGACCCCACATGTAGTGGCAACCTATTTCAGAGCCTCTCGTAAAAGATCTGCTATCAGCTGAGTCTAGTCTTATCTTCCTGACCATGCATAAGAAGGCAACTGATCAGATGGTATGGGACGGGAACAATTGAACTGTTCTCCACAAAGGGTATGGCAGTGGCAAAAGTTCCTTTATTTTGAATGCTGTGAAACAGGGATGGTGCTCTCCCTTCCCCATTTCAGCCTGTAGACCGTTGTCAGAGGGTCTACGCCCTTAGGACCCAAGAAGAGCCTGCTGATTCATGGGAGCTGGTCAAAAGCAAGGGAACGCCAAGGGGAGGGTGATGGAAGGGTGCAATTCTCCAAGGCAGGGATGCAGGGGAAATGCAGCGCTCAGCAGCGCAGTTGAAGGGGAGCCTTTGCCAGGAAGTTTGGACAATGAGTCATCCTCTGCTGGAACATCAGAGAACAGGCACACACACATTGTTGGAGCTCTGTGGAAGGCAGCGCACACATAGCACAGAATGCATGTGCTTTTGTAAAGACTATTTACAGAAATATTATAAAATTAATGAATGTTAGAATGACATCGGATGGAGGTTAAAAGGTTATTAGTAATAATGTGGTGAAGGAGCATGGAAAATTCGAAGGTTAAAAAGATGAAGAATTAAAGGTTTAATATATTAAGATAAAGATTAAGATAAGATAGAGGGAAGGGATTTGCTGATTAAATATTTGAATTGGAATACAGAGAGGGGAGGTGTGGGGAAGTCTGGGAAACAAGCAAATGTAAGAAATACCATGAAAATGGAATTGTTTTTACTTGTTTTTCTTTTTCTTTTTGTATTTTTCTTTCTCTTTTTCTATGTAAAAGTCTTAATAAAATATTATATATATATATATATAAAACAGAATGCATGTGCTTTTGTTGTAAAGTTGCTTTGAATTACCTTTTTTAAAAATAAAAGACATAAAGAGTAGACTAATAAGTTAAATAAATAAATATAAGGCGGCACCCAGCTGAGTTTTACTTGGAAATCTGAGGAGCTAATTCAGTCATGGTTCATTAATTTCAATGGGTCTACTCTTGAGTAAAACGTAGTTGAATACCCCACTAAGTGATGGATATCCATTCTGAGGGCATCTGTATGGATCTGCATTCGCATATGCACCCCTCCTCTAGGTGGCTCTTTCCGCATACCGAGCACTGATATCTTATGGAAAACTTACTGTGTACTGCTATTCTTTGACTTTTGCACTCATCAGAATTTTGCGATGCCATTCTCCAACTGAACAAAGTTGTGTATGTTAGGGGGAAGTGTGCCTACGAATGCATACATTAGTAAAAGTAGCAAAAAATTGCAGGTTGTTGGGGGAAATTGCTTGCAAAAATGTGTACATTGACTGATACAAAAATCTACTTGTTGGTAGAAATTCACACTAAAATGCTGATGAATTTCTATCAGGAATTTAAAAATAAAAATAAATTGTGAATTGCTGCAAAAAGCAGGCAATTGAATTTAAGAACAACAATTTCTAATTCAGAAAAGGCATGGAGGTAGGCAATTTTTAGGATGGGTACCTGTCACATCCTGTTTCTTGTATAATAATAATAATAATAATAATAATAATAATAATAGTACCCCGCCCTTCTGACTGAGTTTTCGCAGCCACTCTGGGTGGCTTCCAGCACATATCAAAGCATAATAAAATGTCTAACATTAAAAACTTCCCGATACAGGGCTGCCTTCAGATGTCTTCTAAAAGTTGTGTAGTTTTTCATCTCTTTGACAGGGCGGGTGCCACTACCGAGAAGGCCCTCTGCCTGGTTCCCTGTAACCTGGCTTCTCACAGTGAGGAAACCACCAGAGGGCCATTGAAGGTGGACCTCAGTGTCTGGGCTGAACTATTGGGGGGCCATATAAGCAGCTTAGAACCAAGATTTTGCAACTAAGACCCCACCAGAGGAATATGCCGTGCCTCGCCTCACCTCACTGGCTAGCATGAGGAGCGCAGGGAACATTCTGGGTCACCTTGTGCTTGGGAGTGAAAAGATCTCCCTGACAGGGTGGGTCTGCTTGCCTGTGCGAGAGAGATGGGCAGGGGAGTACCGAAATGTATTTGTTTTGACAAATAATAATAATAATAATAATAATAATAATAATAATAATAATTTATTATTTGTACCCCGCCCATCTGGGCGGCTTCCACAAAGACCAAAAATACACTAAGATGTCATACATTAAAAACTTCCCTGAACAGGGCTGCCTTAAGATGTCTTCTGAATGTCAGGTAGTTGTTTATCTCTTTGACATCTGATGGGAGGGCGTTCCACAGGGCGGGCGCCACTACCGAGAAGGCCCTCTGCCTGGTTCCCTGTAGCTTTGCTTCTCGCAATGAGGGAACCGCCAGAAGGCCCTCGGCGCTGGATCTCAGTGTCCGGTCAGAACGATGGGGGTGGAGACGCTCCTTCAGGTATACTGGGTCGAGCCTATTTAGGGCTTTAAAGGTCAACACTTTGAATTGTGCTTCGAAATGTACTGGGATCAGGATGAAGAGCATACTTTCAAGAAAATATAGAATCAAAACAAAACAAAATGAAGGCTGCAATGCTATACTGAACTGGGAGTAAGTCCCATTGTAAAAAGATTGCCTGCTGGGTTCAGCTAGTCCTTCCACCAAACAGAAGGACCTCAGGTTTGGGCTATATTTTACATTAACTGAATCACAGGGAACAGTCACCTCAAAGTTTTGAACTTCTGTGATTCTTCCATAGAGATTGTTCCTAGGAATGTGCCCCTGAGTGGTGACATAACAATACAGCTGTCACCAAATCCAAAAGGGCCATCAAATGACAGCGAAGAATTAGTGTGTGATTCTTCCATGATTCAGTTGTGCTTCTTCTGTGCACTCTTCAAAACGGATCCCATGGCGAGAGGCACACACCCAGATTTCAAGGACTGAAGCATATTCTGAGTGTGTGAAATTCAGTTCTGCCCCGTGCGAATGTGTTGCTTATCCTGTCTTTTACTGCAGAAGTACAGCTGTGTTTTCTAATCTGTTGGCTGAAAGCTCTGTGGAAAATAAGGACATCTAAGTTTTCTGAATAGGAATGCAATTTGCATTGTTAAGAACATAAGCCAAAGAGAGAGAGAGAAATACAGTGATTTCATAGTTAGTGTGCTGAGTTTGCAGTGGAAAAGAGTAAGCATGTGAACTTGTGCACAGACTACAAGAAAGGTACAGGCATGATTGCTTTTGATCTACAGTGGTACCTCGGGTTACAGACGCTTCAGGTTACAGATGCTTTAGGTTACAGACTCCATTAACCCAAAAATAGTACCTCGGGTTAAGAACTTTGCTTCAGGATGAGAACAGAAATCGCACGGTGGCGGCAGCGGGAGGCCCCATTAGCTAAAGTGGTACCTCAGGTTAAGAACAGTTTCAGGTTAAGATTGGACCTCCAGAACGAATTCAGTTCTTAACCAGAGGTACCACTGTACTATATTGGGGGGGGTGCTTTTTCTCCCTCTCCAATGTGAGGGTCACCATCTTTCCCAATGCTTGGATGCTGACTGCCATTTTGAATCAAGATGGAGAACCAAAATGTCACTTTAGTGTGATTTCACCTGTTTTTTGGCATAGGTTCAGCCGCCTCCCATGAGATCATCGCCAAACTTGGCATGAAAGTTACTGAGGGTTTATTCCTCACATTTTGTATGCCAGGCGTATTTTTAATGAAGATGTGGGACTGAATCATCGCTTTGGTGTGACTTGGCCCCCTTTTGGGCATAGGTTTGCCTGCCTGTTGTGATATTATCGCCAAACTCAGCGCAAGGGTTTCTGTGGTGTGCAGAATGGTCTATGTTGGTGTTTACATGCCGGTCACCATTTTGATTCAAGATGGCGGAGCAAAATGCCATTTTGGCATGACTTTGCCCAGTTTTTTTGCATAGGTTCAGCCACCTCTTAAGATATCGTTGCAAACTTGGCACAAGGGTTCCAAGGTGGAGGTGGCAGTCTTTGTTGGCATTTGGATGCTGGGCACCATTTTGAACCTAAACATTACTTTACTTGGTTTTTGGCATGATGGATCCAAACTCACAAATTACACCACCCATTTAAAAATCAATTATTTTTGGTTTCTGAAATTCCCAGACAGCACCAGGTACTTCCCGCTAGTATTGATGTAAGTATTAAAGCTCCCCCCCCCCAATAATTAATTAAATCCAGCCATCATGTAAGAACAGAGATTGCATATAGCACTGTTGCATCCTAAACACACTTACCTGGGATGAGAGTTAAGTGCCACTGAATGCAGTAGGAATTGTTTCTGAGAATACATGAGTACAATTGCGTTGTAAGGAAGTAATTTCTGATCTGAATTATTGTTGCAATGTTCCCATGTTTCTTATGCTTAAGTTTGGATGAATTATTTATGAGAGTTCCCTAGTATAAGAGCAGTAAGCAAGAGGCTTCTCTGCCAGCCCTGGCCATTCCAACAACAGCCACAGAAAATATACTACAGGAAGATCATTGTGGCAAAATAGAAGATACCTGATCTAGGAGCATGGCGGGAGAGACTTTGCCCTCTTCTTTTAAAACATGGGTAGGCAAACTAAGGCTCAGGGGCCAGATCCCGGCCCAGTTGCCTTCTAAATCCAGCCCGTGGACGGTCTGGGAATCAGCGTGTTTTTACATGAGTAGAATGTGTGCTTTTATTTAAAATGCATCTCTCGGTTATTTGTGGTGTATAGGAGTTCGTTCATTCCCCCCCCCAATACAGTCCACTGCCCCCCCCCACAAGGTCTGAGGGACAGTGAACCAGCCCCCTGCTGAAAAAGTTTGCTGACCCCTGCTTTAAAAACATAAAAAGGTAAGAAGTGCCAGCAGCCAGATATTGGCAGGCAGGCTCATCATGTAGTCCTTGCGGGTGGTGCTGTGGTCTAAACCACAGAGCCTAGGACTTGCCGATCAGAAGGTTGGGGGTTCGAATCCCCACGGCGGGGTGAGCTCCTGTTGCTCGGTCCCTGCTCCTGCCAACCTAGCAGTTCAAAAGCAGTCAAAGTGCAAGTAGATAAATAGGTACCACTCTGGCGGGGAAGGTAAACGGCGTTTCCGTGCGCTGCTCTGGTTTGCCAGAAGCAGCTTAGTCATGCTGACCACATGACCCGGAAGCTGTACGCCGGCTCCCTCGGCCAATAAAGCGAGATGAGCGCCGCAACCCCAGAGTCGGCCACGACTCGACCTAATGGTCAGGGGTTCTTTATGACTGTAGTAATATTATTTATACCCCGCCCATCTGACTGGGTTTCCCCAGCCACTCTGGGTGGCTCCCAACAGAATATTAACAACATGATAAAACATCAAACATGAAACTTCCCTAAACAGGGTTGCCTTGTTTCTTGTATTGATGCTTATTGTATTGTCCATATAAGCTGACAGGTTTCTTCTGATTTTCGTCATGCTTCCCTCCCCACTTTCCTTTCTCTGGTTTTCTTTTTCTTTTTTAAAATTTCCTAAATCAATTTTAAATAAAAAATCATTTAAAAAACAAAATCTGATGAGGAATGCTAGGGAAGAAAGCATCTAACACCCTCTCAATTTTCCTGATTGAAATCCTTCCCTGCTGCCCTTTGCTTTGCTGGGGGGGGGGGTGAAGACCGGTACGACTGGTGTTTCACCACCACCAGTAGAAGAAGAAGAAGAAGAGTTTGGATTTGATATCCCGCCTTTCACTCCCTTTAAGGAGTCTCAAAGCAGCTAACAATCTCCTTTCCCTTCCTCCCCCACAACAAACACTCTGTGAGGTGAGTGGGGCTGAGAGACTTCAGAGACGTGTGACTAGCCCAAGGTCACCCAGCAGCTGCATGTGGAGGAGCGAGGAAGCGAACCCGGTTCACCAGATTACGAGTCCACCGCTCTTAACCACTGCACCACACTGGCTCTCAGTAGGGTCAAAAAGCAGCTGTGGATGAGGAGTGGATTTGGATTGAGGAATCAGGCCTAGAGGGGAAAGTATGGTATTCTGTGTGCATCTGCCCCAGTGTGAATTATAGAGGGTCCTCCTATGGCTCGCTTAAAATAAAAAAAAGCCACTGGGAGAGCCAGTCACAAACAATGCAAAAAATGGCCTACAGTCCCAACAAAGATCTTTTTCTTACCTGGAAGCATTTCTAGCCTTGCCAGGTCAGGAGAAGGCAATGGGCTGCCCAAGGGTTGGAGCTCTTCAGATCTAGCAAGATACTATTGCCTTTTCTTCCTCTACTGCAGTCTCAAGTATCTCATCGTTCAAGGGAGGGAACAGACCAAGAAACTCCTGGGTTTAAGCTCTAATTGATCCTGGTAAGCCTACGTTTGCACTGTCGTTGAGTTATTCTTGCTGGGCTGTAGCTCCATCTTGCTTCGGGATGGAGGAAAAAAAATTGATTTGCATTTTAATGTGAAACTACCTGATTTGTTCTTGCTGAAACAATATGCAAACTGAGACGGGGACATCCTTTTTAAATTTGCGCATCTCTGAATTTTGCAATGCAGTTCTCAAACAACAAAAGAAGTACGCACACAGACGCCTGCGCCCATATTAGAACTGTGGCGAACTGAACGTAAAATTTGAGAAATGAGAAACTGAGAAAAGCCAAAATTGACCGAGATGCTCATCTAACCTTCTGACATTGGGATTAAATCAATGCCTAGTTCAGCTTGACTGCTGTGTAGAATTCACACTGGTCTCACTTTTTCCTAAAAATGTCTCCCAATAAGTTGCCTACAACAGTCACCCAGCCACATTTGATGCTATAAGGTAAAGGTAAAGGGACCCCTGACCATTAGGTCCAGTCATGGCCAACTCCGGGGTTGCGGCGCTCATCTTGCTTTATTGGCCAAGGGAGCCGGCGTACAGCTTCCGGGTCATGTGGCCTGCATGACTAAGCCACTTCTGGTGAACCAGAGCAGTGCACGGAAATGCCATTTACCTTCCCGCCAGAGTGGTACCTATTTATCTACTTGCATTTTGATGTGCTTTTGAACTGCTAGGTTGGCAGGAGCAGGGACAGAGCAACAGGAGCTCACCCCGTTGCGGAGATTCGAACCGCCAACCTTCTGATTGGCAAGTCCTAGGCTCTGTGGTTTAACCTACAGCGCCACCTACGTCCCATTCCATGCTATGCTCCACCACAATTGACACACTGGTGGAGGAGAATTGCATGGCCCCTACCGTGAAATATTGAATTTTGAGAGCTAGAAAGAGATGATAGCACTCATAGTGTGCAACCTCAGGAAAGGCCTTTGCGGAATGAGTAACAACACCTGGCCACTTGTGGTGTGTGCTGCAAACTAAGCTTTGGGGAAGGGCTGGAGATGCATACCCAGAAGATGGCAGCCCAGTCCTATGAAATTCTCAGGCTGAGTTTGTTCCTTTTAAAATATGACCCATGTGGTATGCTGTTCCCCAGATTTGACTCCATGCACAGACATGATGATGAAGCGAGGCACATGGTACATTCTAGGGCCAGGGCTCACCTATAGAGAAATTATTATTTGGGGGGGGGGCATGAGAGTTTTTTAAAGTATTCAGTACAGAAGCTAGAAAATAGCAGAAGATGGTGCAGCTTTGTAATGTTGGAAGAGTCATGCATGAGCAAAGCTTCTTGAGCTAGCTTTGGATTCCACTTGAGTGTCCTGTGTGACCTTTCTAAGGTTTCTCCCACAAATGACACAAACATTGCCCATCTTTGTAATCTGAATGGAAAGCTGAGGCAACCCCAATTCCCACAAGCGCTTTAGGAGTTTGGCAGCTGGGCAGGCTTGCTGCTGGTCCTTGCTTCATTTATGAAGGTGATTTTTATGCTGCCCTTTATCAAATGGTCTTAGGGCATTGTGTGAACCAGCACTTCGATGTGGCTAAGTAATGGACACTGGTACCTCGGGTTAAGTACTTAATTCATTCCAGAGGTCTGTACTTAACCTGAAACTGTTCTTAACCTGAAGCACCACTTTAGCTCATGGGGGCTCCTGCTGCCGCCACGCCGCTGGAGCATGATTTCTGTTCTCAACCTGAAGCAAAGTTCTTAACCTGAGGTACTATTTCTGGGTTAGCAGAGTCTGTAACCTGAAGCGTATGTAACCTGAAGCGTATGTAACCTGAGGTACCACTGTATAAAGTTGGTGATGCACACCCATATGAATGGCACTTCTGTGAGAACTTGGCTCAGTGGCAAGTCGCACCCCACTTCACCTGACCCCACCCCCACACTTCCAATACAGGTAGGAGCCATCACTTATGAATCGGATTATGAGAGGCAATATAAATCAAAACTTTATTCAAAAATGGGATATGTTTAAGAAATATTTAACAAAATACAATAGCGGTGTAGCGTCTATGACAGTGTTGGAATGATTTCTGTATATATGACAGATAAAACTAAAGCAAAAGGTTTCATAAGTGGTAATAAATTTTAAGATCACATAATTAGTACAAAGTTACAGCCATGTACACAATTGGAAAACAGAAAAGGTAAATACATTGGGGGAGGTGGGAAGTCATGTATGTACATACGAAATAATGTATGGTGAATTGTATTGTACAGAACTGTCTTTGATTTGTATTCTTTTTCTTTTTTCATAATACCATATATAACAATGTAATGTTGTCAAGCAAACTTAATAAAAAAAAATGTTTTTTAAATGAATTGGACTCTAGATTGGCTAAAGTATGCATTTTCTTCCATTTTCTATCCTGTCCAAGATTTGCAAAGAGCATGGACTGCTGTTGTTGTGGCTGCCCAAGGAAGACTGACCTGCTGAGGCCCTGAGGGCCCTGCCCTGCCTCTCTCCATCAGTCTAGGGTGAGGCCTGACTCTGGTGCAGCGAGTGGCAACTGCACTTGGTGTAGAAGCTGACCAGGAGTGGCCCTGTGGCCTGTCCACCAGGAGCTGCTCCAGTCTTGGACTTCCTCAAGTGGGAATGGACCTCCAGATTATTGAAAGTGATGCGGGCAAGTTCTTCCTCCGCCTTACTACTGGCGCCTTACCACTGGCGGGAGGCCTGAGAGGCCCACCATCTCCACCGTGGCCCGCTACTCGAGGACTCCAGCCAGCGCAGCATCTGACTGAGCTGGCTTAACAATAGCCATGATGTGCATGTGTGTATTTTAATGAACTGAACAGAGTGAAAGTGTTATGTATTGATCAAATCGTCTGCGGGGTCCGGGACATCCGTCTGCAATGGCATCTCCTCGCCAAGCCAGACCTCACGCTGCAGAAAGCCACTGAGGAGGCCATGGCCTCAGAAGCTGTTCAACTCTCCGCCCAGGAAATCCACAAGGCCAATAGACCGTATTTAAAGGACTATGTTGTTGGACATGTAACACTGTTGGTCTAATGGAAGTATGTGAAATGTAACCGATATGTTTTGTGCCTAATTGAACCATTACGTGTAGTGCTGTATATAAGGAAACCATTACGATTGTAACTAACGCCTTATCTCGGTGGGGAGGGGTGTTATGTACTGATTTTCTCACCCTGGCCACCAGGAGTATCATGTACAGTGGTGCCTCGTAAGACGAATGCCTGGCAAGATGAAAAACCCGCAAGACGAAATAGTTTTTCGTTTTTCGAGTTGCTTCACGAGATGAATTTCCCTATGGGCTTGCTTCGCAAGACGAAAACGTCTTGCAAGTTTGTTTCCTTTTTCTTAAAACCGTTAATACCCAGGGTGCATTGCTTGAAGAGGTGCAGTTGCGACTTGACTTCGAGGAGCAACTCATAGCACGCAGTGTGGTAGCCTTTTTTGAGGTTTTTGAAGACTTTGGTGATTTTTGAAGCTTTTCCAAAACTTCCATTTGGTAAGTTAAACTTTTAAAACTTTTTGGGGGTTTTTTGGAATTTTGGGTTGGGGTGTTTGGAATTCAAGGACTTGGTGTTGGGGAGGGGTTTGCAAGAATCTGGAAGCTTGTGTGTTTTTTTCTGCAGGTTCTTCAGCAAGAAGCAAAGAGTGGAAGAGGAACCTTCTTCGAGTTGTCCCCCAGAGTCTTAGAAAATATATGTACAGTACACTTTGGTGATTTTTAAATGCTTTTCTGTCATGTTTAGAAACTTAAATTATTGTTCCTTCAATTTTTGAAATGCTCTTTACAGTATGTGTGACTTTAAAGAGCACTTAATAAACTCTTTTTGTACCAAATTTGGCTTTGTTTGGACTTTTTTTGACCATAGGAACGCATTAATTGATTTTCAATGCATTCCTATGGGAAACCGTGCTTCGCAAGACGAAAAATTCGCAAGACGAAAAACTCGCAGAACGAATTAATTTTGTCTTGCGAGGCACCACTGTATATAGTTTTCACTCAGGTCCACATCAGTTATTTTAGGGGGGAAACCCTGGGTTGTTGTTGCTACAATGTTGACAGCTGGCTGCCTATAAAAGCAGGCCGGCTGAGCTGTTTGCTGTTCAGTTCTGTCCAGCTTACAAATAAAGAGCTGCTTTGGAAGAATCGCTGTGTCGTCTGCTATGTCTACCCACTATTCAACAGAAAGGTTATGAGTCATGGGGGTGCAGAGATCGTGCGAACGAACTTAGTGCTTAGCTTATCTTTTAATTGCTATTTTGTTAATGTTTTTAATATTGTTTTATCGATTCTAACTGCTGCGTTGATTTGTTAATCGCATGACTTGCCATAATTGTGAGGTTTAGCCTACTTTTTAGTTGCTGTTTAGTTAAGTTTTTGTATTGTTAATTATTTTATATGATGTATGCTGTATTCGCGATGTGCTACTATGTTTTATTATGTTATGGTTATTTGTTGGTTTGCAAGCCGCTTTGAGATTCACTTAAATGGAAAGCGGCGTCAAAATACAATAAATCAAAATCAAATAAATCGAATGAAAATACTTCCTTTAAAATCCCAAGCATAGCCCAGAGGTGTGCGTTTCTGTTCGTTGTCTGGGTCTTTCCTTACACATGCTCCAAGGTTGAAATTCCATGGCAGCAATTGTGATATCCAGTTATGCCCAGGCTTGCACAGAATGGGTGCGCATGAGGCCGATGGATTTGCACGAGTGCCTGAAAACATCCTTCCTTTGCAGGAATTGCAGGCATCCTTACTGACTGTGGCCAGTGACTGACAGCCTGCTTCGCCTGGTTCCCATGCCATCCAACGGTTGTAAGAAATGCCGGCTGCTGAGCAACTGAGTGTGATGCCCAACAGGAGGCACATGGGCCCTGTGCCTGCCAGGAACCCCAAAAGTAGGCTGTCTGTCTGACTAGATGATGGAGAGGTGGAGAGGAACCTCCCTCCTTCCCTCCCTGGGCAAGGCTCTCCTGAACTCACATCCAATCCATGTTTCTAGTCGCTAATGAAAGTGCTGTGAGCTCTCCTAAGCCACCTCTATTATGTGTTCACTGGTCTATGTTATTCCAGTGTGTAGACACTGGGCTTCCTCTTGTTTGCTTTCCAAGTCCCTTCGCTTAGGCTGGGTCTGACTCGGGAGTTTCCTTATCAGCCCTGTGCAGGCAGCTCCTGTGCGGCTTATCTCCGAACTGCAGAACATCCCCCGTCCAAAGAGGGCAGGAAATCTCTCTCCTGCAGGGGAGGGGAGAGGGAGGGAGTGGGGAGGGGGCTTGGCCCGGGCTCCTTCATCAAAGCAGCTCCTTCCAGTGGCCAAATAGCGCCTGTCAATAAAGAGAGGTGGCCGCAGGGGGAATTTGTAAGGAACGAGGTGGCAGGAAAAGCGGGAGCCTAATTGATTTGAAGTCCCCAACTCAGCAGCAAATAACAATAATAATTATACGCACGCTCTGGCGGAGGGAAGCAGAGGAGGAGAGAGGAAGCGGCCGCGAATCATGGCCCCCGAGCATGGTAGCCTGCAGCAGCCATGTGGCCGGCTTCGGGGGTAGAGTGCCTGGACAAGGCGGGCCGCTCACCTTCTTCCAAGGCTCTAGAATCAGAGCCTGGCACCTCCTGTTTCGTCTTTGAGGGGACCCCTGTGGCACGGCTTCTACATGCCCCCGCACCTTGCCACCCAGGCCTCTTTACAGCCAGCAATCAGGTGACACCCCATTTCACCTCGGGATCCTCCGGGCATCGGACGGGGTTTCGCGGCCTTCCTGCCGGCCCTTCTGCCACAGGGGATTAAAAATGACTGCCTTGGTTGACCTTTGGAAGAGGAAAGATGGCTTTGGCCTGGGGACATCTGGCAGGTGAGGAAAGGGGCTTTTGGGGAGTGGCGGGAAAAGGATGGTTGGCATCTCCCTTGGAAAGAAAAGGGGACTGAGTTTCAATGATTTTATTTTAGCAAAGACGGTTGTTAAGGTCTTTTGATTCATAGTTTGCCCAGAAAGGATCGGTGGTTCCTTTTCTTGCAATTTGTTGTTGCTGTTAAACAAAAACCCATTCTTACTTTTGTGGTACACAGCTCCATATTTTTCTCTCTTAGACTGAATAGCTTGTATGTTTTTATGGTAATTTTTTTACTGTATGATCAGTCCAGAATAAGGATTTCTAGGGGCGCTATTAATCTTAAGACTATTCTCCCTCCAATTGCCCTTTTTGTGTGGGGAACTTTTTGTTCCTGATGAATTCTTCGTCTCTCCTCACCCCCCCCCCTTACTGCCTGACTGCTGATCCCACTGCTAAAATCTAATGTAAGAAAATAAATGGCATCTGTAAGGCCCAGAAAACATAACTGCAGAATGGAATTTTCACAGCAATCCGAAAATACATTTACAAGCCAAATAGATTTTGCATTGAAATCCAAATCTAGTTCTGTATAGGAGCTAGAGTGGCATCCGTCGAGCAGCGCTGATCTGTCACAGGGTCCTCCTTCATTTCTCTATATGGCAATTACAGTTAAATAATCACCACTAATCAATAGGTTTGAAACTTCCACCTGCACTCCCGTTTGAATTTCAAAGATTCCTGTGATCTCTGTGCTTATCTTGGAAATTATCGCTGTTGTTATTTAAGCTGCTGTGATATCATTCGTTTGCTCGGCAATTGCATCTCTTATCGTGCCTCATCACCCACATGGTTTCCTACCGGAGTGCAATTTGTAACAAAATTGAGCGATTATGACTTCTTGCTTCACGTTTCGAAGACCAAATTCAATGCTGTGGCTCATTCGTGTTTTCTACCAGATCGACACAGCGCTTTTTTATCTACAATTCCCTGCTCCTCCTCATACAGAAGACGAACTCACATGCCGTACAGTCATCTCTGTAAACATGTAAAATAGTCATCTATGTAAAAAGAAAAGAAAAGTGTGTGATCTATTGTTAATGACATGCACAGATTTTTTTTATTTTTTATTTTTCTTGATATGATACAACACTGTAATGGCATGGGCATTTTAAAAATAAGAGATGCTTTTTCTCCCCTGGATTAACAGTTGTTGCAGTAAGGGCCGCTTCAGACATTACACACTTCCTCAACGGCAAACACTTCCATGTGGGAAAATTGTGCGCGTGTGTGAAAATTGTGTTTAGATTGTTGTGTGTGACAATTGCACACGTGTCTGTCTCACAGTGAGCACACCTGCGGGAGGTCTAGGCTCCCAATGCATGTATTTCCCACTGCATGTGAAATGGTCTCATACTGAACTGCCACAGGCATGACAAATATTTTGTGCTTTCCACCCCCACCCCCACCCCCCCAAAATGCTGGAAATGCAATGATCCTGGAAACGATGCAAAGAGTCAGCGAGCTTTATCTTTATCTTATTTTTTTAAAAATAGTATTTATTAGAAGTTCGATAGTTACAGAAAAAGAAAAAAATAAAAAAAACAATAAAAATTTTAACATACAATACATCAAAAATAAAAGGAAAACAGAAAAAACAATACATCAGAACGAGCTTTATCTTTACAAACATTCCTCTCTTCAGGAAAAATATAATTTAGTTATAATTATATCATATATATATATATATAAAATCTCCCCTTCATTACATCAGTAGTCCCAGGGCAGTTTCTAACCTCTGTTAAAAATACATTTAAATAAAACTACCAAACAAAAGCAAAACCCTGCTGCAGCAGTCGAGAGCAATAACAATATTTATTATGTATATATATACATTCATTATTAAAAATTTATACACATCCACATAATACCGTGTACAAAAACAACATATAGTATCTATCTTTTAATTACGGTACTTGTGACAAACATTGGGGCCACAGTCCCTCGTAGGGTTTTGTACCCGTTAAAGACACCAATTTAAATTGGCTTTAAGTCCTCCTAACTCTGTGCTGTTTTGCGGCCACAGTGTATTTATTTATTTATAAGATGTATGAATATGCCAATGCATGTGATAAGAAAACCGAAGGCAGGAAGTTAGCGTGGTAATATAACATTTTTAGGATAAAGCAATAATCCAGAATCCTGTTAACCTGAAATATTTGGATTTAAGTTAGTTTCTGTTTCATTGAAAGTCAATGTAACTAATTTGGGGCAAACGAAGAAACAATTGATTAAAGTAAGTCATGGATTGGCTGTATTAGGTTTAAACAGTACAGTATACAGTATACTCATTTAAAGTGGATTTTTTCCCTTCAGCGGGGGTGAATAAAAAGCTGAATAAATGCCCTGAACTTGTGGGTGTTCAGTGAGCTCTGCTTCTCAATTTTAGACACCGTATACTTTGTTGTCCTTTCTTGTGCCATCCTCCAGTTTTAGGGGAAAATATTGAAGACAAAATGAAAACATGTGACAATCGATGTCCCCAACTTGTAAATCACAGAACTGTGGTTTGTTTTTTGGTTTTTTAAGCAGCCTGTGTTTTAAAAGTCTGGTGCGTACGAGTTGAAAGTAGCTCGTAATTTTTGTCTGTGTGCATGCATAAGAATGGCTTTGAAAAGGCCTCAGATGTTGCTGATTGGGACGCCAAACCCTCCTGATGACATTTGCAAAACCATTTCCTCTATTTCTCAAACATTTTTATCGCCTGACACTCAAACAAAGGACTGTGGCAGCCACTCAGAATAAGCATTGTTGCCATTTTATCTCCCTTAGCTCAGTTACCTGCCTTGCAAAATATCACCGCATCCCATCTCAGTCATGATTCTTAATCCAACATTTTGTATGGGGCGTCCAAGTGAGCCAGGCATCTGAGGGGAGCCGGGCCTTGTGGACGGATATGTTTTTAAAGCCCTGAATATTATGGCATTTTCCTGAGCAGGAATTCACTTTGTAATCAGAGCAGTTTCATAATCTATTCAGAAAAAGGACAACAATAATAAAAAAAGAAACCTGTTCCCAAGTCAATTACTAATATCAATCAAAGCCTTTGCAAATTTCCTTATTCACAGTTGTGCAGCACCCGGCTCATATTTGCATGTTTAAATTTGGCTCTCTGCAGATTTTGACCACTGTGCATTGTTTCTAGCCGAAAGGGCGACATGAGGGAGATTCTGTGAGGTGGGAAAACATAACGGAGAGTCAAGTAGTTATTTGGGCCCTTAGAGAAGAATTCCTCCTCTCAATGCACTGGGCAAGTTCTGACTACGCATTTGCAGTTGGTCTTCACAACCAGGGAGTCAAAGCATTACAAAATGGGCTTACTTCTTGTGCAGGTACACCAGCATATTTCCAACTCTCTGTTTTGAGTCCGATCTACCTATAGATTGGAGATCCCTTCCAACCACACAATTTGAGGATTCTACAACTTCTGCAACTCTTATCTGGCATATTTGGCCATTAGCAGATAGAACGAGCATTTCAGCAGCATTCTGTTGCTTCCTGTCCTCGCTGGTAGGCAGAGCTTGAAAGAACTTCTCTTCCTCTTTCATAACAGAATACAGAGGGTCAGCAGAGCCAGCCCTGTCATTTGACAAAGTGAATTGGATGCTTCAGGCAGCACATGCTTGGGGCCAGAGGAGCAAAGGCAAAGACTTTGAGGGCAGAGTTTTGTGAGTTGTCAAATGCCCTGCCCTTTCCTGCTACCCTGCTGCCATGAGACCTCCGGGTATAGGGCGCTATATAAATTCGATAAAAATAAATTTTAAAATAATTGCTTGTAGGTCTGGTGGAAGATTCCCACAGGCTTCTGGTTGGCCACTGTGAGAACAGGATGCCCAACTAGATGGGCCATTGGCCTGATCCTGCAGGCTCCTCTTACGTTCTTAAGATCAGAAGGTCAGCGGTTTGAATCCCCGCGACGGGGTGAGCTCCCGTTGCTCTGTCCCTGCTCCTGCCAACCTAGCAGTTCGAAAACACGTCAAAGCGCAAGTAGATAAATAGGTACCGCTCTGGCAGGAAGGTAAACGGTGTTTCCGTGTGCTGCTCCGGTTCGCCAGAAGCGGCTTAGTCATGCTGGCCACATGACCCAAAAAAGCTGTCTGCGGACAAACGCCGGCCTTTGAGAGACACTGTTTCGTTCTTCCCCTCAGCTCCAAAATAACCTTGACCCTGCTGGCGACGTTGATGGGCAGAGGGTTCAGAACTAATGGAAGTGTAGTCCTTTTTCATGCACAATGTGTATCAGACTTACGGAACCGCAAGATATGGCGATACCACTCATTTGAACACAGCTAGGCAGAAATGTGGGTTGCCCTCTCTGCCATTATTAAAGGTAAAGGTACCCCTGCCCGTACGGGCCAGTCTTGACAGACTCTAGGGTTGTGCGCCCATCTCACTTAAGAGGCCAGGGGCCAGCGCTGTCCGGAGACACTTCCGGGTCATGTGGCCAGCGTGACATCGCTGCTCTGGCGAGCCAGAGCCGCACACGGAAACGCTGTTTACCTTCCCGCTAGTAAGCGGTCCCTATTTATCTACTTGCACCCGGGAGTGCTTTCGAACTGCTAGGTTGGCAGGCGCTGGGACCGAACAGCGGGAGCGCACCCCGCCGCGGAGATTCGAACCGCCGACCTTTCGATCGGCAAGCCCTAGGCACTGAGGCTTTAACCCACAGCGCCACCCGCGTCCCATACTGCCATTATTAGAGCCATTGAAAACATCACATTCAGCGAAAGGGAGAGTAGACCTCTGGCTACAGAAGAGCAGGCTAATGCGTGCCTTGTTTTCACTTCCATGCCTCACCGGTAAGTTTCCAGAGATACCAGGTCTTATCTGCCCAGGGTCTCTGGTGTGTTCTCCTTTTTATTCTGTGTTGAGCTTCATTGATAAGCCAGTCCAGGCAGGGCTGTGGCATTTGTGGGCTTGCTGTGGCCAAGCACCCCTCATCTCTTACAGCAGTAATTCAAGGCTGTCGTCCGAACCACACAGACCTTCCCGATTTGAAATGGGAGCTGCATCTCTGGGGGAAAGCGGTTCCCGGAAGACAAGCCCCAGGAGAGAACAGCCATGTGCCCCCTTTCCGCAGTGAACGGCAGGCTCTGCCTCACATTTCACGTGTGCCTCATAGGGCAGCCGACGGGTGCAAGCAAATGGTTTTGCTATCCCCATGCATAGCCTGAACTGGGGAGAATCTCCTTGTGCTGGAGAGCAAGATAAATGTAGGAGGCAGGCAGGAGGATTATCAGTGCTGAGACAACTTCTCTGGACCCTCCCTTTTCTAACGGTTTCCTGGACTAAGCCTTTATTTTTTTTGCATGCCCTCTCGAGGGTTGGAGGAGAGAGGCAGTTTCTTACCAGCCTCCAGAGACACCCCCTCCCTGGCGCTCTTGATGACTTGAGTCGCTTATTCTGAACCAGCTACTGTGTTTTTCTGCTTAGGGGCTCGGTTCCTGATTCTGGGGGCTTCCAGAGGGGCGTTTGTTGTCAACGGGTGCTTGTCACACATGCAATTCATTTACAGCATCTACACAGCATCCTTGGCACTGAAATATCAGCTCATATTCCCCTGCTCCATCTCAATTTAACCTGATTTTTACCCTTTCAAGGAAAAATCCTAAGTGTGTGTGTGTGTGTGTGTGTGTGTGTGTGTATAAAAACACAGGAGTTCAGCAGCAGGAGTTCAATATGGATATGTCTTTAAGTTAACATCTTACATCAAAAACCTGACAGTACTGTACCTAACTATTGAAGGCTTTTCACCAAAGCCAGACTGAATGTCTTCCCCTCTGCAGTGCTGGATGGTAGGTTGAGAGGAGTTCCCTACCAGGACAGACTTTGCTCGTGTGCTCAAGACATCGATTCCATAAATCATATTTTGTTACATTGTGCGAAGTATGAGCAGGCCAGGGCTGAACTGATACTACCCTTGCTGGTGCCTTTCCCGGGAAAGTCAGAGGCTGCTATGTCCCGCTGCTATGTCAGGTTCCTACTGGAAGACCGGACAAAAGCTAGAATGTTGGCAGTGGCAAAGTTTTTATCGCTGGTTGCAAGAACAAACGAGCCCCATATTCCAAACAAAGTGCTTGATTAACCTGGAGGTAGGCTGTATGAACTCTGTATTAATTTGTAATGTTTTGTTGGGTCTCTGGACCGTAATAAAGATTGATGATGATAAAAACACTTCGCCATCAACCTGGTTGCAATAGCTGAGTGACCTGTTTCACGATACTATTATCCCTTCGGGAATAACCTTCATGGAAAATGTCTGACCAATCGTATTTTATTTTTGGAATTTTAAAAAATGATATCTAGGGAAAAAGGGAATAGCCTTCAGGCTGAGTTTCGATTTCAGTGAGCAGGAGGGCAGGGGGAAGACTCTCTGATGCAGTTACGAGTTTAGGTCCAAATTCAGTTCTTCTCCTTCTTAACAATCATGAGGGCTAGGGACACATATGCTTTAAAAATAAATAATTAAGGTTGAGATTTTCAGGAATTAAAGTAGACCGGGAGTGTTCCCATACTTGCATTATTGTCCCAAGACAGTTCCCTCAACCTCTGCAGCTATTGCACAAGAAATGGGAATTCCACTAATGGTCTGGAGATAGAGCAAAACTGCAAATAGTGAGTCATCTATTCCAACCCCCTGCAATGGTGTACCATGGGGGGAGACTGCTGGAGTGATTGCCCCGGGTGCAAAAATCTTTCAGGGTGCATCTCTGCAGTTGCTGCCCCAACCGGAGGCACGCCCCATCCCTCCCTCCCACCAACCTCACCTGAGCAGCACACCGAGCAGGAGCTGGGAGAGGACGGGCCCTTGCTTTCCCCCAGCCACATGGCGAGACTCGTGACCATGGTAGTGGTGGTGCCCCGGCCTAAGGAGGTGCACACACATGTCCCGCTGCTCCATTGCAACTCTGTCTGGCAGCAGCAGCAGAGCTGCATGGAGGTGCTGGTTTATGACACAATACTTGGGAGGTGCAATATTTTCCTTGCACTGGGTGCTGGCATCCCACGCTACGTCACTGACCCCTGCAATGCAGGAAGCGCAGCTAAAAAATGGCCAGCCAAACATGGTCAAATGTCTTTCTTGGGAAACTGGAGGGAATCCCTAAGTGCACATTACAAGAATGAGAGGCAGAGGAGCAGGGATGAGTTAAGTTCTTTCAGTAGACAGGCTCTCATTCCCAGGCAGACTTGCACCCTTGCCCCCCCCCCCAATGAATTAACCAGCAGGGTTTCTGACAAACCTGTGAGAGCCTTGGAATTCTGATTTATTCCTAAGCGGAGGGAAAACACAACACTCTGCAAACAAGCAGACAAGCAATATGAAGAAGAAATGTTCGTAATGCATGTCACCATTTTTGTAGCTTGATCCTTTTCTCTGGCCTGTTGAACTGATCCAGGCCAGCCAGCCGTTGCCTGACTGAAGTTCAGGGGCCTTAAATCAATCATAGGCAAACTCAGCCCTCCAGATGTTTTGGGACTACAACTCCCATCATCCCTAGCTAACAGGACCAGTGGTCAGGGACGATGGGCGTTGTAGTCCCAAAACATCTGGAGGGCCGAGTTTGCCTATGCCTACCTTAAATATATAAATGCATTGGGGAGAAAACGGTTTTCCAGAAACCCAGACCTGCTCCCCCTGTTTCTTGGCTGAGCATGGAAGCACAGGAATAACCCCCTCCCCCAGTACAGAACATTAAAGAAACTCACATGAGGCTGTGGCCAACCTCCCACCCACTGCCTGTGGCTCACAGCATGACTGCATTTACGATTATCTGCTGAGAACGTCTGCCTCAATCGAACCACACCATCTCTCCGTGACAGCTGGGGATTCCCCACACATCAGATTTTCATAGACACCTGTAATAAAAGCCCTCAGAGAATCACAGCCAGAGCGAACAGCAAGATCCAGCAGCTTTTGCTGCCCGCCCCCCCGGTTCACAGGCCCTCCAAGTGTCCCTATTTTCCAGAGACATCCCTAATTTAGAGAAGTCATCCTGGTTTCCAATTTGATCCTGAAATGTCTTGCTTTTCCTTAGGATGTCCCTATTTTCATTGGATAAATGTTGGAGGGTACATATGTTGGAAGCTGTTCAAAGAGGCTGGGGCAACTCAATAAGATAGTAAAATGTTCACTATGGAATGGGAGGTCCCTATTTTCATCAGTGAAATGACCTGATGGAGAGAAACGGATGCCATTTCCTGATTCAGCAGTGAAAAAATACCCTAAATCAGTTGTAGAAATCTAGACAACATTTTAAAGTAAAAAATTGTTGCCCAGTGTTATCAATGCCCTGTGAGCGTCATTTGGGTGGTTCATGGCATTTTCGTGGATTGATGGTTGAAGGTGCGAGATGTAAGGGACCCCTGAGTGGTTAAGTCCAGTCAAAGGCGACTATGGAGTGTGGCGCTTATCTTGCTTCAGGCTGAGGGAGCCGGCGTTTGCCTACAGATAGTGTGATGGGGTGAAGAGCTGCTTGTGCGTAAACTGCAAGTCCCTCAGAGTTTGAACAAGTTCTCAAACCTCTGCCTGTGACGGAGCCCCTCCAGCATGGCTGCGTCAATCGCTAGCAGAATCCGAAAGTGGCTGCTTTCGGAAACGTTTCCAACATAAAAGCTCCTTAACGGAAACACGTCTTCTGGACTCTCGGCGTGACAGTTTCCGCCGAGGAACGGGTGTCCCTATAGGAGGTCCTGAGACCTCCCCACTGTTTTCGCTGGAAGCGTCTCTGAGCCATTCCTCCGACTCTCCTTCCCTTGACGTTCCTGTTCGCCCCCTACTGGTTCCCTCTTCAGCTGTTACGTCTCTCTCCACCTCAGAGAGCCTTTGCACCTCCTGTCCTGCCGATGGCAGTTCCCTGACATCCACCTCCCCTCCAGGGCCCCCTTCACCCCCTCCCGTCTCCTCCCCTACAGGTTGGGAGGAGGTAAAACCCCGGAAAGAACCTTCCTCATCGTCCGAAGTTTCGAACACCTTTCTCCACTTGTTGTTGTTCCTAGCCTCTCGGTACTCCTCGTCATCTGAGTCCGTTCCTTCTTCCAACTCCGACTCTGCGAATCCTTCCAGTTCCTCTTCCTCGTCTGTGGTGCCAAAATACTCCCTCCTAAACCTTGCTACCGGCTGTGGTTTCCTCGGGAATCTTTGGTGGAACGTTTCTGTTAAAACCTCGTCATTGACCTCCTCTGCAGTCACCCAGGTGTTTTCTGACTCCGGTTCCCCTTCCCACGCCACCAAATACTCCACCTGATTGCCCTTCCACCTGGAATCGAGGATTTCCGCTACATGGTTATTGCTTTCCCTCTCTTCCAAGACTGGTCCCCTGGTGTACTCCCCTTCACCTCCCCCCTTGTACAGTGACAGTAACGACCTGTGGAACACTGGGTGCAATTTCATATGGCTGGGTAACCGGAGTTTGAAAGCCACTGGGTTGACCTGCTGAATGACCTCAAAGGGTCCCAATCTCTTGGGTCTTAATTTTTTACAACCCCCTTTGAACGGCAACCCTTGGGTGGACAGCCACACCTGATCCCCCACCCTTATTGTTTCACCTTCCCTTCTGTTCTTGTCTGCCTGCTTCTTATATTGTGCCTTGGCCCTTTCTAAGTTGAGCTGAAGCTGACGATGGATCGCTTCCATCTCTTCTACAAAATGTTCGGCCGCTGGGACGCTCCATCTCTCGCCTCCCTCCCCTGGGAATGCCCTGGGGTGACACCCGTAATTAGCCAAAAAGGGGCTCATCCCTGTGGACACATTCTCCGCATTGTTGTAGGCAAATTCTGCCAGCGCCAGCTTTTCGACCCAATCATTCTCTCTGTCATTGACATAACACCTCAGATATTGTTGGAGGATGCCATTTGCTCTTTCCGCCTGCCCGTTGGTTTCAGGGTGCCGGGCGGTCGAAAAATTGACTTCCACGTGCAGCAAGCTCATGAGCTTCCTCCAGAACCTGGAAGTAAATTGTTTGCCGCGGTCTGAGATCACCCTCAAGGGGGCGCCGTGCAGCCTGAAGATGTGTTCTACAAACAACTTCGCCGTTTCTTCCGCTGTGACTGCATGTGAACATGCTACAAAGTGGCACATCTTAGTTAACAGGTCCACTACTACCATGATGGCCGTTTTCCCCTTGGATTTGGGCAGATCCGTCATAAAATCTATTGATACCGCCTCCCAAGGCCGTTCTGGCGTGGGTAATGGTTCTAATAACCCTGCCGGCGCCCTTCTTTCCCCCTTGGCCCTCTGGCATTGGTCACACCCTCTTACATACTCCTTTACATCTTCCCTCACCTTGGGCCACCAAAATTCCCTGGTGACCATCCACATGGTCTTGTGTTGTCCAAAATGTCCCGCCGTGGGACTATCGTGCAACTGCTTGAGTACCCTCCCTCTCAATTCACCTTCTGGTATATACAGTGCCCCTTTGTAATACAATGCCCCGTTTCTTTCCTCAAAACCCTCCGGGCTCTCACCCTCTCCCCTGAGACCTCTGAGCTTATTTTGGGCATATTCGTCATTTTCCGTTTCCTCTACCAGTTCTCGTCTCCCCACCAGCGCCGCCCCACACACCCAGCGGTCCTCAGGAATGACATGTCTTTCTTCGATTGCCCCCTCCCCCTCCAAATACTCTGGTTTGCGTGAGAGAGCGTCCGCCCTGATGTTCTCTGGGCCTGGTACATAACAAATCTCAAAGTGGAATTTGGAAAATTCCTGTGCCCATCTCACTTGTCGTTGGTTGAGTACTCGAGCTGTTCTCCAATACTCCAAATTCTTGTGGTCGGTGCACACTTGCACCTTGTGTTGTGCCCCAATCAATAAATGTCTCCACCTCCGGAACGCTTCGTGAATGGCGAGTAGTTCTCTGTCATACACCGTGTAGTTCCGCTCGGACTTATTCAGCTTCCTCGAGAAGAAGGCACACGGTCTCCACTCCGACGTATTCCTTCCCGGCTGAAGAAGTACCGCCCCTACCGCTCGGTCTGACGCATCTGTTTCCACTCTCATGGGCTTCTGTAGGTCCACATGCAGAAGTTGTTCTTCCGAGGCGAAAGCCCTTTTCAGTTCTTCAAAAGCTCGCTCCGCCTCCGCCGTCCAAACAAATTTCTTCTTGCTACTGAGGCAGTCGGTGATGGGCGCCGTCAAGTGTGCAAAGTTCTTGATGAACTTCCGATAAAAGTTCCCAAACCCCAGGAATCTTTGCACATCCTTCTTGGTCTTCAGTGTCTTCCATTCCAGCACCGCCTGGACCTTGCCTGGATCCATGGCCAATCCTTTGTCTGACAAGCGGTACCCCAGGAATTCCACCTCCTTGGCATGAAACTGGCACTTCTCCAGTTTCACCCACAGCTGATTGGCTTGCAGCCGGCCCAACACTTCTCTCACGTCCCTCACATGCTGCTCTTCATCTTCCGAATACACCAGCACGTCATCTAAAAAGGCCACACAATTCTTGTAGAGCAAAGGTCCCAAGACGTGGTTGATAAAACTTTGAAAACATGCGGAGCCGGCTTGGAGACCGAAGGGCATTACGAGGTATTCAAATGCTCCCAAAGGGGTGAACATGGTGGTCTTCCATTCATCCCCCTTCCTTATGCGTATCAGATTGTACGCCCCCCGCAGGTCCAGTTTTGTAAAAATCTTCCCCTTCCTCACCCTGATCAGAATGTCATCAATTCGGGGCATAGGAAAAGCCAGGGGTTCCGACACGGCATTTAGGGCCCTGAAGTCAACTACAAGTCTCGGCTTATCTGTGTTTTTTTTGTCCACAAAAAACACTGGGCTGCCCCCTACCGCTCGGGACTCTCTGATGAAACCTCGCTTCAGGTTTTTGTCAATGAACTCCCTCAGCTCCTGCATCTCCCTGTCTGACATGGCGTACAGCTTGCCCACTGGGAGTTGAGCCCCAGGGAGTAGGTTGATTTGACAGTCAAAGGGTCTATGCGGCGGCAGTTTGTCCGCTTCCCTTTCGCTAAATACGTTGCTCAGATCTGCATATTGCGGAGGCACCTCCCCTTTATTCATTACCTCCATCCCAGCTAGGGTGAGCCTGGCTCCCCCTGGATCCTTTCCCTGCTTGCAGTGTTCTAGGCAATGCGCTGACCCAAAGGAGACCACCCTCTGATGCCAGCCCACTAGAGGATCGTGTAGTGCCAGCCAGCTCATCCCCAAAATGATGGGAGCTCCTCCTAAGGTGGCCACATTAAACGCTATCCTCTCGGTGTGCCTTGCCACCCTCATTATCATAGGGACTGTCTGTTGGTTCACTTCTCCTCCCAACAGCTCTCTGCCGTCAATTGTGGTCACCTGCAGGGGTTTACTTAAGGGGAGGGTTTGTATCTGGTGCTCAGCTGCGAACTCCTTACTCATGAAATTACAGGAGCTGCCTGAATCCAGAAGGGCCTTGATCTGTAGGGGGTGTCCGTTTGGCAGCTCTAGCAACACCTCTATCACTAGAGCAGGTCTGGGAGGTTCTGGTGAGGGCACTTTCACTGCTTTTGGGCCTGGCTGCTGTGCCCCGACGGTGGCAGCCAGGCGTTGGCTTTTACTTGCTCCTTGCTTTCCTCCTCCTCTCCCCCAACAGCTCCTGCCATGCCTTGCCATTCCTTTCTTCGTGGACAGACTCTGGCAAAGTGTCCTGGCTGTTGGCATAGATAACATTTCTTGGCGCTCTTTCCCTCCTTCTTCCGCCCTTCACCGAGGTTTGAAACTGCGCGCGCCCGCGCTGTTCCAACTTCCATCGGCTCTGCCGGCGGGAAAGGCTGCTCTGGAATGTCTGGAATGCGGAGCTCCCTCCAACGTTCTCCTTTCCCCTCCCGCTTCTCCAAAGCCCTCGCTTCCTGGCGCGCTCCTATGGCCAGCGCGGATTTAGTCAGCTGGTCCATAGACTCCGCTCTGGGGGCCCGGGAAAGTTCATCTTTTAAGGACGAAGAGAGCCCTTCTTCGAAAAGCATCTGGATGGGCTCCGACGATAAGTCCCACCCCAATCTATGAATCAACATAGTGAACTCAGTCCAGTACTCACGGACAGACCGGTTCCCCTGTTTGCAAGCCATTAACTGCCTTCGCACCCCTCCCTGCTCAATATCGCTGGAAAACATCAGGTCCATGGCACGAAAAAACTTCATCGTGTCCTTTAGGATCTCATTATTTGCTGCCATCAAGGGTCTAACCCAGTCCTTCGCCCCTGATTCGAGATGGCTAATTACAAAAGCCACTCGCGATTCCTCATCAGGGAAGTCATCAAATTGCAGATTGAGAGCGTATTGCATCTCTGTCCTAAAGGCATGATAGTTCCTGGGGTCCCCCCCAAATTTCTGCACCAATCCTGGCATCTTTCTGGTGAGCGGGGTGGTTTTCTCCTTCCTCCTTTCTGCATCCTGAGCCCTCCTCTCCTCCAGCCTCGCCGTTTGCAAGGCAAGCTGGATCTCCAACGTCCTGTACCTTTCCTCCAGGCTTGGACCTCCTCCAGCTGCCCCTGCTCCTCCGGTTCCTGCTGGTTCGCTCATGATGCCTCTCCCTGGCACAAGCTAGCTTTCGGTGACTTTCGGATTGCTGTGATGGGGTGAAGAGCTGCTTGTGCGTAAACTGCAAGTCCCTCAGAGTTTGAACAAGTTCTCAAACCTCTGCCTGTGACGGAGCCCCTCCAGCATGGCTGCGTCAATCGCTAGCAGAATCCGAAAGTGGCTGCTTTCGGAAACGTTTCCAACATAAAAGCTCCTTAACGGAAACACGTCTTCTGGACTCTCGGCGTGACAGTTTCCGCCGAGGAACGGGTGTCCCTATAGGAGGTCCTGAGACCTCCCCACTGTTTTCGCTGGAAGCGTCTCTGAGCCATTCCTCCGACTCTCCTTCCCTTGACGTTCCTGTTCGCCCCCTACTGGTTCCCTCTTCAGCTGTTACGTCTCTCTCCACCTCAGAGAGCCTTTGCACCTCCTGTCCTGCCGATGGCAGTTCCCTGACAGATAGGTTTCCAGGTATTGTGGCCAGAGCCGTAGCTAGGTGATCTTGTGCCCCTGGCAGAACTGTCCAGATTGCGCCCACCAGTAAATGAGAAATAAGCCTCTCCTCCCAACCCAACCCCCATTCAATTCACCCTCTATTTAAAACCTTTTCTTATGAGGAAATAATCAATATTTTTATTTATAGACATATTTATGGACATTTTTTAAACAGTATTGCATGCGCCTCCCTGCATGCGCCCCTGGCGGGTGCCCACTTCACCACCCCCTAGCTATGGCCCTGCATGTGGCCAGCATGACTAAACTGCTTCTGGCACAACAGGACACCGTGATGAGTGCCAGAGCGCACGGAAATGCCATTTACCTTCCCGCTGCCATGGTACCTATTTATCTACTTGCACTTTGACATGCTTCTGAACTGATAGGTTGGCAGGAGCTGGGACCAAGCAACAGGAGCTCACCCTGTCGTGGGGATTTGAACCGTCAACCTTACGATCAGCAAGCCCAAGAAGCTCAGTAGTTTAGACCACAGCACCACCCGCATCCCTATGTGAGATGCAAATCCATTGCATAAATAAAACATTCATTGAGTTTTAACTGTGTTTTTATTGCTGCTTTTATTTATTGCATTTTAGTGTACAGTAGTACCTCGGGTTACAGATGCTTCAGGTTACAGATGCTTCAGGTTACAGACTCCACTAACCCAGAAATATTATCTCGGGTTAAGAACTTTGCTTCAGGATGAGAACAGAAACTGTGCAGCGCCGTGTGGCGGCAGTGGGAGGCCCCATTAGCTAAAGTGGTGCTTCAGGTTAAGAACAGTTTCAGGTTAAGTACGGACCTCCGGAATGAATTAAGTTCTTAACCCGAGGTACCACTGTATTACACTTTGAATTTAAATGGTAAGACATTAAATGCAATGGGTGGAATTCAACGTCCCACTATGATAAATCTTCCGCCTGCAAAAGTGTTTCAGCTGCCCGGGATGAATAATCCTTCCTCTCCTCTCTTGTGCACTGTGCTGTTTCTTTGCCTCTCATGTCGGGGAAGAGTGCAAAAATCACGAGGCATCTAGTGCAGTGCTTTACAATTGCCACAATAAGCAGAAGAAGCATTAAGTGGTCTGCCAAGGCCCTCAGTTATTTTCAAATGGTCTGTATGGAAAAAACCAGTGGGTTTAGATTAATGGTTTATTTGTCAGGACGGACAGGGTTACCACCCAATGCCTGTGTGGCGGAAGCACCATTGCCCAAGATGAGCTAAAGTTCATTGATGAAACATCGGAGTGGTTTTAGCTGGTAACTCTAGGTGGGAAGTAGTGTTCTTACTTGGATCTACTCTGGGGTAAATTATTTGGCTTTTTCAACCTTCCCCCCACCCACCAATTAGTTGGGTAGTTTGAGAAAAGTCTGATGTCAATCCCTGTTGCAGTTCACCACAGGTTTTTGCTTCTCCTGTCTGAGCCTCCGTGTGGACTCTAGAACTTGGAATATGTATACAGTGGTACCTCGGGTTAAGTACTTAATTTGTTCCAGAAGTCCCTTCTTAACCTGAAACTGTTTTTAACCTGAAGCACCACTTTAGCTAATGGGGCCTCCTGCTGCTGCCGTGCCACCGGAGCATGATTTCTGTTCTCATCCTGAAGCAAAGTTCTTAACCCAAGGTAATCTTTCTGGGTTAGCGGAGTCTGTAACCTGAAGAGTATGTAACCTGAAGCGTATGTAACCTGAGGTACCACTGTACTTGAGACTTATATCATATACAGTCGTACCTCGGCTTAGGAACTTAATCCATTCTGGAAGTCTGTTCTTAAACCGAAACTGTTCTTAAACCGAGCCACGCTTTCCCTAATGAGGCCTCCCGCTGCCAGTGCCCTCCCACCATTCAGCTTCCATTCTTGGACTGAGGTAGAGTGTGCAAACTACTTCCAGTTTTGTGGAGTTCGTAAACCGAATAGTTCGCAAACAGGGCTGTTCTTTAACCGATGGTGATTCTGGTAATGCTGAACCAAATCAGCATATCGTTGCAATCTGGTGACTTCCCAAGCTGAAATTTTGCAGCTATCCCCTTTCACTGTGTGACAAAGCAAGTGAGAAAGGTCCAATTTTGTTGTAGTCGAGACAAGTCACCCAGGTCCCTTGCCCTCTAGTCAGGATTAACAAAGTTCTCTTCTTCCCTTTACAAAAGTGAAGATTATGAGATGTCTCGAAGAAGAGCGGTTATAGCTTCTCGTTTGGGGAGTAGGAACTGTTTTGGTTGAAACTTGAGAGCGCATTATGCTCCCTCCATCTGAAACACATTTCTAGAAGTAAATGTTAATGCTCCATTAGTGCCTAAAACCCAAATATTAAACACTGAAAACTAAAAGTCTGAAAACGAGGAGAATCTGCTAACAACATTTACATAAATACATTTCTCCTCCTGCTAACAAACTAGTCTTTGCCAAAAGAACTGGCATCCCTCGCCACGGCATTTGTGACTAAATTTCTGAAAACCAGGCAACTAAGATTGCAAATAATCTGGTTTGCCTCGTCTCCAAAATTCAATTGGGTTTGTTAAGCGGCTTAGTTTAGGGGGCCCACCACCCACCATAGAATAGAATAGAATTATAGAGTTGGAAGAGACCACAAGGGCCATCGAGTCCAACCCCCTGCCAAGCAGGAAACACCATCAGAGCACTCCTGACATATGGTCGTCAAGCCTCTGCGATGCTTCAACCAGCTTCTGTGATGCCCACATTTCATGACTTGTGGGAATAGCTGGTTGGTTGGTGTGATTTGATGTGGTCTTCCTCACTTTCTCTTCTCCCCACAGATGAGAAGTGAAGAAAAAATGATGGAGAAGCTGGAGACCCCTCAGCCGCCGGTTGCCCCGGAACAGCAAAACCCACAGCCACCAGTCTCCCCAATTGATATCCCCTCCCCAGCTACTGGGGGGGATGAGGTGGAGGCCACCCCATCGCCCACAAGCCCCACCTCTTCCTCCCCTCCAGCCAAGGGGAGCCCTTCTCCTCCTGAGCCTCCCCCGGCCCCATTGCCTCACAACATCCCGGTCATCAGCCTGAGCTACAGCAGCAAGCCCCCCGCCCACGTCGAGGTCCCCACCACTCAGCTCACTGCCCTGCACCCCATTCCCAGCCTCTTACAGCTCTCAGCTCTTCCGGCTGGCCCTCCTCCGCCCCCTATGGCGGATCTAGCTGGAGTGAGGAGCCCCCTTCTGGCTCCCCAGTACCAGCCTCAGTACCAGCCCTTTCTCAACAGGTAAGTCCTGAGTGGAAATTATCAGGTTTGCAGGGTGGGAAGAAATCCCGGCAATGGAAATAAGCCAGCAATCGGAATGGGATTGAAGTTTGATCCCGTTCACATTAAAAGGCGAAGCTACTTGGTTTGCGCTTTCTGGAAGAGCACTGAAACGTAGCCGTCCTTCAGGATTCGTTACTGCTCTAGATTTTGCAATGCAAAATTCTCCAGCACATATCAGGGCAAAGTGTGCGTGCGAATGGGCAGATTTTGTGAGAATATGCATTATATTGGGCGAAATTGCCTAGGAAAATGTACGTATTACAAGAAATTCACACCAAAGTGCTGACGAATTTTCGTGAGAAATTATTATTACCGTCTTGGCCCGAATATAAGTTGTACCTTTAAAATTCATGGGGGGGGGAGACAATACCCGAATATAAGCCGCTCCCTTAAAATTCTGCAGGCACTCATACCCGTAAATGGCAAATGTAGAAGAAAATCCTATGGGTACTAGAGAGGACCCGCAAGTGGTTTAAACACCTGTTTGTAGCACCATACATGCAAATAAAAAAACTAATACTGCACTGTAAAATACAGGGAAAGTGATGAATGACATTAGAATTAATTGCACAACAGTCTCAAGCTCGCAAATTGGCAATAAAACATTTTTTGGTTCCGTTTTGCTGTATGTATGTTTCAGCAGCGATACCATAAAAACCAAATTTTGTAAGGTCGCAAATTTATGCCAGACTTTAATTTTTCACAATTGGAATTTGGGGGGGAAGCTGTGGCTTATATTTGGGCCAATATGGTGCTATTATTATTATTATTATTATTATTATTATTATTATTATTACTACTACTACTACTATTAGTGTTTGTAAAATTGCAAGCTGATGTGGAAATGTAGAAAACTGAAGATTGCAAAAATTATAAATGGACAGAAACCGAAATTAGCATATTTGCCCTTCCCTAATCAGTCCCAGCCTAGACCAGGGGTTGCCAAACTTTTTGGACCAGTGGGTGTACTTCAAATTTTAAGAGAGTACCAGAGGCACCGAGTTGCGCCAACATGTGTGATGTTGCACACATGTGGCACCTGTATGCTGGGCTCCTCAAAGTGTCCAGCCAGAGTGCTGGACCTTCATCATGCTGGCGCAACCCTGCTGATGAGGGTCCAGCACTGGCACTCCAGGCTCATAGAGGAGGTCAACGGTTGGGAAGGCTGACCGCCAGAAGACTCCTCCATCCCCTCAACATTGAGGGGGGCCAGCCCCTAGCTAGCCCAGAGGGTTTAAGGGGTCCAAAGATACCCCAGCCCCCTGGAGAGGACTGTGGGTGCCGGCCACAAAATGGCTATATGGTGGCAATGCATGGCACACAGTTAGGGGGAGTGCAGTCATAGTGAAGCTTTCCCCATAATTGTATTTCCATACTAGAAAAGGCTTAACCTGTTGAATTTCTCTCTGCCCCACAGCTGTTCAAGGTACAAGAACCATGTTTGGTCGAAACCACTGCACATGTTTTATTTTACTGCTCATTTTACACAAAAACTCGCGATTAATATTTAAATCCCATGCTGAAAGAAAGGTTAAATTGCCCCAAACTCTCTGGGGTTTCCTTTCTACTGAACAGTTGTAGGTTTGGGATTATGCAGAACGTAGCAAAATTTATGAGAGATGCCATGAAACTACGTCACTTTGAGACTTGAGAGGCACTTTTAAAACTTATTAGGTTTGTATTAGTTTTACCTTAAAGTAACTCCTTTTATAGGGTGGCGCTGTGGGTTAAACCACAAAGCCTAGGACTTGCTGATCAGAAGGTCGGCTGTTCGAATCCCCACCCACCACTCCGGCGGGAAGGTAAATGGCATTTCCGTGTGCTGCTCTGGTTCGCCAGAAGCGGCTTAGTCATGCTGGCCACATGACCTGGAAGCTGTACGCTGGCTCCCCCGACCAATAAAGCGAGATGAGACATACAGTCGTACCTTGGAAGTCAAATGGAATCCGTTCTGGAAGTCCATTCAACTTCCTAAACTTTTGGAAACCAAAGCGCAGCTTCTGATTGGCTGCAGGAAGCTCCTGCAGCCAATCGGAATCCGTGGAAGCCCCGTCGGATGTTCGGGTTCCAAAGAACGTTTGCAAACCGGAACCAAAACGTTTGACTCCCAAGGTGTTCGGGATCCAAGGTACGACTCTTATGTTTAAAACAAGGCTGCCTGTGGAAGAACCATCCTGATCTCTTCTCTTCTCCCTTTAGCATCTACATTGGCAGCTCTGGGACTTTTGGCCTCTTCCCCAACAACCGCCTCAAGCGGAGGCCGAGCCATTATGAACAGGACATCACAGAGGGTGAGTGGCTGTGGGGTAAACCTGTGGGGTAAACCTTCCATGGATTAGAAAGCATAGGCAGAACTGCCCATTTTACAGGATTGGGGACTGAGGCTGCGCAGAAGTGTATTTCTCAGGAAGGCTGGCATGCTCAGCAGAAGAGGAATGTGCCCCCAAGTTGATGCCCCTTTGGTGAATGCATTTTATCCACCCACTTACCCTTCTCTGCTTATTTGCCCAGGTCATCAGCCCCAGAAGGTGGCACGCCGGGTCTTCACCAACAGCAGGGAGCGCTGGCGGCAGCAGAACGTCAATGGCGCCTTCGCTGAGCTGCGGAAGCTCATCCCCACCCACCCGCCCGACAAGAAGTTGAGCAAGAACGAGATCCTACGCCTGGCCATGCGATATATCAGCTTCCTGGTCAAGTTGCTGAGCGACCAGGCCAGGTCAGCTGGCGGGGAGCCTCCTGAATCAGAAGCGCCTTGCAATGGCACCCCGAGGACTCCCTCGCCACCCACAGCACCCATAAAAATGGAGCAAGGGACCGTGGAGCCAGTGACTGTGCTGGGGGCAGGAGAGCCGCGGTGATGAAGAGCTCTCTGCCCAAAGGTGTGCGGCCGTTGCTTCTCTCCCTCCACACGCTCAAACAGTGCCACACAGCCACATGTGTAGACTGAAGCAGCATTGAAGCACCTGGACCGAATCTCCCTTCTGGGCACCGCATGGAGGACTTGTGATGTGGAGGCTGCTATGACCTTCTAAGGATGAATGCTTAGATTTCAGGGTCCATGAAACAGTCCCCTTTGAGCAGGGCATCCCGCCATGCCCACCTGGTGGCATAAAAAGCAGAGACTTCTTTCTGAGGAGGAATTAGGAGCGGGGCTTTTTATGTTCATGTATCCAGCTTGGCTTGTTTCCAGAATGACCCATGAGAAGGTGTGGGGTGGGGAAGCAGCAGGGAGCCTGGTTTGTATGAGACATAACTCTCCTGCCCCCCATCTCCAGTGAAGTGGGTCCCCTGGGTGGGCGAGGGGGGCTGTCTTCTGTGTTTTACCTCTGCTCAATGTGCATCACTTCCAAATCCTCAAGCCCAAGCATCTATTTTGTGCAGGGTCTTTAAATCGAAATATGAGCCCGGACAAAGGAACGGGAATAAAATCAGGGTTAAGGGGTTGTTCCTGGCATTGGAACGGGGGGGGGGGGGGGCGAACAGCCCTCAGCTCACAGGCTCCGCCTTTCTGTTGGGAAAACCCTTTATCACAGGGCACAGGCTCAACTCCCTCTGTAAAAACCAACAAGAGATGGGGGGGGGAGTGGCAGGGGGGAAGGTATTGAGTAAATAAATGGGTGGAAGAGAACGGGTTAGGCAGCCCCTCTTTCCCTGCCAATCGTCTGCTCACGACTGCAGCCCCTTGTGGCTTTTCATTAAAAAAAGCAAAAAAGCTGGAAGACTATTATATGCATCTGATATGTCACGTCTGATTTGACCCTTACTAGCTCACGCTGGGGGACGTGGGTGGCGCTGTGCGTAAAACCACAGTGCCTAGGACTTGCTGATCGTATGGTCGGCGGTTCGAATCTCCGCGGCGGGGTGAGCTCCCGTCTTTCGGTCCCAGCTCCTGCCCACCTAGCAGTTCGAAAGCACCCCTAAGTGCAAGTAGATAAATAGGGACCGCTTACTAGCGGGAAGGTAAACGGCGTTCCGTGTGCTGCGCTGGTGCAGGCTCGCCAGAGCAGCAATGTCACGCTGGCCACGTGACCCGGAAGTGTCTTCGGACAGCGCTGGCTCCCGGCCTCTTAAGTGAGATGAGCACACAACCCTAGAGTCTGTCCAAGACTGGCCCGTACGGGCAGGGGTACCTTTACCTTTACCTTTAGCTCACGCTGGGTGGAATTCAACAAAATTTAACTAGGAGTAAATCTTCGCTGACTGCCACCCTCTGGATTGTGGGCAGGGGTTCAAAGCACTGGAATGGGGAGGCGAAATCCTTCAGAAAGAAAACAAGGAAAAGGCTGGGCTAGCACTCTCCTCCCTGACATCCTTATAGGGATCTTTTGTAGGGATCTTTTCCTTGTTACTGCGTTACCTGCCGTCCGCACGTGATACACCTCACCGTCAGAGAGAACCAGGCCTATTGATGCTTCTTTCTTCAGCTCACAGCCATAATTTTAGCGGCCTCAGTGGGCTGCAAGAAGAGTTACCCAAGTCTGGGGTTTGAGAGGATATGGGTGGGTGTGTTGGGACAGACGGGCATTGCTGTGTCACTGCTGGTGGGCCGGTGCCTGGCTTGCGGTGGTTGGGCTGTTGATGGGAGCCCCACGGCTTCAGGAACTGCTCCCCTTCCTGGAAATGGAAGGGCGGTTTGTGCTGAGTCAGTGTCCCAACCTGCCCAACACTTTCTGGGCCTCCTGCCAAAACCAAACGTTCCAGTGGCAGATCCAGGAGGGTGGAAGGTCCTCCTAGGCTGCTGGGTTTTATTGCGCAAAGGAGATTGGTGAAGAAGAAGAAGAAGAAGAAGAAGAAGAAGAAGAAGAAGAAGAAGAGGAGCCTTCTGGATGGGGGAGCGAGTGAGCAAAAGAAGGAAGGACCTAGAAGTATGGTGACAGCTACTGCTTATCTGAATGCACCAGCACCCAGTGGATCGCCAGATTAATGGGCCAAGGGGATGGCTGTTTTTCACAGCCATCCCTGCAGGCTGAGCTCTTGCCCCCATTGGATGTTTCAAATGGCCAGTGCAGCAGGGCTGCCCTGGGCTAGGAGATCCATCCATGTTAAGGCCAGGAGATATGTATGACCTGGAGCGTTCATGCTCTGTCCCAAGAAGAGAGAAATGTTACAGCTGAAATCATCCCACAATTAGACAAAATACAGACCGATCCTTTTTAATGCAATTTAACAAGTACTGCATAATCTTGCTCAATGTGCCTGCTGTGTTCTGAGCCTTATTTTCCTCCCACCCACCAAATTGGAGCTTGTGTGTGAGAGAGAGAGAGAGCATTGAGATTATTTTTATTACTCCTAGGAATTGAGGATGGAAGAGGTTCGGGTAAGTGAGAGGCAATAGGGAAGCAACGTGTCCTTGGCAGCCCAGAAGTGGGGGCTGGGGTGGGAGAACAGAAAACCATTCAACGCACTAGAGTTTTGCCTTCTGAGTCTACACTGCCATAACTGTATATTTGAAATCATGAAGACTAGAGGCCTGCTGAATTCTTCCAGTGGAGCATTTCTCTTAGCCTGCAGCAGTAAACAACAACATCCATGGCAGCAAAGAGGATACCTACTTTTGTGGTGGTGCAAGTTTCCACAGGCAATCCCTGTTATGTGCTAGGAATCAGTCCAAATGCAGAGAGATGAACAGCCCTGGCAGACGTCACTGTTTTCTGCTTAGCTGTATTTTCAGCCTCATTCCCATGGCTAAGGAGTTTCTTCTGTAGTACCTTCCTCTAGGTTTAGAGAATCGGGATGCTTCCTAATGCGAGCTTTATGTTGCAAATGGGTCATTCAGTTCGGGTTCTTCTGCGTGTTTGGCACGTCAGCTTCTACACATGCTTATAATTTCAGTCATGGATATTAATTGCTATTCTGAAGCTTGTGGTTCACATGAAATGGGAAGAGCATGATGGAATGTAGCCTGAGGTGGGGTTTTTTGTTTTTGGTCCCTCACTATAGTCATTCTGCAGTTGCACTCCACTGACTTCTATTCTGGCCAGGCACACTGGTATTTTCTGTGTGTGTGTGAGCACTTCTAAAGGAAAAAAATCCCAGGAAGAGAGCAAGAGCAAATGTAACCAGACTTTACATTTCAACAATGGGCAAAATGGATATGTCTACTGTGAAACTGTGGTCTAAACCACTGAGCCTCTTGGGCTTGCTGATTGGAAGGTCGGCAGTTCAAATTTGCGCAAGGGGGTGAGCTCCTGTCGCTCTGTCCCAGCTCCTGCACGTTAGTGCAAGTAGATAAATAGGTACCGCTGTGGCAGGAAGGTAAACGGCGTTTCCATGTGCTCTGGTTTCCATCATGGTGTTCAGTTGCGCCAGAAGCAGTTTAGTCATGCTGGCCACATGACCTGGAAAGCTGTCTGCAGACAAATGCCGGCTCCCTCGGCCTGAAAGTGAAATGAGCACCGCAACCCCATAGTCGCCTTTGATTGGACTTAACTGTCCAGGGGTCCTTTACCTTTTTTTACAAGAGTGCTAAAGCAGTATTGCACAATATATGAGAATTATTATTATGAGGAATTCAACATTGTGCTAAGTTGATCATTCCATCAGTGCAAGCTTTTCAACTTGCCAGATGGAAAGATCCCTCCTCTTCTCCCCCGCACCTTGTTCTGGGGATTCTCCCGACCCTTGTGAGCCAGTTTGGGGGCGCGGGTGGCCTAGGACTTGCTGATCAGAAGGTCGGCTGTTCGAATCCCCGCGATGGGGTGAGCTCCCGTTGCTTGGTCCCAGCTCCCACCAACCTAGCAGTTCGAAAGCACGTCAAAGTGCAAGTAGATAAATAGGTACCGCTCTGGCAGGAAGGTAAACGGCATTTCCGTGGGCTGCTCTGGTTCTCCAGAAGTGGCTTAGTCATGCTGGCCACATGACCCGGAAGCTGTCTGCGGACAAACGCCGGCTCCCATGGCCTATAGAGCAAGATGAGCGCCGCAACCCCAGAGTCGGTCACGATGGACCTAATGGTCAGGGGTACCTTTACCTTTATGAGGAAGCACAAGAGAAAGAGAGGAGGAAAACCTCCATTTGCTTCCGGGTTTTGTTAGGTGAATTCAACATTTCATGGGTGGCCTCTGTTTCCACACAGCCTACTACTGTGCACTCCTTGCATGAACAGATCTGTGCAAGACCTGTGACAATAATTTAAAAAATGATTGGGGGCTGCTTGCCACGCCAAATGGGGGCAGGGTATGCCAGTCTTCCTGTCCCAGCCTTCTCCAGCTGCCCTTCAACTTCAGCTTAAAGCTCCTCAGAATCATGTTGCCTCTTCTAGATCTTTTTTCGAACTTCTCCAAGGGTTTCCTGAGGCAGAAAGGAGACCTGGGGGACATGGAGAGAGATTTTGGGCCCTTCTAGACATCCTTCTTATTGTGCATTCATGGTGATTTCTGTTCTTGGGGGGGTCACACAAGATCCCGATTTCAATTCTGTTTGTGGTTGCAAAGATATTGGGGTAGTCATCCTGTCTCATTTCCAGTCAGCACATATCCTGTAACTTCCTGCTGAAATCCTGTGACTTTCCATAGCACAAATGTCCTGGGTTTGCCCGTTTTTGTCCTGCTTTTGTTGTGCTGTATCTCCCCCAGACAGCAATAATGTGGTGCCATTGGGGAAGCACCGCAGAACAACTAATAAAGCAGAAGGGATCCACGCAGTGCTTTTTTTCTTAAAAAAATGTTTAGGGGTACTCTCATTTTGACTCAAGAAAATCACCATTTTATAGTTAAAATTGGGAAAAATAAAGACAAGTAAATGGTAAAGGTAAAGGGACCCCTGACCATTAAGTCCAGTCGTGGCCGACTCTGGGGTTGCAGCCCTCATCTCGCTTGATTGGCCGAGGGAGCCTGCGTACAGCTTCCGGGTCATGTGGCCGGCATGACTAAGCCGCTTCTGGTGAACCAGAGCAGCGCACGGAAACATTGTTTACCTTCCCGCCGTTTACTTGCACTTTGCTGTGCTTTTGAACTGCTAGGTTGGCAGGAGCAGGGACAGAGCAACGGGAGCTCACCCCGTCGTGGGGATTCAAACCGCCGACCTTCTGATCAGCAAGTCCTAGGCTCTGTGGTTTAACCCACAGCGCCACCCACGTCCCTACAAGGACAAAAGTACAAATATTCATGTCCCCCCAAAATTAGCGTCCCCCCAGAAAAAAAGTTGTGGATCCACGGCTAATGCACTTTTGCTGTGTTAATAATATGTTGCAGAATGCACCTGCAACAAAACACCAGTCTGGAAGAGCCCTTAAAAAAACAGAGCAGCAGCAGGAATGCACACACATCCTCTGCCACTTGCTTTCCCTCCCAAGAGGGGAGATTCTTGGAAAGGCTGGCAAAAACTGAAAAGAGATTTAGGTCTGATCTGACCACCTGCTCCTCTGAGCAACATGTCCAAAGCCTGCAGTGCTTTCAGTAGAAGCTGCAGAAGGCTGGGAGAAAGGAATTAATTTGCAGAAAGTTTGGCACATACCACTACAGACCCTTACCTGGTCAAGAGCACTAAGGAGCCCAGCTCCAACCACCTATTTTTATTATTACAGATCTAATAAGTCAGAATTGTAAATAAATAAAAAACAACAACCAGGCAAACTACAGCTGAAACCTTTAAGTTGATTGTGAGTGATTGAGGTTGAGGGGAAAAAACAATTAACCAACAAACCGTATACCCTGGATATTTCCTGCCAAGCTCTGCCAGTGGTGTGGACAGCAAACAGCAGAAACAGAATTAATATTGTGAGTGAAAAAACAGATGTGCAGAGCCTCTTGTGCCAATCACACACACGGAGAAAAATTGGATCTGAAAGACCCGTTCTGAGATTGTGCCTGGACACAGCTTCTCTATGTGTGTGTGTAGTAGCTTTTAACAGATGTTGAAGACCGGCCTAAGACATTTTGGTGCCTGAGGTGATCCACAAAATGGCACACACCAGGGAAGATCATCATCGGGAACAAGCGGGGAATAAAGATCTACACTGGGAATAAAATCAACCTCACCTGGCGGCTGAAGTGGGAATCAATGGCTGTTGTTGTGGAGGGGGAAGGAGCCTGCTCTGAATCACACCAGGCGGGCGCAGAGCCCAGAGGGCAGCTCCGGCCATTTCCTCCCCAGTGGTGGGAGATTAGGCGCACCTCCTATTCACTGAGGGACTGCTGTAGAGGCAGCACTGGAAGGAGGCTGCCGAGGAGGCAGATCCAGACTACTAGGAGCCTGCCACTGCAGCAACGGTGGGTAATGCGTTCCTTGGAGGCCAGATCTGCTGCCCCTGTGGATCCTGCCACCCGAGGCGGTTGCCTCACCTTGCCTCATGGGTGGGCCAGCCCTGTTGAAGACTCTTCCACAATCAGCGAACAGTGAAGTAGAAATGGTTAAAAAGCAAAAGCAAAAAACCAGTGTTTTTACTAGCCTTCTTCAGATACATTTTTGTAAAGCTTAGCATGAAACAAGGAGCAAGTCCTGTGCAATGAGACCGGCTGATTTTACCGCCAGTCCTCCTGCATCAAGCTAATGGGTGAAATCCATTTTAAGCTGAATTTTTCAAACATGCAACTTAATCCATTTAACCCATCAGTGCTCTATTTGCTACAATTATATCCTGCCAAGGAACCCAAGACAGCCCTTGCATTGGCCTTGCCTATTCCGTCCACATCACAACCCTGTGAAATAGGGTTAGGGTCTGTGTGACTTCACCTGTTCACTTCTGAATTTATTAGTTCATTACCAGGAAGCTACGACAGCCCTGGTGCAAGAACTATGTTTTCTGTAGTATGAACAACTTCTTTTAGCTATGAATGGTACTTTACCCTTTTCCTTCACAAGTTCATGAGCTCTGTTTATTTCTTTATTTGGCATGTGTGGGCAAAGCATCCTTATCAACATTGTCCAGGTATGCTTAGCCTGGAGAAGAGAAGACCAAGAGGTGATATGATAGCCATCTTGAAATATCTGAAGAGCTGTTGCATGCATGATGGAGCCAGGGGAGTGTTGGTTTGCTAGCAGCGCTTGCTGTGTTTTGCGAAGACCTGGTGCTTTATCAGACATCAACACCCACCAGCAGCCACCGCAGCTCTCACACTCCATCACTTTAGGGATGAGCATACTTTGCACATGTACTTCCTGAAGTTAATGGAGCTGGTCAGGGTTGCTGAGTTGAGCCTCAGTAGAAGACAACTCAGTAGAAGTGGTACCTCTAGTTGTGGACACGATCCGTTCCGGGGTGCCATTTGCACCCCGAAAAGTCAGCAACTAGAGCAGCGCTTCTGCGCAAACATGGAAAGCGATAGAGCACTTCTGCGCAAGCGCGAAGAATGCTTCTGCACATGCGCGAAGCGCGCAGAACACTTCTGCGCACATGGTGAAACCCTAAGGTTTGCAAGCTGAGAAGATGCAACATGAACCTAACACAACGCGAGGTATGACTGTACCATCTCCCTGTGAACATGTCTGTGTGGTGTGTTGGGGCCCCCAATCAGTCGCCCCTGTAGCCCCGAACTCATGCAACAAATACATTCAGGGGAGTATTAGGGCTCTGTGGCCATTCATCCATCAAGGAAGCCAAAGAGAGACAATTACAGTCAATAACATTCTTTAATTCAATCAGTTAAAGAAGGTGCTGCATCTATAAACTTTTATTATGGAAAAAATTTGTAATTAACACATGCGTATTACACCCCGCTCGGAGAGTGGCACTTGGGGAGGGAGGGGAAGTGCCGAGGGCTGACTGGGACAGGGGAAGGGGCTGGAGAAGCTGGCCCACCACATCGCAGCAGCTGGTTCCCTTCTTTGGGGGCAAGGATGAGGGTCGAGCTACATGAAATGAAGGCTGGTTTAGCAGAGGGAGCCATTTTGTAGGCCTCAGCTTCCCTCCTGTGTGTGAAAAGTGCAGGCGGGGAGGGGGGAGAGTGGAGAAAGCAGGTGGGGATGATAAGCAATGGTGGGAGGGGCTCCCATGAGCCCCACCTGGAGGCGGTTTGATTGCAATCTCTGTAAACATCTTTTTGTTCACATTTCTGAAGCTGGATGCATAAAAGTTTGATTGATTTCTCTTCCTGTCTCGGTTTGTTCGCTGGTGGCAGCAAAGGCATCAGTTTAAGGCACTTCCCTTAATTCGGCTGCAGGGTTATGAGTTCTTTTTGTTTTCAAAAACCAAACCAGTAGCAATGAACAGCTTCGTAAAGGAGCGGGAGGGCGCTGAAAGGGTGGGGGATGGAGCTGGGAGACGGCTGCTCTGGAGCATCAGGCTGGCATCGGTGGAAACGGGCACACACCTTTGGGGCCTGAGCTGGGTAAGACTGCAGGTGGCACACCTGAGACTGGCACCCCTCTGGCAAAAACCTCACAATCGCCAAAAAAAAAAGAGAGCCTCGCTCTCCCTGAATTGGAATGGGCAGGTACTGTCCTAACATCTACAGGGGGCCTCAGCCCAAATGGAGGGTGCCTCAGTGGGTGGCAGGGGAAGAGTTATTCCCGAAAACAGCTCCTGGGTGCCAAGGTATGTCCCACGAAAGGATTCAAGGCTGGAGGCTGCGGAATGGAGTCGTTGGGGAAGATCTGCCTCTGCCCAAGGAAGCAACAGTAATGGAAGACGTTACTAAGCATTCCCCATGGCGATGGGGAAGAAGCATCTCCATCGGTTGGCTGTGCTTCAACAAGAGCACCCAGGAAACGGGAGCTGGTTTTTGTTTCTGCAACCATTCGGGCCTCTCCCTTATCCTATGCAAACATATGCTGGCTCCCCTTTGGCTTTCACACTGGGTCACTCCCAAACTTTTCTCAGCAAAGCTGGAGTGAAGCTGGAGTCAAGGGCGTCTTACCCATAGAGGCTAGTGGCGCGGGGCGCCAAGTTCTGGAGGGCGCCAGGGAAGAGGCACAGGCAGGATGAAGCGCCTCCTGGCATCAGCTTGCCACCCTCGCCCGCCTCCGCCATGCTGCGCTGTGCCCGGAGCCTCTGTCTGCCGTGGCCACCGCAGCACGAAGCGTCCAGCTGAGCCGGGAGGTGCTGCGTCCAGCCTCCGCCTCTTCCCCGCCCTCCAGCCGCTGCCCGTCTCCTCCAGCCCCGTCCTCCCTAAAAAACTCTGGGAAACAGGGGGCTTTGCACCACAGCGCCGGATATGCTTAAGACAGCCCTGGCTGGAGCGACCCGTGAAATCACCGGTGTCTTTTGACAGACGACCACCATGTTAGCTCAGCCTAGGAGGATGCTGTGGAAAAGCTGTGGGCCTGTGGAAACCCAGCAGGGGGCTGAGCCGCTTCTGAAAACTGGACCTCTGTACCTCATGACGTCAGGGCTGGACTCCCAAGTCAAAAGCTGTGAAGCTCTGGGCCTAACTAGAATTGACCGCAGGGGAGCCATCTTTTCCGTGTGGGTCTGCCTCGATAAAGGGAGTTTCAGAGCAAAAGGGGTGCTGAGCCTCCCTCCCCCCATGGCTTGCCTTCCTCTCCTGCCTGTGCCCATAAGCGTTTCTCCCTCTCCAGCTGCAAGGGAGCCCGGAGGGGAGAGAAGTGCTTTGGGGAGGGGAAGGGTTGTGGGAGGTGAGCGGTGCTGCCTCCAGCTGCCGGATCCACAGCAGCTGCCCTCCCTCCACATGTCAGCAGGTGTCGTGCCAGGAGGCATCACTCCGAGATGCCCAATCCTAAAGGATACGTGAGGAGGAACTGAAGTATTGTCTTTGCCGCTGAAAAAATGACCTCTTAATTAGGCACTTTACAATTTGACCAAAGGGATGGCGGGCGGGCGGGCGGGTATATGGAGGGAATGGGTCTATTCTTGATGTTTCTGAGCAGCTCCTCCAGAAAGGAATGGGAATGGGGAAAGAAGGGACACAGACCCCCCCACCCCCGAAAAAAACCACCCACCAACACAGACATACACACATCGCCGTGGAGCCCTCGGCACTCCCCTCCACTGGGCTTCCCATCTCTGCTCTGAGGAAGGAATTGGTGGGACAGGGAAAGAGGGAAGCCGATGATTTTTTTTTTCTTTTTTGAAGTATATGTAGTTTTTTTTTCTCTTTTTTAAACATATTTTGAATTTTTTTTTCTTTTTTCCCCTCTTTTTTTTTTTTAAATTCACATAACACAATAAGCCATTCCAATGGAGAAAGCCGAAGAAAGCTCAGGCAAAAATGATAAAACAGTTCGGATTTTTCTTTTTTTTTTCTTTTCTTTTTTTTTTGTCGTGAAGCAATATTGACAGTTATAACATATGGCTACCTGCATTCTGCTAGACACGGAAGAAACTTCAGAAAGAACAAAAACAGACGAAGAACTACCTTTTATTTTCAAGTGCGGGGGGTGGGGGTGGGAGGGAAGGAGGGGGTTCGGAAGAACAGACTCAAAGACACGAAGGGGGGGCATCGGGGAGGCGCAGGAGAGGCAAAGGGGTACGGTCAGGGACGGGGACGGGGGGGCGGATGAGGAGAAAAAGCACACCAAATTCCATTAGTACTATATATATACTGTACTGTACTCATATATATACTGCGTTTCTTAACCAAGGAAGAAACTTGTTCAAAGGGGCAGGGGTGGGTTGCAGTCAGGGAAGCTGCAGTTTCATGGATCTCAAGGTTTTACTGCCGAGCGAGAGAAGTGGGTTTGGGGGTTCGCGGTGGGTGGGGAGGGGGCTGCATGCGGAAGGTGGGGGGTCAGCAAAAAAGGGAGAGAAAGGGGGCTGCGGAAGGGATCTGGCCAGGAATGCTCAAGGACAGGAACGCTCCACGGTTATTCCTAAAGCGAGAGACAGAAGGTGAGAGATCCGAATAAAGTGAGGGCCTGAGGATCCTTTCGGAGCACAGGGTGACTGCTCTTGGCCACGTGGGTTAAGTTCAAGCCAAGGGACACCCTCCCTCGCCCTCCTGCCACAGATAAGGTGCCCAAGGGAGGGCAAGGAGGGTCTCAGTAGGTTTGTCGGACGAAGCCCTGGTAGGGCAGTCCAGTCCAAGCTGAAATCATCTTGGGATTTGTGAACCTAACACCCCTCAGGGCTCCCAGAGGAGCCACCAGCAGCCGCTGGGTGCATCAAGGACCCTGACTAAGCATCGCCCAAGAGGGGCTGAGGGCCCCATGCAAGATGGCAGAGGCGGCCCTGCGCAGAAAGGCTGCCAAGGGAAATCCACGCAGCCTTCAGCGCTGCTGCTTGGGTGGCACGCATCCTTCCCTCTTTCCTGGGTGGTGCCGGCCCTCTCTTATGCATGGGGCAGCAGAAGCCGGCCAAAGAGAACGAGGCCCCACTGCGTTTAGCCATGGCCACAATTCCCTCTTGCTGGTCGAGGCTTGGCTGTTTATTGCTTTCCCCTGTATTGAGCACATGGGTCAAAGGGGGGAAGGGGCGGGATTTCCAGTAACCCACCCACCCCGGCAGAGCATGCGGTCCATCTGTTCCAGCGGAAGATGGGTTTACAAAAGGCACTATGTCAGCTGGCCAGTTAAGCGGGGTGGGAGTAAGGCAATACCATCCATCTTGGTCCTTCCCTGAAGCGAGACGTTTCTCCAAGTCAACCTTCCATGCTTTGAGAGGCTGTGGGGCAAGGGGGTTGGGGATGGGGGTATGCACTGCTGCTTTGCCCCCTGCCCCACCCACCGCCCCGAGAGCCAGCAAGGGAAGGGAGGGAGTTGAGAGGAACCACGGTGGGGAGGCTGTGAGGAAGAGGGCAAGCGAGGGCTGAAAAGAACCAACTTGGGGGAGGATGGAAGGAGTTCAATGGACGGGATGCTGGTGAGATCACAAGGCGGCTCCTCTTCCCAAAGAGGAGCCCCTGAAAGATGAGAGAGGGAGAGGGGGAGAGAGTGCAGATTTGGCTCACTAGGGGAGAAGAAATCCAAGGCATTCCCAAAGTCAATTGGTTTTGCTTAGCTCTATGCGGGGATTGGAGAGAAACAAGCCAGGAGAACCAAGATAGAAGGGGGTGGCAAGTGATGCGAGGGGGAGAGGGGAGAAAGGGGTGAAAGGAGGCAGAGAACCACGGCCTGTGCAGGAACCTTTGCCGTGGCAACCTCACCGTCACCCATCTCACTCGGCAACCTGGGAAGATCCATGAGAAGCTGCCAGAGACTTGCTGGTGCGTTTGACTGCAAGGCCCGCTGCCCCTTTCAGCTAAACATAAAGAAGGGATAATGCATGTTTCCTAAAATGTGCTTTATGATAACAATTAATTGGTTCATAAACTATGTATAATAGAGATTTTAATGTATTTTATATTGTAAGAAGCACCAGGTTTTGTATTTTTAATCTTTTTTCTTCTTTTATGATTTTTAGGGTTTTTTTTGTTGTCCTTTTCTTTAATTTTAATTTTGCAGTTTTCTTCTATGTTTTTAACCTGATACAGTGTTTTGTTTACAATTTTATTTTTGCGTGTGAAAAACTTTTGCCTTCAGCCCTCCCATAAAACGACAAAACTAATGAGGAAAAGGAAAAAAACAAAAAACCAAACCCCGATCATTATCAATTTTTTTTTAAAAAAGGATTTAAAAAACAAACAAGAAAAAGGAAAAGTAAACAAATGAAAAAATAAACAGAAAAAGTTTTTTCCCCATACTTACAAAGGTTGGGTTTTTCTTTTGTCCCTATTTATTTAGAGTCCCTGGGAACAGAGGACTTTGCAACAAAAATAGATTTTTTCTCTTCTTCTTAACAATCTTTAACATACAAAGATATTAAAACTATGCACTCCATTGCACTTGGCTCAATGCAAACAAAATTGGTTCTTTTAAAACCCCTAATATATATTTTGCTTTTTTAAAAATCCCCTCCCCATTTTTAAACACACATTCCTGTGTATCTTTCTTTCTCCTGCCCATACCTTCCAGCCACCATAATTTAAAGTCCTGTGTGCCACCCCTTCCAGGTTCCTCCTCAGTGTTTACATTCGCCCTTTTGAAGGACCCAAACCAGGTAGAGTTTAACATGTAAGCGGATGACATTGTCACTCTGTCCACCCACATGCTGCTGTCACCCAACGGTCGCACTCTAGGAGATGCCAAGAGTGAAGTGTGTGCTTAAGCACTGCGAGGACTCAGAGCCTCCTTTTCAGAATGAGATACAGTAAACCTCTACTTGTTCCCACCTCCAGTTTTTAAGTGCTGATTATTTGTGGCCGCTTGCCTTTGGACTCCTGCAAATCTCTGGCCCTACCACTTTTTTAGACCATCCAAACAGATAGCCTCCCTCCCCATGGTTTCTCCAGAAAGGAACCTATTCCTAGCAATCCTGGGCATTATATTTAGAAGCATGCTGAAATCAGATTTGAATTACTTGATTGAATGGTTTTCTTTTAAATAACTGAATACACTGGCTGAGTGAATTTAGCAACTGAAAAGATGCTGTAGCAGCACCAACTATGGTGGCCGTCGGTATTTATTCCCTGGTTTGGGCCACCCCCATCCCCTTTTTGCACATTGCTCTGCATTCAGAAATGGTCACCAGGAGCTTGGATGCACTTTTTAAGAATTGGGGAGGGGCACTGTCTGTCTCAATTGGGGGAATGCTCCAAATGATTCTTATGTCAAAATAAAATGAAATATGCACAGCACTCCAGATGCTGTATTAGGTGCCTTCTTGCCCTGGACTGCAATGCTTGAGTTATCTTCAACTTCATCTCACCTCAAAGTCTCTTGATTTAGATCACAATGGGACCATGTCCCACGCAACCAGGGGAAAGAAGGACGATTGGTACTTTGCAGGAGAAAGGATGCTGAGGAGGGGAGGGGGCAGACTGCACTGGAGGAGGGGAGACGTCTGCTTTCTTAAGACCACCAAGGTGTGAATGGTTTCCATTCTGACATTTGCAGAACTTCTCCATGGCTTTGTGCTCTTAAGGACATAGACACGGACCTTGGGCTTAAAACATGGGCGCCTTCCAACCTCACCACGAGGAACGAGGCTGCGTCCCAATTCCAGTTACTGCTTCTGATCTCTGCCCACGTCACAGATGTAAGCTCAACCCTCAGTGCTTGCCTAAATTACTTTATGGATATTTGGCTAGAGACTATTATTCATTTGTTCTCATAGATCTGAGAGCAGTCTGAAAGAGGAATGACCTATTTGTGTTGTATACACTTATCCCATCGTTGCCTCTGGGAAACAGCTTTTCGGATTGTTTCAAAACCCTGAAATATCTGCTTCCTGAGAGGCGACGCGAAATGCACGTGTGTACAACATGCAAAGTGACCCCTCTCTCAACACACTCTCTTCAAAATCATTGTCTTTCTACATCCCCAGCTGCTTAGTCTCTGAAAGGTTGTATTTCACCTCTGAGTTGCATTTTACTGAAGGTATTGGGTGAGGGCCCTGGTATGGGGGAAGCAGCAAAGCGCCACTCCTAGACTCCATGCAATCCAGGTCTGCAGTCTGACTGGGCAAGAGCAGACCTGACTCATGCCAAAGATGGAAGCCTCAGGCAGGCGGCTCCACATGCAGCAGCCAATTATGTCAGCCAACTGAAACGTGTACATGTCTTTTCGGCAGGCTACTTGCTCCCTTACCACATTCCTCATGGAGAAGAACTCCCTCCCTTCATGCAGCAGCTGTCCTGCAGCTGTGCAGGGTCAGGCTTCATGACTCCTCCATGAAAGCAGGCCTCTGATAAGGGTGGCCACTGTTAAAGGTGTGTGTGTGTGTGTGTGTGTGTGTGTGTGTGTGTGTAATAGAGAAAGTGTGTGTGTGTGTGTGTGTGTGTGTGTGTGTGTTCCTCTGACATCTGGGAACCGGTGGGTGTGAATGGGGATAAGCAGGGAAGCCAACTGCTGGTGGAGGGGAGGGGCAGATCTGCAGCCCTCAGAATTCCCTTCCTTGACCCTGTTTCTCCATTTGGAACTGGAAAATCATTGCACTTAGACAGGGATGCAGATACCTGGTCCCGCCAGCAGCTCCTGACTATGTCTGCTCCAGAACTTGCTGATGCGTCAGCTGGGGATCACTGTGGCAGAGAGGAGAGGGGCTTCAGGAGGTTCTCCAGATCAACTTGTTTTCTTGCACGGTCATTTGGGGGCAACTCCAGGCACTGCAAGCCAGAAACCCAAATGCAATTGCCCTGGGCAGATGGCATGGGAGCCCATTCCCTGCAGCACTCTCCAGATCCACTCCAAATCAGACAATCCCTAACCCTTACCCGACGCCCTGGCCTATCCTAAGTATACCATGTGGAGCTGCCCTGTAACAACCAGTGACCCCTCATGCAGAGATGGACACATTTAACAGGGGAGATGGGATGGGGAGGGGGATGAACCCCAAAGAATTTGGCAAAGCTCCTGCCCCCAAAGCTTAGCATGGAGGTAAATAAGGAGAAAGAGAGGGGCCTCTTCCACAGACCTTTGGAAAATAAATAATGAAGATCTCATTGGTGCAAAACAGAGGGGGGCACTTGCTCTCCTCACTTATTATTATTATTATTAATTATTATTATTCTTTTGAAGTCTGAGAAAGGGAAGAGGAAAGTGTGCGGAGCTGTGTGGTCGATTCTGGTGCGTATGTGTGCATGCGTAGTGTACAGCCGGCAATGTCAAACCTTCACATCTACCAGTCAGGCAGCTTCCACTACCTCTAACTCTATACAATTAATTTTGTTGCGCTGAAGTTTTGCTGAGAGTGTTCATATGTTCTAAGCTTAAAGGGTTTGTCTTTTTTGTTTGTCTCAACGACGACCACAAAACCCTAGCGTTTAATTTCTTTGCTGTTGTCACCTGTATGTAGAGGAAGCCAAAGGAAATGCTACAACTAAAGGAGGAAAAGAACAAAGTGGAGAAAAGGGATCAGGAAGAGCATCAAACCATAGTAACAACAGACACCCAAAACCTCAAAAGGAAAATACTGGAACTCAGAGGAAAGGGACACAGCCCAACCTGTCCAGAACAGGCTACAAGCTCTGCAGAAACGGGCCTGACTGAGCCAGCTGCCTTTGCTCCAGTGATTTGTCTGGAGTACAACTTGAATGTGGCCTCTTTGCTCTCTTGTCAATGTATTCTTTTTACAATGTTTTTAGTAAGCATCCAATGGGTCTCCAAGTGTCATTTGCCCTATGGCAGTGGTAGCAGATGCTCTCTTTGCTAAGAGAAATACTTAAAAACACTTTCCAGCCCAATCCGTCTTGGACTCAAGAACCCAAGAGTGACTGCCTTTCTTGTACATGAAGGGATCCCAGTTCATGGAGAATATGACTGGGAGTACCTTCCACATAAGCCCTAACGTGTTATCTGAGATGCAGGAAAGGTTCATCAATGGCAAAGGACACCAGGAGTAACCAGACACCAGGATGTGTCAGGTGTGTGTGGTTTTGTCTCAGAGAGACAGGGAGAGGGCACTAGGGAGCGCCTCCCCTCTTGCTCAGGAATGGAATATTGTCTCGGCATCTGGTAGTCAGGAGCGTTTCTGTTTTTGCTTTTTTAAGTAATGAGGATGCTATGTTAAATTTCCTTAACAAGGGAATTTACTGCAAGGGGGAATTTATGTTTGGTAGGAGATGTTTGTGCTGTGAATGCCAACCAAGCATTATGACCCTAGTACTGCTCTAATCATAGCCAGTTCCAATTGTGAACCAGTGCACCACACTGGACATCCTTTTAAAAACGTATTTAGGAGGATATTTGAATTTAGGGCAAACTTCATTTTCCTGCAGCCCCTGTACCACTTTGTGAAGTTTCGAAAAGCAAATTGAGTGACCTAGAAACACAACTCTCCTCAAGTCGCAAATGGGCTCATAGGAATTAGGCTGGTAGGCAGTTGAGACACTAAGAAAGTGTCTCCTCTTTCATTTCGCAACAAACATAACCCCTAGCAAAACTTGGTGCAAATTTTGGGGGTTTGAGGCTGGTTAATGTGAATGCTATTCCTTCCCCATGATGAATAAGAGAAACCCCTTTCTTTTTTTAACCATTGCTTGAATAGCCTGTCCAGAACTATCATATCATTGAAACAGGATTATGTGACTTCTGTAGGTGTTGATGGGATTCCTTGCAGAAGACAAGCCTCTTCTACGCAAATGCAAAAATCTGCTTTGGATCGGGGAGGTCCAACGTAATTCTTTTAAGCTTCTCATCTGTAGTGTTACCCAACGTCTCTTACTTTTCCTTGAAGAGGAGCAGCTCAGTGAAGATATGGGTTAAGGACTGAAGATTCTGATTCTCAGGACGTGAGCGAAAACTTATTATTATCATCATCATCATCATCATCACCATCATCATTATTATTTTTCTTCGCTTGAAGATCCCGTCAGAGGAACCAAGACTGGAGCAGAAGAAAACACAAAAAGGGAGAATTAAAACAGAGCGTTGCAAACTTTCTTTTTCCTTTGTTTGGCAGGCTAACATTGATACCCATCAAGCGAAAACCACAGTGCTAACCCAGTCACTGAGTTCGGTGCCTTTGCTTTCTTCTGGCAAGCTCCAGTCATCTAGTCCCATTTTTTGTTCCTGATTTGTTCCTCGCTAGTGTTCCAACCCATGATTTCCCCTCACATTGCTCTGAAATACTGGTGCCCCTTCATCCCCCTTTGCGGAAAGACTCCTTTGCTAAGGCCACTCATGGCTACATTTGTGTACAAGTGTACATTTGACAAGGAGAAGCGACTAATATTGGCTCTCCGGTGAAGGTAACTATATGGATGACACATGCATTTCAGGGCTTTTGTCACAATTGCACTGTGCATTTGTTGGCATGCGCTTAAACGTGTTAGGGTTGGAACAAGGTCACTTGCCAAAAATGGCGATTGCACATCGAGTTTCCTCCCCACTCTTTCCATCCAGTTTAGGAAAACTTGCCCATATCCTAAGGTTATTGGCAGTGTGCTTCCTTGCCCCAGTACGACATCATCAATGTTACTGACATGGGTGGGGAAACACACAGTGTCGGTGTCAAGAAGGCTCGGGGGGCAAGCTTAACTCTGTGTGCCAGAGGGGAAAGGGGCAAAGTCGACAGCAGGATACCAGTTTTGATGTTCACCAAAACATCTAACGTTGTCCCTCAGTATACACTTTTGAACACACTCCTTTCTCCAAGGAGCTCAGGGTGGCACATGTGATTGTCCCCTCCCATGTTATCTTCACAACAATCCTACAAGGCAAGTCAAGCTGAAGGAGTGTGAGGCTGGCCTAGGACATCAGAGCTCAGTGGGGATTTGAACCCAGGTCTCCCTGGTCAATGTCTGACAGCATATCTGCTAGACTACACAGGGTTTGGGCTTCTTGCCACTGTTTGCATTTGTGCTGAAACTAGACAAGGATTATTTTCTTTGGTATCTAATATGACACCTGATGTAACTTCTCCCTCTCTTTCTGTTTATCTTGCCTTTCTTGCTGCTACTCCCAAGGTGCTGCCTACTTTCGTGGAAAACGCAATTTCACAGCCCTGCCTGAAGCTGTTCCTTTATCAGCAAGAAATTGTGAGCCAGAATTCAGTGAAACAGCTTTTGCTTCTCCTGCTGTTTGGAAAGACAAAAAGCTTAGCATTGGCCACCAATGCCATGGGATGTTTCCAAGTGCTGCACTAAGAGCGCTTTCTGGCTGTAGCGTTTTATACAGTGCTGTTTTGAACCTTCCCTTGAGAGAAGGTGAGTTCCAGTCCTTTACCCAACGTCACGCACCCTACTCCCACCTGCTAACTTTCTCCTGACAAATGCTGCCCCTGCCCTTTGCTCTTACTCAAGGATAGGGAATGTAGAGCCAGTGTGGTGTAGTGGTTTAGAGCGATAGACTCGTAATCTAGGGAACTGGGTTGGTGTCTCTGCTCCTCCACTTGCAGCTGCTGGGTGACCTTGGGCCAGTCACACTTCTTTGAAGTCTCTCAGCCCCACTCACCTCACAGAGTGTTTGTTGGGGGGGGGGAGGGAAAGGAGAATGTTAGCTGCTTTGAGACTCCTTCGGGTAGTGATAAAGCGGGATATCAAATCCAAACTCTTCTTCTTCTTGGTATGTGCTGTTGGACTCCAGCTCCCATCAGCCCCAGCCAGTATGACTGATGGTCAAGGATGATAGCAGCTGTGGTCCAGCTACACCTGAAGGGACACAGTTTCCCTGCTGCCGATAACTGCTGCCCACAGCAACAGCCTCTGCGATGGATGGGAAGGTGAGGAGGTTCAGGTGGGAAGTTCTTATTTCAACTTCACCGTCCTGTAAATCCCAAAGCCACACATGCTTTCTTCTTCTGGTTGCTAAAGAAGAATTTGATGCGTGTTCTATATTATTATTATTATTATTATTATTATTATTATTATTATTATTATTTGTAGTTTAGCAGTGGCTGGAACCTCCATGCCTGGCTCCTGATCTATCTGCCACAGACTGAACAGTGCCTGGAAGTTCACAGTTCCCTCCAAGCTGAAAGGTGAGGGGCAGAGATGCAAGCTCTGCATGAAGGCACAATCTGCTCCCTGACAGTGCCAAGGAGGGTGGGGGAAGGTGACACACTGTAGATAGAATCGCCATCTGCGGCACCAAGAGAATACTGAAAGCGCTGTGGAGGAAGGGAGAGGAGGAAAGGAAGGCAGCTCCAAATAACTGGATTCTCTGGAGGAAAACGCAAGCTTTGCGAATGGCCACCAGGAGGGGCTCTGCTACCGCTATTGGGAAGCCCAGGGAGTTCTCCCTTTTTCTAGCCCCCAGCTTCTCTCTGCCTCTCTTGGGCCGCCGCCAAACGCTTTCCCTGCCTATTCTGGAACTGTGGAGCATGCCTACTTCATTGGGCAAAGCTCACCTTTATGCATCTGTTCTTAAAACCGCTTGGAAAAGGAGGCCTCGCTCCGTTTATGAGAATGTGTAGGACAGAAAGAGCAAACTTCCATTTCCTGCAGTTTTCATAGCACTAGCAGAAGCAGGAACTCAGCCTCCTCCCAACTTTCCCAGCCAGTGGTCCGCCTCCCCCTATCGCTGCAAGAGCCAAGCAGGAGTTCCACTTTCCTGCAGCACTGCTTTGTCTCCACTCTCCAGACTTCGCTCCATTTCTGAAATTGAGGTCCTTGGTCAAGGTGTTTCACCATGTTATTGGGATTTCAATATACCCTACCCGGATCATTTTGGGATAGAGAGGAAAATATGTCTGCTTAACAGAAGGATAACGGAAGCTTAGGACAAATGATGAAATGTCACATATAATTGTGACATGCAGCAAAGCAAAATTGCCAGGCTCCAAAACGCAGCACTATGTCAACCCCCACTGCCCATTGGGTACCAAACTTGGGTTTCCTGACTTCCCAAGTTTATTTATTTCTATAGGTCACTTCCTGCTCTTTTCTAAGATGCTTTTTAATATTTTTTGTTCTCTCCAGCTCTTTTTGCTTCACACATCCTCTCTCCGTTTGGCCAGTCCATGTTCCTTTCATAAAATAAGATGCCAGCTCTTACACCCAAGTGAATTCATGCCAGCCAACTGCATTGCTGGCCATTACTCATTGTCACAGATTCCAGCCAATCAGGTGCAGATGCACCCCCAGTCTAAATACTCCAACTGGGTGAGGCGTGCTATGATGCTAAATCTTCTAAGCCAATCATAAGGGACTAGGCAAATTACAGCATCAGAAGCAAAACCTGACATCCTCTGGTGGTGGTGGAGAACCAATACAAATTAGAGATTTGGAAACAATCAATCAAACGAAAACAAAAACAACAGCACATCATTTTGCCCGCTCCTGCTTTGTGATTGGCTAGATTTAAAAATGATGTGCCTAAAAAGCCAATCAGAATGCTGTGCCTCAGTAACAAGCCAGTCAGGAGTTGTCACTCCACCATGACAACGTCCACTTGGCAGTGAGGGATGGTTCTGTCTCCATATGTCCCGTCATGTCATAGCATCTCTGCTTTCAGATGCCTTGAGCAAGCCCTCTGTAGTCACACGACTGCTCTCTCGAAACTCCATTTCTGACGGCATATTTGAGCTGCATCTGACCATTCTGCATCAGCATCTGACTACACCAGCAACAGTGCAAATCTGCAGACCTTAGGGGAGTGCTTATGTGCCACTCATAAATATTGTCTGCCCTGGCAATGAGTGGGCTGCTGTGGCAAATGTATGCCCTGAGTCAGGAGAAGGAACGGCCCTGCGTCATCCCGTACTGCATCACAGAAATTTCCTTGGGTGGTGGTGGCGGCGCAGGAGAAGGTTGGCTCCACTCACCTTTCAACAGCCACCTAATTTTGCCTAGAGCAAAATTCAAAGCAAATTTGGAAGCCTCACCTCAGACAGAGACACTGGAGGAATTTCAAGTCAGGAGAGTTTCAAAGAAGACCAGCAAAATTTGGGAGTGGGGTTTCACGCAACCCTATGTGAAAAGGTGTATGGATGCATCTAAATTTGGAGCAATGCCTTGCCCACCCCTCCCCAGTACAAATAGGGTCCATATAGCCATGATGCAGGCAGCCAAGTGCAAGCCGGTGGGGTCTATTGTTCTAAATGGAAAAGAGCACATGGGTGAGAGGAGTTAACTCTTTCCTCGCCTTACTCTACTTCATTGCTTCAAGCCCTTTTCTCTCCAGCCTGGCTTATTTCCAGAGTTGGGTCTGGGTTGGGACAAAAGTGTTTCAAGCAACAGAGCACACGGAGGTATGATGGGGGAGGGATGATTTTGCTTCTCTCACCCCCATGGAACAAATAGATTCCCCTCCCACGTTTAACATGTCAATGGGGCAGACACATGCATAAAGAGACATGGCTGACCCACCAGGTCTAGGGTGACTTGGTGGTCCTTTTGTCCTCTTTCTTGAAGATACGTTACAGAAGTAGCCATTTGCCGCCATAATGAAAAAGAACCCTTACATCACAAAGAAGCAGGTGTGATTTTGCAGCTCCTGCCAGCCTCTGAGGGCATCTGGCTGCCATGGGTGTTTTGGCAGCTGCTGGGCGAGGGGGTACCAGGGAAGAGTGCTGCGATGATGCCAGGCCACATAATGCCTTTTGCTAGGCAGTACCTGGGAGATTTGGATTGGCATCAGCCGCATTGCTGTAATCTCTGATTTGGGCCCAGCCAGAGCCCACGAAAGGAGCAGGCAACCAGCTAGAATGGCACTGAGCTCACCAGCCACACCAACGGCAATGGGAGCTAGTTCACCTGTGGCCCTGGCATAGCCTTAGACTTTAAGCCAAGGAGGCAGCAGCCGGGTCAGTGCAAGGTTCAGCGCGCACTGTTGGCACTAAGTGAATGTTTAATAACAATGAAAGCAGTATGACCACAAGCAAAGGTCCGTCACACCTCACGGGACCTGCAGCTGTTCCTATGGGCAACAGCCAGAAGCCACAGCTGAGAGAGGGGGAACTGGCACTCTCCTCCATCTCTCGCTTGCCCAGTGCTATCTGTCTTTCTCTTCCCCTCTTTTGTCCTCCTCCATCTGCCTGAATCCAGAGTTCAGAAAAGTCACTGGTTACTGTGGTAACACCTGCCCTCCCCCCAAAAAATATACTGCAGCTTAGCCAATAGAGCAAGGAATATCTCCCGCCCCCCTCCCACACACAAACAGAAAACACAAAACACACATGGGCCCTTGGCAAATCTAGGAGCCCACCTGGCAGAGCCTGGGTTGAAAAATACTTCGATGTTTCCCATCCGTCTTATGCATGATAGGGCAGAGCAACCCCTCCCCAGCCCCCCTAAAATCCCAGGAGGAGTGAGGGGGGGGGATCAAAATGAATCAAAGGGTAGGTGGATGGGGTGGGGGAGTACAGCAGCTATAAAGAAAGTGATAGAAGTGCATTAAAAGAAAGAGAAGTGGGAAAGGGAGTGGGGAGAAAGCAGGGGGGTGGGGGGGGAATGGAAAATGAAATAAATCCAGAGAGGCAAAGCAGAAAAGAAGGAGAAAGCAAGAAGCAGGGAAGTTGCTGGCGGAAGTGGCCCTGCTATTCCTGAGGCCGTGCTGGGCCCTGGTCCAGCCTCGCTCTGGACCATTGTTTCCCTGCCCGGCCCCCCAAGTCCAAGTTCATCTGGGTGTGACATCATGTCTCGTTGCTCGGGGAAACCAGACGGGCCAGACGTGACATTGGTTATGGGATGGGAAGGGGAACAGATCCCATTCCTGCTCTGCTCCAGCTCTTTTGCTCACCGCCAGGGAGCAACGAAGGCTGGGAGGAAGGAAAGGCAGACCAAACCTCAGAGCAATCTTGTGAGAGAGGGCAGGCTGGATCAGTGTGTGTGTGTGTGTGTGTGTGTGCGTGCTAAAGCAGGTTTGCTCCAATTCTGCTTCACACAGCCGTTCTCTGCTGCTCTCTACCCTTCATGTCTCCGGCACATTCCCCTCCTTTGCTTTCTGATCATGGTACTGGCAGGGTTGAAACATTCCTAAATAATATGACACACCAGCTTGATCATTTTTTGCTGCAGAACCAGTGCTCGTTTGTTACTTAGTTGTTATGGGGTATCCTCGCAGATAGCATCTCTGCTGCAGGGAAACCACAACCTCCCAGCAATAAAACTGTTGATAGAAAAAGGTGGTTCCCCTCCCTTCTCCAGCTATCTCCCATATTTCAATTCAGAGTGGCTGGTGGTACTGTGGCTGCATGAGTGCAATGGGCAGGATATTATTAGGTCGAGCAATAAACTCCTTCGTACTCCCCACCTGCAACATGCCCACTTTGAGAACTTTTCAAAAGGCTTTACTTTTCCACCCTGATGATCAGCATCCTGATTTCGTAGCCTTTCAAAATTTGGTAGGAAAACTGCTGAAACTCTTTCCCCTAGCCTGGTTAGCAACCCCCAATTGTGGAGGGGAAAAGTCCGTTTCCCCCTATTAGTTCTTTCCATGATGGGCACTCCCAGCTCTCCCATACACCTACCAGGGAACATATTGTGCCACTAGCGTTGGATCCAACACTACTTTAATAACAAGGTGAGCACATTTTCACACATGGGGCTTTGATTGGCTTCGGCTTAAATCCAACACTAGTAATAATGCCTAGTCTGCGTATCCTATTTTGCTTGTATAACACCTATTCCCGTGGCACAAACAGGGCAAGACAGGCTCAGAGATACATTTAAAGCACCCATGTGAGGAACATAGACTCATCAGCCCCTCCACATCTTCCCCCAAGAGCCTTCTGCTCTGCTGTAGAGAGCAGCTACACGAAAAACTATTGGGAACCAAACTCCAGCCCAAGAACAGGAATGGGCAGCAGAGCCTCCAAAGTGCAGCATAGATGCTCTCTGCACAGTGGTGTAGTCTGTCCATGAGTGCTACACAACTGGTCCAGACATGGAATCTTCAACACCTCACTGATTCCTCTGAAATGCTGGACATATCCTTTCACTGTTGTCTCCTCCGTAGGCGCCCTCCCTTGAGAGGCGGATTTATTTAGGGGAGCGTGACAGGCTTGGTTGCACTGGATGAAGAGCCTTGGGGGCACCGCAACTATGATGTAGAATGAGGACTAGAGGTGGGCAAGGGGGAGGGCTCTGAATCGCCCAGGGTGCTGCTGCAATTTGAAACCCCAAGGTCTGCCACTGCTCCCTTCTCCACTTCAATACTTTCCACAATAACTGATTGGCTGGTCAGTAAAGTAATTAAGTTGCTCAGATGGCAATGCCACCTCCTAGCTGACTCCAGGCTCTTATGCCTTTATCACTTCCATGGGAGGCATCAAGGAACCAGTCAGATTTTCCTCCCTGCCTTGGAATCCTGCAAGGTTGCTGAGCAGTTCCCCCACCGTGCAAGGAGGGTGAAGCAGCAGCAACCCAAAGGGCAAGAGAAGGGCTTTGTGGCCTAAGAGGAGGTGGCCTTTTTGAAGTAGGGACATGATAATGGGGCAAAGAAGGTCAGTGTGGGCCAGTGTCACAATAACTGGGCTCCTCATGAATTCTTTATTTTACTCTTTTCACTATGCAATCCTCGCCCGCCCCCCGCAAAAAAGTATCTCTTATAGATTGTTCTTACTTCCCATCATGTAAGACTGGGCTCACTGCTGTTTCACATTACAGTGGTACCTCCGGTTGCGGACGGGATCCATTCCGGAGCTCTGGTTGGATCCCGAAGTTTCCGCAACTGGAGGTGCCCATTCTGCGCATGTGTGAGGCATGGTAGAGCACTTCTGCGCATGTGCGCGCGGTGAAACCTGGAAAAACACTTCCAGGTTTGCCACGTACGTATCCTGAAGGATATGTAACCAGAGGTGATCGTAAGTAGAGGTACCACTCTACACTTCTGCATAGAAAATATTTCCATGCAGGAAGCAACACAAATAAAGGCTGTATCTCCATCATCACATTCATTTGAATGTTTATGAGGATGAGGAAATGACAACTTGCTGGCACATGTACATGGCTTGCTCACTCAGGTATGCACTCACCACAATTGATGACCTACACCTTTACCGAAACACTTCCAAGTAGAGAAAAAGTATAGATCATCATGAGGAGTGCACGTGTGTCTATTTCACTAAGTGTACATGCCAGTAATTTGCTGTTTCCCAACCTGTGTTGTGACATCTATGTGACAACCTACATGTGGGTCTTGCATTTTTTCCTGCATGGAAACCTTTTCCAAGTGAAAATGCAATGTGAAGCGGCCCAGAGCCCCATCTCATTGGGTGGTGAGAGAACAAATGTGTAGGCAAGAACTATTATGTGGGAAGCCTTGAGAGACCTGGATGGAGACACAGTGACCTGCCCAAGGCCACCTTATGAACTTCCTGGTTGAGCAAACTGATATGTGTCTTCTCCACCCAAAGCCAACACCCTTTCCACTGAACTACAATCAAACTTGGGAGTCCTGCTTTCAGATTCTGTCTCAGTTGCAGACTTATAAGCCAAAAACACACTCTATTTGAGGGCTCATCCACACCTCCTTTTGTGCTGTGTTTCTAGGCACAAGTCTGGGCTTTGCAAGTCTGTGTCTCAGTGGGTTGTTTTTTTGTCCTGGCACTTTCGCTGGGAAAACCCGTGTTTTACCGGGGAATCGGAGAAAACAGCTATTAAGTTTTCTGTGGGTTGCTGTTTGCTCCAACTGAGCAGTAAAGCGCAAGTTTTCTCAGGGAAAGTGCTAGGACAAAAACAAAAAACACTCAGCCACGGACCTGGAAACCACCGCCTTGTGCCTAGAAAGCGCAAAGCAAAGGTAAGTGTGGATGAGTCCTGATCCTCAGTTTCCTGTTTGGAAAACGTCGGCCTGTAACTGATGTTACAGAATTGGCTGCAAGAGCATCAGATCTAGATAATGCCAAAGGTAATTCTGGCATTGGAAAGGGGCTTGATGACATACCTACCAACGGAACCCTGGAGTCCTGGCGTTCGATTTCATTTTGTATTCTACCTATTAAACTCTGTGTTATCCCCACCATTCAAACAAAAGCTGAGAAGACCCACGTGCTAGCTGCCTTTCCTTCTCATTTGTGCTTTTGCTCTATTTACAGGGGAGACTTTGGTACTGGGTGCAATGCATGTTGGAGCAGAAGGGTCTCAGCAGACGTGTAGGTGTCTGGCCCTGACCCTCATCCCATCCATCCCTTTAGCAGAACCACGTCCATCAACCCGCCCAACCTCCCCCACACATTGCAAGCTACATTTGGGCTACAGCCACATACAACCCCTGTGAAACTGGCCCCCCTACCTGAGATTGCTGGGGGATGTTTAGAAAGTTGCCGTCCCGGGGTCCGATGCCGACAAACCGGTTGGCAGAGGAGGAGGAGCCTGGCGCTGAGAATGCTGGAGGGGAAAGAGATGTGAGGCCGTTAGGGCCACTGGGAGAGGCTGATGGCATTGATGGTGGTCATGTCAGATGAAGGCCTGCCAGATGAGGTTCAAGACAGAAAAAAATCTAAAGAGAGACTGGGCACAACTCCTCCCACCCTCCCCAGAACAGGATAGCCAGCTACAGGTTGTGAGTGCGACCTGCTGTGAAGAGGGACAAAGCTCGCTGCTTGAGAGATGGGGGTTATGGGCACTGACAGATTTGGCCAGCTTGACTGCACACACTACCCAGCAGCTCCTTGAGGGAGCAACTGTTTCTAGAGAGGCCTCAGTGAAGCCACACATCCCAGCAACCTCTGTGGCATTTCAAGGGATCCTTGGATGCTCCTCTTCGATCAGGCGGTGCAGTCTTGTGTGAGCTTGGCCTGGACTGGGATGGAAGTAAGGGAGACTCTGGCCATCGTTCCACAGCCTTTGCTTCGCTTGAGCATGCTCGCTCTCCCCCTCTCTCTCATGGCCCAACATCTAAATCTCCTGGCCTAGTTTTCCCTTTGACCCTAGAGGTTGCCAGGGCTTCTGAGCTCAAGAGTCCTATTAGCAGCCTGAGACAAGCCTCCTGCCCAATGGCAGGGTGGATGGCATCCCCAAACATGCCCTTGTATGGGTCTGCCAGGAGATGGAGTCCCATGGTCTGCGTGCCTCCCCTGGGCATAATGCTGTGTGCCAGAAATAACTGAGCTCAGTCCTTTGGTATTTAGTGTGGTGGCAGAGGAGGGCAAAGCTCTCAGGGAGGCTGAGTGAGGGGCAGGGAACAGGCATGGGAGATTCCCCCACCCTAAAGTACAACTCCAGTATGGAAACCAGTCTGGGCCAAACTTTGCTTATGAGATTGCGAGAGGTTCTGCAATCACATGCTAACATGCATGCGCATGCATACGAGAACCCAGTGTGGCATTTCGTCTTCATACCCAGCCTCTACCCTAAGAGGGTTTTCTCTGCTGCTCATCTTTGTAGGAGCTTAGTAGGGAGCCAGCAGTTCTTCCTTGGTGAGTTTAAGGCCTGGCTTCCAGCAGTGATTGCAGGAATTGGTAGCAAGAAGAAAAAGGTTCCCCCTGTCCTCCCTTGCCCACAATGTAACACTGGAAGAAGCACTGTGTGCCAACCTCCAGCTACCACATAGAGCTGAGCTGCACCACCAGCAGACTCATGTGGGATATCTGTTGCCGGACTGTAGTGCTTCAGGCTGTGGGTAGAGGGCTGGATATTTTAATGTTCCTCCTCTTCAGATAAATAAATAAACACACACACACACAAAATGAGCAAGTGAAAAAAAGAAAGATAATGGTTCTGGGCCAGTCTTCTTGCTGACATGATTTTACAAACATAAGGGAGGGAGGTGATTGGCGGTTGTTGTTGTTTTTCACATAAGGGAGTATTCAAGCAGTCATTCAATTTGAGGCTCATAACAACAGCAGCAGGAACAACAAGAGACTGTTTAGCCTACTGGTTAGAGTGTTGGACTTAGACCTGTGTGACCTGGGTTCAAATCACTATTCCAGTCATGAAACTCCCTAGTTGACCTTGGACTAGTCAGTCCCTGCTCAGCATTCCACCTACCTCACAGGATTGTTGTGAGGATAAAATGGAGAGGGATCTGTGGGTCACCTTGAGCTCATTGGAGGAAAGGAAGGATATAAGTGTAATGAACAATTAATCGAATAAATAAATTCAGTTCCCACGCTTGCAGCCTGACAGGGTTCAGGCCAGCACCAGCACTTTACGCTGAGCCTACTGATCATGTGGACTAGCTCTTAGTACCTGGAGGTGCCTGGTCTCAACCTCACAGAGAACCACAGTGCCTCACACACTTCCTGACTTTTTTTTGTTTTGTTAGCCCTCCTAAACAAGGGGAAAGGCAGCAACCCAGACATACGAGACTAGAGCATCTCCTGCCATGCCTACAACCTGTTGCCCATCCCTTCGTCACTCACGTCCCCCACCCCCTACAGCACCACCATCAGTTTAATGGAGAATATGAACAGCGTGGGAGTGAGCAATGCCATGAGCACAGATGTAGAAAAGGAGAAAAAAAAGGAAAAAGGAAAAGAAAGGGAAGGGAAGGAGAGAAAACAAAAGGAAAATGGAAGTGGTAGCCGATCCTTTCTCCCAAGGGGCCTCACCTAAGCCAAGAAAGTTCACGAGTCAACTACTTCATAATGGGAGAAGCCGGGGATCTTGGCGCCCCACCCTTCCTCAAATAGGTCTGGTGGGCCCACCACGTCCCCCGAAGATGAGAACAGAACCAGGCATTCTGGCTCACAACCATCGCCACCACCCTGAGTCATATAACGCAGCCGCCCTCCTGAAGGTGGGACAGTCAAATGCCTGGGCTCTCATTTCTCACAAAACACTGGGGACATTCTCAGGGAATCCTAGTTCCCAACTTTGCCTCCGCACCCCTGCAGGCAGACGCTCTCCAGGAAAAAAAGCACAGACCACAACTTAGGGCATGACAGGAAGCTTGCTATGGATCTCAATGGAAGTTGATTTTTCAGGCACCAGATGAACACCTGTAAACACAACCCTCCCTCGTATTATGAAAAGCAAAACGCCTAGCAGTAATTCTTCTTCTCAGAATTTAATATGTACAGTTGATTTTCCGTCCCTTAAAAAAAAAAAAGGAACCAACAAAAAAACCCAAAACCCAACCCTACCCAGGAGCCACCATGACAACCAACAACTTAATGAATAATAATAATAAAAAAATTAAAGGTGTCGGAGCTTGGCAGCCTACTGCATCTTTAAACGCTGGGGGATGGGATGGAAGGTGGGAGGGTTTGATGGCAGCTGGGGAAGGGATCAGATGGGGTGTTTCAACCTTTAAAACAAGTATAAAGCACAAGACTTGATGATGACGACATGGTGCCCCCAAGCCCACCCTTTCACTCTCTCTGCTGCTTGTCCCCCTCTCACCCCTCCACTCGTCTCTCTCTAACGCTCTGCATCCCTTTCTTCTCTCAGGTGCCTCTTCCTTCCGCCTCTGCCACACCTGTGTGCATTCTTCTCTGCTTCTCCTTCTTTGCCCTTCCTCGGCTCCTCTTTCCTCCTGCTCACTAGGTCCTTTCTGCCCTGCTCAACCCCTAGCGAAGGGGTTGGTGGTGTGTGAGTGGGTGGGGAAGAGGTGGATTTTTATTTCGCTTCGCTCGGTGGTTTGGGTTACGCTTGGGTCCACTTACAGGGTGACGTTGGTGTCGGCGCTCCGCCCTCTGGGTTAGTGCTGGTGGATTTTGTATCAGGCATTGGAAGGGGCACTGGTCTGGCCACAGGTGGTGGCGGCGGCAGCAAAAATGACCCCGTGACTTTGCCCTGGCCGCTACCGTTAGGCTGCGAACAACATAAATACAGTGATGTGTGAACGAGACAAGGCAACGTTAAAGATGCAGTATCTGCGGCTGGCGGCTCTTAGGGTGTTTTTGTTTGTTTTGTTTTTCAAGAGGGAAGGTCTTTTTCTCCCCCGTCTTCTTTTTTAAAAATCATATTGTGAACTTAAATCTTCCCCTTGCCTCCCTCAAGCTCTCCCTATCTCCTAACTTTCAAGCATGTACATTCTCCTTGCTTGCCACAAGAGACTCAGGCAGCCTTAATCATCATCCAGGGGCTCCCTGTGTTCCTGCTCGACTGGCACTCTGAACAAGGATTCTTCCACTCTGATGGCAAGGCATTAAAACCACAGTTTTGACTGGAATTATGTCTTACCGCATATCACTGCAAGCTGCGTTGTCAAAGGCTACAGCTCAGTAATTAGCAATTGAATGTGCTCTCCGTTGGGCACCCTGAGGCCTGGCTGGAATGGCATTGAAGCCCTAAGACAGCCCATCAACTAGGGCACCTTGTGGCTCAATATGGCTGCCCAAAGAGAACGACTGTAGTAATATGTGACTTAGTACTGAGAGGATACTTTTTGACTCTCTTTAGCTTTCCGTCTGTAGGCTTTGGATCCTAACTATGTAGGCTTAAAGAACCATAGGTACATTTTGCTCACAAAGAACCACGAGCTGATAAAATGCCTTTGTGTACATACAAGATTTCTCTTCTCCATCTCAGCAAATGCTAAACACGTCTCCAAAAATCAAGTGTCTGGTCCTTAGAAAGTGTTGTGCGATTTTGTAGCAGCCACCTAGGTCCACCTTCTAGATTTGGAACCTGTAGCACCTAAATTTTAGCACTAAGCCACAGAAAGAGAAATCTTAGACGCCTTTTAAATAATAAAGAAACCCTGAAATTCAGTTACGTCACAGAGCTGGTGAGCTGGGGATACAAGAAAACATCTCATGTATCACAAATCTAATTTCAGCAGCTTTGGAAAAACTGTTTTCCCAGCTCAGTTTTTGCCTGCCATGTGCATGTATCAAGAAGTGAAGGAATGGTGGTTATAGGACCCCATATGTCAAGACTTATGACAAGTCCGTGGAAAGAGCATGGGATTCCTGGGTAGGACTTAAATCAGAGAAAAAACGGCTTTATGTTTTGAAGGTGTGGCATCTGAAGTGATTTTATTGGTTCCTTACTTTTGTTAGCCCTGAAAAGAAACAGCGGCCATCGCTCCCTTCTTCAGCAACCATAGTGAATGGACCCCCCTGAATCTCTTCTGCAACCCACCAACTTTATTTCCTTGGATTTCTCGGTCTTCCTACACCATCAGATTCTCTAATCTGGCTAAGGTCCTAGCAGGATTCAAGGGATGACCATCTTCATTCTGCGTGGGTGTCCAATGCTATGTGCTCTCCGGGAAGCAGGAGCCAACATGGGATACAAGGATTACGTAGACCATGAGGATGAGCCATCACAAGCCTTTTCATGGCGACGCCTTGGCTTTCAGTTTTGCCAGTGTTTCTATTGCGTGATCTCTGTAGCAGTTTCACTGCTACTCCAGATGCTCTGGTGAATGGTGGAGACTCTTGGCTAAACCAGAACAGTTAAATCTGACTTGGAAACTATGCTAGGTTTGACCAAAGACAAAGGGTGCTGGGGAACCTTAGAAACGTAGCAGCTTGGCTTGGTCTTTTTGCTGCCTTGTGGCAACATGGCTACTCTTCCAAAATATTTCTTGGTAGGCTAAAGGCTCTTTGGAGCTTGTGCCAGCTGGGTTGCTTCCACACTAGCCCTTTATTCTGAAATTGCCATTCTTTGTTCACCTTTTAAAAACAAGGAGTCCACGTAATATTGTTGCCAAATCCTTGCTTCCCAGCACCGTCTGTGAAGCCATCCTGAGTTTTTCAAACCTAATATACAGCCATTTTTATGATGTGAAAGGTAATTGTAGCACCATGCTTGACAGGCAAGGTGCTACTGATGTGTTTAAGGGATACTGTGCTTTTAATCAAAAGCTTCTTGTTTGTAGATTCAGTCATTGCTTTGTTTTCAGTGCAGCTGTGGGATAGTAAGGAACTATCCCTTTACTCAGCTTCGGTTTCCTGTGATGTGTGTGTGTCACACTACTGATTTACTTGCATTATTTTTTCTTTTCTTTCTGACGGCAAAATATTGTTATTCTGCTATAAAGAAAAGAAAAGGAGAGGGGGAAAATAGAAGGAAACCAGTATTTTAAAGCACACTTACTCTGCAGGAAATAGAAGCTGATTAATTATGGGGCAATTCACCACCAAACAAGAAGTGATAAAATGGGCAAAATATACAAGGATGATACTTTTAATTAGCATTATAGGGGAACATCTGCTCGATGTGACTGACTTGTGCATAAATAGCATTATAGAAGAATCTTGATCCTAGGATAGGGCATTGCTGGTTAACATTATAGTATACCATTTGGCAGTTCAATTTCAATTTCACTTCTAGGAAATGATGGTAAAGCAGAGGTCTAATATGGAAGCAACTTTGGTCCAATATCTTCATTAAAAGGAGGCTTAAAGATGAAGAACATTTCTCTTCCAATATTCTTCTTAGCCTGCAAAACTTGTACTGGGCTGATGCATTACAGGATGTGGGAGGCAATGCTGAATCTCATCGTAATCCTGCGTCCTCACATGCCAGTCAGAAGAGCTCCCTTTGACTACCTCTGAGGTGAAACTTATCACCTAAAGCATATTTTCTAGTACGAACCAAGTACTTGAGGTACATTTCAAACCTTCGTCTCAGAAGGTCCCACTTTCTGAAGCCCATGGTGCACGGAAAAGTTCCATCTTCTAGGTACATGAATTCTTCCGCCATCTAAAAATTCTGCAAAACCTGACATCTCTGAATCCTGCCACTCTGTAACCTCCACCAATTCCACAGAGGTTCCACATTCTAGAATGTGCTCAGTACAGCCCTCTGGGATCTCCTCCTGTACCACAGAATCCAAAATACTCCAGGTTTTAGAACACTCAAAGCCCTTCAGAAATATATCCTATGAAAAGAGGGTGGCATATAGGAGAGGGGCAAGAAAATGGGGCAACAGGGGGAAAAGCCTGTCTGGGCCATACAGACATGCGCCCTCCCTTCGGAGGTCATGTCCCACACAAGGCGGAATGACAAGCAGAAAAGAAGCCCGTCTTCTGAATAAATTATATTCCTCTTATCCACCCTCCAAAGCAAGCTCCAATATCCTTGGTGCCCTCAGGGCAGCTCTCCCTAGCCTGAACGTTGTAACTTGGAACACTGTCTATTTTCAGAGGCCAATGTCAGCTGCCAAGAGCAAGCCAGTGTCAGTCAGACCGTTCCTTCGAGAAAAAAAGACCCCGTTTCTTCCAGACCCACGGGCCTTGGTAACCCTGCCTCCTGTGCTACTGACTTCCATGTGCCCTAGGCAAGCAGGCAGACAGGCAGACAGGCAGAGGGAGGGAGACAGAGAGGGGTAGGAGGTGGAGAAGGGTTGTAGGGTGGGGGTTTCTGGTTGGACAGGCCGGCATCCCTGGGCTGAGGTGCATGGCTCTTACCTGCCCGGAGCCCTGGCCTGAGCCGTCCGAGCATACAAACTGCACAAATTCCTTCAGCGAGTCCTGGCCGTGGTGGTGGTGGTAGCGGATGGTCGGGTGTGTGAAGTAGGGGCTGGACTGCTGGATGATGGAGGTTGATGGGAAGTGCAGGGCCGAGGCTGTGGCACGGGGGCTTCCTGGAGAGTGTAAGGACAGATGGACAGAAGCAGAGAGAGAGAGAGAGAGACAGAGAGAGACAGAGAGAGAGAGGGAAGGGGGGACAGAAAGAGATGTCAGTAACAACCCCATGCCATGCTGCTTCCATTCTACACAGCCCAACTGATGCTTATACTCAACAGAAACACCCACCCCGACATCCTTGCTCTAAGGGGAAGGGGCGCCATTTTGTCTCATTTGTTGGAATTGAGGGTTCCCTCAACCCTGGCAGGGTGAGGAAACTGCTCTTTTTTCACAAGAGCACAGGTGGGTGAGAATTTGCAAAGATGTGAAAGCAGATGCAGAGGGATCTGAGCAGGGCATGCCACACACCTGTGTGTGTTACGCATCTTGCGTGTCTTCCACATCCGTGCATGTTTACCTATAAGCATGCAATAAGTGTGAGTGTGTGTGTCTCTCTGTTTCTCTCTCTCCATATATATACCATACACACAAACACACATACACACACACAGCAGCCATCGAGGGGGGGGTACCTTTGCTTATGTGCATGTATCCCCCATCATATTTTGTGACAAGATGTTGAAGTCCTCTGCCTTAAATCTATATTTTTTTACACAATTGTTTTAATCAACGCCATCACCACCCGTCATCAAAATAAAGTACAAGCACAGGGAGCTACATTTCTAAAATATTCATCTACAATTACCATGCCCTCTCCCATCCTTTTATGCCCTTTATTGTTTCCCCTCCTCCTCCCCGCATCTAATTTAAGATTATTAGCTCATTAGGACAAGGACTTGTCTTATTCCACTTGCATTGCATTGTACATTGGAGGCACTTTACAAATAAATATAATGACAATAACACCTAACTTTCCCCCAAGCACACAAGGGCAAAAGGTCAAGACATATTCCTCTCCTTGGGAATAACTGGAACATTAGCAACTCACAGGGAAATGGGGAAGGGGAGTCAGCAAAGGAACCAGCTGTTGTGGACTGGGGATTGACTCTCCTGTGTGGCTGAAGTTCCTCCTACACACTGATACACAACTAGACAGATGGTGGAACAGGGAATACGGATGATAGCAAGGCAGTTACACAGAATAACTGGCTGCTGGCTGCACTGGGCAGGTAGAATCATGGCAGGAAACTTGTTCTCTGTGGCAGCTAAATGCAAAGGAAGATGGAATGGGCTAAAATGAAAGGTGGCAGGATTAATATTATTTTAAATTGAACAAAGAAATTGCAACAAAACTCAGCCAATGAAGGCTGCTCTCAAAGGTGATTAGGGAGCAACATCAATGAAAAAAGCAGCAGCGTAAAACTAGGGATCTGTTCATGAGAAATCTCAGCTTAGGGATGCAATTTTCGAAACTCTTGATGTTGAGCTTATCTGCATGAATCTTTTCGAATTCTCGTGTTGCTCCTTGATCACAATGAAAGGCAAGTTAATTCTTTATCAGTTCTGCTAGAAATACAAACATTTATTGCATATTATATGCATTATTATACACATTATTGTATGTATATGTTGTATATACATGTTGTATATATGTATATGTTGTATATATTGTATATGCGTGTATATGTATGGACACACATAAAATTATCCTGCAGAAATGAAGTCTGACTCTTTTATACATATTGTATGCATAATCTACATATTTTTGTGTATAATTGTGCATATAATTATTCAGATGTTAAAAAGCAGAGCTACCGAAAATGCACAAGCAGCTCAGTTGCAGGTGGGTGCTTGATGCAAGAGGCCGTCCAAGAGGAGCATGGCTCCATCAGGTCAGAAATGCCATATTCAGTGTCTAAATATGTTTAAAACAAATTTATCTTCTACTGAGCATTTTGCAGTTCCTGATCAGCAGACAAAACAGCTTCAAAGGGTTGACCGAATAGGACTATGGAAAAGATTTGTCCTGCCACAATACTGAGAGTATCATTACAGCTGGATTGTCCCCTGCAATCTTCTAAAAATACTTCTGGGGGATCATATACAATTTAAGCTGCAACCCTATACACACTTACCTGGAAGCAGATTCCACACCCGGATTTACTTCTGAGTAGGCATGTATAGGATTGTAATTGTTAGGCAATTACAAGCCAATTTCAAACTTGCCAGTCCTGTGCAATGTGGTTGAGCAAACAGTGGTGGGAGAACTCCAGGGATTGGGAACAAACAAAAAAAATGTTTCATCATCTCAGAGGGTGATAACTGCTAGAGAACAAGGCAGGGTGTGCTTACTGGCCAGTTCTCTGCACAGGGAGATCCACCAAACTACATATGTCCTTCACTTCAAGCTTCATTGTTATGCAAAAATTATGTGACTGTTTCACCCCAACATTTTCTTTTTCAATGAAATGCTGGGGGAAGGTGTTTTAACTCATCCTCCTCTCATACAGTAGCTGGGGGGATATTTTTTATTTGGAAAATGGGATGGGGCAGGACATTGTTGCTCAGCTAAACTGGTAGCCCCCCACAGCTGCATTTCATTAAAAGAGAACAACTTGGGAAATTCAGTTCCGTACTGGATCCTCTGCATAAAAGGAAGTCTGGCCCTTCGTTTCTGTTGACAACTCATTCCCTGAGTCTTTCCCCAAAAATTCCATGGCCCAATGTTTAATGCATTCTTTGGTTTGTTTGCTTTTTAAAAAATGCATGTTTTGTACTATTTCATAAATTAAAATATTGGGTTTTTTATAAATATTTTCTGTGTGTTGTGTTTGAGTATTTCTGTAAATAGAATCAGTGACTTTCTGCTGTCCGGAAGCTTTTAAAAAGTTTACTGACAACTTCACACACTGCTGCATTCCTTCGAGTCACTCCTGTGTGTTCAGAAGGA